>NC_077227.1:632260595-633460595 GCF_027887165.1 Monodelphis domestica
GAAAGAAATGTTCAGGCTTCATATCCTTCTTTCTCCAGTAAGACCACTTAGTTCTTCTGCTTTTAGCCTGTTCTATTAATAAACTCTACAAGCAAAAGGTCTCTTTTCTATGGCTTATCACCTCCATTCTGATGGATAGATCATAGTATAAGCCAATGCTAAAATTTTTGTCATCAAGATAACTTAATTGCCCTAATATCCATTGCAGAATTCTGTTTGAATAGCTTGGTCCATATTTGACTCAGAATTTGCCCTTCTATAACACACTATAACTTCCATTCATATTTTCCCCCCTGCACTCATACTATATTCTGTGATCTCTATAGTAAATGATTTACTAAGAGAATTGGAAATTTCCCATGTTCACTTGTATTATGGCATTTGCAGTATACAAAGAGGAGGCCTACTTCCATTGGTAACCCCTGAGCACTAGTACCAGGGATCATTATCAACCTGAAACGTCTGTACCTTCAGATATTCTCAGAAACAAGTACAAAGGGCAGTAGACACTTCATGTCTCTGAGCTGGTGCTGCACTTCTTATTCAGTATTCACTATCTCAACTCTGAACTATACCTTCCAATCCACTAAGGATGGATTGGCAGGAAGAATGCATTGTCCTGGGTATCTGTCTCAAAGAAGTATTGGAATTATCTTAAATACCTGGTAGATAGATCTACAGGCCTGAAGATAGGCTATGTCCTAGATTTGGTAGAGTCCTCTCCTACCAATACAACACTACCATGCCACAAACTTGAAGCCTAGGGAAACTTTCTTATAGGAAAAAGTGCTATACAACCCAAAAGATTTATCAGACTTGACTAAGTCAAGAGAATGTGGCTGAGGCCTGCCCAGGCCAGTGAAGGGCATCAGTGGCAGCTAGAGTACATAAGAGAAGCTTCTGAAATAAATACCTAGACTTCTAAGAGGCAGATCTACTTTGGATAGTGTTAATTTCCTCTACTTCCTAAAGATCAGAAGTTTAAATTTTAGCATATTTCCTTGGCTTTGAGCCCTGAGTGGCAACCAACTCATCCCTTATCTTAGGTCTTTGTATATTGAGACTCTGCATTCACTCTGATATTTGAGCATAAAAAATGAAAAAGGCAGGTAACTAACTTGTTTTTGGACTTTACCTTTATAACTCACTCCTCAAAAGAATTATCCCTACTCCTCAGTTTCTCTAACTAGTGGCATATGCTAACCTAGCCTCAGACAGAATCTCACACCTCCTCTTGCAATACCAACAATTTTAAGTTGTCTTCTATGCTAAAGAGATGAGGAACTGTTTCCTAACAGATGGTATGAATGTGCAATAAGCCTGAAACTAACCAAACAGGTGGTTATATTCTTCAACCAGATCTGAGATGGCTATGCTCTGAGAATTTCTGCAAAAAATATATCTAAAATGAGCTCATCTATTCACCTATCCTACTGACAGGGTTCCTAGTCCTATTTGTGACAGGGAGGGAAAAAAAACAGTATCAGGGACCTTTCATAATTACTAGACAATTAATGATACATCCTCTTGTGCCTGGCCTATACTGTCGTGAAGTTCAGACCTGCTACACCAACTGAACTAGAGTTATCCTTATAAAGATGGATCCTTATGCAATAATGAGTGGATGGAGGAGTGGGCATCTACAACTTCAATCACAACTAAGAAGGTAGTGAGTAGAAGACAGTATTCTAGTTGCACTTTTGTCAGGGTAAATAAGTCAAACTGTTTGAGTCTGCAGAGCTCCCATGATTTTTCAGCAGTTCCTGAATTCTTCTTTTCTAGGGCATGTGGAACTCGGGAGTAGTTGTCCATCTGGATTATATCCCACTTGACTCTCAGAATACTGATCAATATACCAGTCCAAATTGCACTTTAGACCATGTGCCAGCACCACCTCTTTGCCAAGCTGGAAAAATGCCTATTAAAGCAGTAGGAAACAAAGTCCCTAGAGAATATTAAAGGCCAGAAGGGGGTGTGGAGGGAATTGCCTAGTGGAGTGTCCAGGATCTACCCTTAGTCTTATTCTGTTCAACAATATTATCTGTGATTTGTCTGACCATAGAGCTGACATATTTATTAGATTTGCAAATAATGTGATGTTGGATCAATAAGGGTAATAGCAGTTTGTTTTTTGTCTTTGTATCCTCATTGTCTAATCAAATGCTGGTTTAATTGAACTGTATGACAATCAGGACTTTAAAATTTCTCAGTAAGTTAGAACAATGGGCTGAATCTAATGGGATGAAATTTATCAAAAATAAATGTTAAATCTTCCTCTTGGATTTCAAAATTCAACTGTACAAGTACAAGTGCTGAGATATGGCCAGCTGGATTAGGTGGTTAATAAATGTTGAATTATGATGGACTGTGCACTCAATAGAAGTCAGTAATATAAAAAAAGCTAATGCCATCTTAAATTGTATTAAAAGATATACAATGTTCAGAGCAAGAAGTGGTAGATCCACACTACTTTGCCTTAGAACAATTTAGAGCACTATTATCTGTTCTGGGTGCTACCTTTTAAGAAAGGCACTAACAAGAAGAAGCATGTTCAGAAAGGGTACCAAGGTAGTAATGGCACAGACTAGAATACACAAGAATTGTTTGAAAGAACTGGACATTTTTAGCCTAAAGAAGATATGGGGTAGGTGGGAAAAGTTAGCTGGGATTTGAAGAACTGTCATGTTGTGAAAGAAGTATTAGAATTATTCTGCCTGTCCTCAGAGTGTAGGAGCAATGAGAGTGAAGGAGGTGAGGGAGTGGCAGAGAGGAAGATTTCAGTTTAATGAAAAGAAAAACATTTGCATTAGAGCTATCTGTGTGAATTAACTATCTGGGGGACCTCCAACCCAGTCCAATACTGAAAGATTCACCATAATAAATAAGCATAGGAGTCACAGAGTCATATGTCTTAAGCTACCAGCAGGGCAGGCCAGATTCTTGAGGTCTCTGAAATATGCCTATGGAGGTTGTGAGCCAATTGAAGGATCTTGAAGGATCTGGGGGGGAGGGGGTGTCATGGGGCTCTCTTGCTCTCTCGGCCATTCTCTGAGGCAGTCTCTGTATGGGCTTATCTATGTAGCCATCTTTGGCAAGCACTGGAATCCAGGACCTGAAATTACCTTAAGTTAGAAAGGCTGGAAACCTCATTTCTCACTTTCTCTTTATTAATAAATACTTACAAATTTAGTATAAAGTCTCTAAGATTAATTTTTATTCATAACATATCTCAAAGTATAGTGGAATGATCCGAGTTCCTTTTCACTGGTGGTCTTAAGTAGAGGCTGGGCTAGATGCTAGGCATTAAGGAAGCTGTAGAGGCAGACTCCTTTTTGAGTTTGGAATTAATGTAGGAGAGTGGAACAAATAGGGTTTAAATGACAGTCCTCCCACATCCTAACTATATGACATTGGGCAAATCATCAAACTTTTCTCTACTTCAGATTCATCTGTAAAATAAGGGAATTGGCCTATATTACAGTCTCTGAGATTCCTTCCAACTCTGTTTATGATCCAATGACTTTTTTTTTAAACTGTTACCTTCCATCTTGGAATCAATACTGTGTATTGGTTCCAAGGCAGAAGAGTGGTAAGGGCTAGGCAATGGGGGTCAAGTGACTTGCCCAGGGTCACAGAGCTGGGAAGTGTCTGAGGTCACATTTGAATCTGGGACCTCCCATCTCTAGGCCTGGCTCTCAATTCACTGAGCTACCCAACTGCCCCCTGATCCAGTGATTTTAGAGGTCCTTAACAATGGTGAGATTCTATGAAACTGAACAAGTTAGAAGCCCTGCCTCAGTGAGCAGATTGATTTCAACCAAAGATTTTAATGATTCCTCATGTTTGTGGATTATTATCACTACTTAGTCTCTAAATTCTAATCTTTGTTGACTGATCTCACTGACCTAGGAGGTCTGCAGGAATTTTCCAGGATTTCAAAGGCAGAAATTTATCATGGTCCCCATTTTAACTGGATTAGACTCTGTTGTCATTCCTACTGGTTAATGATGCTTCAGATATGGCAAAGGAAGCTACCCTTTCATAAGCTGCTAGACAGGAGTGTGCTGGAATCAGCTCATATTGGGTCAAAAGAGCTGATTATTCAATTTCACTGTGAGCATTTAAGTCTCAGAAATCAGCAAATGCTACAAATCAGGCCTTATTTTATTTTTGATATATATAATTATATATACATATATTTATGTATATTATTGATATATATTGATATATATTATATATACACATATTTATGATTTGGACTTAAGAAAGTGACAGAGAGACTTATGGGTACTTCTGCAAATCTACTGGCTATAAAGACTGAATTTGATTCTTGAAGGCAAGGAACTGGCATTCCACAGTTTTATATATGGACCACGGAAACATAAAACAGCATCTCTGGACTGTCCAGAAACTGTAATTTATGATTTTCTTAAACTGACTCAACTTCTCCAAAGTTCCTATCACAAGATGATACAACTGAAGCACTAAAACACCATTGTAGCAGTTAGAATATGAATAAGCTACTTCACACTCAGCAACTGTTAACAGATATATTCTAGAGCCAACACCATCAAAGGCCTCAAGGTCATCATGTTGAAGTTTAACTGATTATCCTTCTCAAAGCCTTCAAGTTGAGAGAGGATCAGTCAGTATTCACTCTTTTCTCTTGCTAATGCTCACAACTATGTATATTTCCTAAAAAGATTCAAAGGAGCCTGGTGCCTTTGTCATAAAGCCAGGCAAGCTGGACTACTCCCCTTTCCTCAGCATGTAATTACCACACTGAAACATTTGCTTTCATGATTCCACATGCTTGAAATACCCTCCATCTCCTCACTTCAGTCTCTGCCTACAGATATCCTACACCTGCTTCAGATGTCCCATCCTCCTTGAATTCTTCATTCCTGCCAGGAGTGGCCTCTCCCAAATCTAAACTCCTATAGCATTTGGTTTGTTCTACTCCTGGATTTGTTAAATATAGCCTTGTACTGCTGATATTTGTATACATGTCTTGATTTTCCTTACTATGTTGTATACTCAAGGGCAGGGACTTTATATACATTTTAAATGTGTCTATGTGAACAAGCTGCTGGACATAGGGGTGGGTGAAGTGAGGAATGTCCTCAGCAAACTGGAGAGGGGGAGGTGAGTGCTCTGCTCCCCTCCAGCTCTACAGCCTATGAGCCACCCATCTTACCCACTGTGTACTCCCATTGGGCTGCTGGGCAGAGGAGCCAGGGAATAAGAAAAAAATGTCCTCAGGCATAGAGGAGATAGGGAAGGGGGCAGCTTTGCCCAAGTTCCTCTGCCTTTCTATTAGAACTCTGAACTCTGGGGTGGGGGTGGGGGCATCCACAAGCCCACAGAGAATGCTCTGAGTACCATCTTTGGCACCCATGTCATAGGTTCACCATCACTGCCCTATTGTAATAACAGACATGGTAAAAATGAAAAAAAAATACTGATTTTGTCCTAGTAAAGTAAGTGAAGCTTGAATTTTTCTAGGGATGGCAACTACTACTAGGAATAATGTAAAAGGCTGTCTGTAACTTTTTCTACAAGGGAAATCAGAGTGAGGGTGTAATGGAACAAATTCCAACCTGGAGAGGTAATTCTTACATTTTCAATGTGAGCATTTACATATGAGAAAGACAATCACTTAATTCAGGGCTTGATTTAATAGTGTTTTGTGGATTTTCTATACTTTAGGAAGTTTTAAAACTGTAGGGTAAATATAAGTGAGTATATATTATTACCCTCCCCCCCTAAATATTTACCAGCACACAGTATATTACTCTTATTAACACTGCTTGAGCTAAGTAAGAGTGCAGTACAAGACTCGGAATGAAGTCATCCTGAGACTGGAGACCTGGTGAAGGTAGATAAATAATAATTGGCATTTATCCAGCGCTTTAAGATTTATAAAATATTTTACATCTATCATCTCATTTGAGCCTCATAACAATCTTGAATCAGAGTAATTAGGAATCAGTACTTTTTTTCCGGGTTTGTCCACACTGCACCAAAAGGCCTAGAGGCTGCTGGGAAAAACAGCCCAGAGCTGCGGGTGCCTTTCCCCTGGGATGGTAGCAGCAACCCCCGCAACTCTGCCCCAGCTCGGGAAGTTATAGGTGGCTTGTGCACTGTCCTTCATCTATGTGTTTATACGAGGCTTAAGGGCTTCATTACTTAAGATCTTTATTTTGCCAACTCATGCTAGAGCTAATGCTGTGGGGTGGGGGCGTCGACTCCCCGGAAAGCGATCCCGGGGCGCTCAGTGCGAAGTCTGCCGTGGGGGGGAGGGAGAGAGCTGCGCCCTCCCCATGGGATGTAAAGTGGCTGCTTCGAGAATGCAGGGGTCGGGACGGCAGCAGAAGGTTGGTAGGACCCTGAAACCCAGACTATGCGGCAGTTCAACTTGTGTACTAGGTTCCCTACGGCGATAAATCGCATATACACACACACACCCTCGCTATCCGAGTTCCCCTTTCCCTTCCCGAGCCCTCTCTTCTTCCTCCTCCCCTGCCTCCCTCACACCATGTGACAGGAAGAGCTACGACAACCTACGTCATCGGCACCACCCTCCTTGTTTCCCAGAGGCTTCCTCCCGCGCACAACACGCATTGGGGGCGGAGACGGACGCACGGACGGAGAAGGGGAGGGAGGAAAGCCTGGGGGGGGAGGGGGGAACGAAAGAGGAGGAGGGAAAGGCGGAGAGAGTGCGATGCTCCTCCCACTCTTCCTTCCCCAACCAGAGGGAGCTCTAGAGCCGCGACCGAGACTCCTGCTCCGCCGGAGGTTCCCGGATGTGCGGCGGCACTTCGAGAAGCTCCGCCCTCTCCGCCCCGCCGTGCCCCGTCCGTCGCCCCCTCTCCGCCGCAGCATCGCGCTCTCTCCCTCTCTCTCACCTCTTTTTTTTTTTCCTCTCTCTCTCTCTCTCTCTCTTTCTCTCTCCTCTCCCTCTCTCTGGCTTTCTCCTTTTCTTTCCTTCTCCCGCCCTCCTCCTCTTTTTTTCTTGTCCAGAGGTTGCAGGTCAGTGCGAGCCACCGCAGTGAGACGGCGCTCCACCCCGGTGTGAGTGCGAGGCTGCCGCCACCGAGCCGCCCTCCTCTTCTCCCGACCCTGCTCTCCAGCCGCCGCCCCCCCTTCCCCCGCCGCTGCCCCTCCACTTCTCTTCTTCCTCTTCTAGACATCTGTGTGGTTAGTTTCTTCTCCGCAAAAGCTCCCTCCTCCTCCCCCTTCGCGGCCCCCAGGACCGAGAGCCGCGACTGGGACACTCCGCCGCCGCCAACTGCAGCTTGTCCCCGGGGATCCAGCCCGAGAGCCGACGCCCGCCCCTCTGACCAAGTGAGCCAGCCTGCGAGCGGCGACCCAGCGTTAGACATGGTAAGAGAACCCCCCTCCCCCAGTCTCTGGGGCCAGCTTATGGGGGTTTAAATGCGGGGGCTGGGATGGGGGGGATTGATACTCCTACACTCACCCCCTCCCCAATTGTCCCTTCCTCTCTGGTCTCCCTGTAGAACCTCCCTGCTGTCTGCGTGTTTCAGTGGGACCAAGCTCGCGTGGGCTCCTGCGTGTCCGCACCCTCCTTCTCCCCCCCCCCCCCCGCCGCCCCCGGGCCCCCATGGCAGGAGAGATACTGCGCTTGCAAGCCTCCTTCTGAATCCTCTCTTACCTTCCCCTCTCCCCCCTACCGAAATCTGCTCCCTTCTGGGAGGACGCCCCGCTTCTCGCACCCCCTTCCTCGCCGCAACCTGCCATGCCACCCACACCCCCGCCCCTCCAGTACCAGCTTGTCCCGCCACCCCCCCTTACCCAACACCACCTTGCTCTTTCACCCCAGATCAGTCCCGTCCTCCTCCCCCCCTCCCTCCCCCCCTCCTGATTTCCTTTCCTTCCCTGGTGTCCTTTTTCCTCTGCTCCCCAGTCTGGGAATGTCGGGCCTGATTACCAGCCATAAGAAAATAAAAACAAATGCCAGGAGGCGAATAGCAGTTGAAAGACTGTGGTCCTCTTTAGGTATTTCTTCTACTCCCTGACTACTAAACAGGAAGACTAGGTGGGAAGGGAAGAATCTTTTCCTTTCCCGGCTCCTTTGGTATTTATTTTGATGTTGATTGCAGCCATAAGGGGCTTTTCTTAGTTGGCTGCTTTCTCCCCAAATGAGCAAACAGGAAAGGACCTACACACACATTTAGTGGTGAACCAGAGAGTAGTTCCAGTCCCAAAGGACGGGAATTATTGTTTTGAATGTTTACTCATTACCACGGATTTTTTTCCTTACTACTTCCAAAAATATCTCTTCTGCGGTGGTGGTTGTTTTTGAATCATGGCGTTTTAAATTTGCCTTTCGAGCTCTAACGTTAATCCCCAGACAGGATTCACTGCTGTAGTGTTTCAGGCTGACGCTAGGGGTGTGTCTGCTGCCTTTGCCAACATTGCCAAGAAATCAACGCCCTATTAGATATACATTTTGCTTTACCTGTACTTAATCTTTTTCCCTTATACACTGCTGTAACTTATTTTCTTGTATTTTTTAAAAAACCGTTTTACATTATCTGTAAAAATCAAACTAGGCATGTGATGCTTCTCTGGAGCAGCTTATCAGTTTTGAAAACTTGAGTCTAGAAGTGTTACTTCCCCTAATTTTCTTTAAAACTGACTCTTGTTTTGGAGGTTTTTGTTTTTTAGTTAAATTTGATGCTAAGGAGGATTTTTTGCTTTTGTGATTTCACAAAATAACAGCTGTGGTTAAAAAATACTTTGTTATAAATATTTCAAAATGGGACTAGTAAATCATAGAAAAGATATATGTTGATTAATTATAGTATTTTGCATAAATATAGCTATGACATGTAAAGATCGTATCTATACAGTAATGAACATCCTCTTTTTTTTTTCTTGAAAAGTCTTTGCATTCCTTAAATAGAATACATTTTTTTTTTAATCAATGTGGTTCCTGGGAGTTATGATCATGAATTTGTCTTGGGTGCTTTAATAGTTTCCCTGGATCTATACATTTATCTTAAGGATCAGTATACTTTATAACACTTGAGTTAAGTTGATTGCCTCATGTTTGGCCCAGAAATGAATATTTGGTACATCATGTGGCTTTAGTTATGTAGTCTATAGCAGGACTGTTAAATTTACTACTTAATATATCTGGTTAGTTTTGTGAGCTTTCCTATGATCTGTTCTTTGACTTACTATTCTCCACCTTTTTTACTCATAAATAACTATCTCCCACAGAATACCTTTTTCAGTTTGTACTTCCTGATTCACTCTTCCTCCTTTTTAATTCTACCCATTACTCCCACTCCCCATTTTCTGAGCTACATGTCTGGACTTAGGAGCCTGGAAAATGATTTTTTTAATTGTTGTGCTGGATTGCTGGATGGAGTACAATAGGCTCACGTTACTATATTTCATCTTTCACTTTACTTATGAAAGGGCTCTAATACTTGGGAAAAGTAAACTGAGTTAAACAGAAGTTTGATGGGTTTTTTCAACCCTTGCTTTTTTTTTTTTGAGTTTTCCCAAGTTTTGCAAAGATTGTTACTAAAAAAACAATATCGGTGATCACTGGAAGAATCTTAGAGATTCTTTGAATGCAGGAGCATCATGAAGCTCTTTAGCAGTCTGCTGAAACCTATGGATCCCTTCTCACAACATTTTTAAGTACACAAATAAAATTCATTAGAATTACAAAGAAAAAGAATTATGTTGAAATACAGTTGTCAAAATATTAAAAAAACAAATTCAGGGACCTCAGATTGAAATCCTCTGTTTTAATTCAACTACCGAATTTTTCAGGTGAGAAAATTAAGGGCCAGAGTATAAATGACTTATTCAATATTAAGTACATAGTTACTATACCTAGACAAGAGGGCCAAGGATAGACCTTGGTGAATACTTACACTTAGTAGCAGGGGGCTGGTTCAGTGTGGGATAGGAACTGGAAGACCTGAATCTTTGTCTTAGCCAAGAAACATATTGGTTATGTGAATTTGAACAAGTCAATTAACGTCTCTGTGCTGCTGCCTTTTTTTTTTTAATGAGAGGATAGCATTAGATGATGTCTTAAGGCCCTTGTCTATACTAATACTCCATGAATCTATGAGACTTGAAAGGCAGATAGCATTGGAGAGCCAGTCAGGATAATGCAGCATCAAGAAAGTCAGGGGAGAAAAGTTGATATAGGGGATGCATGCAGGAGTTCATTAATCATATACCTTCTTTTTACTGCTGAGGAAACCGAGTTGCAGGTAGTTGACATGACCTTCTAAAATTTCATTTCTTGCTTTGTCCAAATATTAGTAAAATAGATGTTTACTAAGTGAAGAAGGATGGGATTTGGGGAGGTATGCATTTTAGATAGGATTTCAGAGGTAAAGGAAAGAGTAGTCAGATTGAGCCTGAGATATTGAGTGTAATTGTGTAATTGTGAGGATTGCTAAGCAATGATTAGGTGTGGGTGAGAAGAGGGAGGGGTCTAGGTGAGGGGTCTGTTCAAAAGACATCAAGAATCATTGACAAAAAAGAAAATTGATATATTACTAATTCTTTGCTGTAGGAAATTTTATGAAGTTAGAAATTACTTCTCAAACTTGAGTGATTGAGAACTTACATATAAAAACAAGTGGGGAGCACTTGAATGGATGAGTTGCTGGTTTCTGGGACATTACCAGAAAGATTAGATTTTCTGTCTTTCATCATTGTCATTGTTGACTAGCATCTCTTCCTGTACTCTCTTCCCTGATCTTTCATGCACTGCTCTCTTCTTATTTCTTCTCCTGTCTGTTTAGATGCTCTTTCTCTCTCATTTGCCACAGGCATCATCCTTTTGCTCAAATTCATGGATACTGTAGGGCTTTGTCCTGTGTCTTCTCTTTTTTTCCTTCATATTTTCTTGGGTTCTCATAAGCTTCCATAGATGCAGCTATCTCCTCTATGCAAATAACATCCAGATTTGTATATCTAGCACCAGTCTTTCTTTTAGTCATTGCCAACTGCCTACAGGACATCTTTAAAAGAAGCAGATATCTCAAATCTATCATGGAATTTAGTTATTTTCCTCTCAGACATCTTCTCTTATTAACATTTTTATTAAGGTCACTGCCATCTTTCTCTATGTTTATAGCTGAATCATTTTAAGCTTTTTTCCTTTCCCTTATATTCAGCTGGTTGCCAGGCCTCATCAAATCTGCCTTCTCTCCACTAACACGGCCATAACTTTAGTTCAGGCCTTGATCATCTCTTGCTAAGACTATTGTTATAACTTTCTAATTATCTCCTGCTTCAAAGTCTTCTTCTCCATCCAGCTGATATTTTTAAAGCACAGCATTGCTGTGTCATTCCCCTGCTTGAGAAATTTTGATCTTTCATACAAGACAAGACATTTTGATCTTTCATACAATACAAGAATAGGCTCAGGACCTGTGGAAACTTTTGTCATTGTAGGCTGGCACCTTCTCTGTAGCATATAATCTTGAAGCAAGCATTAATTTGTATTGTGTGGTGGACCTCCTTGGCATTTCCATGAAACCTATGGATTCCTCAGAATCATGCTTATAAAATAGAATATAAAAGATGACAAAGAAATTCAATTTGATTATATTGAAATAATGATGTAATTTTATTTCCACCCAAGTTCATGGACCCCATTCAGAGAAATCCGGTTAAGAGCCATTATCTTAAAGTCTTGCCTAGAGCACTGAGAGATTAAATGACTTTCCCTGAGTCCCTGTGTCCCAGGGATATGTCAGAGATAGGACCCAGGTCTTCCTGGTTTTGAGGCTAATTCTCTGGCTTCTAGACTACACCCAGACCCAGGCTTATTATTCCTTACTCTCCTTCATGTATGCTGTGTTCCTGACTTGCCTGCTGTTCTCTATACATGCGATTCCATCTCCTGACTATTCTTTGCATAGACTGGCCCTTGGAATGTAATCCAATATCATTTATTTATTTTTATTTATTATTATTTTTTAAAACCCTTAACTTCTGTCTTGGAATCAATACTCCGTATTGGGGCTAGGCAATGGGGGTTAAGTGACTTGCCCAGGGTCACACAACTAGGAAGTGTCTGAGGCCAGCTTTGAACCTAGGACCTCCTGTCTGTAGGCCTGGCTCTCAACCCACTGAGCCACCTAGCTCCCTCCTCCCATCTCATTTAAAACTTGTTGATTTTCCAGTTTCCTTCAAAGTACAGCTCAATTGTTACATCCTAGAAGACTATCCTAATTTCACCACCTTTCCCTCCAAGTTGCTAGTGACCTATTCCAAAGGGAATTACTTTGTATATATTTTGTATTTAATTTTGTCAGTCAAGAAAATGAAAGGTTTTTGATGCTGGGAACCATTTTCTTTGGTATTTGAATTCCCCAGATCCTGGTACCTAGTAAGCTCTTAATAGTTGTTGAATAAATACCAGAATTTCAAGTTTTTAGCTGGACAAGTCCTTTGAGGGTTGAGCAGTTTGGGTTGAAAAATAGGGCCAGAACCCAGACTGGTTAAAGAAGGGAGAAAAGGAAAGTGGAGGCATCTCTTATTGATAGCTTTCTCAAGAAGTTAGATCACTTCAGATTGGAGCCAGTTTTTAAAAAGAGAATTGGGTTTTTAAAACTGTAGTCCAATGAATTTGACTTAAATTCTTGGTAAAATTCTAGAACATGTTGTTAAAGGGGTGTTTAATAAATCCAATATGGTTTCATTAAAAGTAGATCATAATTGACTAACTTCTAGACTCATAGATTAGGGGAATGCTGTAGATAATGAAGGAACTATATTTCAGCAAAGCACTTGACAAAATCTCATGCTAATTATGTGGAAAAGATGAATAGTTAATGAGCTAAGAACTATAGACTGAGTCAGGACAAGATGACCGTCTGGACTTTTTCATAGTCAGCATGGGAGGAGCGGTCTCCAGAAGTAACTTAGGTATATTAACTTGGTTCTGTTCTCTAACATTTTTGTCAGTGACTTGAATAAAGGCTTAGATGGCATGATTAATTTGCAGATGACATGAAGTTAGAAAAGTGGATGGTGATGGGGGTTGGGATAGAGTAGCTAGGTGGCTCAGTGGATTGAGAGCCAGGCCTAGAGATGGTAAGTCATAGGTTCAAATTTGGCCTCAGATACTTCCTAGTTGTGTGATCCCAGGCAAATCATTTAACCCCTAATGCCTAGGCCTTACTGCTCTTCTGCCTTGGAACCAATGCACAGTATTGATTCAAAGATAGAAGGTAAGGGTTAAAAAAAAGTAATCAAAACAGTGCACGAGTAGTTGATCTTAGCAATTTAGAACATTGAGCCAAATTCAGTAATAGAAAATTTAATAGATATAAATAATAAAGATAAATGCAAAGTCTTACATATTTCAATTTTTAAAAAAATCTATTTCACAAGTATAGGTTGGGGTTATGAACAGTTTCTTGGTTCCATGATCAGATTATAGGATTATTGACCAAAGGAAGAAGAGACCCTCAAGAACATATAATCCATCTCTCTCCTTTTAAATATGGGGAAACTCAGGTTTGGAAAGGTTAAGTGACTAGCCTAGAGTCATGGAATAATTAACCACAACTTCAACCCAGAGTTGAAGTGCTACAGAGTCAGTGATTGCTCTTTCCACACTTAATTTCAGTCAGCAGTGTGATTTGGCAGCCAAGGCAAGTAATGCCACCTTTAGGCTGCATTTAGAGAACCTATCATCCAGGACTAGACAGGTAATCATTTCTGCCCTTGTCTCCTCATATCTGTGGTATTGAGTTTAGTTCCGGGTGTGCCACATTTTCAGAAGGATGTTGATAAGCTGGAGAGTGCTCAGAGGAGCACAGCCAGAAAAATGGCAAGTTCATGCCATCTGGTATAGATTGAAGGAATTAGGGATATTTAGTAAAGAGAAGGTTTAAAGTTATCTTCAAGAATTTAAAGGCCCAGAGGAAGAACTAAGGACAGTGGTTAGAAGAGGAAAATATAAGATTAATGTAAGAAAACATTCCTTGACAGAACTGTCCAAAAGTAGAGTAGAGGGTTCTTCTTCACAAGAAGTCTTAAAGCAAAGACTTATTGAGTACTTCTGTATGATGTAAATGGTATAAGTTGGACCATATGCCCTTAGTGGTTCCTTCTGTCTGAATTTTTGTGATAGTTGGCTCAAGACACTGTCCTAGCAGTTAGGGATAGGGATTGGACCTGCAATTACACTGATTAAGAATTCTTGATGATGAAAATCACCCTTTTTCTTGCTAGTCAGCATTTTCTCTACATTGTCTTAGAGAGTTGCTTAGATTGCTGAAATTTTAAATGACCAGTCGAGACCTGAATCTAGATCAAACCACTTGGGGGTTATAGAGAATTTAAGACAGCCTCTGACTTCAATAAAACGTCTAATCTAGAAGGGAAGATGAGTTGTATACACTTAATTCTAGTATGAGTTTTGATATGAAAGTACAACATGAACTAAGTTCTAGGGATACAAAGAAAAGTAAAAGCCAGATTACTCTGAAAGAGTATAATCTACAGGGGAGACAACATGAAAACAGTATACAATCAAGCTCTTTATGGATTGGGGAGTAATTTAAAGTATAAAAGACTGGAAGATTGTCAAGGGTCAGGAGTCAAGTCTTGAAGGCTTTGAATGCTAAAGGATTTTTTGATCCTGGAGATGATAACCTCTGGAGTTTCTTGAGTAGGGGAATACCTTGTACTATAGGAAGACTACTTTCACATCTGATGGGAAAATGTATTGAATTGGGGAGAGACTTGTGGCAGGCAGAACAACCAGTTGCAATCTCTTTCAGAAGTCCAAGTGTGAAATGATGAGAACCTATACTAGGGTAATGTCAATGGCAAAGGAAGGATGGGGATTAAATGAGATGCTATGCAAGTAGAATCAACAGAATTTAGCAACAGTTTGGATATGGGTGGTGGGAGATTGAAAAATTGAGAAAAATGCAAAGATTAGGAGCCTGAGTCACAGGGAAGATAATGGTACCTACAATAGTAACAACATATGAGAAAAATCTTCATAGAGAAAATTAAATCCATGGGAGCTGATTAGATCACCAAATGAAATAAAGTAGAGGGAGAAAGCTCAGGACAGAGCCTTGTGGGACACCCACAGTTATAATACCCTGGATGCAGATCCAGCAAAGGAGATTGGGGTAGAGCAGTAGAACCAGGGGGCAGTAAAGTCATAAAAACCTAGAGAAAAGAGAATCGAAGATAAACAACTATGTCAGAGATGAAGTGGTCAAGAAAGATGAAGATTGAGAAAAAGCTATTAGATTTAGCCATTCAGAAATCATTAGTAACTTTGGACAAAGTACTTTGGTTTGAATAATAAGGTGAAAAGCCAGACAGAAGAGAATAACAGGAAAGGAAAGCAGAGGCATCTATTGTAGACATCAGTTAGCCCACTTCAGGTTAGAGAAGAGAAGAGCAATCAGGGAAGGGAGAAGTTGGTATTTGAATTGGGATTTGAAGAATGAGTAGGAATTAAACAGGAAGAATTGGGAAAGTAAACAGGGTAATTAAAGACACAGGGCATGCTCAGAGAACAGCCAAGTTTAGGACATGAAGTTGGAGTGAAGTGGAAGGCTTTGAATACCATTTGAAGGTGATAGGTAATGAAAGAGACGTTTTTTGACTAGGAGAGTGGGATGAACAAATACTGTGGTTTAAGAATATTAACCTGGCAATATTAGAAAGGAAACATGGCATAGGGGGAAAGAGGATGAGCTTTGGAGTTAGGCTCTGTGAACCAGAGCAAGTCACTTAACTACAATGCTTCAGACAGTAATAAGCACTATACAAAGAGTATAATCAAAGAAAAATTGCCACTCTGCAGCAGTGAATGGTGTTGTCACAGCAGATGCTAGAAGTTCTCTACATTTAGAATTTGGAGTTCTACATTCTCTTTTGCTTCTAAAATGATAACCTGAGGTATCCCTTCTACATCAGGGAGGTTAGGAGTGTAGTACCCTGAGGATTGTCATGTGGAAAAATCCTATAAATTTTTTTTGGCTCTTTGTACCAGAGAAGTTTAAATTTTTTCTCTTTATGTGGCATTATATGCCTTATATTATGTACCTTATATGCATTTATGAGTTACTAAACTTTAAAAAAATGTTATTTTAAATTTTTTATTAAATTTTATTTTCCCCAATTACATGTAAAAAATTTCCATCATTTTCTAAAGAATTTTAAGTCTCAAATCTTCCACCCACTGAGATGATAAGCAATTTGATATAAATTTTACATATGCAATCATATAAAACTTTCAATTTCTTCATGTGGAAGGAAATTCAAACAAAAAAAGTTAAGAAAGTGAAAAAAGTTTGCTTTAGTCTGATAGAATACAGATTCTATCAGTTCTTTTTCTAGAAGCCTATGACATTTTTTTATTGTGAATCCTTTGGGATTGTTTTGGATCTTTGTATTGCTGAGAATAACTGTTATTTACAGTATTGTTGGCACTGTGTATAGTGTACTGGTTCTACTTACTTCACTCTGCTTCAGTTCCTTTAAGTCTTTCCAGGTTTTTCTTCTGTTTTTCATTTCTTACAGCACAATAGTATTCCCATTACAATCATTCACTGTAACTTAGCCATTCCTCAAATGATAAGTATATCCTCAACTTTTCAAAAAGGACTACTTTAAATATTTTTGAACATATAGATCCTTTGCTTTTTTTTTTTAATCTGTGTAATACAAGTCTAGTAACGGTATTGCTTGATCAAAAAGTATATATTGTTTTATAGCCCTTTGTGGATAATTGCTTTCTGGAATGGTAGTTACCAATTTTTTTTTAAAGATAGCTCTACATTTCTAGCCTTTATGTGTCATCTGCTGGATTTCTCATTCTTTTCACAAACTTTAACTTTTTACTTATTTTAACTTTAAAAAAGAAATTGTATGTATTTGTGGTATTAAAAGAGAAAGCATGTTGATATTATATGCATTACTGAGTTTCTAAACTTTTTCTGTTACCTGCTGGCTTTGCTTGTCATCTGCAGCTTCTGCAAAACTACCAGAAAATTCCCATTTAATTTTTTATGTTGACCTGTGATAACATTGAAACTTAGATCAATAAAGTAGCAATGTGGAAGGGATACCTGTACTTTATTAATCATTTATTCAACCTAAAGAAACCTGTCATATTTTGAGTCTTCTTTCTCCTTCAGCTCCTCCCCCCATCTTGACTGTCATTTCATTTTCCACAATCTCCAATATTAACACTATTATCCTGATTCAGACTCTTTCTCTCCATGTTTCCTTTCTACTATTGCCAGATATCTCTCACTTAGACTATTGTGAAAGCCTCTTTCCAAAGCATTCTAGACGTATTAGTAAGCACTTTCAGTGTTAAATTCTTTTGAAAAGCAAGTAATCATTCTTAATTTATCTAATTTGTCAGCCAGTTTGGATATGACTGTTAAACTAATTCTCCTTAATGAATTTTTTCCAGAGTTAGCTTAATTTCATGGGTACAGTTGTGAAAATAGTGTGTTAATGTAAAAATGGTGCTGTATAGCCAGTGACTTGAAAAAAGTTTACCAATATTCTTGATCTAGCTCTCCCTCTGTTGCTAAATATTGGTATGTTTGGGGAAGTCAGTTAACATCCATGAGATTCAGTTACCTTATCTGTAAAATAATGGTGAAATAAATGATTTCTCAGTGTCCTAGTTCTGAGATTGTTTTAATACCCTTTTCATTCATCTATCATGTGCTCACTTGAACACAATTGCTATTCATGAAAACACTATTGTTGACTTTTTTGCTACCACTTCATTTGAAATAAATACTAAATCTGAAGCAACCCCACTTCCCCCTTTCTCTTTTGGTAAAGGTTTCTGTTTTCTTCCACATAAACTGATTTTCCTTCCTCATAGTGCTTCTAGCAAAATAAGTGGTTGAGGCAGCTGGTGGCACAGTGAACAGAACACTGGGCTTGGAGTTCAAAAACCAATCTCAAATACTTATGATCTGTCAGTCATTTAACCTCTGCATTAGTTTCCTCAAATGTAGAATGGAGAGAATGATACCACCTACCTAAATGGGGTCTTTGTGAGGATCAAATGAAATATTCATAAAGTGCTTAGCACAGGTCCAGGCACATAATAAATGCCCATTCCTTTACCCCCTTCATAATTGTTTATACTGGCCTCAGACACTTCTTAACTGTGTGTGTGACTCTGGTCAAGTCACTTAACCGCCATTGCCTAGCCTTTACTTTTCATTTATTTCAAACCCATTATTTTACAGATAAGATAACTGAATTTCATGCATATTAACTGACTTCTCCAACATACCATACCAATATTTAGCAACAGAGGAAGAGCTAGATCTAGAGCATTGGTGAACTTATTTCAAGTCCATGGCTATACAGCACAATACAGACATAGCATTAATTCTGAGTCAGAAAGTAGAGGTTTAAAAAATAATTGTGTTTGCTTAAGAAAGATCATTACTAATTTAACTTCTGTTGTCTTCATTTTGACATTAGCTTGTGATCCGTTATTTTTATTCAAAATATGAGAAGCAGTGTTTGGGTTTAATTTCTTCCTTGAGTTTCTAGTCTCAGGATTTTGAACAAGTCAATTAACCTCTCTGTCTTAGTTTCCTTGTCAGAGGAATTGGATTAAAATCTATTGCTAATGCTTTCTACCTAGAAGATCTTAGGGCAAGTTACTTAAAACATTTTTCAGCCTCAGTTTTCTCAGCTATAAAATGGAAGTCTTTATCTGGATGGCTCCATCAGTGCCATCTTGCTCTAGTCTTATGATCCAAAGTGTATGAACTTCTTGATCCTGGCATTCAAGACCTTCCATAATGTCTTCAACTCATTTTTCTGGTGTAAATTGATGCTTTCCCCTTAATCTATTTATTTTGAGGTCTGTCTCAAATATATCCTCCAAAGTCTCCTTTGTCTTATTTCTACAATTCACTCCTTCAGGTGAAAGTGATCTTTCACTCAGATTTTCTCATGGTATTTGCCTAGAGACTGTACCATGCCTAACCCCCTGCTGCCACTGCTTTACCCTACACAGGGGAGGGAGGAAATGCTCCCATTGGGTTACTGAGCAGAGGGGAGTGGGGGAGGGTGAAGTGAAAAAAAGTCCTCAGGTACATGTGGAGAGGGAGAGAGGAGTAGCTTGGCCCAAGCCCCTCTGTGTGTCCCTAGAATCATCTTGTTGTTTAGTCTTGTCCAGCTTTTCATAACCCCTTGGCATGCCACACCTCTGGCCTTCACTGTCTCCAGAAGTCTGTCCAAGCTCATGGTTGCTTTCTTGACACTAATTCATCTCATCTTGTGCTCTCCCCCTTCTCTTTTTGCCTTCAGTCTTTTCAAGTAAGTCCTGTCTTTGAATTATGTTGCCAAAGTATTTAACCTTTAACTTCAGTGTTTGTTCTTCCAATGAATAGACAGTTAAATTCATCAAGCATTGACTGATTTGATCTTGCTGTTTAAGGAACTCTTAAGTCTTCTCCAGGACTACAATTTGAAAAAATTGTTGATTTTGTGGCACTCAGCTATTCTTTATGGTCCAGCTCTTATAGCCATACATTGCTCCTTCTATTGCTTCAACTATACAGACTTGTCAATAAGGTGTTCTCTGCTTTTTAGCATGCTGTCCAGGTTAGCCATAACTTTCCTTCCAAGGAGCAAGCATCTTTTAATTTCATGGCTGTTGCTGTCTACAGTGATTTTTGAGCTCCAAAATGAAAAATCTAACAGTTTCCATTTCTTCTCCCGCTGTTTGCCAGGAAGTGAAGGGATCAGCTGCGGTAAACTTAGCATCTAGCCTGCACTAAATAAATAAATAATAGATGGTTGAATTTTCATAATAGATGCTTTATTTTACAAATGAATTTGAGATTCATAAATCCATGTTGGCATTAGAAATAGTCATTCAGTGGCAGGCTGTAGATTTGAATCAGTTATTTGACTTTAACTTGGCAGTTTATACTATAGTTATACAATATAAGGAAGTTATATAAAACCTGTTCAGTTTGCTGTAGAAGAATTTTTTAATTGTTTACTAAAATATACAGTTTTGTTGGCTTAATTCCTTGTGGCTGACTGTTTTCTTTTTGTACCTCTGTGGCAGAGGTTAGTATATAAGTTCTATGAGACCAAGAAACTAATCTCTACAAGGCATTTGGCAAGAAAGAAGACTTTGTATTATACTCCATTGTAAGCACAGAATTAATGTCAGCTATAAAATAATGTATCAGAAGTTGCAGGATAATGTAGTAATGTGCAGGATATAGAGATCCCTTTAGTACCTGTGTAACTTTGGGAAAGTGATTTCACCAATGTTCAATTTCTTAATCTGTAAAATGGAGGAGTTAAACTCAAATCTGGAGCCAAGATGCTATAATGTTAAAATCTGTTATGAAGAGAAATAATTGACTCCCATTTTAAGGGGACGGTGAGGAGGAGAAAGATAAAGTTGAAAAAGTTGAATGACCCTCAAATTTTCTGATAGTGTTTTTTCAAGTTATCTGCTCATTTTAAATTGCTTTTTATTAGTTTGAGGCTATTCCTTGTGTTATGATAGGGGTTTGCTAATTGGTAGTTGTTTGTACCTTGTTCACTAGGAGATTAGGATTATAGAATTAGAACTGGAAGGGACCTTAGAGGTCAGCTAGTCCTAATGTTTACTTTTTACATATGAGGAAAATGAGGCCCAGAGAGTTATTCAGTGGCAGGCTGTAGATTGGAACCAGTTATTTGACTTTAACTTGGCAGTTTATACAAACTGACATTTCCCTGTCACATATCAAATAGATGTGTGATAGCCAATCAGAGGGCTCATAAATAACAGAATCTTAATTTCAGCAAGTAAAGAGAATTGCTGAACTATTATAATTACTTTCAGATTGTGCCATTTTTGTGGTTTTGCCACAAATAATTGTATGTCCTAAGTGAAGATTAGTTTTCCTAATAGAAGAAAATATACATACATACATACACATGTATGTTTAAAGAATGCCTGTATATTGTCCAGCTGAGCATATAAGAAGTATTTCTAGACATAATGGAAGAACCAAAAAGAAAATAGCGACTTTTAAAGTCTCCTGAAGCAAGATGCAATGTGAGAAGTATGAAGTTGAAAGGTGGAAGAATATGAAAGGAAAGGTAGAAAAAGGAATCTTCAAGTAGTTAGAACTGTTTAATAGGTCTGAGGCTCTTCCTGGAAAGAATAGATCTGGACTTTCTGAGGAAGTAGTTTCTTATGTTCAATGTAAGGCTAAGTAAAATCCAGTTACCACAAAAAGTAAACTTTAAATACTGGCCTTACAAAATAGAAATTTGTCCTGATTGTAAACAATTCCTTGCTGTGAGAGATTGAGAGGTAGCCACATGAAAACTTTAACATGAATAATTAGGAAATGTTCTGTCTTCCTGGGTTTTGAATTTGGATTGGAAGAGAACTCTCTTGAGATTTATCAAGCCAAAAAAAATTATCCATTTCTGGTGACTTGTGTGTAAATAAATAGCAACTGTCAAAAGAAACTTGGAAATAGTTTCCAAATTATGAAGACCTAGGGAAGAAACTGAATTGTGATGGGGTTAGGGAAAAGGCATTGGTTTTCAAATCATTGCTGTTGATTAGGTCAGGACCATAAAAAGGAAAGTAGAATATGGGAAGTCTTAATCAGAACCCAAAAGTCTTAATCAGAGAATGAGATTTTTCTTTTCTGAACTGTGGTTTAAGATAAAGATACCAGGTGATATTTTTGGACAGGGATGGAATGTTTTTAAGAGGGCTGGAAAGAATGTATTTTCCTCTAAATTGGCCAATCTAATTTAGAAGACTATGCTATAGATAGAGGGAAAGGAAGGGACGTATCCATATTGCATGGCTGCATTCATGTAAAAGTAGCAGATATGATATAAAAAGAATAGCATTATAGTTTCATAATGTCATAGAAGATGATAATGTAGAAGAGAGATCTAAAAAGTAACCATTAATTCAGATGTCTACTCAGAAGTACATGGAGTAGTATGCACAATTAAGTGAACTGGAGATGTTAGTGTAAGGAGATAAATATGACCTAATACATCACTGAGACTTGGTGGGAAATAACTTAAAATTAGAATAGAGCAATGAATGAATATATTCTATACAATAGGAATATTAAATGGAAGGCACAGAAGAAGTGTTATGATGTGCAATAGTCAAACGTTGGTACTTGATAATTTCAGGACTCAGTCGAATTTGATATTCAAGGCATTTTGAGGAGAAAAAATAGTTGCCATATTTGAAATTTGCTTGGCACTCAACCTGCTTGTTAGAACTTGTTGCCATTGTGTTTTCAGGAGGTGTGTACCCACTCCAGTCAAAACAACTGATCATGGGTTAGTTCAGGAACATAAAGATCTCAACACTAAGGAGTTAAAGGAATTTCAAAGGGAGCAGCTAGTTAGATGGGGGTGGGGGAGCTTTTCTTCAGGGAAGGAGGAGGCAAAGGAGGATGTCTTCACTAATCAAGGAAATATGTACAAATGGGTAGAAGTGCAGAACTTGTGGGAAAATATCACCCTGATTAAGCTTGAACACACAGAATTATATATTAAATAACCAAACCATTTCCCATTTTAGAGGAATTTTGAAACAAGGACAAAAACAAACATCATTGGAGAGGTTTCTTGTGAAGCTTACCTTGTGAATCTCAAGCAGGATTTAATGATGATAAGATATAGAAGAGAGAACTCCAGAAGGACAGTCCCCCTCAGATATTATGTCCTCTTCTAGACAATAACATTTCTCCTACCCACCATCCCCTTAGGACATGAACTCCTCTCAATGCAGGTAAAGAAGTTAAAATTGTTTTTGTTCTAATTATTGTTTTTATTTATGTCTAGGTAGTATTAATATTTGGTAAAATACAATCCCATTAATTTATAAAATGCCTTATGAAATCTGAGTTTTCTGGGTTTCTGGAATGGATTATTTCAATTTATAGTATTCCTTATAGGAAAAATGCATTTGTTACTGTGTTAAACTTAATGGTTGGAAATAACCTGGCTGCCAAAATCATTGTATCTCAAGTGAGGGGAAACAATAGAGAAATGTGAAACAGCTCAGAGAAAATACCTATACTAGTCCTCAGCCAGGAGGGCCAGGAGTGAGTAAATACTGGGCCTCCTCCAAGATGGAAGCTAGTCTCTTAGGAAACTAGGTAGGGAGTCAGTCACCCTTTTCACTCAACTAATGAAGTAGTTCAGGAGTCAGTCTAAGTTGAAGTCACGATTCCAGGCCACAGTCTCCAGTGAAGTTCCCTAGAAGACTTATCTCCAGGAGACACTTTCCAGGACTTCATAGCTTTTATAGTGGTTTCCTGTCCCTGTCCCTTTTTGCAGGGGCCAATCACAGTTTCCAAATTGTCCAGCCCTACCCAGGGGCAGTGACTGTGGGATTGACTTGTTACCTTTAAAGGGGTTAACTCTCCTCCTAGGATTCACATATTTCTTGAGTTGTCACCCAGTTTAGCACCTGGGTTGCAGACTTTCCCCCACTTAAAGTTAAGTAGGGGTGTCTTCTTTTTGGAGATAACTCCTGTAGTAAGAGTTTGTGGACTTCCCTTACTTTAGGGTTCTATGTGGGTGTATTCACTTTTGTTGATTAATTCAAAAGTAGACAAAGGGGAATTAATCCTGTCCTCACAATCTAGTGAGGTACTAAGTAGGGGGTACTTATGTTATTGTTAACCAAAGTTTTTATTCCTACTAGGCAAAGAGAATTAAGGATTCCCTTTTCACAAGTTTAAACTCAAAATAGACAAAGAAACCAAGAATTTCCTTTCACTTAGGTGCCACTGTACTTGAAGTCACAAGACCTGGATTTAAATTCCTGCACTACCTGTGAAGCCACTTCTTCTATGGGCTTTGGTTTCCTTATCTGAAATCTGTGTATATGTGTGTGTGTGTGTGGGGGGGGGGGGGGATTGGGGAGAGGTGTTAAACTAGATTATTTCTGTTTTCTTTTTGCTCCATGATTCTCTTTCTAATTCATGTTATCTCATAGAAGAGAATCATGGTGTAGAGCATTTAGTTGAGTATTAGGGAATTGTGGAACAAATGGGAGTACAATAAAGCTACCAGGCCAGCTAAAGGAAATAGATAATTTCCTGATAGAGAGCAGAAAGGTATTCCAGAGACAAGATAATTGTGATAAGAGACTTGAACCTGACATAAGGAAATCCTTGCATTGTTGATAATTTCATTTTTCAGATCATGGAGAAATTAAGGACAGGTTTTATTCTGGACCTGATTCTGATCAGTTATGTCTTATGGGAACTTGGTGAAGTAGAAATGATAGAAATCTTGGAAGACTGCAAATATGCCGAATTCATCTTAAGGAAAGGCTTGCCAGATGAGTATGTTCTTTGGAGCTGTGGTTCCCAACTTTTTATAGGATGAAAATTCAATAATTTTCACAAATCACTCTTAGTCATCTGGAAGTGAATACAAAGTGCTGGCAAGATCCTTCAAGAATAAAATGGGGAAAGCTAGAGCCTTGAGTTACAGGTTTATAGATGGACAAGATTTTAGAGATCTTCTAGTCCCACTCATTTTATAGATGAGGGTCATCTTGTTTTGACTCTGTCCCCTCATTGAATGCCAGAGTTGATTCAGCTGGTCCAACTACAAGAGTGTCCTTTTCCTTTTTCATTTAAACTACTTCATGTACATCTCTCTTGAAACTACTCACTCAATTAGAAATTACCTAATTGTGGCCTACTATTCTTTGATCAATGGTACACATGAAGCTGTGTTCCCCTATTACAAAAAGCTTATCAGTTTCTTTGTAACACTATAAAACTAGCTACACATGCTAAAGAAGTAATCTAGTGACAACAAAGTATGATTCATATTGTCTTTGATTTGGACACTAGGCTGCTTTAATCACGTAGCCCAAAATTTACATTCATTTTTTTCACTTGTAGTTTGGTATAGTGAAGAGTTGTCAAACGCTACCTGCAGCAGTCCTGAGTAGGCCCAAACCAGTTTCAAATTTAATTAGAAAGCACAACAAAATAAGTAAAACTATATAATGTTAATTTGTGGTTTTTCTAAGTTAATATGTTCCTGCATTCTGATTCCAATTTCAATTTGAGTTTGGCACCACTGTGGAAAAATTAATGAGTTACCCTTGGCTGTAGCCCTAACAGCTGTGTGACCATGGACAACTCACTTAACCTGAGTATGAGAGACAGAGAGACCCAATGCTAATATTGTATAAGGATTGTCTTTGTGATCTCACTGAAATTGTTGCTTTATTTCAGTAATGCAGATTGTAGCCTACCCATACCCGCCTGTCCTTTGACCATAAATTCTTCATGAAGGGATCTATCCAGTATGCTGGAGGCCTGCTTTAGCCCATCATCTCTTTCACTCATGTTCCTAATAATTTGGCTTTATATAATGCTTTAAGGTTTGTAGAGTTTTTAACCAGTATCTCCTTTGATCCTCACAATAATTCTTGAGAGGTAGGTACTGTTATCCTTTTTACAGATTAGGAAACTGAGCCAGACAGGGTAAGTGATTTGATCAGGGTAATACAAATAAATAAATATCTGAATAACGGTAAATATCTGAGGTTGGATTTGAACTTGTCTTCTTGACTCCAGGTTGAGTTCACCTACTTGCCTCGCTATTTCTTGGATGTCTTTTTTTCCTCCACTTCAGTGTAGTAATTCCATTTATAATGTATTGCAGCCTATTTACATTTGCCACATACCAGTCTTGCCATTGCCCATTGGGTCATACTTACTTTCAGTTCTTCAATTTCCGTTATTTTTTAGTCATTTCACAGAAGAATATTGTTACAAAAAGATGAGGCTTTGTTTTAGGGAGAAGTTGAAGACTTAAAAAGAAAAGTAATAAGAAAATACTTCCTAATAATTAAAGTTCTCTCAAAATGGATTGGGTTGCCTTGGTATGGGGTGATGGTTGGTGGTTGTTTTTCATACTCATAGAGGACTGCAAGGACTTCAGTATGTGTGGGTCAGTATATAGTGTATCTGACTATGGCTGATCAAACCAATTTAAGTTTAGAAGGCTCTACCATATGTTAAGGACAAATAGCCTATATGGGCATTTGGGATGGTAATGTCCCTAATTTTGCCCATCTCACATTTCTTTTGAGCCATTGCAATTATGCCTTGCTCATATAGCTCAGTATGTTCTTTGATATAGGAATGCCATACTGGGTGGTTTTGTGCCAGAATCTCCAATAGCTCATAATCCATATCAAAGTTCTTCAGAGAGACTTTGAGAGTATCCTTGTAATGTGTCTTCTGACCTCCCTGTGAGGATTTGCCTTGTATAAAATTTGCCTTTTTGTAAAAAGTCTTTTAGGTATTTGAGCAACATAGCCAGCCCATTAGAGTTGCAGTTTAATTTGAATGCTTGGCAGTTCAGCTAGAGAAAGGACCTCAATGTCCAGAACTTTATCTTGCTAAATAATCTTCAGAATCTTGAGATGATTCAAATGAAATCAATTAATTTTCCTGGCATGGCCCTGGTATACTCTCCAGATTTTGCAGACAGAATAGCAATGAGGTCAGTTTTCCTTTAGCTTACCACTAGAGGTCTTCAAGTAAAGACTGGAAGATAATTATCTGGAGATACTATAGACTAAATTTGTGTATACTTTCCATCCTAGAACTCATATCCTAATCTGATTGATTAGAAGAGGGTTAGAAGGAATGTAGCTATAATAGGCTAACCATTTTAACCATTTTTTTTCTTAAAAGTAATCCATTGATACTTAGTGAAACTCTAACATTCCATAAATGATATTTTTATGTCCTTAAAGTGTTTTCTCTCACAACCCCTCTTCATAGTTTTCCTTTTTTTTTTTGCCATTTAGCAAGTGATTGGTTATCTTCTCAATTTATGTTTCCTTGTTTAAAAAAATTTAGTCCCCCATCAAAAAAATTCACTTGTCACAAATAAAGTAGCTTTATAAAGTAAATACAATGATTAGGCAATCAAATCTAAATAAATTGGCTACATTTTGCAGTGCAGATTTGCAAGATTATTTGAAATATAGATTTACAGGCACTACTACTCACATTCTACTCCCAAGTATATATTTTGTGCTTTGAGATATTTACTAAAAATGGTATGAAGCTATCATAACTAGAAAATATTAATAAAATAAGATTTGTTGCTCAAAACAAATAGTATCACTTCTTTTTGTTTTGTGGTTTCTTTTTTTTTTATATTTTATTTGATCATTTCCAAGCATTATTCATTAAAGACATGGATCATTCCCCCCTCCCCCCCCCCCCCACTCCCCATAGCCGACTTGTAAATCCACTGGGCATGACATGTTTTCTTGATTTGAACCCATTGCTATATTGATAATATTTGCATTAGAGTGTTCATTTAGAGTCTCTCCTCTGTCATGTCCCCTCAACCGCTGTATTCAGGCAGTTGCTTTTCCTCGGTGTTTCTCAAATAGTATCACTTCTAAAAACTGTATACGTTTGTATCTGCCCACTTTTAAAAAATCAATCTTGGAAGTATAAATTTTAAACTTAATTTTAAAATCTTCCAAATTAATTTCAGGGTTTTTTGAATATAGATGGTAAAACTATAAAAATACAACACCTTCCAGTTTGGAAGAATATCCTATAAACATCAGAGAAGATGCAAGTTTATTAACCAAATTTCACTGAAAATTTTTGCATAATTGGTAGGTGGCATTGAAAACTGAGTATCATGACTTAGTAAATATAGCCAATGTCTTTTTCAGCTATGGCAGGCATTAAAACCAAGTATTGAACTTAGAGGCAGATCTTTAAATTGTTGTAGGATGTTAAACCCATATTTTACAAAGTAATAAAGTATATTCAATCACATTGTTCTTACTTGAAAATTTCAATACTTTTTTTGGTGAAAGCAGAAGTTTTGTACCCTGAAATATAACAAAATAAAGATCATTTAAAAGATTTCATCTTTTATAATATACATATTTAATATTAGCATGGTACATGTTATAGCTCATAAGTAAATATATGCATACTGAGGGTATGAGCCCAATAACTTTTTTTAATGATAGGGATTATAAAACCAAAAAGATGGAGACCACTTAGATAAAAGAAGATAAAAAAGAAGACAAAACAACCCCCCTCTCCCCCCCCATATTGCCAATCTACTTTTCCAGTCTTATTTCATTCTACCTCACTATATATTTTTTTATGTTCCAATCAAGTAGAACTACTAGTAGTGGTCCCTGACCCAGTTACTATTTTTATTGCATTATGGTTTGTAAAAATTTATTAATTATTTCTACCATTACATTTTACATACCATTTTACATTTATATTGCAGTATACTTGCATTCCTAGTACTTGGCCAGTTTTTGTAAAAGTTCCAGGTGATATATGATATATATATATGCTTTTGCAAGCCTGTTTAGAAGATTCCATAAGTCTTTTAATTCTAGTTTCTTCAGCTATTTGTTGAGTTCCATGTTTTCCTTTTAAAAAAAAAATCTTTTTGTCAAACAAATCTCCTATCACTACTATGTTACTGTCTTTTTTTCCCCTTGTATTTCAGGTGTTTGTTTTTATGGATTAGGATTCTAAGGCATTTGGAGTGAAAGAAGCACTGAGAATGGTTTGTTGGCAATGGTTTCTTTCAGCATAATATAGTTCCTTGTTTGTAAAGTACTGTAAACTTTTTTTGGGGGGAAAGTTTGTTTTTGCTTTGTCAGCATGATTTTGATTCCTGGTTTTTAAGATTCACTTGATACATAGTAATTTTTTTCTATCCTCTCAGTTTTATTTTGTGTATATCTTTTTTTTAAATGTATTTAAGTAACAGATTGTAGGATTTTATGTTGCTTTTTTTCAAATTTTTGGATTGCTTAATCCATTCACATTTGAAATTACGAGAATTAGGTTTGTATTTTTCTCCATTTCTTTTGAATATATTTTTTCACTTAGAATTTTTTCCAACTTCTGCTCTAAATCCAATAATGTACTATGTTCCCTCATTACTGTCCCTTAATCTTTTTAAGGTGAATCTGTTCCCGATGTCTCTTCCTCACCGTTAATATCCTCCTCTTGTTTGTTAGTCCTTTTCTCTTGAGGTTTTGTTTATTCCTTTTTTTCCTCCTGTTTTTATCTGATTATGGACTTTCTTCCTTTTTTCCCTCTCAGTCAAGTGGATTCAACTAGTCCTGCTCATTAGTTTTTTAAACTTAATTTTTTAGATCTTTTCTAGAGAAGATTTCTCTTATTCTTCTTTATCCTTCCTCTCTGTCTACTTTAGACCCTCATTTTCTGATTCATGACCCTGTAATGATTGGTACCAAATTCAGTACCATTTTCATACCTTTCACCAGTTCTCAACAATAGTACTTTGAATGAGTAAGTGTCCTCTCTTGTCTGCTGTTCCAACTGCTCTTACACCCTCTTTTTATCAGCTGCTTTCTTTACAAAAATAAACACCTTTCAAAATTGCTATTTCTATATAAATTGGCAGAGGCCTGGTGTTTTAAATTCAAGTATAAGGTACTGAAATAATTGTCTTCTCTTTTTCCTAATTAACACACCATCAGGCAAATCTTAGTGATATTTACAAAGTGTAATGAAGGGTGGTTTGGGGATGGGACCAGATGAATAGATATGGGCCAGTATCAGAAGATTAACAACAGGTTTTGGGAAGGCCTACAAACCCAACCAGACAGAGCCTAACTCTAAGATGATACACATAGACCACTCAAATAAAATGAGAAGTAGGTTTAATGAAAGAAAAAGGTAAAAGAGTGTTAGATAACCTATAGCTAATTTGTCTAATAACCCAGGATCTAATATCTCTTCACAGAGACTTCTTCAAAGTAATTTTTCCCTACTCTAGTCTTCCCTAACTGCCTAACATCCCCAGTCCCTGATCTTGGCTAAACTAAAACTAAACCACTCCCCGTTGCTGGTATTAAGGAAAGGGTCTGTGTAAGTTTTGATAGGCCCTAGGAAAAGGTCCTAGATCCAAAAGGATCTTACAATCTCACAATTAGATGTCAGATGGTTCAGGATCACCAGGAACTGCAGATAAAAACCCATCAGAAAAGCAGGCAGGGCAACAGAGTAGCAGAGCAATAGGGTGATCAGACAGTACAACAGGATAGGAAATTGAGGATAGTATAGGATAGTTTCAGCCATTAAGGAAAAGCAGCCTGGCTTTCCAGGTCAAACCATAGAAAGACCCCCTAAACCTTAGTTAACTGTCTCTCCCTTATTTTTCCATTCTAGAATTCTCTCCCTGTTAGCCTCATGTCTCTGCAAACTTGCTCTAACCTTCTCTTGCTTATAACAAAAGTTAACAACTATTTTTGATATATTTTATCTAAAATTCTTTAGCTTACCTTTTTTCTTATGTGGTAATTAAACATATAGATGAATTGTTAATATTTTCTAAAATAAAAGTAAATTTTAATTATTTCAAATAGTATAATTGTTTAAATATTTTGTGGAAAATGTTCATTTTATTTGGTAAACCCAAATGAGAAGAATCAGTGGCTATCTTTTGTGAACCTATTATATCAAAAGACCTCTGCACTAATAAATCTTTATTTCCTGCCCTTATGACAGAAACCTCCATGCTAGTTCATTTTAAAAATCTTATTGCTTAATGCAAATGTTCACCTCTTTGTTTTCTTTTCAGAGCCAGTGTAAGAATTAGAGTTTTCCTCAACTTTCTGTAAGAGAGGGTTGAATTTCTCTCCTACATAACACATCCAGTAAGATCCTAAACTATAAATCCTTTGCATTCTAAATGTAAATTGTTGATTTAAAACTCAAATTTTTGCCCTCATTGAAACTGTGGAAGAAACACTATTGATCTGTATTTTTATTCCTATCCAAACCATTCTGTTTGGAGAGTTTTAAAATGGATAGTTTCCCTTTCCACATGGAAATGTATTGAAATAAGTGTCATGTACTTGCATTTCCTAATATGTCACAAAACAAAGTTTTCCTTGGCACTATTTTTTTAAGTATAAAATGTAGTGTTTTCAAATTTACAAAAAAAATTCCTGCCATATTAATGCCGGAGGGACCTCCACCTTGATCTGTCTTAATGACATGGCATCAACAAAAATATTGCTCTCTTGATTTGATTACTGATACAGTATGGGATGTTTCCTTTCATTAACAAAGGGGGGAATAACTATCTAAACCCAATTTTCCCCCAAACTTCTGTTTAAAAACTTTAAAAATCTGTTATTTCTAGGAAATCAAGAACTTTAAAATTAAAGCATTAGTGTAAATTATTTCTTAATTTATTGATTACAATAATGCCAATTCTTAATAACTTGTATTATAATTGAGGCTTATTGAGTATGCCTCCACAAAACAATACTGAATAGTTCCCAAGTCAGCTTTTAAAAAGCCATCTCAATTCAATATAACTGAATTCTGTGGAGAAAAAAATGTTCTGCTTTTAACTTAGAGATAGTAGGAAACACATCTTCTTGCCAAATACTTTGTAGTTGTTAAAATCTTAGAATGGAAGTTTTTCTCTAGGTAGAAAGGTTCGTCCAGCAGCCTCTTTGAGGATCCAAGGTCTCTGTCCAGATGTGACGTCATGGTCAGAATAAGGAGATGAGACACACTGTGCATTCAACCCATGTATGCAGGCATCACACAGTGCTCTACCATAATACCATGGTTTGTTTATTACATAGGTTTTTTGGTACATGCTTCTTTGATACACAATCAATCTTCTACTTATGTGACATTCTACATTTTGATTGGATATTATCAACTCACCCAAAAAACACTCTTGTGATGTTGCTACAACAAAGAATTCTGTGATCATTTACTAGGTTTCTGCAACACTGTGATAAATATGATTAATGTGAATAAAGCCATTTATTGGTTAGTACCCCTTGACCTGCTGAGAGGATCATTGTGCTTTTGGTCAGCTGTCACTGTCAATCACAATTGCTTGGGAGATGAACAACAAAACATCTTCGTATCTAGGTGTGAGGACTTAGAGCAGACCAGTTTTGGGGTTTTCCTCTATTTACAAGTTCTGTTTTTCTTGTGTTACTTTGAAGTGCTGCCTAGCCATGCTGCTTAGCTTCTGTTCATCAACAAATTCATTGGAATGTGGTACCTATAGGAAAAGATTCAGTATAGTACTCAAGCTTTTGGCCAGTTTTTATTGTAAGGCCTCAAAATGTGTCTGTTGCTTGAGAAAGGAGGGGTTATATGCAATAATCTTTGGGCTTTGATTCTGTAATTGCAATCTTTTTGGGGGTACTAATTTAGGAGGATTAAAGTGGGGTGTATATTTATTGATCCTATAAGTATTTGCTCTCATATTTCTCCTCTATTGGGGAGAGAATAATAATCAAAACAAAACCATTAGTGGGGAAAATTTTGGGAGAGAATTCACAGAGGGGGATCAGCTTGAGACCCTCATTCTTTTGCAGACCCCATTTCCTCAGACTGTGACTTTGTCAGCCAGTCAGGGTATGATGGCCTCTGGCATCTAGGCTTACTGAAAGTATCCTTGGTGTAATTTCAGTAAAAGATAGGATGATAGTTATTACATATACCTCAGTATGTTTTTTTATAATTTTGATTTATTCCATGTCCCTCATATTTATAAAGCTTTTCATTCCATGAAACTTGGTATACAATACCTTTTATTATTAAAGGGGCTGTGTGACTTAATGGATAAAGATCTCAGTTCAAGTCTGACCTGGACACATATTGACTATGTGACTCCAGACAACTCATTTAGTCATTCATTTCTCTAGGCAACTCTTTAAATTGCAGAGAGAGTGTAGCCCTGCTTTGGTAGAGGTAATTTCCTGGGAATCCTCATATTAATGAAATCACAGTTCTAGTTTTTATTATCATCATTATGATTAATTATTATTTGTGAGACACAGTGCTAGGCTTTGGAGAGACAAAACAACTTACATTCTCTCTATTATGGAGAAATAATAAGCATAGATAAGTAGATACAAACGTGATTATGGGGGAAAATGAATTGGTGAGGGGAGAGGGAGGGGGAGGGGTTGATATGGAAAAATTTGGTTTAAGAAATAATTGTGCCTGAACTCCTTGAAGGGAGCTAGGCATTCCAAGAGGTAATGAGGAGGGGAGAGAGCATTTGGGTTCAGCCTATGCAAAAGCCAGGAGGCAGGAAATGGAATGTGGTGTACAGGAGATAGCAAGTAGGCCAATTTGACTGAAATAGTAGGGTAAATGTGATGGAATAATGAAGTTAGACAGCAAGACTCCATTAGAGCTAGATTGTGAAGGACTTTAAAACATGAAATAGATGTTTTCTAAGTAGAAGTAGAATGCCACTGAATCTTTTGGAGCAAGAGTATATATTGAGTTGGGTCTTAGGAATAAGGGAGACACTGGAGGTTGGGCATCCAGTTAGGGGACTTTCATAATGTTTAGTCAAGAGAAGAGGGGAGCCTGAACTAGGCTGGTTTTGAATGGAGAAGATGGGACCTTTATGAGAGATGTAGAAGTAAAATTTACAAGACCGTATACATTTGGTTATGGCGGAGGAGAAAAGTAAAGAATTATTGATTTTAAGGTTTCTTTTGTGACTAGAAGAATGGTGGTACCCTCAACACAAAAGAGAAAAGTAGGATTGGTGGGTTTAGTGGGTGAAAATGAGTTTGTTTTGAATATGTTGAGTTTGAGATGGCCTGCAAGGTGTCCAAGTGGGAATGTTCAATCATTTAAAGAGTGGGAACTGAAGTTTAAAATAGAGAAACGGGACTTTTAAATTCTGTGGTGTAGATTATAGATGCTGTAAAAGCTCAGAATAGGAAGAAATTAAGGTGAACTAATCTTGAAGTCTTTATGCAGAAGGTAAAACTTGATCTAGATTGTTTGATTTTGGAATGTTGAATATGAGATACTACTGGGCTCTTTTGGGTGAAAATGCCCTAAAAGGAGGAATATCAGCTAAATCTGGAAAGCATCAGTTATGCTATATTTAAATAAAGTTGAGCTCTCTATTATAAAGACTCATATTTAGGTTTAAAAATAATTTTAAGTTTTTTCCTTTAGAAAACAATAACAGTGCTATTCTGATTTTGCACAGGGTCAGTTTGGGTTCTCTTTGGATTATGTTTTTGCATGGGTGGTAAGAGAGTCTGAGAGCAGCTGCTTTGGCTTCATATGTCTAAGCAACCAAACACATAGTTCTTGAAGCTTTATCTATGCTAATTTATCTCACACTGAACATGTGCAAAAAAGTATGTAGCTGTTCTGACCTTTGCCTGGTTCTCTTGTTTTTTGACATTGGAATCTAGGGATATAGAAGTTAATAACTCCTGGCTCCCGTGATTCCATTCACTTGGATCTTAAATCTTGTTCTCCTCCCACCATAGGCCATCATCATCATCATAATGACATCATGAGTTCATGTGGCACTTTATGGTTTACAAAGCACTTTGCAAACATCTCATTTAATTCTCATAACAACCCTTTGAAGTTAGTGCTATTATTGCCATTTTCCAGATGGAAACTGATGCTGAGAAAAGTTAAACAATTTGCCCAGGGGTACAATGATTTCAACCTCAGGGTTTCCTTACTCCCAAGTACAGCATTCTGTCTTTACACCTTCTAACTGCCTAAAGAATTTGCTCTATTTAGCTTATATACTTCTAAGCGCACTTGCTATACAATGAAAATGTAGTGTGTTCAACGGTGTTCAGTTCCTAAGCAGACAAATTTTTAAATCTTTTCACCCTTTTATCTTAGAGGGGCGATTCAGGCATACATAGTGCAAAAAGTCTGACTGTATTTGAGATCCAGAAGATCTAAGTTCAAATTCTGTCTCAGAAACTAGGTGGTGCAGTGGATAGAACACCAGGCCTAGGTGGAGTTAGGAAGATATGAGCTAAAATTTGGCCTCATATACTTGTTAGCTGTGTTACTCTGGGTAAATCACTCTAATCTTGCCTCTATTTTCTCATTTGTAAAATGAGCTGGAAAAGGAAATGGTGAACCACTCCACTATCTTTGCTAAGAAAACTCCCCAAAATAGGGTAACTAAGAGTCAGATATAACTGAAAAAGATTAAACAACAGAATTGGAGAGTAATATTAATACATCCGTATGCTGTAGTTTGTTATTTCCACCCCCCTTAGTGTCAAAAAATAAAGACAGACTTACTACTATTGCTATTACTACTACAGAACTATTGCTACTGCAGCTAGTAGTTCTTTTATATTTTTTATGTATATTGTCTCATTTGATCCTAAGAACAGTGCTATGAAATAGGTGTTACTATTATCCTTATTTCAAAGATGAGGAAATTGAGGTTTAGAAAGGTTAACTGACTTGGTCCTTGGTCACCCAACTACTAAGAATTCACTCAGGTTTTTTCTTTCTCTAAGTCCAGCCTTCTGTCCACTATGCCATCTTAATTGACCTCTCCTGTATGAAAGAGGAAAAAGAAAATTTTCCTAAAGAACATATTAAAATGAAAATGTAAAGAACATATAAACCCCTACATCAAATTTGCATACATTTGTCACACTTTTAATTAACATTGCAGTACATACTTATAAAATGCAACCTCACAAGTTGCAATATTCCTCTGATGCCACACATTTAAAATACTTGGAAAATACAACTGCTATATTTTTTACTATAATGTTAATTTTTATAATTTGATGTGATTTTTAGAGTTGAAAACTAAAAGTATGAATATTTTTAAAGTTTATATTTATAAAATATATATGCTAATCTTATATTTTAAAAGAATCTTACTTTTAAAAATATGCCTTCTTTAATTAAAATGAAATTTTCCCTAAATTCCCAGGTTTTATTCATTAAAAATTACATTTAAAAAAATTTGGGAAATTTTGACTTTTTCAAAAATCTAGAGTATGAAACTGCACTATTATGTTGTCAGAGTGTAGAAGAAAATGTATAAAAATGGAATGTAAAAATGTTCAACTCATGTCAGCTTTCAAGCTGTTAAGATTTGTGTATGCATTGAATATGAAGTGTTTATGTATTACATATTTATTAAGAATTCTGTTAGTGTAAATTCATATTTTCTTTATATTATAATAGTTTTTGTTTGATTGGAGTCTAAATTTGCTAAGAACTGACCAAATTTATTTCATTATTTTTCTTTTAAATTCATTAGTTTTATAAAGATTGTCAAAAACATTTGAGATGTACAAATACTATCAAGAGTGACAAAAATATATTAGCATAGTCAGTTCTTGGGCCTCCTTTTTGACTGCTGGGCCTCTTGCCCACTTCCCTCCCTCTTATCTTCCATGGAAGTCAGCCATACCTTACTTAGCATAGCATATGGGCTAATGGAAAGGCAGCTTAAAGTATAAACCAGAGAGTTGGGTCTTTGGGGGTGGCTTGATATATAAAAGGAAGTAGAGGGACAAGCAGGTAGGAGAGATGGAAGATTGTCAAAGACAAATTTGACCTGCTTCACAGTTTGGAGGAAGTCTCACTTGTTCCAACTCAGAAACATCATCTGTGCCACCTTTGGCATGTACATGACACTAGTGTTAGTAGCTTATCTCTTAAAAGACTAATGCCAGTTTGGTAATGTGGTCAGCTTATGCCGAGTATTAATGAGAACAGGACTTTAACTCTTGTTTGCAGTTCTAAATAGTAGTTTAGTCCAAGCCCAGATGTCAGAGAACTTTTGACTAATGTTTTCATGTATGACTAATATAAAATTCTACCTCATATTTTCCATATGGTATATTTTGCCTAAATATTGTATTAATTCAATGTGGAAACATTGGTTCAAGTAATCATAAGCATTTCAACATAGGCAATGTTGAAATAAATACTTTGATAACAAATAAAAACTTTAATTAAAAGGTTGTTAAAAACTTCATTATCCTTCTTTATCTTGGTCTTTCAGCCTTTTTTCCCCTTGTTTTTGAATAATTGCATTAAAATATATTTATGTATTTTAAAGAAACCCTGCCAATCTTTTTACTTTTTCAATACATTTTTATTTTATTTTTCTCCAATTACATATAAAAAGTTTCTAACATTTTAAAAAGAATTTTGAGTTCAAACTCTCCCTCTCCCTTAAATGGTAAGCAATCTGATATAGATTTTGCATGTGCTATCATGTAAAACATTTTCCCATATTAATCCTTTTGTGGCAGGAAACGGAGCAAAAAAAATTAAGAAAAAACATGAAAAAAGTTTGCTTTGATCTGGTTTGAAACTCCCATCAGTTCTTTCTCTGAAAGCAGATAGCATTTTTTTTTATTATGAGTCCTTTGGAATATTTTGGATCGTTGTATTGCCAAGAATAGTTGTTATTCACAGTTCATTATATAGTATTGTTGTCACTGCATGGTATTCTTTAGATTCTGTATACTTCACTGTGTTTCCATTCATGTAAGCCTTTACAGGTTTTTCTGAGTTCCTCCTGCTCCTCAGATTTCTTATAGCACAACAGAATTCCATTATAATCATATACTATAACTTACTCCAACTATTCCCCCAATTGATGGATATCCCCTCACTTTCCAATTCTTTACCTTCACAAAAAGAGCTGCTTAAATATTTTTTTACATATAGATCCTTCTTTTTTTTTTCCTCTTTGTGATTAAGACCTAATGATAGTATTGTACTGTTTTATTTCCCTTTGGGTATAGGTTCAAATTGCTCTTCAGAATGGTTGAATCAGTAAATAGCTCCCCCAACTGTGCATTAGTGATGCAGTTTTCCCACATCCTCTCCAAGTTTTGTCATTTTCCTTTTCTATCATAAAAGGCAATCTGATAGGATGGTACCTATGAGTGATTTTAATTTTAATTTCTCTAATTAATGGTGATTTAGAGCATTTTTGACATGACTATAGAATGCTTTAATTACTTTGCCTGAGAACTGAATGTTCATACCTTTTGACCCTTTATCAATTGGAGAGTGACATGTATTCTTATACTGTTGTCTCATTTCTGTATGTATTTGAGAAATGAGACTTAAAAAATTTTTTTCACCATTATGATTACAATGCGTTACTCTCCATCCCACTCCTTCCTGTTATCCTTTTCATTCTCCTTTCATTCTGTCCATCCTCAAAAGTATTTAGCTTCTGACCCTCCACCCATTTACCCTCTTTTCTATTAGCCTCTTCCAACCCCCTTCCCAAGCCCCTTCCCCTTCTCCTTAGGGAAAGATTGATTTCTATATCCAATTAACCACCATGTGTGATCTTCCCCCTTTTGAGCCAATTTTGAAGAGTGTAAAAAGTTCAAATGCTCCCTCCCCATTCTCCTCTCCACTATAAAAGCTCTTTCATGACTTTTTAAATATGAAATTACCTCCATTCTATTTCTTCCTTTCCTCTTCTCCTAATACATTCCTCTTTCTAATCCTTTAATTTAATTTTTTAAAATATCACCCTGTCATACTCAACTTAATCTTTTCTCTCTACATAGACCACTTCTTACTGCCCTAATAATGATAATGTTCTTAAGAGTTACAAGAATCATCTTCCTGGGGTAGGTATGTAAACAATTTAACATTATTGAATGTCTTTTGATTTTTCTTTCCCATTTACTTCTTTATTTTTCTCTTGAATCCCATATTTTAGTCAGATTTTCTTTTTAGTTCTGGTCTTTTCATCAAGAATGTTTAAAAATTCTTCTATTTCATTGAATACACATTTCCCCCCCTAAAGGATTATGCTCAATCTTGCAGGGTAAGCAGTTTTTGGTTGAAGTCCTAGTCTCTGCTCTCTAGAATATATTTCCAGCCTTCTAACTGTTTAATTTAGAACCTGATAAATCTTATGTTATTCTGACCATGGCTCCATGATACTTGAATTGTTTCTTTTTGTCCCCTTGTGACATTTTCTCCTTGGCCTAGGAGTTCTGGAATTTGTCTCTAAAATTTCTGGGAGTTCTCCTTTTGAGGTCTCTTTTGGTAGGTAATGAGTGGATTCTTTCCATTTCTATTTTCCCTTCTGGCTCTAGGCTATAAGGACAGTTTTCCTTGATAATTTCTTGAAAGATGATGTCTAAGATCTTACTTTGATCATGGCTTTCACTTTCTGTATTTCACAAAATACAGATTCTCCTGTATTTTTCAGATCATTTGTTTTTCTAATGAGATAGTTCACATTTTCTCCCCCCCACCCCCTTTAGACTTTGATTGTTTCTTGATGTCACCTGGAGTCATTAGCTTTGGCTTGCTCAGTTCTTACTCTTAAGGCATGATTTTCTTAAGTCAGCTTTTGTACTTCCTTTTCCATTTGGCCAATTCTGCTTTTTATAGTTATTTTCTTCAGTGAATTTTTGTACCTCTTTTTCATATGGCTGATTTTGCCTTTTAAGGAGTTTTTCTCATAAGTGACTTTTATATATTTTTTTCCATTTTGCAAATTCTACTTTTTAAGTTCTCAGGGGACTTTTTGTACCTCTTTTATCAATTGGCCTATTCTGTTTTTTAAAGTATTATTTTCTTCAGTATTTTTTGTGCCTCCTTTACCAAACTGTTGACTTTTTTCATAATTTTCTTTTCCCAGTTTTTCATCTGCCTTTATTTGATTTTTAAAAATCCTTTTGAGCTCCTACATTAATTCTTTTTGGGCTTGAGACCAGCTCTTATTTTTCTTAGAGGCTTTAGATGAAGCAATATTCACAATATTGTTTAATTCCAAGTTAGTGTTTTGACTTTCCCTGTCACCAAAATAGCTTTCTATATTGCTGGGTTTTTTGGTTTGTTCATTTTCCAGCCACCACCACCCCACCCACCCCTTCTTTTTTACTTAAAAAACTTCATTGGTCTCTGTTGCTGTGTTGAAGGGAACACTATTCCAAACTTCAGGTTCTTTGTTCATTTGCCTTCAGCACTAGCCCTGGGGATCTATAAGTTTTCATTTCTTTCAAGATGGCATGATTTAAGGAGAGATATGTTTAATACTCTCTTGTCCTATGCTCTAACGTGAGTAACCACAAGCACTTTTCTACCTTGGAAAACCCCTGCTCCCATTCTCCTGCAGCCTCAAGCTCTGCTGTGTGCTAGTGCTCTTCCTCATTCTTAAACCACGCTCCAGGATTGTGACATTGTGACCTAGATCTACGTATGGGCAATGCGAAGTCTTGCACCCAGAGCCAGCAAGGGACCCCATAATTTCTTTCTGAGCAGTTATCTAACCCCCTTAGATGATAAAATCTGTGACTAGAGCTCCAGAAACTTTTGCTGCTGATTCAGCTGTTCCCAAGGCCAGTTACCCCTATGGTGCCTGCCTTGATGTGCTGCTTTGCACTTTACTTCCACCCTGGTGCAAAAGATCTTTCATGATTGCTTTCTAAGTTATTTTGGGCTGAAAAAGTTATTTTACCCTATCTTTTTGTGAGTTATGCTGCTCCAGAATTTTGTGTTGAGGTGTTATGTTAGTTGTTTGGTGGGTAACTCAATAGAAATCAGGTGGGTCTGTGTACCTTTTCTACCATCTTGGCTTTGCCCCCTCAACAAAGCCTTCAATAAATACTTGTTGAATGAATGGTTCAGGTAACATTTGAACCCATTTCTATGTACACAGTACTCTCAAAGGCTCTGGATTTCTTGGAAAGATTCAAGCATATTCCTTTGCCCTTTCTAATTTTGTTTGGCTGGGAAAGACATGTCCATAAAACCTCAACAGATGCAAAATATTATAAAAAAGGAATACTCATCTGACTCCTGAAGTTACAAAGTTTCATTTTGTTTTGATCTAGACCTGTGATAGTAGGAGAATTTCCAGCAATAAAAAGCTCTCTATCATGGCAGAGCAGTAACCATTCTGCAACTCATATATTCTTAGTTACTTCAGGGTTTACAACCTGAAAAAGCTACAACTTCTTATCCATGATGCCATCACAGAGTTTTGTAGGGAAGCAAAAGTTAGATGTAAAAATGATTACTACTGAATGTGATCATTTATAAAATCATTCCGCATATAATCAAACCCCTTGTCTTTAACACTCCATCTCTTCCCACTTCCGCTGTTTTTTTTAAAGACAATCTTTTGCTAAGTGTAGGTGCTTAAAAAGAAAATGATTAGAATGCCAAAAAATTTTGGAAGCCAAAAGTTTTTGAGCATTTGGCATCAGTGAGTTTCTATTCTTTTTATCAACGTTTGAGAAAGTCAGAAGTAAAAGATATACTTTTGTGTTATCAAAAATTTTTCTTAGGAAAAGTACAATGAAAGAAATCAGCACCTGATTCATTTCCTCCCTTAATATATTTTTCTAAGAATTAGCACATAATTAAAACTGTTAGAACTGAAATGTCATTAAATGAGATAAAGTAAACTTAGATCATAATTTTAGTTTCACTTTCAAGTACAAGTCTCAGTTTTTTTCATTATTTTCAATAAAATACTGACCCTGTTTTATTTAAGGAGATTCATTTTAAGTACCCTTTTTAGGAGTAGCAGTAATCCTTTGAAAAAAAAAAAGAACCTATTGATATTATGGGGGGAATGAAAGATTGATCAAATCTGGGTTGAAATTAATAGTAATAGCTTCCTGAAGGAGGTATTTCAAGAAGAGGAAAAGAGAAGGAATATAGGATAGCTTATAGGACTCAAAGATGTTGGCAGAAAGGAGGTCAGGGGCCTTCCCTCACAAGCTGAGTTGTGTAGGTATATGTATAGGTTTAATTCTCTCCAAAGATTTATGGAAGGGTAAGATGAAACAAAAGGAAATCAAGAGGGAGGAAAAACGAGGAATAGATAACATGTTAATGGAAAATAAGGTGATTTGAACATGTTCTCAAGCCTACAGCTTCTAGCATTCTTCGTGACTTCTGCTTCAGACCAAATATAAAAGAATTCCTAGGTGAAAGGACAGAGTGCCTGAGAAGAGATACAGTATTGAACTTTAATCTTGATTTATTTTGGAGGTTGTGTTGCTGTTTAGCTTTGGGAATTTTATATATTTGTATGTACATTTTTATATAGTTTTATTTTTATGTATGTATATGTTTTTATATATACATTTTTAAAAATTAAGTCATTTCAGTCCTGTTGGATTCTTCTTGGCCCCATTTGGGGTTTCTTGGCAAAGATACTGGAATACATTATTCTCTCCTTCAGCTCATTTTACAAATGAGGATGAAGGGCAAAAAAGGATAAGTGATTTGTCCAGGATCATACAACTAGTTGAATATCTGAGGCCAGATTTGAACTAAGGAAGATACGTGTACCTGATTCCAGGCTTGTGTTGCCTGCATGTGTTTGTGTTTCTTCTTCCTTAAATAATAGAAATAATTTCTTAGTTGTTTTGTAAAGATTGATGAGAAAAATCTCTACATGGCCTACAGTTAGTTCTAGGTACTGTATTAAATGCTGTGGGATACCAAAAAAGGCAAAGCCAACCTCTGTCCTCAAGGAACTTGAGTCTAATGGGGTAGACAGAATGTACATAAAAATATACAAAACAAGCTACATACAAGATAAAGTGGAAATAGTGAAGGCACTAAAATTAGAGATTTTGGGGAAGGCTTCCAGGAAAAGACGAGATTTTACTTTGGATTTAAAGAAGCTGGTTAAATCATATGGAGTTGAGGAGGGAGAGTATTTCAGGCATGGAGGAGAAATAGCCAGGAGGCCAGTGTCAACTTGACTGAACATTTGGGAGAATGAGATGTAAGAGGACAGGAAAGGTAGGAGGAGGCTAGATTTTGAAGGGCTTTGAATGTCAAAAAGCATTTTATATTTTATCTTAGAGGCAATAGGGAACCATTGGAGTTTATTGATTGATTGGTGATGTGATGAGACCTACATTTTAGGAAAATCACTTTAGTGACTGAATAGAGGATGGATTGAAGAGGAGAGAGACACAATGGTCCAGGTGCACAGTGGCGAGGGAGTATTCCAGAGTGGTGTCAGTTCCAGGAGGCCTAACAGAGAGATGTTACAAAGGTGAAAGTTATAGGCCTTGACAGCAGCTCAGATATGGAGGGGGTGGGGGAGGGAGATAATGAGGAATCCAAGATGATTATTAGATAGTGAACCTGAAGGACCAGCAGTGTTGTTATGTTATCATCTACCGTAAAAGTGATTCTGGGGGAGGTGGGAGGTGGTTTAGGGGGGAAGGTGGTAAATTCAATTTTGGACACATTAAATTTAAGATGGCTACTAGACATCCAGTTGAAGATGTCTGAAAGGTAGATGGAAATATGAGATTATATGTCAACAGAGAATTGGGGGCTAGATACATAATATTATTCAAGGAACACCACTATCTGCTTCATAATTCTCAGTTTGTTAAGACAACATAAAAGTGCTCCCAGTTAGTCCTTTTTCTCAGAGCAGTCTCATTTTATCCTAGGCATTTCGCTTTTTTTTAACTTGTCTCCATTTTGTAACTCCTGTACTTCTGATCCATTAGGTTATTTTGAGTGGTTGATGTAGGTTCTAATGAAACTAGATGGTTAGCAGTATAGCAGTGGAACTTTAAAGAGGTTATGCAGCAGGAAATTTTTGAACCTCCCTCTCTTAGAAGCAAGTACTTCATGCCAATTATGTATTAAATAATGTAGAGATATAGCAATATAATAACTGTCTTTGTCTTAAAGAAGTTTATTGTCTAGTTTGAAAAATATTTTATCCATAATAGTCTGCCTGAATGCACAAGTAAACTCACCTTCATCTCTTTTCCCTAGAATATTCTACCTCTTTAGCTCAGCCTCTTAGAATCCTTGGAATCCTTTTAAGAATCAACTCAAATGCCTTTTCCTTCAAGAGACCTTACTTCTTTCCTTTTCCATCCCACCCAAAATTATTTTGTGTTTTGTGCGTGATTTGTGTGCGTGCCTATTGTATCCTCCTCTTAGTATTCAAGGACTCTTGTCTCTAGACCCCAATATGCATTCTATTAATAAGCATTTACTTAATGACAAATGGAATAGGTCAGTGATGTTGAACCTTTTAGAGACTGATTGCCCAAACTGCAACCCCCATGCCCCATTGCCACATGTGGGCTGCTGGGCAGAGGGGTGGGTCATGTGAGAAATGTATTCAGGTGTACATGGAGAGGCAGAGAGGATGCATGGCATAAGTTTACCAACATGGTACTAGGTGCTATTGCTACTAAGGCAAAATCAGTCTGCTCTCAAAAGAGATTCCATTCTATGGAGAGAGAAAACATCACATATAAATGTATATTCAAAATAAATGCAAAATTACTGGTTGGGATGGTGACTGCACTAGCCTTTAAAGAATTATTAGGAAAGGTCTACTATAGATGGAAGTATTTTATCTGAGTGCTCTTGAGTTTTAAAGGAGACTAACATTATAAGAGGTATAAGAGAGGGAGAGCATTCTAGGTACAAGGGACAGAATAGCCTGGGCAATTATGGGGAGATAAGAGGTTGTCAAAAAGGCCAGTTAAGATTACAGTGGTTTCACCAAACAAAACAAAACAAAAAAACAGAGAGAAGAGAGAATCCAGGAGAGAGAGGGTTTTTTAACCACTGTTATATGCCAAGCTAAAATCTAGAATGATAGAACCCAAGGGCAGCTACGTGGCTCAGTGGATTGAGAGCCAGGCCTAGAGACAGAACATCCTGGGTTCAAATTTGACCTAAGATCAATGACCTTAGACTAAGCAAACCTTTTAGAGACCTAGTGCCCCAACCCTCAGGCTACATGTGATCCATCCCCTTACCCCAGACAGGGGAGAGGGGAAATGCTCCCATTGGGCCACTGGGCAAGAGGGGTGGGCGACATCCTCAAGTGGCCTGGAGAGGGGGAGAAGAGCAGCTTCCTGTGGCACATATACCATAGGTTTGCCAACATGACCTTAGACACTAATTAGCTGTGTAATCCTGGGTAAGTCATTTAACTCCCATTGCCTAGCTCTTACTTATTATTCTTCTGGCTTGGAACCAGTATACAATATTGATTCTAAGATGGAAGATACAGGTTCAAAAAAAGAGAATGGGGGCTGGAAAGAGGCCATCAGCCTTGGTAACCAAGAAGTCATTGGAAATTTAGGAAGGAATAGTTTGAATTGAGTTGGGAAATAGATTACAAAGTATCAAAAAGTACATAAGATGGAATACTATTGTGCTAAAAGGAATAATAAAGTGGAGGAATTCCATGGAGACTGGAACAACCTCCAGGAAGTGATGCAGAGCGAGAGGAGCAGAACCAGGAGAACATTGTACACAGAGACTGATACACTGTGGTTCAATCTAACGTAATGGACTTCTCCATTAGTGGCGGTGTAATGTCCCTGAACAACTTGCAGGGATCTAAAAAATACTATCCACAAGCAGAGGATAAACTGTGGGAGTAAAAACACCAATGAAAGGCAACTACCTGACTACAGGGGTTGAGGGGATATGACTGAGGAGAGACTCTAAATGAACACTCTAATGCAAATACCAACAACAGGGAAATGGGTTCGAGTCAAGAACACATGTGATAACCAGTGGAATCGTGCGTTGGCTATGGGAGAGGGAAAGGTGGTGGGGGGGAGGAAAAGAAAATGATCTTTGTTTTCAGTGAATAATGTTTGGAAATGACCAAATAAAATAATGTTTAAAATAAAAAAAAAAGTATACAAGAAGGGGGTACCTACATGTTTCAGGGAATTGAGAGCAAGACTTAGAGATGGGGAGGTCCTGGGTTGAAATCTGGTCTCTCAGATATTTCCTAGCTGTGCCACCCTGGGCAAGTCACTCAATCCCTATTACCTAACCCTTTCTGCTCTTCTGCCTTAGAACCATTGTACTGTATTTATTCTAAGATGGAAAGGTAAAGATTATTTTTACAAAGTGCATAAGAGGTAGTGGAGGCAATAAATGTAGATGGTTTTATATAGAAGTTATAGTCTTTTTTTTAAGTTAAGGAGGAAAAACAGCCATAGCTGGACTTTTCACTGTGGTTTCTGGAAGCCAGGTCTCTCTGAAGGTATTTGTTTTCTGAGAATTAATTAAGCTATTATACATCCATTGTTTGCTATGTTGTAGTAGTGTTTGCTTTTAAGCATATTTTTCTTAGTGTTTTTTTTTTTAATTGTAGGCTGAAATGATTCTTAAAATGTTTGACTCCATTCTTCTTCAAATAGTTATTGAAGTTCTGTTCTTTTAAGAACTTATCGACTTTTGCACATTTCTTTTAAGTAATCCATTTTTAAAACTGCAGAATTAAGGGCAGCTAGGAGGCACAGTAGATAGGGCTAGCATCCAGTGTGCCTGGATTCAAAAGACCTCAGACACTTCATAACTGAATGATTTAGGGCAAGTCATTTAACCCTGATTACCTAGCCCTTGCCACTCTTCTATCTTAGAATTGGTACTAAGACAGAAGTTAAAGTTGTTTTTAAATGCAATTTTAAAAATGCAGGCAAAAGGAGCAATGAATCATATGTATGGCACAAAATTCAGCACCAAAGTGACAGATTACAAATAGGGAAACCAGCTCAATCTAGTTTCATCTAGTCAGGTTCTGAGGTTGAGTCAGTCTAGTGTTAATAAAAGCACACATGACCACTGTTGTCACAGAATGAAACCATACCAAAATCGCTGATTGTTCTAAGTAATATATTCCTATAAATACTTAAATGAGAATAGGGCAATATCACTGTAGACTAGTCAGGGAAGACTTGAAGCTCTGAGACTTCAACTGGACTTTATCCAAAGGATGTATACAGTTTTTCAGACTGGAAAGAGAAGAGCATTTCACCCTAGAGGAATAATAGGAGTGAAGTCTAGTTGACTGTAAATTTATTCTTAAGTTTTGTCTCTCCCCTGGGTTATACTATAATGCCTTGTCCGTGATAGATGCTGTATAAATTTAGGTTGAATTTAATTGAAAGGAAGATATAGAGATTAGAATGAGTTGAGACCACAGTAACCTGTTTAAAGTAGAGATTGCCTATATAAAGAATGAGGAAGGAGGCAATCAGTGGAAAGAGATAAACATGTATGCTTAAAATAGCATGTCTGAAGGCAGGTGGGTGACTAAGTGAATAGAGAATCAAACCTGGTGATGGGAGGTCCTGGGTTCAAAACTAGCCTCACATACTTCTTAACTGTGACTGGATGAGTCACTTAACCCCAGTTGTCTAGCCCATACCATTCTTCTGTTTTATACTTAGTATCAATTTTAAAACAAGGTAATTGCATACTAAATATCTCCACCTTGATATAACATTAACATTTCAAACATAATACCCTATTCCAGAATCATCTTCTTAATATTCATAATTTTAGTAACACCATCATCTTCCCACTGATAGATTAATACCCTGTCACTATTTTTTAACGTAATCTTTTTCTTTTATCTCCCCTTTTCCTCAAGTACTAAAATTGTTACTAGGTTTTGTTGATGCATATTTCAGTTATCCCTTTCCCTTCTTTCCACTCAACGCAACCCTAGTTAATGCCCTTACCTAGACTGATTTCTCCCTTCTTCCACAGAGCTTCCAGAAGAATTTTTCCAAGAAATAACAATTTAACCATCTTCCTACCCTGCTCAAAAATTTATTGTGGCTCCTTATTGTCTCTGATAAATAATCGCTTCATCTGGGTTTTTAATCCTTTGTTTCCATTCTACCTTTCTTTATGTCATTTTATTCCCCTTTATATAAGCTATGTTCCAGCCAAGCAGGACTAATAGTTGTGTTCTCTATATTCATTCTTTGTCTCTTTGTATTTATACAAGTTGTATTCCAAACCTGGAACTAATTTCTGAATTTCAGAGCTCTTCTCAGGTGTCACTCCCACTATAATTCCTTTCATCTAGCTCTTTGTGATTGTCCTTCCTTACATGCCTTGTGCTTACTTGTAAACATTTTGTATCCTATCCCCTCAATATAAAAGCTCTTTGGGAGAAGATATTGATTGTCCTTATATTCTCAACCACTCCATGGCAATACTTGTATACCTTTTTTAGTTGAGGTGTGAATCTTAAAACTGCTCAAACTCTACCTTAAAACATTTGGTTAAGGCTATTCCCATTTAAACAATGGAGGTATTTGATCAGGAATGTATTGGGAACTTAAAAATTACTCCACCCATACTTAGGCATAATCTAGGGGAAGATAAAGTTGTAAACTCCTTTCTGAACAATGAAAAAGTACTTAACTCATACTTATAGTAAGGCAAAAGCCCTTAAGCTAGGTCTATTTTTAGATTTAATACAAAAGGGTGCTAAGTACCTATTAAGGTTAAATTAATCACTAAAAGGGCAAGCTTAGCAAAGAGATGTGAATTACTCAGAAGTTTTAGTCTACCCAGAGAAGGTGATAACAAGATGTGAATTAAGAATGATCAGTCCTTTGGAAAATGTCTACTGTGATTGGTAGATGTGAAAATTTAGGGGAGGTGACATAGGAGAAAATTTTCTTCAAAAGAAGCTGTCTGAACCAGTTCAGGGAGGGAGTTTGGATCAGTTGAGCTCAGGAGCTGAACTGGAGGGTCTCTCTGAACACTAGAGTTTTGCTTGGGACAATCTTGTGGTGAGTGATTAAAGACTGACTTAGTTTTCTCTCTTAAAAGAAAGGCCTAGGCCATTGGCCTAGGCCCTAGCCTTCCTCTTACTCTGTTTCTCTCCCTTTCTTTAATTCCTTTATTTGTATGAATTAAAATCTCCATAAAACCCAGCTAACTTGGGTATTTCATATTTGGGAATTTTTCCCATGGCGACCACTTGTTTTTGATTTAAATCAAGACACTAAAAATTGTCTTTATGCTTTTGGCAATTCAAAGTCTTGAACCCATATTTTTGCAGTCACAGTTTATGGCAACCACTCTTTTGTCTGTAACAGTTTATGGCAACCACTCTTTTGTCTGTAACAGAGGGGGAAGGTCTGGACCAGTATATGGAATTTCTAGTGCTCTTTCTTCCAATACAGATTTACTACCAGTCTATATCTTAAGTTTAGAGTTACCCTGAGTTTGCTGAGAGGATAAGTGAGGTGTCTATGCATAGCTGGTTTGTATCTGAGGCAGGTCTTGAATCCAGATCTTTGTGACTTCAAAGCAAAAGAATCCCTTGTTCTACTATGACATTTTGTTTTCTTGCTTTATATGTAATCATTAGAATGATTACTAATCTCAAAACCACTGAACAAAAGTTGCATAGTTATTAATAAATAAATGGTAAAAATTGAATATACTATCTTAAAAAGAAATTTTCATTGTAAAATAGTATATGTAGTTTTTGACATAATTAGGAGTAGAATATAGTTTAATCTTTTGCCTAATTTTTGGCAAAGGATTTTTTTTTTAATGGTTAATAACTTCAATACCCCAAGCAAGCTATCAAAGTGTTTAAAATGGGGCAGATGTTTAACTTTTTTTTTCCAAGTTGCTTTGACAAATATATAGATCTATTATTGACCAGAATTATTTTATAAGCTAATGTTAACAATATCACATTGCATTAACATGCATGCCTGAAGCAGAATATCATTACTAATATTTGGATACAAGTTGGTAATACCAGTAATTAAGGTGATTTAACCAGTTACACTAGATTTAAGATGCCAAAAGACCTTAATCACTGAGGATACTTTGCTTTTTAATATTGGCAAGAAAGAGCACACTTTTCCTTATAGTATTAAAATATGTCCTGAGGAATTTCTTCAACATGAATAGTATTTATTTCTCTTTCTCCTTCTTTCTGCCCTTCTCAAAATGAATTCACTACTCTTGATCTGACTTGTGTTACAGATAAAATTCATGGCCTAGGCCCTTCATACTATATTTCTCTTATTCTCTCTCCTTTTTCTTAATTCCTTAATTTGTATTAATTAAAATCTCCACAAAACCCAGCTGACTTGGGTATTTTATATTTGGGAATTTTTCCCATGGCGACCACTTATTTTTGATTTAACTCAAGACAAAGTCTTGAAACCATATTTTCGCGGTCACAGTTTAAGGCAACCACTCTTTTATCTGTAACACTTGCTATCCCCAGAACGAGTCACAGAGTAACAAAGGACAGAGTGGGAAGGGAACCTGGGGACAAATAGACCAAATGCATACTGGAAGAATTCCCTTTATAACATATCAAATATGTGGCCCCAAGACTTCTGTTTAGAGACCTCTACATATCCTGGCAGTATGTAAAAGCACATAACATAGGGTCCCTCATGTTCCTTTCGCTTCTCTTTCTATGTCCCTGAAAATCCTGCTATTGATGCTACTTCTGCATGGAACTATAAAGTGTCTGACCTTTTTTGATCCCCTGGCCTGCATTGAGCACTATCTAAAACTTAGAGGTCCTAGATTTTGAATTGAGATCAGAAGTAGAAATCATCTGGTTCAACTCTTCTTATTTTATAGATTAAGAAAAGGAGATCCAGAGGATTTAAGTAAATATCCATAGTTATACAGAAAATAGCAAAACTGAGACTGGAACTGATTTTCTACCTTCTATTTCAGTTATCATTATACCACACCATCATCCAGATTTCCTTTCCTTCCCAGCATTTATTTTGCAAAGAATTAAGCCATTCTAGTTATTCTTTTCAAGCCATTTACTTATTTCTAGGAATGAAAACTGTGTAGTATATATAGTTGTTTTGAGAGAGTGTATGGTTAGTAAATTATAGAACAGAAGGCAAGTTGTAAAGATTATGGTGTAGGTGATGAGACAATTATCCTTTTAAATTGGGGTAAAAATTAAGAGAGAGATTTTTTTAGATCAAAATAATCCATCACTGCTCTTTAAAACTTTCATGCAAAACTAAAGAGAACTTAATCTGTGTCATTGAGTCACAATGGTAAATAAAAAGTGTTTTCAAAATAACTATGAACAAATGAATATTTATTTTTGACAGAAAACAGTCCAACTCCTCCCCTCCAAGAAAAAAAAAATCTAAAACCTTTTCCCTCCCTACTGTAATTCTGGTTTTGTTTACTACTATTTTCATTTTTAAAGTGTGTCAGAGTTAAAATAAGTAGAAATAAATTTTATAGAGGGTTATTATAAACCTCTGAATGCTTTCAAAGGACATGTCAGAATATTCATTTTTATTAGATTTAATTGAGGACGGACAGCATTGCCTTATTTGGTTGTAGGTTAAATACTAAAAAGCTATAAGTATTTCATTGTTATTAGAGAACTGCTCGTATATCTTGATTTATAGTTGGATATCAGTTGATTTATAATATTCTTTCTAGTCTTGCAATAAAGTAATTACAAGTAAAGTAAATGATATATCAAAGCATCTTGGTTCTCATTTATTTCATAAAAAGTATCATTTCACATCATTTAAATTATATGATTATATAATTTGTCTATGAATAGCTATAATTGTTGAAGTTGATAATTCTATTGTGGAAAGCCTAAGCATTTTTCATATTGGTCCCCAATATATGGAAAATCAGATATAAAAGCATGTAGCTTGAAATGTCAGGTTGTGCCAGTACATTATTGATGGTTACCACCAATGGTTTAATTGAAAGTTATATCCAAAAGGGTTTTTTGGGTTCTTTTTTTTTTTTTTCAAAAGAGTTACAAATAAAAGAGATGCATCACTAATCCAGGAGAAGGGTCAAAGGATTATAGGTTGTTAGTATTTTCTTGAAACAAACTTTTTTCTGTCTTCATTCTTTAATTTTGTTGTTCTTCTTCAATAATTTCTTCTGTTTTTGCTGGCCTTTATTTACTTTTTCATTTTCTTTTACTGAATGGTAAAGAAAGTCAGCTCAGCTAGAGGTGAGACAAGACTAATGCTTTAAAAATTACAGCATCTTTAAGTCCCCTAGAGAAGCAAGGAAAGTACAGTGGACTGAATCAGGTGATCATATCTGCCAAAATGAATTTTGTTAACTGTCAGGCAAGGCCTAATTTTGCTACATCCCTTTTTAGGAGGACTAGATTTTATGGCGATTTATCCTTCCTCCCTCCACAAGGTATTTCATGGAGTCCTGATAAAATTTATGAATTTTATTTAAGAAACAAAGGTTTAGATAATCTTGATGAAAATTAGAGAGATATATGTGTATTTATGATATCACTCTTTCAGTAGTGCAGATTTCAACCCATCTTCCTCTGTCTTTTGAAAGGATATACCCAGTGCATTTGGAGCCCTCTTCCAAGTATTTAACTGAGTTCTATAATACACTTGCTTTTTTGATACCATGTTTCCTAGATATCTATTAATTTGAAAATAAACATGAATTTGGAGTTAGAGATCATTGGACTGAATTTAAATTAATAATTTGGAAATCATATCACATTAACTTTTTGGCCTTTGTAATACTCTGTGGGTGGTAATAAAAAGTTATCTATCTCTGACCTTGGACACTTTTTAGCTATGTCACCTTGGGCAAGTCACATAACCCCTTTGCCTACCCCTTGCCCTTCTACCTTAGAGTTGTTACCAGGACAGAAAGTAAGTGTTTTTTAAAAAGTGCTCTATTCTTTACTAGAATAGTGGGAATGGGACTAAAGAGAGGAAATCAGGCAAATAGCATTATTGTAATAGCTTTGTGACTGGCACTCCACTAAGTCCTGATGCAAAAAACAGCCCCTGTTGATAAGGAGCTCACTTAAGGTTATGACAATGGAAGGGCATGGATACAGGGCCTTTACAAAAGGTTTTTTAAAGACAGAACCAAAAGCCCAAAAGCATGTAATGTGTGAAAGACCTGGCCCAATTATGTGGTGTAGCAGTTAAAATGTCTACTGTTGAGGCACAGTGAGTGGCTGGAGTACTGGTCATGACATCAGGAAAACCCAAGTTCAAATTTGGCTTCAAAGATACTTTCTAGCTATGTGATCTTGGGCTAGTCACTTAACTTGTTTGCTTCAGTTTCCTCAACTATAAAATTGGAGATAATAAAACAAAGTTGTTGTGAGGATTGAATGAGATGTTTGTAAGAAGTGCACAGTGTCTGGCACAAAGTAGGTAGTGATTAAATCCTTATTCCCTTCCCCCTTCCCCTTTCCTCTTTTCACTAGGAAAATTAAGTTCTAAACTATAGGAGGGGAAATCCTATTATAGGAAACTCAAGTTTTAAAACTACCTTTTTTTGAAAGACTGAATTGGAAGCCTCTTTATTGGAAACCTCCTGCCATCTGTTTATAGACATTTTCTACCTTACCCTATTTGATAGAATTATCTCAAAAAAGCAGCAATGTCCTCTTTCCTCCTTAACAGACTCCAGTGCAGATACCATGTGCCTCCCAAATCGGCTATGTTTAGGCTAACAGCTCTTTCAACTATACCTTATAAAGCATAAATTTGACCTTTTTCTCATATCCCTTCATTTGAGTCCTACCTGGTCTTTATAATTTTGTTTCATTTTAATTATTTTTTATGTATTCTTTCCATTTATATTGTTAAAGTTCCAGTGTATCTTGTTTTATTGGTTCTGTTTACTTCACTCTATTTTTAGTTGATGTAGATTTTCACACATGTTCTGTTTCATTGTTTTTTTTTTTAATAGTTCAGGAGTGTTGTATAACAACCAAATACCAAAATTTGTTTGGCCATTCTGTATTTGAATGGGTTTCTACTTTATTTATAAATTCCTAACTATCACAGAAAGTACTGCTAATATTTTGGAGTATGGGGGGGGTATTATATGAAAGCTTAATTGGGGGTATAAGTACAGTAATGGGGTCTCTGATTCAAAGGAGATGGACATTTTAGTCACTTTGCATAAATAATTCCAGATTGCTTTCCAAAATGTTTGTACTATTTGACAACTCCATGAATAATATATTATTATTAGACCTTTCTTTCCACAAACTCTCCAACATTAAATGCAACCTTTTTGGAGGGAGAGAGTCATTTTTGCCATTTTGCAGGATATGAGGTAAAATCTCAGAATTTTTTATTATGTATTTCTCTTATTAATGATTTGGAGCATTTTTAAAATGTGGTTGTAAATACTTTGCAGTTCATCTTTTGAGAACTATTCTCATATATATGTATATATGTGTGTATGTGTATATATATATATATATATACACATACACACATAATTAACATTGAGAAATGGCTGCTTAGTCATACATATAGTGGGTGGGTGGGGGTGTCATTTATATATCATGGATCTCACCAAACTCTTATCAGAGAAATTTGATACAAAGATTTTTTTCCCCTCATTTAACCACTTTCCTTCTTATCCTTGATACATTAATGTTTGTACAGAAGCATTTTCTTTTTCAATAATCAAAGTTTGTCTATTTAATATCTCTTGTTTGATTAAGAATACTTATCTGTTGGGGGCAGCTGGGTAGCCCAGTGAATTGAAAACCAGGTCTAGAGAAAGGAGATCCTAGGTTCAAATATGACCTCAGATACTTCACTTAATCCCCATTGCCTAGCTCTTACTGCTCTTCTACCTTGGAACCAATTGCAGAAGGTTAGAGTTTTAAAAAAAACAACAACATGTTATCCAGAGCTGTGAGAGATCTGTTTCTCTTCTTTTTTTTTAATAGTATGATTTTTAATAATAAAGCCATATCCATTAAGAATGCATTGTGTACTGTATTGGCCAAAGCCCAATGCTGCTTTCTAGTTTTTCCAGCAGTTTTTTTGAAATGGAAAATTATTTTATAGGTAACTTATGTTTCCTTCTTTATTAAACATTGGGTTTTTCTGAATCTCCTTCATCTAGGCTGTTTCACTGACCATCTCTTTTTTTTTTAACCCATACCAGCTAACTTTGATGACTGTTGCTTTTTAATATGGTAGAAAGTATGTAAATGGTATTCCCTTATCATTTTTACCTCTTTTCATCATTTCTCTTGGTATTCTAGAGCTTTTGTTTTTCCTAGTGAATTTCGTTATTTCCCCAAGCTCTGTAAAATATCCTCTTAATAATTTGATTGGCATACTATTTAAAGTATGCATTAATTTTTGTGGTATTGTCATCTCTATTACATTGATAAAATATAGTCATGAGCACTCTGGCTATTTAGGTTATTCTTTAATTCTTCTTTTTAAAAAAAATCCATATCTTTTTGTCTTTGCATCAATTCCAAGACCAGTGACAAGAACCAGGCAGCCTAGACAAAGTGAATTGCTCAGTCACATGACTAAGAAGTATCTTGAAGTCACATTTGAACCCAAGTTCTCCTGACTCCATGCCTCGTTCTCTCTTTATATAGCTATATCTGTGTTCCAGAGCACTGAAAAGACTTGTGTAGTTAGTACTCTGGAATGTTGACTGCCAGATATTTTATACATTTTGTAGTTATTCATTATTGGGTTTCCCTTTCTATTAATGCTTCTTGTGTTTTGTTATTATATAAAAATGTTATTGATTTTGAGGATTTATTTTGTAGCTTGCACATTTTTGAAATTATTATCCCAATTAGTATCTTTGCTGATATTACTTTTCTCTTATTGCTAACACTTCCAGTACCATATCAAATAATAATGGGAGTGGACTGGGCAATCTTGCCTCATTTCTGTTTTTCTTAGAAAAGGTTTTATTGTATCCCCATGCATATGTTTGCTTTTGGTCTTAGATGCATTTTATGATGCTAAAAAAAGCCTACATTATTGTGTGGTATGTAGTGTAGCTATTAAAATGTCTAATGTTGAGGCATAGTGGGTAGTCATGGCATCAGGAAGATCCAAATTCAAATTTGGTTTCAAGATACTTTCTAGCTATGTGATCCATAAAAGAATGTTGCACTTTGTCAAGTTTTTTTTCCCCCTATTTATGGAGCTGATTATGTGACTCAGACTGTGGGGTCTTTAATGTGATTAATTATGTTGATTGTTTTCCTAATGTCGAACTAACCTTGCATCCCTGGTATATAAATCTCTTGATTTTAGTCATTTATTTCTTGGATAAGTTACTCTAATCTGTTAGGATTGAAAAAAAATTTTTTTTATTAATGTTCATTAACAACAACAGCTTATGGTTTTCTTTCAGTGTTTTATCATTCCCTTATTTAGGTACTAGGGTTGTATTTGTCTCTTAAAGAAATCTGATAAGGTTTTTTTCTCAGTTTTTGAAAACACTGTTGTATTACTGTCTATGTATTCGTGAAGCTCAGATGTTTTCTTTAATTTGGATGCTGAGGCATTTGGAGTTTAGAAGTTTATTACTGATACTGGTTTATTGTCTGATTCCTTTCAGCATAATAGTTTCTTTAGTTATATCTTTTTATTTTTTGAATGTTTGTTTTTGTATTGTCAGTGTGGTTACATCTCTTGCTTTTTTAGATTCACTTGACACATAGTAATTTTTTTCCATCCTCAAATTTATTTTGTGTATGCCTTTTTAAAAAAATGTTTCTTGTAAGCAACAGATTGTAAAGTTTTGTTTCCTTATCCAATCTGTCACTCTTTTTCATTTTATTAAATTGCTTAATCCATTTACATTTAAAGTATAAGGCTTATATTTTCCTCGATCTCTAAAATTGTTTTTTTTTTCCTTCCACTTCTGCTGTAAACAATTATGTTCCTTCAGTTACTTTCCTTTTTTCCCCCCATTGTAGCTTTTCCCCTCACTCCCCATCCTCTATTATCATTTTCCTTTCCCTTTAGGATTTTATTATTTCCTCTCATTTTTATCTGGCTAAATGTTTCTGTTCCCTCTTTTCTTCTTCTTAATCAAGCAGATTCTCCCTTTCTCTCCTTCCCTTCATCTTATTGTGTTCATAAGATTTTTGAATTCCTTTTTTAAATCCCTTTTTAAAAAAGGCTTTCTCATTATCTGTCTTTTTGTTTTTCTCTAAATCCTCAATCATCTCCCCTCAACCCCTCCCCTTTTCTGTTGTTCCTTCTCAAAATAATGCCAATTACTACATGTATCAGAGAGGTCAGAGCCCCATGGTAAGGCAACTCTTTAAAACTCCTATCTATATCTTCTTATTGACCTTTTGGTTTTTTCCTACATTTACCTGGAATCTCCCTGAGTTCATTCTTTCTTAATCTTCCTGATGCCCCTAGGGGTTTCAACTCCCCCTTTCCCTGGATAAGTTGTCTTTTTTTTGTCCAAAAAACCCTTAACTTCATCTAGTGTGAAATTCATCAGTGGAACCTCTCACACTTTTCCCCAGAGTATGGCCTCCTTTTTCAGTCCTTCTTCACCTATTCCCCTGTAGGCTCTTCTCTTTCTGATATTAAAGCGGTCACCTTCCCCTCCTTGATAGCCCTTGATTTGACCCTAGTGCATAATTTACTCCTCTCTATTCCCCAGCTTCCCTCCAACATTTTTTTCATTTTCCATTGTGTCACTAGGTTCTGTTCCTAATGTCCCCTGTCCATTTCTTCACTGGTGCCTCTCCCAGATGTCTGCTTTTACCTGTCTCCTTGTGTACGTTTGGAAAGAAATCTATTTTCTGTTAGTTGCCCTCTGGATTTATTCACTCCTGCATTTCTGGTGTTTGAGATGCAAATAATCTCTTCAGTGCTAGTTTTTTGCTAAAATTTGTCAAACTCTTCTTTATTATTTTTGAACATTCATCATTTTGTTCTGTATGGTTAGGCTCAGCTTTTCAAGATGGGCCATCCTGAGCTCTAGTGCTTTGAAACATAATCTATTCTCTTCTCTTTTTTTTCTTCCTGGTGGATGTAGAATAGACTTGCCTTATTTGATTGATCCTGATGGCTTGCAGAACTTGTTTCTGAATTCACTTTCAGCTCCCCCCCCCCCCCCCCCCCGGAAGTTATCTGAATTTTTTCCTATTGGAATTTAATTTTCTAGGTTCTGGGCAATTTTTTTCTGTAATTTTCTTGCTTATGGTGTGAGAGATCTGTGATCCTTTGGTGTCTTGTCTTCCAAATCCATATGTTTTGCTTCACATAGTGGGCATTTGTTTTTAACTTGTTCTAGATTGCATTCCCAATCTATCAAGATTAAAATTTTTCTTTTAAGTCACTTAGGAACAACTTGTGGTTACCTGTTTTCTTCACATTCCAGAAGGGTCCCTTGTCTTTTCAAGTGTTTGGATCATTTCCCTTTATTTTATAGTATTTATTCTCAGACTCCTAAATGTGTTTACTACTAGATCTGGAGGTCATATTTCTGTTTTTACTACTTTTTCTGTTGGTTTATCTATTTATGTTCAAGAACTGAACATAATTTGAGATTTCTTACTGGAATTTTTGGTACTTTGAATCTTTTTTTCCATATTTAACTTATTGCTCACTTCCGACTCTCTTCTCATCTGATTGTGGTTTTCTTGGGAACTGGATCTCAAAGCTTCTCAGCCTCCTCCCCATACTGGGCAATTCACCAGCCTAGATCTCTGCTTTAGCTAACTTTTGGGTGGTCAGAAGTGGCCCCCCCCCCCCCCAGTTGGATGTTGTGTTCTTTATTCCCTCAGTCTTTGTGGAAAACCAATCACAGCTCCCCACATACAATGTTCTGTCCTGATGACCAGAACTATTCCTTCTGTTCCTTAGTTCTTTGGCCAAGCTGGTGCTTGGCCAAAGTCAGAGCATGCTTTCCCTGGCATCCGCATTGGTGCTTCTGGGGTTCTGTGACCAAACTAGCTTTTGAGGGCCAAAAAACTTATGCAGCCTGGAATTGCAATCATCATGGCACTGGAAAAAGGGAGGTAGAACCAAGGTATGGGGGTGGGTTTTGATGTAAAACTGATGTGGTATCCTTGGGCCTATTACTGTAGCTTCGTTGCTGGTAGCATGGAAAGTGGGGGAGGTGTTAACTATTTGAGTTGTTCACTGAACATCCATTTCCTAGGTTTAGGTTATATTTTTCTTTTAGATTCTTGGCATCCAATACCATGGAAATAGCAAAAATTATTTTAACTTTAGCATTTAATTTCTGTTGTTGGGGACGTTTGAAAAGTGGTAGGGATCTAAAAACATCTGGTCCATCATCTTGTTCACGTGACCTGGAAGTGACTTCATAATTTCTTATATTTGTGTATAAATTCACATCCACAGGTTCCAGAGAGAGAGAGAGAGAGAGAGAGAGAGAGAGAGAGAGAGAGAGAGAGAGAGACATTTCCTGATTCTATTTATTGCCTTAAGATTTATCTGAATTTGTTATTAATTAGTGTTTCTAAAATATACTTACTTTGCTTTTCATTTATAAGCTCCCATTTTTGGCATGAAAACACATAGAATCTTGCCATTTCATCCATTTTACATGCTCTGAACCAAAATATTTACATTTAGTATATCAAATGACTAGCTAGTTATGACTAACAAACTTTTTTTTTTTAAATTTCAGGGAAATGAAGCAAGCTATCCCCTGGAAATGTGCTCACACTGTAAGTCAAATTCATTGTTAATGTTTTGACCTATTTTTAATAATAAGCCAAGCATTTTTAATGTCTAACAATGGTGGTGAATTTGATGAGTAGTTATAAGCTATTCACATATTTTCTTGTGTTCATGGATGTAATATGATATGTGTGGTTATTCAGTTTCTGGTTTGATATTTTTCTTTAATTTTTGGACATAAAGCCTAATGCTTGAATAGATTAAATATACTTCCATTCACATGACAAAACACCTAGTTTTTAACTATTATACCAATCGAACCATTAGAACATGAATAGTAGCATGCTAATCAGATTAATGGTTTATTTACAGCTCTAAGGGTTAAAGATATGAAGTGAGGGGGGGGAACAAAAGGAAAATAGATTGACAGAAATACACATGTAATAATCATAACCAACATGGATGCACCCACGATCAAAGCAGTGGCATCTCATTGACTACATCATTGTAAGCCGGCGAGATATCCAGGACGTACAGATCACCAGAGCCATGAGAGGAGCTGAATGCTGGACAGACCACCGATTGGTTAGAGCGACTCTTCAAATGCACATTGCGCTTTGCCATCCAAAACGCGCCCAGACAGTTCGCGCATTTTACAACGTGAGTCGTCTTAGAGATCCATCGTATTTGCAAACTTTCCAATCCTGCCTGGACGACAAGCTGTCTGCCAAGGGACCACTCACTGGAAGCTCAACCGAGAAATGGAACCAGTTCAGAGACACAGTAAAGGAAACATCAAAGGCAGTCCTAGGCCCAAAACAACGCAACCACCAGGACTGGTTCAATGAGAACAACACTGCTATTGAAGACCTATTGAGCAAAAAGAACAAAGCCTTTCTGGAGTGGCAAAATAATCCCAAACTCTGCTCCTAAAAAGGACAGATTCAAGTCTCTCCAAGCCACGTCACAATGTGAGATCAGGAAGATGCAAGACCGATGGTGGGGGAAAAAGGCAGAAGAAATCCAGCGCTTTGCTGATACAAAAAACTACAAACAATTTTTCAGTGCCCTCAAGACTGTCTATGGGCCATTAAAACCCACCACCACTCCCTTGCTATCCTCTGATGGTGACACTCTCATAAAAGATTAAAAAGGCATCAGCAACATGTGGAAAGAACACTTCAGTCAGCTTCTCAACCAACCCTCTTCAGTCGACCAAAACGCCCTTGACCAGATCCCACAAAACTGCACCATTGAACGACCTAATGTCCCTCCTTCAATAGAGGAAGTCCAAAAAGCCATTCAACAAATGAGTACAGGCAAGGCACCTGGTAAAGATGGGATCCCAACCGAGGTGTACAAGGCCTTAAATGGAAAGGTGCTCCAGGCATTCCACATAGTGCTGACCAGCATATGGGAAGAGGAAGACATGCCCCCAGAACTCAGAGATGCCTCCATCGTTGCCCTATACAAGAACAAAGGAGCACGAGCAGCCTGTGACAACTACAGAGGCATCTCACTACTCTCCACTGCTGGAAAGATCCTCACCCATGTTATACTCAACAGACTCCTGTCATCTGTTTCAGAGCAGAACCTGCCTGAACCACAATGTGGCTTCCGACCAGATCGCAGCACCATCGACATGGTCTTCATGGTGAGGCAAATGCAGGAAAAATGCCTTGAGCAGAACCTGAGTGTCTACATTGTCTTCATAGACCTGACAAAGGCGTTTGACACAGTGAACAGGGATGCATTGTGGGTGATCCTCATCAAGCTCGGTTGCCCAGCAAAATTCGTCAAACTGATCCAGCTCTTTTATGTCGACATGACAGGGGAAGTCCTATCTGGTGGAGAGACTTCTGATCGCTTCAACATCTCCAATGGCGTGAAACAAGGCTGCGTCCTCGCTCCGGTACTATTCAACCTATTTTTCACTCAAGTATTACGACATGCTGTGATGGATCTAGACCTGGGCATCTACATCAAATACCGACTGGGTGGCTCACTATTTGACCTTCACCGCCTGACTGCAAAAACAAAGCCAACAGAGAGACTCATCCTGGAAGCTCTCTTCACAGATGACTGTGCTCTCATGGCCCACCAAGAAAATCATCTCCAAACTATTGTGGACAGGTTCTCCACCGCAACAAAACTGTTTGGCCTGACTATCAGCCTCAGCAAAACAGAGGTGCTGGTCCAACCTGCACCAGGGAGGCCAACGAACCAGCCATGCATTACAATCGACGGCACGCAGCTTTCTAACATCAACACTTTCAAGTACCTGGGCAGCACCATCGCCAACGACGGGTCCCTAGACCACGAGATTAATGCCAGGATCCAAAAGGCCAGCCAGGCACTTGGGCGGCTGGGCTGCAAAGTCCTCCAACACAGAGGTGTAAACACTGCGACGAAGCTCAAAGTATAACTCAGTGGTCCTCAGCTCACTCCTGTACGGTTGTGAGACATGGACACTGTACCAGAAGCACATGAAACAGCTGGAGCAATTCCACCAACGCTCCCTCCGGTCAATCATGAGGATCCGATGGCAGGACAGAATCACCAACCAGGAAGTCCTCGACAGAGCCAACTCCACCAGCATCGAAGTCCTGGTCCTCAACACCCAGCTACGATGGTCTGGACACGTCATCCGCATGGACCCACAGCGAATACCAAGACAGGTATTCTATGGTGAACTGTCAGCTGGACTCAGGAAACAAGGCCGACCAAAGAAAAGATTCAAGGATCAGCTAAAGTCCAACTTGAAGTGGGCTGGCATGACACCAAAGCAACTAGAACTCGCTGCCTCTGAAAGAAGCAGCTGGCGAACCCACATTAACCATATCGCCACCACCTTTGAAGATGAACGACGTCTATGTCTTGCTGCTGCGCATGAATGCCGACACCAGGCCACAACCGCACCTCCCGTGACAACTGGCATCCCATGTCCCACGTGCCACAAACTGTGCGCCTCAGCCTTTGGACTTCAAAGCCACATGAGGGTACATCAATAGATGATAATGCACAAAGACAATCGTCATTCTCAGTCACCGAGAGACTACCACTAATCATAACCATGAATAGTATAAACTCATTAAAGATAGTAGATAAAAAAGCACAATCTAATAGTGTTGTTTCAACAATACACAGTACTGACTCCAAGATGGAAAGTAAGGGTTTTTATAAAAATAAAAAAAAAGAAAAGAAAAGAAAGAAATACTAGAACACATTGGAATAAATAGACATTTTCTTAATATGATTACCTAGGGGTTCTTTACTTTTTTTATATGTAATAAACCCTTTGGCAGGTTGGTAAATCCTATAGATCCCTTCTGAGAATAATGTTTTGTTGCCTCTATTAATAAGGGCAGGAAATGCTAAATTTTAGTTACAGGTTAGTGAAAATAAAGATGTAATTTTTTTTCCCCAACCGAGTTCACACACTCCCTGATATCTATCCATGAGTCTGAGGCTGAGAACTTCTTTATTAAGCCATATCTGTCTTTTTAGACAAAAGCCAACATTAAATGCAATGAAAAAAAAGTAGAGGCTTTAAAAATAAGATCAGAGTAATACAGTGAAAATGTTAGCTATGACAATGAAATAAGAAAGGGTTGGAGTAAGCAAAGACAAAGAAGAAATAAAACTTATGATATGACAGGCTGTCTGGAAAACCCCAAAGAATCTACTAACAAAATTAATTGAAATGGTACCTTGAGGAAAGTTGCAGATTATACAAATAAATTCACATAAATCATCAGTATTTCTTTATATAGCCAACAAAACCCAGTAAGATGGAATAAATTTCACTGATGCATCATTGAAACTGTTGACTGCCCCAGTTAATTTCCTTGCTGATTTCCTAGTATTTTCTAACTGTCTCATCAACATATAGGGAATGTGTAATTTAGAGACTTAAAGAGTTTTCTTGGGTACTCAGAGTTAAAGTAACTTGCACATGATGACCCAACTAATATGTATTAGAAGGTTTCAAACTAAGTCTTCAAACTTCCAAACTGCCCTCAATCCATAGTGTCATGGTTTCTTTTTCTTTTTTTTTATTTCTTATGACTCACCATTTCCTTTATTTGTACTACAAAATAGTGAATAATCATACCCTGGCTGAGAAAAAGTGGTGATTTAGGGTTTAAATAAGTCCTTCTGTCCTAAAGCATCTATTTTGAAGGCTTGGGACTAGAAGCTTTAGCCCCAGCATCTTTTGGTTTGGCGCCCTTAGAGTCAGTGGATTCAGCAGGCTTAGCAGTCTTGGCATCAGTGGGCTTTGTAACCTTAGAATCAGACTTGGCGGTCTTGGCTGCTTTGGGATCAGACTTGGTGACCTTGGTGTCAGACTTGGTAGCCTTAGTGACCTTGGTATCAGATTTAGTAGCCTTGGAGCCAGACTTGGTGGACTTGGGGGCAGACTTGGTGACCTTGGAGTCAGACTTGGCAACCTTGGGTGCAGCGGACTTGGCAGCCTTGGGATCAGTGGGCTTGGCAGCCTTGGGGTCAGTGGGCTTGGCATTCTTGGGGTCAGTGGTTCTGGCAACCTTGGAGTCAGGCTTTGTGATCTTGGAGCCTGGATGTTTGATGCCAACCCTTGGGCCTGGACGCTTGGTGGCCATCTTATGGCCAGCACGCCGGGCATTGGCCTTGGAGATCTTTGGCCTGAGGAGCTTGGCCTTGGAGGCCTTGGTGCTCAGAGCCTTGATCGCCTCTGCTCGGGCCTTGATGGCTTTGACGTTGTTGGCCTGCATCTTCTTCAGTCCCTTCTTGTTATGTTTCTTGGCAAAGCACATGTTTCTCAGAAACTTGGGGTCAACCCCTTTCAGAGACTCATATCTCTGTGACCTAGGTTTCTTGATGGCATTTCTGTGCCATTTTCGTGATTGGTTGTGGGTGGTGTGGTTCTTAGACTTAGCCATCTTTACACCGAAGCCTGCGCTAACAGGTACTCCACAAACCGGAAGAGAAAGAGAGAGAGAAAGAGGAAAGAAATGTGGAGCAGTGTTGGAAATAAAGCCGCGTGGGAGGAAGGTCCTGGTTTCTTTTTCTTAAGGATACAGTATACTAAGTATATGTGTGTATATTTAAAGAATAAGTAGAACACTTGCAATATGCTTTATTTTTTTATCATATTAGACCATGAAAAATCCATTTATTTTTCTAATTCTTTCCTATCTATATTTCTCCCCACAAGGTACTTAAAGTCCCATTTTCATTTTATATGCAATAATTTTAATACTAATATATTTAATAATTTGATGAAGAGATAAAGCCTTGCACACAAATACTTGGTTCAAGTATAGTTGTTAACCTGTGCCATTTGTGGGATACAGAAAAGTCTACAATACTAATACCCTGGGTAATTCTTTAATACTAGATTTAACAATGAAAACATGGTCAGCATGGGTGGAGAAAGTTTCTATGCTGAAAGTTTCTTATAGGATGAAATCAGCATAAATAATCTTGTGAGCAATCATAGGACCCAGGTGATGTTTTTTCTGAAATAAGTAAGGGTTATAGATTTAATTTTTGAATTTGAATAAATGAGTTGGGGTTATTTTTTAGGTAAAAAAGATATAGCCTTGATGCTTTTTTTTATTCCTGTTCATGTTGTCATTCCCATAGATTATGAATTGTATGAGTTGTCAAAACAAATGTTTTTAAAATCCCCATCCATTTATCTGTCACAGTACCTTCCTTACAAAAAAAAAGCAAGATATTTAATTCATGGTTAAATTTCTTTAATTGAACTTTAGAAAGAACCCTATTAATATGAAGTTTACTAGGAGAATTTAAATGGGGTGAATTATTAAATATGGCATTACAAGAAGTTTGAAGACCAAAATGTCATTTGCCCATTTGAAGTGGTCTGACGTGGTTGGACATATTTCACCAGCAATTTGGCACTTTTTGGGGAAATAATTTGTATAGATTTGAATGTTCCCTCCAATGATGAAAATTGCAACTTTTTCATCTTTGTACAATTCTTGTCTGTATTCTCCCTTGTCTATATTCTATAGAGGATCTACCCAACATAAATCATTTCTTGCTTTCTTTTGATATGGGAAAGATAGTCAGTGGAGTATTCAGGCTTTCTACTTGTTATTTACCTCCCATCCCATATAAGCAATCCATTTCTTAACATATTTTCCTGATAATATCTTTTAAAAAATTTCTAACATTTAAAAAAGTCAGTTATGGAAAAAAAAAACTTTTTAAAACTTCATTTTCTTTAAGTTTAGGCTTAATTTCACTCTCTTTCTCTGTCCTTCCCTTTTCTCCCTCCTCCCCAAAATGGCAAGCAACCTGATACAGCTTTTACATAGTGTAAAACATATTTCCATATCACTCCTTTTGTGAAAGAGAACTTGAACAAATGAACGAAAAGTGAAGAAATAAAGTGAAATGTCTTGGTTTGCATTCAGACACCTATCAGTTCTTTTTCTGGAGGCAGGTGGCATTTTTAGTCATGAGACTTTTGAGGATTTTTGTGGATCATTGTATTGTTAGGAATAAGCAAGTCATTCAAAAATGTTCATCACATAATATTGTTGTTATTCTATATATAATATTCTTCTGGTTCTGCGCAACTCACTCAGCATCAGTTCATGTAGGTTTTTCCAGGTCTTTCTTAAATAATCCATCACATCATTTTTTGTAGCACAGTTACTGCATTACAAGCATACCACAACTTGTTCAGCTATTCCTTAATTGATGGATATCCCTGTAGTTTCCAATTCTTTGCCACCACAAAAAGAGCTGCTATAAATATTTTTGCACAATCAGGTCCTTTCCAAATCTTTAGGATACAGATCTAGGAGTGATATTGCTGGGTTAAAAGGTATGTACAGTTTTAAAACTCTTTGGGCATAGTTGTATCAGTTCACAACTCCACTAGCAGTGCATTAGTATCCTAATTTTGCCACATTCCCTCCAACATTTATTATTTTACCTTTTCTGTCATATTAATCCATCTGATAGGTTTGAGGTGGTACCTCTTGATTATTTTTATTTGTATTTCTCTGATAATATCTTTTACTCTTCCAAAGTTTCTCACTGATTATGCTACATCCTGTTCATACTCAAAGATCCTCTCCATTTCCCCTTGTGTAATCTTCATTTTTGTCTCTGGAGAATTTAGCAGGAGGAACAGAACCGGCCAAATTGTCTTTAGGAAATTGCATATTTCCCTCAATGAGGCCAACCTTTGTCTGAAAACAAAAACTCAATGTTTTTCATACTAGTCTTATGTTTTTCATACTAGTCTTCCACTGATGATTGTAGTTATAAGACAGTGAACACAACAATGTCTGAAGAATTGAATTAACTGCTTTGAGAAAAAGCTCTACTTTTTGCCTATATTTAATAGAATGCAATATAGTAAATTTTCAAATATTTATAATTATGCATCCATATATATAAGTTTAGACTTAAGGCAAACTTGGACAAGTTTAGAAAGTCTTGGAATTACCTAAATGATTTATTTTTTTTTATATTTTATTTGATCATTTCCAAGCATTATTCATTAAAGACATAGATAATTTTCTTTTCCTCCCCCTCCACCCCCCATAGCCGACGCGTAAATCCACTGGGCATTACATGTTTTCTTGATTTGAACCCATTGCTATGTTGATAATATTTGCATTAGAGTGTTCATTTAGAGTCTCTCCTCTGTCATGTCCCCTCAACCGCTGTATTCAGGCAGTTTTCCTCGGTGTTTCTACTCCCACAGTTTATCCTCTGCTTATGAATGGTGTTTTTTTCTCCTAGATCCCTGCAAATTGTTCAGGGACATTACACCGCCACCAATGGAGAAGTCCATTATGTTCGATTATTCCACAGTGTATTAGTCTCTTTGTACAATGTTCTCCTGGTTCTGCTCCTCTCGCTCTGCATCACTTCCTGGAGGTTGTTCCAGTCTCCATGGAACTCCTCCACTTTATTATTCCTTTTAGCACAATAGTATTCCATCACCAACATATACCACAATTTGCTCAGCCATTCCCCAATTGATGAGCATCCCCTCGTTTTCCAGTTTTTGGCCACCACAAAGAGCGCAGCTATGAACATTCCTAAATGATTTTTTAAAAAATATATTTTGTATTTTCATTGTGTTGTTGGGTCATTGTAATTTATTGTTTACTTTAGTATTTTGGTCTCCTTGGCCAATGAAGGAAATGTATACTCTTGGGGTGATTTCCTCAAAGGTGAGTCTTTGCTTGTAACTTGGCATGATAGCTTGGAGGAGTAACTGAGTGTAAGATACTACGTTAGATAATAAAGGGGGCAGATTAGATTGAGTCACACACATTAGACGGGTCTAGAGGTAAACCAGACTAGGGTTTTCAAAAAAATATTTTTGTAGAACTAAGATGTAAGAGTTTTTTGAACAGGAAATTTCTTTGGTTGTTCTGTAGATTGGATATGGGGAGATTATTCTTTCATTTAAAAATCTTATATATCTTAATAAGTGACTCAAGAAAAGACTAGGAAAATCAGAGTGAATGCTTCTTTTTGCACAATAAAACATCTTCAGAAACCTTATTTAACCAACTACTACTATTAAGAAGTTTCAACTTCACTGTTTCTCTGAAATTTATTTTCAGGTCATTTTAAGTAATGGCAGTCTGTGTTTGTTAATATTTTATTCTGCTGTTAATCCTGGTTTATACTACTGCTAATCCCTGCATCCATCTCCCCTGTCCTAGAGAAAAGTGTGAGACATATTTACTAATGTAGACATGTATAAAGGATCTTTTTCTGCCTTGATATTCCTATTAACAGTTGATAAAATTAAAAATTTACTAACGAACAACAAATATCTTGTAAATTTAAAGAATTTGAAGGTCCTATACCTGGAAGCCTGCCATATTGGCCCTATCTATTTGACTATAAAAAGTGAGGTTGTCTCTCTAAAACACACACAAAGATTAATTTCTACCTATGTATATCAGATTTAGGAACTGGAAAGAACTTCAGAGCCTAACCAATGCCTGAGCGGGAATTCTGTACCTATGCGTTATGGTTATCAATACAAAAATAAGCTCTGTATATATATTAGTTTGATGTAGTGATAATATCCAATAGGCACAGATCATTAAATCAGTAAGCAGTTATTTGGTAGCAATATGAGTTAACACAGTCTACTAATTGATTTTTGTCCAGCCTCTAACTAGATAATGAGGATCCCATGTGTGCCTGGAGCTTTGGAATAAATCTGTTACGAATCAAGATTTGAGTTCTTGGCTTTCTTTGTTACTTCATTTTTCACAAGGACTTTCTAACAAACTATCAAAGGAAATTCTGGGAAATGGCCAGTGAATATGAGTAATGGGATTAGGGAAAGAGGAGAATTACCATAGATAGGTAAGATAGTAGAAAAGTTGAAGTAGTTTAAGATGGAAATCTTGACTAAAATTACTTTAGTACTTTAGGGATTATTGTTATTTTATCAGTTTTATCTGGTCTTGCATATTATAGTGTCTCACTTAACTGCTGTCCTTGGGTAATGATGGGTTAACTTTACCCAAGTTTGATGCCAAAACCTTAATATTAGTTGGATGAAAAAAATTTCTATGATAATTACATACACTTCCATCTTCTTTGACCATTTATTTAATAATTTCAGTTGTTATAAGCATCAGTGACTTTAATGCCTTCAAGCTCTATTGAGTAATGGCAGCATAAAACCATTTAGAATTCAAATCTTTTATTTGTTCTGGCTATTCTGTTACTGCCAGAACTGTGATTTCCCCATGGTGCCTCTGACAAGAGCTATTCCCTTCTGGATTGGGAAATCAGGTAGCTTAAGCATTCTCAGTTTTTTTAATGCGTTTTGAATCAGTCAACTAGCATTGATTAAGCCCCTATATGTGCCAGGTACTATATTAAATGGGGGATATATAGAAAGGCCAAAAAACAAAAACAAACCATAGTTTGTTGAGCCATTCCCCAATTGATGAATTCCCCCTTGATTATTTCTAGGTCTTTTCCACCACAAAGAGAGCTGCTATAAATATTTTTGGATATAAAGGAAATGACCCAGTATTGATATTGCTCTGTTTCCAGGCTCTCCAAAATGGTTGGATCTATTCACAGTTCCATGAACAGTCTATTAGTGGCCCCACCTTTCCATATCCCCTCCAACATTTGTCTCTTAAGCCAATCTAATGAGTGAGAGGATACCTCAGAATTGTTTTGATTTGCATTTCCCTAAACACTAGTGATTTAGAGCATTTTTTCAGGTACTTAAACATGACTTTTATTTCTTCATCCTAGATCTAGCTGTCCATATATTTTGCCTATTTGTCAATTGGAGGATGGCTCTTACTCTTGTATATTTGACAAAGTTCTTTATATATTTTAGATATGAGACCTCTGCCTGAGAAACTATGAAATTTTTTTCCACCAATTTTCTCCTTTCCTTCTAATCTTGGCAACATTTGTTTTGTTTCTACAAAAATTTTCAGTTTAATGTACTCAAAATTATTCGTTTTATATCTTGCAATACTCTTCATCTCTTGTTTACTCATAAATTCCTCTTCCATCCATAAATAGTAAAGGTAATATGTTCCCTGTTCTTCTAATATGCTTAAGATATCTCCTTTTATGTCTAGATCATGTATCCATTTTGATCTTATCTTAGTGAAAGGTGGTATTGGTCTATACTAATTTCTGCCAAACTATTTTCTAGTTGTCCCAACAGTTTTTGCCAAAATTGTAATTTTTATATAGATCCCAGTGTCCTAGGATCTATATTTTTGTCAAATATAAAGTTACTATAATCTTTTACTACTGTTTGTTGTATGTTTTTTCTTATCTCAGGTTTTGAACTAATACAGGGCCTCACCAGCAAGTATTTTATTTTGAAGTGAGAATGACATGACTTTACTGACAGATGAATATTTCATGGAAAGAGCTTTGGATTTGGAGTCAGAAGACTTTCATTGACCAATAAAGTTTACTAATACCTTCCTACTCCTTTAATAAGAATCTCAATTTTTTCTTATGGGGGGGTGGGTCAATTTTTGACATTGGAAATATTAAAAGATCATCAACTAATTGCAAGATAGTTTTCCTTCCTTCTACCCTACCTCCCATATTGCTCCTCATATTCCTCAGAGTATTCTGTCTGACCTTCCTGTGCACTTACCTCAGTTATTTGTGCACATTTCTTTCTCCCCTATTAGTTTCCATTTAGCCAGCATTTAAATGCCCATCCTACAATAGGATCTTGGAATACAAAATAAAAATGAAAGTCTCTGCCTTCAAAGTGTTTACATTCTACTAGAGACATTTAATGTATACCCAGAGTTAATATGAGATAGTTTGAGGAGAGATAATAACAATGGCTAATGTTAATATGGTCCTTTAAGGTTTACAATTGTTTCTCATATTTTCATTTGACTTTCAGAGCAACTTTTTTTTTAAACCCATACCTTCTCTTAGACTCAATAATAGGTGTTGGTTCTAAGGCAGAAGAGTGGTAAGGACTAAGCAATGGGGATTAAGTGACTTGCCCAGGGTCACACAGCTGGGAAGGGTCTTGAAGCCAGATTTGAACACAGTACCTCCTTCTCTAGGCCTGGCACTCAATCCTCAACCCAGCTGCCCCTGAGCAACTCTTTTTAATTATTATGACCTTCATCTTCTTGAGGAAACTGAGGCTCAACAGGTTCAGGTGATTGACTGGTTCCATAAGTATGGTGTCTGATGTAAAATTCTAACCCAATTCTTCCTGATCACAAGTCCAGCATTCTGTCTTTATTACTATATTGCCAAAGAGCATTTAAAATTAGGAGGAATCACAGAAGGTGAGTAGGTGTTACCTAAGCTGAGCCTTTGAAGAAGGGGCAGAGATGAGAATGACATATTCCAGGCATTGGAATCAACCTGTACCAATACACAAAAGTGGACTTCTGATCAAGAACCCTCTTACTCTAGCAAAAACTGGAATTTGCATCAGACTAAATAATGATTAAGATTCCTATAGGCAGTAATATAAGATTCTTTCAGAGACAGCAAGAGCAGAGGACATCCCCAAGAAAACCCTAGGGTGGTCCAAAACCCACAGCAGGTAGGGACCTTGGAAGCCACCAAGAGTAGCAGTGGCCAGTGTCTTTTTTGTATTGCCTATAAGCTCTGAGGTCCTGAGATACTCTAAAGGACCTTGAATATTCAATACTGAATTTTTTAGGTCTAGGGGAGGGGTGGGACCTAACCCTGGCAGGTAAAGGTAGGTACAGGAATCCATGTGACCCAGGCTAAGACCAAGCACTGCCACCACCCCATCCAGAAGCATGGGATGAACCTGGCCCTAGCAATAAAGCCACAATTTAGGAAATTTAGGAGAGGTAAGAAAAACAAAGAAAACATTCACCAGAATAAAAAACTTTTGTGGATCAATGATGCCCAGAAATCTAGCCTAGAAGAAAAGACCTGGGTAACAATAACATACAGAAACTCAAAGGTAACAATAGATTTTCCTCAAGGACTATGTAAACACCTAAAAATAAATGAAATGAATTTTTTTTTAATGAAGTAAAAGCACTTGAGGAAAGAATTAGAAAAATAAAAATCTTAGACCAGGAAGTGGTAAATTTTTGTTTAAATAACAAACTCCCTGGAAATTAGAATAGATTGAACAAATCAATAACTTCATAAGAGACCCAGAAATATTAGAACCAAATAGAAGATTGGAAAATGTAGGAGAAGATATAAGATATTGAATATCAAAAACAAGTGATCTGGAAAACATTTCAAAGAGAGAGAATTTAAGAATTAATGGATTTCCTAAAAGCTTTAATAAAGCTACCCCCTGTATTTCAAAATAATAAATAAAAATTGACCATATCTTTTTAGAATAAGAAGATAAAGTCCACAAATCACCTCCTGAAAGAATTCCCCCCCAAAAATATGTATATGTGTGTGTGTGTGTATATATGTGTGTGTGTATATATATATATATATATATATATATATATATATATATATATATATATATATCCAGGAATATTAGCCAAAATTGAGTTTCCATAATTTCAAACAAAAACCAAGTACCAAGGAACTTTGGTCAGGAATACGCAGCACCTGGTAGTAGTAGCACCTTATATAACCAAGTGAAGATTATGGAATCCAATATTCCTAAGGGCAAAAGAATATAAGAATATAGACCTAAAACCAAATATCACAAAACTGATAAATCCTCTAGGAATGACCCTTTAATAGACTTGTAAACATTTCTGATGAGAAGACCAGGATTGAGTGGTAACTTGAAAATACAAACACAAGAGTTCAGGGAAATCTAGAAAGGTAAATTTATGGGTACAATTAGAGGGAGCTATATGATGCAGTTTTAACTTTTTAATGAGGGGAGAAGAAATATCCCCATATAACCTTAATGTCTGCAAAGAATAGTGAGGTAGTTATTGTGAACAACAGAGCACCATTGGGTATTGGTTTGATTCTGGGGGCTTGAAGGGGGGGGGAGAAGGGAAGGGAAATGGAAAAAGAATGGGGCAGAACGTGTTAATTTTTTGCTTGAGCTAAGAAGAGTATATGAACGTGGGAGGAAGGAACAGAATATTTCTCACAGTTTGGTGTAGAAATATTCTCAAACAAGCAAGTGAAGATTGGGGGTGAGGGAAAGCAATTTGGGGAAATGTTACCGTCTGGCTGAAAGGGAAAGTACTGAAAGAAAGGATGGTATTGAGTGAACCTAAAAAGGTAGATTAGAACCAGGTTTTTGGAAGACCTTAAATGCCAAACTGAAGAATTTTTATTTTAATCTAGAGTTATCGAATCATCTGCAGCAATCTTAAGAAATAGCCATTGAGTTTAGCAATTAAAGGATCTTAGCATCTGAGAGAGCACTGAGGCCAAAGGATAATAAATATTAAATGGATAATAAGAGAGTATTGATGACTTTCTAGGAGTTTGGTTGTAAAAGGGAGAAGAAATATGTATACTAATTTGAATGAATGTCAATCAAATGAAAGTTTTTTCAAAGATAAGGAAAACCTAACAAGCAGCACTGGGCAATAGATTGACCGATCAGTGGAAGAATTAGGATGGATTGCAGAGTGCAAGTGGATACCTCTTTGAGATTGCAGCACAGGAACGAATATGTTCTCTAAGAGCAAGGTCTGTATTGTATATATCTTTGTACACCTAATGCTTTGGAACCAGACTCCTAATTTTTTATACTGAACAAATGAATTAAGAACTAGTATTCTGCTTATGTAATCTCTTCATGTTCTCGGAACTAAGAAACACACTCTTAAAGAACTGAGATGGAAATGGATTATAGAGATCCCTTCGCAAATAGTGTTAGAAAGGGAAAACAATAGCACAGTTGATTGTAAATCTTAACACTTTAGGGCAAACAAGGCCCCCAGTAAGCATGAGAGCTTTTTTATACTGGTTTGCCTCTAAAATGACCTCTATAAAATATGTTTCATTAGGATTTTTTTTTCTTTTCCTCATTACCCACTTCCCCTTCCACAATACCCACTTTTAACCTTAAAAGCATTATCGAGCAAAACATTTTCATATTGTCCGTGTTCAAAAATGTGTGTTTCTTTCTATATGTTAGTCCATCTTCTGTCTCCTAGCCTTATTATTATCAGACCTCTATCCTGGTTTATCAGAGTTCTTAAGTTTTGCAAAATTATTAATTTTCATAATGTTGATGTTAACTATAAATTATCTTCTAGATCGGTATACTTTACGATGATCAGTTCATACAAATCTTCCTTGGTTTCTCTGACGGTCTTTCTAGATTTCTTATGGTACAATAGTATTTCATTCCATTTATGTACTATAATTTGCCCAACCATTCTCAAATTGATGGGTGTACTCCTATAATTTCTAGTTCTTTGCCACCACATAAAAAGCTACTGGAAGGGGTGGGGGGGCAGCACCGTTTCTTAGTGGATTGAGAGCCAGGCCTAGTGATGGGAAGTCCTGGGTTCACATGTGACCTCAGGTATTTCCTATCAGTGTGGACCTGGGCAAGTCACTTGGGGTTACCCCATTGCCTAGCCCTTACCACTCTTCTGTCTTGGAGCCAATACATGGTATTGATTCTATGACAGAAGGTAAGAGTTTCAAAATAAAAAAAAAAAGCTACTATACATATTTTGGTACATATAGGATCTTTTTCTATTTAATTTCTTTGCCAAGTAAGTGGCACTGCTAAATCAAAAGATAGGCACGGTTTAGTGAATTTTTGGCATGGACTTCAGAGCTCCACCACGCCAGTTTTCCTGCCACCCTTCTAGTATTTGTCATTTTTCTTTCTTTCCTTTTTTTGGGTCAGCTTTGCTAATCGGATGGGAATAAAGTAGGCCTCAGTTTCTCTCATTAGTGATTTTGAGGATTTTTTTATGGCTATGGAAAGCTTGGATTTCTTGACGAGTACCATCAGGACTTTTAAAAAGATTCTTTTATCGCTTATACTTTATTTTTTCCTAAGAAAAGCAAAGGGGAAGATTGGGGTCGAGATTATCCTATTCTTCAACAATCACAAATTTATAGAATTTATAGAATACAAGGATCTTTAGGAATCATCTTATTTTATAGAAACAGGTCTAGCCCAAAATGGGGAAATAGCCGTTCAAATCAATAAACAGCAAATTACTAGCAAATCTTAGAACCTGTTAATAAATTTTCCATTCTACCACACAATTGTCTCTGGCAGCCAAAAACCAATTAGAATCTCACAGCCCCTCTAATTCCAAAGAGCAAAGAATGTGTAACATATCTCACCAGACCAAATGATGGTGCCAGGTTCTAGCTTCTTAAGAAGGATCCTAGGGGACCTATTTAGAAAATTGCAAATCTTTTAAAAAACAGAAGGCTTGATATATATTTCAGTACAAGTTGACCAGTATAGAGAATTTAGTTTTTACTTAATGTGATCTAAATGTTCATTACTAGATTTTCTTAGAACCCAGCTGTGGTAGAAGTAAGCAGTATTTTCTAGAGCCCTGAGACCTAGATTGGATTAGTTTTTCTAATGCTCTACACAACTTTGGTATTCTTAAAAGATACTGAAACTGTCTTCAAGTCTTAGTAATTTGTTTATGGGACTTAAGACTCAGGTCATTGCTATAGTTTCCTGTTGGATTGGGGATGAAAAAGCCAGGCTTCTCTCAGGGATTCCAACCAGACACTAATGTGTCTAGAACATTGTAGACAGAAGAGAGCTTCATCCATTAACTCAGTTCTATCTTGCTAAAACATCCCTGTCATGGCCAAGTAAACCTTTTATTGACTTTCAGATAATCTGTGATTGTCATATTTCATTATAATCTTGAACCTACATTACCAGGCCAGCCAGTCTAATACACAGGCCTAGTACTTTCTGAATCCCAAATTGGTACTCATCCAGTCTGAATCTTGCCCTCTCTGTAGAGGCTAACTCAGTAACATTCTTCTCAGCTAGTAGCTTTAAATCACCATCTTGTCTGTTTTAATTTTCCCCTAAATTTCTTCCCACTTGAAGCTTTGTTTTTCAAATAAATACTAATTGAATCTCACCCTTCCTAGTCATAGACTCTAAAGCAGTGTGATATAATGGAAAGAATCACAGTCTCAGAGCTGGAAAGGATTGTAAAGATGAGCCCAGCAATTCACAAAGTGTGGTATAAGAACCCTTGGAGATCCTTGATCTCTTAGGATATCCACAAAGTTAAATCTTAAAAACAAAACAAAACATTCTTCTATCTTAAAATCTGTATTAAGTATTGGTTCTAAGGCAGAGGAGCAGAAAGGATTAGGAAGTTGTGGTTAAGTGACTTTCCTGGAGTCCTACAGCTAGGAAGTGCCTGAGGTCATATTTGAACCCAGGTCCTTCTATCTTCAGACCTGGTTCTTTATCCACTGAGCCACCTAGCTACATATTTTCATAATAAGACACTTTTTTGCTTTTTTTTTACAATTTTATTCCTTCAAGAGAATATGATGAAGTTTAAGTCTTGAGTTAACACCTAGTTTGCAAAACTGATTTTTGCCATAACAAATTTATGAATTTACAGCTATGACTGTCCTTAATGCTTTGCTTGTATTCATCCAGTATCAGCACCAGCTAATCAAAGATCTTTTATGGGAATACTTGGTAACAAACACAAGAGTGCTAAAATATTCAAAATATTGAATAACTTTAGAATATCATGGTTTATTATGGAACAACCATGATTACCCTAGCGATGATGGTGCAAAAGCAATTTGCAATTTACATTTTCAAAGATGTAAAACTGCCACTTTTCTATCTAAATTTTTGTTTTGTAAAATATAATTTCCTCCAAATTGTGTTACTATATAATGAATTTGTTATTTATATTTTAAATGAACTGATATTTTTTAAACTCTTACTAATAATGTGATAAATATTAATAGATATAATCCACACAAGTCACTTTTTTTTTTTGGTGGGAGAACATGGGAGCTAACGCAACCCAAAGGATATAAGTAATTCCTTTTTTTAAAAGCCCGTATCTTCTGTAGTTTCAGTTTTAAGAGCAGGGTGGCAAGGGCTAGGCAATCAGGGTTAAATGGCATGTCCAGAGTCTGTTAGGATTAAAATCGGCATACTGTGGCAGGTAAAAATTATTTCCTCTGCTAGAAGTATTATATTTTATGAGGTTTATTAAAGGTTAAGAATTAAAGAAAATACAGAATAAGAAAGCACGTTTCTAGGCCCAGAGAGCCCATTCACAACCACTCACATCTTGCCTGCTAGGTAGAGAGCTGCCTGTGCTCTGAAGCAGAAGTAGGAAGAGAGCCCAGTAGGCTTTTATAGCCAGTTAAATAGAAATTTTGATCTCGCCCAAGTGAGGATCTCAGTGAGATTAGAAAGCATTCTGGAAAGTGGCCAAGGACTTCTGGGGATTGAAGTACAGGGTTCAAATCTCCATTTTTACATTTCCTCGTATGATCATTTGGGAAGAACAACTTCCCCAAAGGATCATGAAAACATAATCAATTAAAGATTACAATAATTGGAGGATGAGGAAAAAAAACCCAAAAAAACAAAACCAATAATTGCTGGACGCATTGACAAAAGGCCAGTTAGGGAGCAGTCCCCTTTGGTATGAAAGTATAGATACAAATAAATGTTCAGTCAACCACACCCAAAGTTCATTCTCAATCTTCTTGTGCAGCTTGTAGTCTGGAGGCTTCTTCATGGTGTCTTCTCCATCAGTTCAATTCCTGGATTCAGAGAGGTAGCATCTTTCTTTACCTAAAATTTTTCTTAAAAGGAATTTAAACTTTGCAATTTAAAATAATATTTTTACATTTCCCCATCTTGAGGGTGATTGAAAAACACAGGGATCACTTAGGAATGCATGGCTGAGTTATGAGGCATATGAATCAACTGGCAAGAGAAATTAAAAAGACATCAGAAAAATTCAAATTAAAAAAAAATTCTGAATGAAAATATAGACTATCAAAGTCTTATGTGTAAAAATTCTAAGTAAAGGAAAAATAAATCTATAATAGGTCTTTAAATCAGGGCCCAATAAAATGCTATCTAAGCAATGATACATTTACCCAGTCAGTAGCCGGGACTACAGAAAGTTTGCACACTATGAAAGATAGAAAAGGGACCAGATTATAGGAACCAGGTAGGAGCCAAGGTTTGGGATACTCGTCTGTAAGTATTTTCACGAAGAGTGTGGATACCCAAGGAAGGCCTATGCTGTAACAAATGTTAAACATAGCAACCTCGAGTCTTCACACTAGGTTCAAGACCTTTGTATTGGCTTGGAAGTGCATCAATCTGTCCTGGATTGGCTTATCTCTGGCCCTATGCAATGGCTCTTTTGTGTATATCTTGTCCTGGAATGAGACAGAATCATTAAGTAAAGTCCCATAATTTTTTTTTTAAACCCTTACCTTCCGTCTTGGAGTCAATACTGTGTATTGGCTCCAAGGCAGAAGAGTGGTAAGGGCTAGGCAATGGGGGTCAAGTGACTTGCCCAGGGTCACACAGCTAGTAAATGTCTGAGGTCAGATTTGAACCTAGGACCTCCCGTTTCTAGACCTGGCTCTCAGTCCACTGAGCTACCCAGCTGCCCCCTCCCCCCCCCCATAAAATTTTTAAATAATTAGTGGCATCATTTTTATAGTCTCAAGCTTTTGGGGCATGCATTGACATTCCTATTATAGCAAATGTATTTTAAACTTATATTACTGCTAAATCAAAAAGTTAAAGAAAATCTTAATACTGGTGACATGTGCTTCAAAAATAAAAAAAGGAGAGAAAAATAAAATAAAAACTTTAACAGTATATTGCACATGCAAGAAAAATATAATCAAAGAGTTTCAAAAATAAAAATGTAGCTTATAATCATTGACAACGCTGTGTCAGCTAAGAAAATATAGAATGCAAGGCTTTCTCACCAAAAATGAGATCCCTTTCCTCTTCATATCTGGCCATGATCCAATGTGAGTATGAGTAAATGAATGTTACAAGATTTCGTTTTTTTTCATAAAGAACAGTATTACAAATATGTAGATATCAGTATCTCCAAAATTCTCAGTAGCCCAGTTAATTACAAAAGCAAACAAACACACTATCATATTTTACATATGGCATTTTTAAAAGCCTATGAACTGATGGATATTTGTCACAAGTTTTTACAAACGTAGCAAATCATTCAACCTTGGTATTTAAACAAAGTAAAACTTATTTTGGGTAAAGAACATAATAAAAAAATCTAGATATCATTCTGGTGGAAGTACGGTAGTGAGCTGAAGAGTATAAATGTGAGATGCTCCTTTTTTGGAGGCTTTTTAGGGGTACAAATGCCTTGAGATTAACTGCCCAAATTCCATTCACATATTTAGAAATGTGGGGAGGCTGGGGTTATATAACTGTATTTCACTTCAGCTACTAGAATGGGCCTCACACCTCATGTTAGGGGCAGGCAAAAATGACCAGAGATTGTTAAGAAAATTCTAAAAATCATGTCTAAAAAAACCTTAAAATCAATTGAGATATTTAGCACATTAAATCCTCCAAAGGTTGTTATACAATTGTAACCAGTCTGATGTAGTCCATCTATCCTCTATGTGACAATTTATAAGTCAAAATTAGAAAGGCTGTTTTTAGATGTGGGTTTAATATTTGTTCAATATGGTTATAGGAGAAAAGCAACAGTACAGAATATAACAGTAGTTAAAACTCAGTACATTAAAATGATTCAGTGTAACATAATAATATTGAATGCAGTAATATATGAACGTAAAAATCACAAAGTTAAATCTTAAAGCAACCAGTAAATGCAATAGAATACAGAGACTTTTATAAAACGTTGGAGTCTGAAATGCCTTAAAAATATAACCTCCAGTTTCTTTAAAGTTCCTTGGGTTTTTATCCATTTAGATGCCTATTATCAGAAGGCAGATTGGTAATGGTTAAGCAATGGGGTTTAAGCGACCCATCTAGGGCCACACAGCTGGGAAGTCTCTGAGGCCAGATTTCAACTGAGGACCTCCCATCTCTAGGCTTGGCTCTCAGTCCACTGAGCCACCTAGCTGCCTCCCCAAAGTTAGCTAAAGAGTTGCAGGAAGCTGAATTTTTTTCCCCTGGCATCCAGGTGAAATCATTGAAATTACCAGAACAGTCAGAAGATATCCTTTTAAATAGCCCATTGCTTGTAAGTTCCTGTTTGGAAAAGTCTCTTTCTTCTCTCCCTTTCTTTCTCCTCTCCATTGATACCCTGCCCCCCAGTCCACATGGAGGCTAATCTTAGCCTAAGGGAAGATTACCCCCCTTTTTTTTTTCTTTACCAGTTGGTTTTCGATCCTGAAGAAATTGGGTCTGCTACCAGCAGCCTGGGTGATGAGCTGTCTGGGTCTGAGGCGCAGAAACAGGCAGGCAGAACGAACCGGGGGCCAGGTGAGCAGCAAACAGCAAACAGGTCTGGAGCAGAGGTGGGAACACAGGCAGGCAGGCAGAAGTAGCCGGCCGAGCCGAGCTATCTAATAGCTTGGCCATTCTAACCTTCTAACCTTGTATTCTTACTTTGGCTAGAGAAACGTGGCTTAAAAAAAAAAATTTCTAGGCAGTAGCTATTAAAGGCTGAACTAAAGATCAGTAAAGAAAAGAATCAGAAGATTGAGAGTATTTCGTTTTTCCGACATGGTAAGTCAAACTGTTAAGATTAAAATTGTCAAACTGTTGCAGTTAAAAATTAGTTTCTCTCTGCTAGAAGTATTATATTTTATGAGGTTTATTAAAGATTGAGAATTTAAGAAAATACAAGCAAGAAAGCACGTGCCTGGGAGGGCCGAATGGCCCATTCAATTTCACTTACATCATGAGAGACTCGTTTGCTTGGAAGCGGAAGTAGGAAGAGAACTCAGTAGGCGGAGAGCTCCTTTAAATAATAATTTGTGATCTCAAACTCGGGGAGATTAGAGAGAATTCTGGGAGCTAGCAAAAGGATTGAAGTCCAGGGTTCAAATCTCCATTTTTACAAGTCATACAGCTAGGAAGAGTTTGAGGTTACATATGAACCCAGGTCCTCCCAACTCCAGCAAAGTAATTCCTTCTTAAGAAGGTAGATCTTGACACAGTTGGTCATTAGGTCTGGTGAGATATGTTACAAATTCCTTGTCCTTGGGAATTTTAAGAGAGACTCTGAGAGATTCTAATTGCCTTTGTCTGCCACAGGGTCTTAGCAGAAAATGTATGAATTGGTGAGTGACTTAGATTGTTCTTTGAGATTTTCTAGAAATTTGCTGTTTGTCCATTTGTGCAAGTTATTCTACCTATTTTGGGTCTGTTTGTGTAAAATGATATGATTTCTAAAGTCCCATGCAGATAAAAAAAATTTAGGATGTTTTGAGAACCATTGTTTTAGATTAACCTATCCCTAAACACTAAATTCTACTACAACATTTCCACAGCTGATAAATCAGCCTTGGCTTGAAAATCCACAATGAGGGGGAATATTCATCATCTCCCAAGGCTGCCCCACTCTACTTTGGTATATTGCCAGTAGTTGAGGAGTGTTTTCCTTACATTAAGCCTAAAATTGCTTCTTTTCAATTCAGAGGTAGATATAAAATGAGAAGGAGCCTTACCAGTCTTCTAGAGTAGCCACTTTATTTTACAAATGAAACTGAGGTCCGTAGTGATAAATAAACTTGCCAGAGATCACACATAAAGTGGTAAGATCAAATCGGGTTCCCTGGCTCCAGGTACGCTATGCTTCCACTATACTTAAAAGTCCCACATTTTTTTTTTAGCTCTACCCTGAAAGTCCGAGCATAAGAAGATAAACCTTCCTTCCACATCAGAATCCTTCAAGCATAGGATACATATCATGTCTTCTCCAAGTTATCTTTTTGCTTGAACATCCCCAGTTAATTTAACTGATTCTTATTTGGTTATCAACTCCAGTCTCTTTCCATATTGTTAGTGTGCTTTCTAAAATATATCACCTAGACTTATGTTAAGCTCACCAAAAAATCTTTTCTTTTTTAAAGTAAATGTATATTGACCCATCTTACCCCCATCTTAATACTTACTTTTTAATGCAAGTGTAAACTTTTTATTTATCCATATTTAATATCTTCTTATATTTGCCTTTGTAGCACTCTCATTTAACTTTTGTGTCAACACCTACACATTTTATTAGTCACAGGTCCAAGAAGGTTGAGTTTGAATCTCAGTTCTTTTTGCCTTTCTGAACTTGCTCAGGCAAGTAATTTCATTTCTCTGGGCCCAAAGCTTAAGATCCACCTCATAATTTTTATGTCTATCTTGGGATTTTGTTGAATTTAATGTCAATTTTTTTTTGATATAGTGAAATCTTGAAATTTTGAAAAATAATTAACTATCTTTTCATTATTCTAATAAGAATCCCATAATGACATAGGTCAAATAAAATATTCTCTAAGACATTTCCAACAAAAATGTTGCCTATTTTGATTACATCTAATATTTGTTTATTTGTTTTTAATCCTTACCTTCTGTCTTAGAATCAATACTTATTGGTTCGAAAGCAAAAAGAATGATAAAACTTAGGTAATTGGGGTTAAGTGACTTGCTCAGGGTCACACAGCAAGGAGGTGTCTTAAGACCAGATTGGACCCCAGGATTTCCTATCTCTAGGCTTTGTTGTCAATCCCCTGAGCCATCTAGCTGCCCCCCATATCTGATATTTACTAAGAAGACTTCAGAGCCAAGATAAGGTTTGACATATTTTAACTGAACTTTTTACTTTCCCTACTTTCCTTCTTTGTACACAAACAACTAGCAGTTTCTCCTACATCTTTGGCAAAAACATAAAAATCTGGTCCCTGATAAAAGAATAGATATCTGAGTGGGGCATGCTCTTTTAGGGTTATACAGTAGTGCACATTTTCAACTTAATTTTAAAAAATGTGGTTGGTAAGTTGACATAATTCTTGGGACTAAAATTTTTTTTATGTTCTTGAAGATTCTTCTGAAGTTACTTCAGTAGGTTTTTATTGCTGAATATATAATGCATTGCTACTAACAAGTGTATGGTTTTAGCCTCAGTACTGTACAATTTCAATCGTTATAACTTTTTTAAATGGCTTACACTTAAACCCAACACTTTAAAAAGAAATTATCTGTATATCTGTAGTTCCCCCTAATAAAAAGATAAATTCCTTGAGGGCAAGACTGTTTTACCTTTTTTTTAGTCTGGCACATAATAGGAAATAAATGCTTATTTAGTTGATTTTATTTTTAAAGGAAAATTTACCAAACCAGTAAAACCTATTTTTGTTGCACATATTTTAATAGTATTTTTTTAGCCTTCATAGGAAGCTTATATGATTAAGTCTGCTTAATTCATATGTAAATACGTTTTTTGAAGTGCTTAAAAATTCATTCATTTCATATTCTGAGTTACCTTCCCCTTCCTTTTTTATACAACTATCTGTGGAAGGTCAGTAGCAAAAAATAAAGAAAGCAAACTCTCGGTTTTTTATCATTTTACCAATTAAAGTCAGTCATACTGTAATTTGCTGTTATTGATGCATTCACATACTATTAGCTCAAAAAAATAAGATAATCTATAAATCAAAGTAAGAATTCTCTTCAGAATAGTTTAGACCTAGTAGGCACTTAATAAATGCTTGTTGACTGTTAATTTTTTTTTATGTCATTAACCATAATACCTGTTCTTTTTTAAGGTTGCATAGTGTGATGGAAAGAGCAATTGGATTAGGGACATTAGGTTCTTTCCTTCCCCTCTTTTGAAAGATTGAGTCTCTCTATATTGTCCAAGCTGTAAGTAGAGGGAGTTTTAATGAATAGGATCTCACTGATCAGCACAGTAGTTCTGATTTCCTTTTTCTACCTGGACCAGTAGTTTGCCCCTTACAGGCAACCTGATGGCCTACCTCACACCACCTCACCATATCAGTGTGAAACTTGGTGCGGACATCCAAACAAATAGCCTACTGTAAGTCAGAACTCCTGAGAGCAAGAGATCCACCATCCTGTCTCCCACATATTTGGGATTACTGGTTTTTGGCCCCATAACCTGCATGAGATTGGGTTCTAATCCTAAATCCTCCTACTTATTCATGATATGTCTTTGGAAAAAGATGTCTCAGTTTTTTCATCCTTAAACTGATAGATCAGAACAGGTGATCTCCTGGCTTTTTTATAATCATGTTGTATTACCCCTTGTATGGTAAAAATTTGTATGTCTGTTATTTTTATTTTAGAGTTTCAAAATGTTGAATATTTTACCTTTCCCAAAGTATCATCAAGACTAGCTTAGTAGGTGATAGGAAATATTTTAATTCTTAGGGTTGTTTTTTGTTTGTTTTTTAAGGAAACATTTCTCAAGAATTCAGGATAGTATTTTGTTTGCTCTTATTTTGGATGTGTCCTCAAGTACCTAAAGACCACAGACAAAGTATATGGCAACAAGGCCTTTTAGTTTAATAACTGGGGTTTTTTGTTGTTGTTTTTGTTAACTTAAGATTTGCTTTTTTTCATATTTTGTATGATATATAAAGTTTACTTTCGTTTCTGAGACTTTGGGCAATCTTGTATTTTTTGGTATGCTTTTATTTTTTGGATCATTTTTGATGGAGGTTCTCAAATTGTTGGTTCTTCGCCCCCTAGTGGCTCTAAGGCTGCAGGTTTTGTTTTTTACCCCCAGAAGCTTTATCAAGTAATGTTAAAGAGCATTGGATTGGATTCTTATCCCAAATCTACCAATTACTATTTGTGTTACCTAAGATAAAGAATTTTTTTTTTGCCCCATGGCATTTTTTTATCTTGAGAAAATTTTATTTAATTAATTACTTTAGAATATTTTTCCATGGTTACAAGATTCATGTTCTTTCCCTCCCTTCCATCAACCCCCTCCCATAGCCAACATGTAAAACCACTGGGTTTTACATGTGTCATTGATCAAGACCTATTTTTATATTGTTGATGTTTGCTCTAGGGTAATCATTTAGAGACTATATCCCCAATCATATCCCCATTGAACCATGTGATGAAGCAATTGTCTTTCTTCTGTGTTTCTACTCCCATATTCTAAGATAAATAATTTTGCTCTCCCAAGGCCTGTATTTCTGTATCTATAAAGGAAGTATTTAGAACTTAGATAATCTCTGATGCTTCTAAAATATTATGACTATGTTTCAAGCTCTAAAATGTTATGATATCAAACTTATTTAAAATTTTTTTTAATTATTAGAGTTCATATTTTCAGCCTTACTGATGGCTTTGTTGGTAATAGAGGACATCTGAATTGAGCATAATAAAATGTTTCTTGTGATGGCCATAGAGTTCATGTTTAGGGAAAATAAAATGGACCACAGTACTTTTTCTCCAAATATGTGCATGTTAGTTGTCATATAGTTTTCAAAGCACCTTTCATAATTCCCATTTGAGCCTCATATAAATCCTATGAGTGAGGATAAGGAAATTATGAACAAAGTCAGTATAGCTAGAATAAGAAGGAACATTGTTGACTGGGGATAAGGAGTAATTTTTGCACTGGATTTCTTTCATAAGGATTTGATCACCAAGATAATACAGGAAATTCATATGTACTATATTTGGGAAATTAAAATACCTACTTACATACATGCCAAGAGCCATTCCTTAATAGATAAGTACTCAAAGAACATAAATAAGAATTCTCAAAAACCTGATACCCATTAATGACTATATGAAAGATTATACCCTAAAATAAGTGAAGTACAAATTTCTAAAATTAAGATTTTACCTTACACCTACAAAATTGACTTATGATAAAAGTTGGAAATCAATAGATAAAAGCATTTATTAATGTCTTAACTAGGCTCTATGCAAGTACAAAGAATGAGACATTCCTTACTTTTGAGTTTACGTATATAATAGAAGAGATCCAGTGATTTAAAAACAAAGAAAGAAATGTGAAATTCAGAGGAACATGTGTTTTTGAAAAATTTTTCTCTCCACTAGGTTTATTTTGGAGGGGAGGGGAGAATTAAAGAAATTTAGCTTCTCTCCTAATGTTTACATACTTCTATAATAATACTTAAGATTATTGATTCTTAAAGCTCAGGACAAAAATATTGAATTAAGAGACATCTGACTTTGGGCAGGCCCCTTAACTTCCTTGAACTTCTTTGTTTCACCTATAATATATGATGATTTTACACCTGCCTGAAGTCAGGGAAGTAGGACAGATACTAGCTATAATGGTAACCAGAAAAATTTTCAGCAGGGCAAAAATAAATAAGGAAAGTGTACATTTAACACTGAGGGTAGTCTGACCACAAGAACCCAGGGAAGAGGGAAGAGGGAGGAGGGGGGTGCTTGAAGAGTATTTTGAGGTGAGGCCCTGGGATACTGGTTTTCCTGGCTAATAAATCCAGAGTAGTCCTTGCACCTTTTCCTCTTACTTTTTATAAAATATATGAGTCTTGCTTTCTCCCTCACCTAGAGAGACTCGGCATTCTCTTCAAATACTATATTAATCTAGTGATGATTGACTTTTTTAAGCATTCTTCTCTCTCGTTGGATATTCATGATACTGCTGTCAAACAAACTACCTGTTTGGCTAGTCCTTCTTAGTATCTTTGCTGGCCTTACCCCTAAGTTAGTGCCCTGAAAAAGCTATGTCATAGGCATTTATCTTTTTTACCTAACAACTTCTTTTTTGGTGATCTCATAAATTCCCATCTTTTAATTATGTTTATGCAAATTATTTCCAGTTCCACACATCTCATCTTAGTCTCTTTTCTGATCTGTAACCCCATGTTATGAACTGCTCATTAGATATTTACAACTGGATATCCTGTAAGTATCTTAAAATTCAGTAGAACTTAATGTTTTTAACCAATGTCTGCGCCCCCCCCCACCCCGAGGGCCACCATCCTTCTAAGCATCCAGATTTGCAACTTTGGAATCAAATCAGTAAACCTTTATTAAGTGCTTTCTGTGTTATAGTAAGTACTGCAGATAAGACAGATCAGAATTGAAAAACCAGACTCTCAAGGACATTCCCGTAGGGGACAAGAGTTTTAGTTGACTAATTAGTCTTCCTTTCCCCCTTTCAACTGCTGTCTTGTCTATACTTCCTCAACTACATCTCCCACAAGTTTCTTCTCTTTAATCATATAACTATTACTCTAATTTAAACCTTCATCTCTCTTCCATATTGCTTTAGTCTGTCCCCTGTTAAATCAGTTTTCCATAAGGCTGCCCAATGGATATTCCTAAAATACAGGTTTGACCTTGTCATCTGTACTTTAAATTCTTCAGTGGTTCCTGATTGCCCCATCTCTTTTATTTATTTTTCTCAGTCTGGCCATCACCTACCTTTCAAGTCCTCTTTCATATTACTTCAAATTCGTTATTCCAGTCAAACTGGTCTACCAGTTCTCCATACATTATTTTTCATCTACTTCTATGCCAGTGCTCCTATGTCTGGAATAAACACTCCTTGCTTATATTTTGTTGATTCCCTTGCTCCTTCAAAACACATCTCACGTCCCCAGCCTTTCTTCTGGAGACTAATCCAGACTTCCTGTCCATCCCAGTTATTATTTCTCTTCTTCTTGATATTTTTGTATTTACTTATTTATGAGTGTGTCTTTTATCACTTATAGAATGGAAATTCCTTGAGGACAGATTAATTTTTGTTTCTGAATTCACAGTCATTAGCACAATCTCTTGCATATACTAGACACTTAACAAATGATGGTTGACTTGAATTCATCTTATATGTTATGTTTACTTATATTAATATTGATGCTACATTATACAAATAAATTATACCATTTTAAAATAATTTAGCACAGTGCCTGGCATATAGTAGGTGCTATATAAATACTGTTGTCATTATTAAATTACATATTCAAATCTCTGAAAGTATTAGTATTTTCATTGACTTTATAGCTTGACCATTTTCTCTCTCTTTCTCCCTCTCCCTCCCTCCCTTCCCCATACCTTCTGTCTTAGAATCCATGCTGTCTATTGTTTCTAAGGCAGAAGAACAGTAAGGACAGGGCAGTGGAGGTTAAGTGATTTGCCCAAGGTCACACAGCTATGAAGTGTCTGAGGCCAATTTTTTGAACACTAGAGCACCCATCCTTAGACCTGGCTCAAGCAACTGAGCCACTTAGCTGCCCTCTTCCCTTAGTTTTTTAATTTTCTAGGTGGTCTGTGACCAACTCATCAGCAAATTAGTAATAACAGCTACATATTATGCTATTCTTAATAAAAAGTAATAACTTTAATACAGATTGCTAAATTCTTTGTATGCATCATCTTATTAGTATCTTACAAATAACCCTGCGAGTTAAGTGCTTGTATATCCCCTCTTTACAAATGAAGGAACAGCCTGAGAAAGGATAAGTGATTTTGCCAGGATCACACAATTAATAAGTGAGGGAGGATATAGACTCTTTTCTCTGCCTCCCACTAAACTAACTATGCTGCCCCCTGGAAGAGTAAATTCATCTTTATGCACTTATTTCTTTTTCATCCTTCCTGCCCAGAACTTAGATATGTGTTGACAGTCTGTTACTAGAGGAGTCTTTGAAGAGAAAAGATAACTTATTTTAACATTTTCCTTTTACTTTTCAGTCTCCTCCTGATTGGTTGTAATGATTTTTATAACAGACTAGAAGCTAATGTGGATTTTTAAGCCTTTCAGAACTCTGGACCTATTTTTGATACACTCACTAAAATTAAATAGGCATTAGTTTGAACTATCATTTTAAAAAATCATTCTCTTCATCTTACAAAATGTGGAAAGAACAACATGGTTTCCATTTGGCAGAACATACATAAAAACAGTATCTCTGAGTCAGAAGATGAGTCAAGAAGGGTGAGGTTTGTTTTTTCTTTTCCATCTGTTTTAAGGAAAGGAGTCCTAAGTAGTAGGAAAACTTGAGTGAAAGGTTGTTCCAGAGAGGTGGTTATCAATTTCTCTGCATTTAACCAAATGGTGTATAAACTTAGGAACTTTCCCTTTTCAAAATATAATTGTCACATACATAAAACCATCTATACAGATAATTTTACCTATTCATTGAAATAATATTACCATTTTAACACATCTTAAGTAATAAAATAATATAGCTTGCAGCCATTATTCAGTTTTAAAATAATTTTGTTATATTTTATTTTAAAATCATCATATGATTACTGCCTCATTTTTTTAGCATATGGTTTTCTCAAAGCTACCAAAAGACAAATCTATTAAATCTTGTTTGTTATTCTCATTTGTCTCATTTCTCAATAAAAACAACTCTGAGGTACCACCTCACACCTATCAGATTGGTCAATATGACAGTAAATGTTGGAGGGGCTACAGCAAAATTGGGACATGAATGCAGTATTGGCAGCACTGATCCAACCATTATAGAGGGGAATTTGGAACTGTGCCCAAAGTGCTATAAAACTGTGCATACATACCATTTGGTCTGATAATACCATGTCTGGGTTAATATGCCAAAGAGATGATTTTTAAAAAGGTGGAAAGGACCTAGTTGTACAATATTTATAGCAGCCACCCTTTTTTTTTAAAAATTATATTTTATTTGATAATTTCCAAGCATTATTCATTAAAGACAAAGATCATTTTCTTTTCCTCCCCCTCACCCCCTTAGCCGACACGTGATTCCACTGGGTGTCACATGTGTTCTTGATTTGAACCCATTTCTATGTTGTCAATATTTACATTAGAGTTTCGTTTAGAGTCTCTCCTCAGAGTCTCTCCTCTGTCATATTCCCTCAACCACTGTAGTCAGGCAGTTGCTTTTCCTCAGTGTTTCCACTCCCATAGTTTATCCTTTGCTTATGAATAGTGTTTTTTCTCCTAGATGCCTGCAAATTGTTCAGGGACATTACACCGCCACTAATGGAGAAGTCCATTACGTTCGATTATACCACAGCGTATTAGTCTCTGTGTACAATGTTCTCCTGGTTCTGCTCCTCTCGCTCTGCATCACTTCCTGGAGGTTGTTCCAGTCTCCATGGAACTCCTCCACTTTATTATTCCTTTTAGCACAATAGTATTCCATCACCAACATATACCATAATTTGCTCAGCCATTCCCCAATTGATGGGCATCCCCTCGTTTTCCAGTTTTTGGCCACCACAAAGAGCGCAGCTATAAATATTTTTGTACAAGTCTTTTTGTCCATTATCTCTTTGGGGTACAGACCCAGCAGTGCTATGGCTGGATCAAAGGTAGACATTCTTTTGTCGCCCTTTGGGCATAGTTCCAAATTGCCCTCCATAATGGTTGGATCAGTTCACAACTCCACCAGCAATGAATTAATGTCCCTACTTTTCCACATCCCCTCCAGCATTCATTACTTTCCTTTGCTATCATGCTAGCCAGTCTGCTTGGTGTGAGGTGATACCTCAGAGTTGTTTTGATTTGCATCTCTCTGATTATAAGAGATTTAGAACACTTCTTCATTTGCTTATTAATAGTTTTGATTTCTTTATCTGAGAACTGCCTATCCATGTCCCTTGCCCATTTATCAATTGGAGAACGGCTTGATTTTTTGTACAATTGATTTAGCTCTTTATAAATTTGAGTAATTAAACCTTTGTCAGAGGTTTCTATGAAGATTTTTTCCCAATTTGTTGTTTCCCTTCTGATTTTAGTTACATTGGTTTTGTTTGTACAAAAGCCTTTTAATTTGATGTAGTCAAAATTATTTATTTTTCATTTTGTGATTCTTTCTATGTCTTGCTTGGTTTTAAAGCCTTTCCCCTCCCAAAGGTCTGACATGTATACTATTCTGTGTTTACCCAATTTACTTATGGTTTTCTTCTTTATGTTTAAGTCATTCACCCATTTTGAATTTATCTTGGTGTAGGGTTTGAGGTGTTGATCTATTCCTAATCTCTCCCATACTGTCTTCCAATTTTCCCAGCAGTTTTTATCAAATAGTGGATTTTTGTCCCAAAAGCTGGGATCTTTGGGTTTATCGTATACTGTCTTGCAGAGGTCACTTTCCCCCAGTCTATTCCACTGATCTTCCTTTCTGTTTCTTAACCAGTACCAAATTTTTTTGATGACTGCTGCTTTGTAATATAGTTTAAGGTCTGGGACTGCAAGGCCCCCATCATATGTGTGTTTTTTTTTCATTATTTCCCTGGATATCCTTGATCTTTTGTTCTTCCAAATGAATTTTGTTATGGTTTTTTCTAAATCAATAAAGAAATATTTTGGTAGTTCAATGGGTATGGCACTAAATAGATAAATAAGTTTGGGTAGGATGGTCATTTTTATTATATTGGCTCGTCCTATCCTATGCATGAGCAGTTAATGTTTTTCCAATTGTTCAAGTCTAGTTTTAGTTGTGTGGAAAGTGTTTTGTAGTTGTGTTCATATAGTTCCTGTGTTTGTCTTGGGAGATAGATTCCTAGGTATTTTATTTTGTCTAAGGTGATTTTGAATGGGATTTCTCTTTCTAGTTCTTGCTGCTGAGCTGTGTTGGAGATATATAGAAAAGCTGATGATTTATGTGGGTTTATTTTGTATCCTGCAACTTTGCTAAAGTTGTTGATTATTTCAATTAGCTTTTTGGTTGAATCTCTAGGATTCTTTAAGTAGACCATCATGTCATCCGCAAAGAGTGATAACTTGGTCTCCTCCTTGCCTATTTTGATGCCTTCAATTCCTTTATCTTCTCTAATTGCTACTGCTAGTGTTTCTAGTACAATGTCAAATAGTAGAGGTGATAATGGGCATCCTTGTTTCACTCCTGATCTTATTGGGAATGCATCTAGTTTATCCCCATTGCAGGTGATATTAGCTGATGGTTTTAGATATATACTGTTTATTATTTTTAGGAACGACCCTTCTATTCCTATGCTTTCTAGTGTTTTTAATAGGAATGGGTGTTGTATTTTATCAAAGGCTTTTTCTGCATCTATTGATATAATCATGTGATATATATATTGATATAATCATTCTTGTTGGTTTGTTTGTTGATGTGGTCAATTATGTGGATGGTTTTCCTAATATTGAACCAGCCCTGCATCCCTGGTATAAATCCTACTTGATCATGGTGGATGACCCTTCTGATCACTTGCTGGAGTCTTTTTGCTAGTATCCTATTTAAGATTTTTGCATCTATATTCATTAGGGAGATTGGTCTATAGTTTTCTTTCTCTGTTTTTGACCTGCCTGATTTTGAAATCAGTACCATGTTTGTGTCATAAAAGGAGTTTGGTAGAACTCCCTCTTTGCTTATTATGTCAAATAGTTTGTATAGTATTGGGATTAACTGTTCTCTGAATGTTTGATAGAATTCACTGGTGAATCCATCAGGCCCTGGGGATTTTTTCTTAGGAAGTTCTTTGATGGCTTGTTGGATTTCATTTTCTGATATGGGATTATTTAAGAATTCTATTTCCTCTTCTGTTAGTCTAGGCAGTTTGTATTTTTGTATATATTCATCCATATCACCTAAATTGGTGTATTTATTGCCATATAATTGGGCAAAGTAATTTCGACTGATTGCCTTAATTTCCTCTACATCAGAGGTATAGCAGCCCTTTTTGTGGTGACAGAGAATTTGGAAGTGAGGGACTATCCCATCATTTGGACCATGACTAAAACAAATCGTGTTACATGATGATAATGGAATACTATTGTGCCATAAAAAATCATGAGCAAGATGATTTCAAAAAAAGCTGGGAAGAATTACATTAACTGATGCAGAGTGAAATAAGCAGAACTGGGAAAGGATTGTACACAGTAATATCAATATTGTATAGTGTTCAACTATGAAAGGCATAGCTACTCTCAGCAATACAATGATCTAGGACAATTCCAAAGGACTTATGACAAAGAATATTATTCATTTTCAGAAAAAGAACTTGTTAAAGTCAATTTCAAATCAGATCATAATATTTTTCACATTAGTTTATTTATGGTTTTGTTTGGGGTGGGTTGAGTTTTATATGAATATTCTTTTAGATAATAGTGACCAATATGGAAGTATGTTTTGCATGGTGATACATGTATAACCCAGATAAAATTTTTTTGGGGGAGGGGAAATGGAAAGATCTTAAATTTAAAAAAAATATTGAAATTCTTATTACATGCAATTAGAAAAATAAAAATGAGGTTTTTAAAAAGTAATTGAGACATGTATGTCCAAATTGTACTAAGAACCAAATCTAACTAGTGTGTATAGACCTTTTAATATTAATAATTGATTTCTGTCAGTGTAGAGTCCAATGTAATTCTGCATTATATTATTTTTATTTTTTAGGATCTTTCAATTATATTGAAATTTTCTCACAATGTGGCATTGCTAGCATTATATAAATAAAATAACAGATCTTTTTTTTGCCATCAGTTTCAACAACATAATATAATTACATCCAATACTACATCTTTTTAGAATATTAAAAAAGTGAGATTTTTGTTTCCAAGTTAAATGATACACAGATCTTCAAACATGTAGGAAATTTGCCTTGTTGCTATACTGTCTCCAAATAGAATCATTTAATTCTACCTTACATGCTGTGATATTAATAATAATAATAATAGCACTTAAAGAATTTTAAGGTATGCAAAGCATTTTATGAACAATAGACTTGGAATACAGGTACTGTTGTTTAACCAAACTTTATAAATAAGGCAGATAGAAGTTGAGTACCTTTGCACAATTAACAAGTACCTGAGGCCAAATTTGAAACTCGAGGCTTCCTAACTCTTAAGTCCAGAACACTATCCAACCTGCCTTATGTAATTCTCAGGTCTTATTTAACATATTAGTATCTAAAGGTAGAACTTTAAAGATATTCCATCCTATGAGATTTTATAGAAACAGAACTTGTATAAGCAACTTTATATAATGCAGGCAGTCTTTATTATAGACTTAGTTTTGAAACAAATCTAATTCTTCAAAACTGTTTGGTCAAAGAACAAATCAAAGAAACAATTACTCCAATTTCATTGAAGAGAATGACAATGTGGAAATGACATCAAAATCTATGGGATATAGCCAAAGCAATACTCGGGGAAAATTTATATCCTTGAGTACATATATATCAACAAACTATGGGATGTAGCCAAAGCAATACTCAGGGGAAAATTTATATCCTTGAGTGCATATATATCAGCAAATTAGAGAGGGATGAGCTCAATGAGTTGAGCATATAACTTAAATAACTAGAAAGAAGATAAATTAAAAATCCCCAGATAAATATTAAATTGGAAATCCAAAGAATCAAAGGAGAAATTAATAAACTTGAAAGTAAAAACTATTGAACTAATAAATAAGATTGGAACTCTTACTTTTAAAAAAAACCAAATAAAATAAAGTTCTTGACCATCTAATAAAAAAAAAAGAAAAGAAGAAAATCAAATGAACAATATCAGAGATGAAAAGGGTGATCTCACCTCTAACGAAGAGGAAATTAAGAGCTTTTTTGCCCAACTATATGGCAGTAAATATGACAATGTAGATGAAATGGGTAAATATTTACAAAAATATAAATAGCCTAGAGTAACAAAAGATGAAACAGAATACTTAAACTTAAACTTAAAAAATCTCAGAAAAAGAAATTGAAAAAGCCTTCAAGGAACTTCCTAAGAAAAAATCCCTAGGACCAGATGGATTCACAAGTGAATTCTATCAAACATTTAGAGATCGATTAATCCCAACACTATACAAACTATTAGACAAAATAAGCAAAAAAGTTTTACCAAACCCCCTTTATGACACAAATATGGTACTAATTTCAATTCCAGGCAGACCAAAAATAGAGAAAGAAAACTACAGACCAAACTCCTTAATGAACATAGATGCAAAAATCTTATATAAAATAGTAACAAAAAGACTACAGCAAGTTACTATGAGGATTATTTACTATGACCAAGTGGGATTTATATTAGAAATGCAAGGCTGGAATTGACCATATAAATAACAGAACCAATAGAAATCACATGATTATCTCAATGGATGCAGAAAAAGCCTTTAAAAAAATCCAACACCCATTCCTATAGAAAATACTAAAAAGTATAGGAATAGAAGTCTTTCCTAAAAATTATAAGCAATATTCATCTAAAATCATCAGCAAGCATCATCTGCAATGAGGATAAGTTAGAATCCTTCCCAGTAAGATCAGGAGTGAAGCAAGAATATCATTATCACCACTATTATTTAATTAACATTGTACTAGAAATGCTAGCAATAGCAATTAGAGAAGAAAAAGAAATTGAAGGGATTAAAGTAGGCAGTGAGGAGACTAAACTATCACTCTTTGCATATGATATGATGGTCTACTTAAAGAATATTAGAAAACCAACTTAAAAAAACTAGTAGAAATAACTTTAGCAGAGTTGCAAGATTCAAAATAAAACCACATAAATCATCAGCATTTCTATATACTTCCAACACAACTCAGCAGCAGGAGTTAGAAAGAGAAACTCTCTAGACAATATAAAATTATTTAGGTATCTATTTGCCAAGAAAAGCATAGGAATCACATGAACACAACTACAGAACACTTTTCACACAATTAAAACTAAATCCAAATAATTGGAAAAACATTAACTGCTCATGGGTAGGATGAGCTGATATAATAAAAATGACAATCCTACCCACATTAATTTACTTATTCAGTGCTTTGCCTATCAAACTACCATGAAACTTTTTTACAGAATTAGAAAAATCTATAAGGAAGTTCATTTGGAAGAACAAAAGATCAAGAATATCAAGGGAACTAATGAAAAAATGTGAAAACTGGAGGTCTAGCAGTATCAGATCTTAAACTGTGCTATAAAGTAGTGATCATCAAAACAATATGGTACGGGTTCAGAGATAGAAAGGTGAATCAATGGAATAGATTTGGGGTAAATGTCTTCAGCAAGCTAGTGTTCGATAAACCCAAAAATCTCAGCTTTTGGGTCAAGAACCCACTATTTGACAAAAACTGCTTGGAAAATTGGAAAACAGTATGGAGATATTAGGTTTAGATCAACATCTCACTCCTTATACCGAGATAAATTCAAAATGGGTAAATGACTTAAATATAAAGAGGTAAATTAGGTGAACGTAGAATAATATACCTGGCAGATCTATGGAAAAGGAAGGAATTTAAGACCAAGAAAGAGATAGAGAATGTTACAAAATATAAAATGAATAATTTTTATTACATTAAATTAGAAAGGCTTTACATATATATTTATATTATATTATGTATCATATATTACAGCTGAGCTTTTTATAGTGGCAAAATATTGGAAAATGGGGGGGTCGTCCTCTATTGGGGAATTGGGGCTGAACAAATTGTGGTATCTGTTGATGATGGAATACTATTTTTCTGAAAGGAATAATGAACTGGAGGAATTTCATGTGAACTGGAACTACCTTCAGGAATTGATGCAGAGTCAAAGGAGCCAGAACCAGGAGAACATTGTACACAGAGATGAATACACTGTAGCACAATCGAATGTAATGGCCTTCTTTACTAGCAGTAATGCAATGAACCAGGACAATCCAGAGGAACTTAGGAGAAAAGAACACTATCCACACATCCAAAGAAAGAACTGTGGGAGGTGTAAACCTTAAAATTTCTTAGACTTATGAATGTTGGAAATTTCACCATTGGGAAATTTCATACTGGAAAAAATTTCCTACTGATAGTAAGAACTCTATTGGAATGTGAAACCCCTTGGCATGGGAGGATCCTTCTCCTCCCTACTTAATACTACTTTAGGACAGAAACCTTTTGCTAAACAATGGAAAGAGCTTTGACCTATGCTTAAGCATAGAACAGGAAGTTCTTTGAGTCATTGATTTTAGAATTGATACAATAGAGATACTTGGAATGACAGAACCAGGTCTTGGAACTTACAATCTCCACCCTACTCAGTCTAACAGGATTTAGGAAGGGCTGCAGCATAGATCAAGATTTAATTATTTGAGAATATGACGTACAACATACATGTGCAAAGGAAACACACCTCTGGGAGGTCCTGGGTTAAGCTAGAGCCACCATTGGCCCAGGGGAGACATCAACAGTGATTGGTAGATGTGAGAACTGAGGGGAAGGGACTTAGATGGTTTCCTTAAAGATAATGGGGTCTGAGGAGAGGAGGGTTTTGCTCTGAGCGAGGTGGCTCTGAAGGAGGACTGAGGAGGTTGCTCTGTGGGAGGACCAGGAGAGAAGGCTGTCTCTGAAGGAGGAGAATTCTCTGGAAACATTTCTTGAAAGGAGGCTCTCTTGAAGGTGGAGCCTGAGGTTGGCATGAGAAGCCTTACCTAGAGAGATCTTGGGTGAGTGATAAAACCAACTGATTTATTCATTCTTATTCCTTTCTTACTTTCTCTCTTTTTCTACTGATTAATCAGTGTATTATAAATTAAATTTCTCTATAAAACCCAGTTGGCTTGGGCATATTCATAAATTGGGAATATATTCCCTGGCGACCATCTTGTATTTATATAAAACCAAGACACAGTAGAAAACATATTTCAGCGGTCATAATTGATATATATATATTTCCCTTGCTCCAAAACATTCTAATTATCACAGAGGAAAAACATGATTAATCTCATGGTTTGTTGGTGTAAAGATAATTTTAGGGTTGTGACTTAAATCTAGATATAATTGGTCACCAAGGGAAATCTCAAATAAAATACCCAAGCCAGTCTGGAAATTTATGGTAATTTAATTAATATAGAGGGAAGGAATTTAAGGAGAAGGAGAAAAGAGGATATAGGATTTCTCCTGCCTGGCCTGTGCCAGGGGGAGTTTAAAATCCCCACCTCTAGGTCTCTTAAGAAGATTAGAGGCTCCTAAGAGGATAAAGTTGGAAAGTAAAGGAGGAAAACTCAGCCAGAAACTCACCATCGAACCGGACAATAGCTTGTAGCCATGCTAAGATGCCGAAAGACCCAGCACGGTGTTATCAGCCAACTCTCCACTGCCAAAAGTGCCAGAGAGAGGAAGTGACCCAAATATATAGATCTTTCACCCTTGTGTCTCCTCCTCTAAATTTTCAGGTCTACCAATCACATCAAAGGCTTAGAGTTACTTAACACTTGTAAAAATGGAGATTTGATTAATTTAATTATTACACACTTCTTTGTTAAGTTCACCTTTTGTGAGTTACTTAACCTTTTTGTGATTAATTTAACCTTTATAGTTACTTAACATCTTTTTGTATTAAGATCTTAAAATAGACTTAGCTTAAAGTTCTAGCTTTACTATAAGGTAAGACTTAAGTACCTTCAATTGTTCAATCAGGAGATTACAACTTTATCTTCTCCTAAAGTCCGTCTAAGTAGGGTGGAGTAATTTAAAGTTCCCAATATATTCCTGATTTTGTTAAACTAAGTATCTTCATTGTTACAATCAGTAAATAGCTAAATCCAATCTTCACATTGGGGATATGATTAAGCTTTTGCTGTTAAAAAATCACTCTATTGCAGATATGAATAATATGGAAATAGGTTTTGATCAACGATACATGTATAACCCAGTGGAATTGCTTGTCAGCTTGTGGTGGGGGAGAGAAGAGAGGGAAGAACATGAATCATGTAACCACAGGAAAAAACCACCCTAAATAAATAAATAAAAATATAAAAATCATTAAAACAATTAAAATAAAATGCACTGTGCTTCAGCCCTGGAAATACAAGGATGCACATGAGCTAGCCATCAAAACATTCTACTCTCAGCCCCATCCACACGAGTTTATATTACAACACTTGTAAGGTTAGTGGTAACTCAAGGGAGTTTTGGCTAAGGTTGACATAGGGATGATGAGTTTATCCATAGAGTGAAAAGTTCATTGACAGGTTCTTTGTGGAATCAGTGGTTGTATTGATTTAGTTACTCTACCCAAAGTAAGAGGTAGAGAGTGGGCTAAAGTGGTGGTATAATTATTGCATCTTTGGAAATGGCATTGTGATTCAAGGGGACAGGTAAAGTCCAGAGAAGATATGAAAATCAAAGATGAAATTGCACTTACTCATCAATCAAAGACAAGTTAACCTTGAGAAAGGAGTTCCAAAGGGGAGCGTAGATTCCTTTCTCCAATCATATTTTCTAGATGTCTGTCTGAAAGTGCTCCTCCTGAAGTGAGAAAGTGGTAGATGACAGAATGACCTAGGCAAGTCATACAATATTTCTGGAACTGTGGCCTTTGAGGTCTTTTCCAGGTCTAGCCCTATGATCATTTCAATCTCAAGCATATACACTTCCTTTTCAAATGCAGTAACTAAATCAATAGCTAGTCATATGGTGACAACTCATCTGTGTCATGGGACTACAGTAGCACAATAATGGTGACAGTTCATACCTGCATGAGGATTTGTCAGGCACTGACATTTATATGTTCTATTAAATAATTACTGACCTTCAGTCATTGTATTGGATAGAGTTTGTTATTTTTGCTTTTTTACTACTTTTATTTGCTTTCTTTTAAAAACATGTTACTTTTCAAAATCACATGATTAATCAGTGGATGCAGAAAAACATATTTGAAAAAATATAACACTAATACTGTGTATTGATTCCAAGGCAGAAGAGTAGTAAGGGCTAGGCAATGGGGGTCAAGTGACTTGCCCAGGGTCACACAGCTGGGAAGTGTCTGAGGCCTGATTTTAATCTAGGACCTCCTGTCTCTAGGCCTGGCTCTCAATCCACTGTGCCACCCAGTTGCTGCCCCAACTCATTTGGTTTAAAAAGCATACAAAGCCTAAACAGAGAAGGATTTATCCTGAGATTTTTATTAATGCCTAGGGCCTTCCCACTCTGGAATATCCATCCAAGCACCCCTGCAGCCTTGGAATATTGCTATGTAAGGTTTGTACCGTTCTCCTATTGGCAGAACTGGCTTTTTGTAGAGATGATGAGGCCAATCTTCCCTTCCCTCCAGGCCTTTTTTTCTCCTGACTTCCACAATTCAGAACCATGTGTTTGTTCATCCTCCCCCTCTCTCACTCCCTGCTTTTCACCTGACTGTTTGTGTATTATCCTTTTCCCATTTGAACCCCTTGAGGGCTGGTACTAGTTATTTGCTTATTTTTGTATATCCAATCCTTAGTATAATGCCTGGCATAAAATAAATTATTAATTTATTTAATATTCTTTAATATGAATATAATTAAATGCATCTAAAATAATCAATAAGCATTTAACAAGTTTTGGCTAAGTACCCTATGCTATAGGTTCAATGGATATAAGGAATGAAACAGTTCTCTCAAGGAGCTTACCTTTTAGAAAGGAAGCTGTTAACTACAGCAAAAGATGTATTAAACATTTCTGAAAAGGTTCTAATAACCAAGATAAAAGTGCAACTATACAAATAATAAAACCACAAGCCATTTTCCTGCAGATTAATGGTCAGGGAGGCAGCAAGCATTTGATAAATGTTCATTATCTGTAGAGCAGAAAGAAAAAACATTTCCTCCCCTCTAGGAGCTTATCTTCTAATGGAGGAAGACAGCACACACACACAAAAGGAAATTGAAGGGTGTTCGATATTCACCAGTAGGTAATGGTGTTGAAGTTCAGAAATTCAGAAGCAGCACTGGAATGGGGATGGAAGTTGACTGACTTAGGCCATTTCCCAAAATGGTGCCCCAGGATGAACTCATGAGAGAATGGGCTAGCATGATTTAGAAACATTCTGGGGTGAACAGACCTCAAATGTTGAGGGAAGTTACTGGGTGAAATGGCAGCTGACCCATAATATCAAAATCAGACTAAATGAGCAAAGGTTGTAAAACTAATAGTTCTCAAAAGAATTGTAAACTTTCAATATGCATATGAAAGGGTGCTCCTGATCTCCAATAATGGGATGTGTAAGTCAGTTTAATAACTCTTGAGGTTTCATAGCCAGTAGTGAGCAGATCATTAATAAAAGGGAAAGTTTCCATATATGTTGAAATCTAATAGCACTTCTGTAGTTACAAAACAAAACCAAAAAAACTAGAAATACAGATAATCATAAATGGGAGAATGGCTAAACAAATCAGGGTATGTAAACATAATGAAATATTGTGATAACTTCTGGGTTGTATGACTTAAGTTAGACTTTTTAAAACTCTCAAAAATTATGTAATTGTTAAATTCAAGAATTTGGAGCTTGATGAGCTTGATCTCATCCTGATTTGAAAGGGCAGGTCAAAAGTTCTGGCAGCAACTAGCACCCAGGAGAGTGGGAAAGCATAATTTGAGAGAGCTGGTTGTTGAGGCAAGTGGAGATTACCAGGGGGAGACTTTGTGTCAGTTTGGGATTCCATTGGGAACATGGAATGGGGTAGGACCCTGCTAAGGGGCAGTGTAATCTGTCATCTTCAGGAAGTGGCATTTTTCTGGAAGTGAGGCATAATAGAAAAAAAGGGAGCATGGTGAGAAAGGAGGTTGGTTAGTGAAGAGAGTGAAGGAGAGAAATATTCTCTGTAAAGGATCTAAAATAAATGAAAGTTTAACAACTAATGAGCAGTATTAGTTGAAGGGGGGGAGAGAGAGACTCTGACTGAGAGAAAAATAGAGGAATAAATAAATAACCAGATAAAAGTAGGAAAGAAAAATGGAGCTAATAAGCAAAACTGCAAAAGGACAAGGGGTGACAAATGGGAGGAGAATATCAGAAGAGAGCCAGTAGGAATAGGACTACCTTTTAAAAAGATTATAAAGAGACATAGTACTGTGTTTACAGAAGAGAAGTAAAAGATCCTAACTTGTAAAAAGAAAAGAAAATACAAATGGAGGAAAATCCAAACCTAACTCATAACTTTAAATATGAATGGATTAAACTGTTCAGTAAATTTAAATGTGACAGATTAGATAAGAAATCAAAGCCACAATCTGTTCCATAAAAGAAAGCATTTTAAAAACAGACAAGTATGGAATAAAATTGAGGAGATGGGGGAAAATTTACTGTGCATCATATGAATCCAAAAAATAAAAAAAAAGAATAAACAAGCAAACTACATAATGATAAAAGAACCAACAAAGTATCAGTATTAAATTTATATGTTTAATTGCTTTATCACCCAAATTCATAAAGGAAACATCAACTACAAGAATACATGGGGAGCAGCTAGGTAACTCAGTGGATTGAGAGTCAGGACTAGAGATAGGGAGGTCCTAGTTTCAAATCTGGCTTCAGACACTTCTTAGTTGTGTGACCCTGGGCAAGTCACTTATCCCCCATTGCCTAGCCCTTACCACTCTTCTGCCTTAGAATCAATACACTAAGACAGAAGGTAAGGGTTTTAAGAAATAAAGAAGGAAAAAAGAATACATACATAGAAACACAATAGGAACAGGAGACTTCAGCATTCCTCTGGCTTAAAAATGAACAAAAATCTTAGAGAAACAAGAGCTAAGACGTGTGGGATCTTCTAAATGGAATATATATATTTATATATATATATTTTTTTTTTCTTGGCACCAAACACCATGTATTATGGCAGAGAGCTATTGAAAACAAGTATGAAAAGATAGAAATAGTAAATACTAGAAGAAAATAAAAAAATAATCAGAACCTATTATGTGGTCATATGCTAACAAAACTGAACACTAAAGAAATAGTGTCTTAAAATATATAACATACCCAAACCATCAGAAAACCAGATAAAGATCTTAAATAATCCAACCTCTGAAAAAGAACTAAGTGTAAAGGAATAATCAAAGGGTGAAAGTATGGTGGGAAGGTGACCTTTTGCATCAAACTTTCAAAGAACAATTAATACCCATACTTCACAAATTATTCTCAAAAAATGAATAAAGCTAAGACCCTATGAGAATTTTTTTTGAGATATATATGTTCCTTCTACTTAACCCAGAGAAGGATAAAACAGAAAGAAAACTTCACATTACTAAATTTTAACTTAAATTTTTTAAACAAAATCCTGTCAGATTATAATAATTAATCCTAGAAATATGACCTTGGAATTTCAAATATATTTTGTTTTCATTTTATCAAATTCTATAAACTATCCCTTTAGTAATTTGATTAGTATTGCATTAAAAAGTAAAAGTTAACTTTGGTACACAGCTTTATCCATGTTGCATAGACTTGGTATTATCCAAGATACCATTCTTATATTTAATATTCTTATTCAGTATTATCCCCCCAAAATTTACCCCAGGCATAATGGTTAAGTTGGATTCATACCAAAGATGCAGAAGTGATTCAGCATTAGGAAAGCAGTCAGTATAAAACACATCTATTTAAAGCAATGGGGATACCCTAGAATTTCCCAGTCAACATGAGAGTAAAGCAAAGATGCTTAGCCTCCCCTCTATTATTTGATAATAAATACTAAAACCTGCAGTTAGACAAGAAAACGAAATTAAAGTTCTAAAGATAATGAGATAAAACTTTCCTTGTTTGCTAATGATCTGGTAGTATATTGAAAGTTTTATGGAATCAACAAAGTTACAAGACAATTAAAAACTTCAGCAAAGTTGTATACTACAAAGTAAACCTTCAGCAATGCATTTCTGTACATAACAAATGTAAAATCTAAATCTAAAAAGCAACAATGGAAACCAAAACATTTCAATTAACTACAAAATACATAAAATATTTAGAAGTCAATCTACCAAAACCTTAAAAGACTTGAGGTTCATTTAGAATGTTCCTTAAAGAAATAGAGAACAATGTAAATAGCTGAAAGAATGCCCAGTGTTCATGTGAGGAGCAGTCCCAATTAAATAAAAATGACAGTACTACCAGTGTTAATTTAAATTTTAAACTCCGCACAAAACAAATTATGAAACTCCATTAAAAAAAATTAAATACCTAAAATATCAAATAAATATGAAAAAAGGTGTAGGGGTCAAGTAGAATAGTATTTCTAAACCCATTGTAAACCAGCAGCCATCAAAACCATCTGGTAGTGTTTTCAAAGTAGACAAATCATTGAAACAGACTAGACAAGGGACAGTCATATACAGTGGAACTCAAACCAGTGTTAAATAAAGTGGAAAAATAAATAAAGGATAAAAATTGTCAGGAAAACTGGAAAGTAATCAATCAGAAATTAGGCTTAAATTTATCACACCACACTGTAACCATATATTCATTTTAAAGATCATACTGTGAAAATTATTAGAAGAGAAGCACATCATATGTTTCTCACAACTAAGGGTAGGAGATGTAGTCTTATCCAAACAAAGAACAGTGATAATTACCAAAGATCAAATAGATAACTTTGGCTACATAAATTGAAAAGTTTCTTCACAAACAAAATTAATAGGATAATGGTCAATTGGGGAAAAAATATTTGTATCAGGTTTTTCTAATCAGGATTTTGTATTTAAAATATGTAAACAGTTAACAAATATGATAACCAATATCCATTTCTGAATAACACATTGGTAAATGTAATTGATGTAAAATCAAAATTTAACAAAAAATAATTTAATTGAATTAATTTTTTGAAGGAGTTGTTTGTACTTAACATAAAAAAATTAATCATTGCTCTTAAGTTTTATCTGCTTCTTGTTTTATGAATTTAGGCAATTGTGATGTTTTATCACCCACCCCTCTAGCCCAGCAACCTAAAATGGGAGCACTTTCTCCCTCTCTTGTGTGGAGTAAGGGACAGGGCAGGGTACACTGGGCACTTTGGGGGAGAGAAAGGGGCACAGCATGCAGTTTCATGGGGGAGGTGGGTGTGGCACTTGGTCGGGGTGGGGGTGAGGACAGGGCCCAGCACTCCATCTCTAAAAGGTTTTCCATCACTGATATAAAGTGACTTAAGCTTTGCTATAGCTAAATTCAGCTCTATAAAGAGCTCGTTTAGATTATGTCACCAGATTAATAAAATATTATTTTGATTGAATATTTGCTACCAAATACCCACCTCACAGATGAAAAGAACTCAACTGAGGACCCAGTATTTGCATAATTTTAAACTTGGGAACTTGTTCAGAAAATGAATATGACCATCTTACAATAAAATAACTCACTTTAAGCATATCATAATATCAAAATAAGATATCTTGCTGCGGTAAATGAGTTTCCTGAAAATTACAAATATTTTTGTATCTTTTCCCTGTTTGACAAAGTTTATTCAATGTTTCTGCTTTTATATTATTAGAAGGGTAGTAAGAGTTGTTTTATTCTGCTTTTTGTCTAACAAATATGTTCAAAACTGATTATTTCATTACTAGAAACTACAAAGAGGAAGGTACTCAACTTGCTTATTGACTTTTCAGATAAATTAAACACTTTAGACAGAATGTGCTTTATTTGGATCTTATGGTTCACAAGATTTTACTGCCACATTATTACCACTGATCATAGAAAACAAGGTTAACCTCCCCTATGGGTGTTTTGTTTTGTTTTTAAATAAGATCAATAGTTCTTTACTTGGAGTATCGATAAAATGGTATGCACATAGATACTGTGGAGGTCTGTGAAATAGGATGGAATTACATCTTTAGTTTCATTTTTATGAATGTAGGCAGCAAATTAATTGCTTTAAGAAGAGGGACAAAGATTTCAGTAGGCTGCCAGAAGGGGTGAATGACACCAAAAAACAGTTAAAGAATCCTTGTTTTAGGAATGTTTTAGCCAGAATTTTAATGCATGTCTCTTTATCTATTGGTCAGGATGTTAATGTAATTCCAGATGATGTCAGTGTCATATAGCTGCTACAAGATCTTTGACCATACACCAGTTTTTTATCAGCACATTAGTTAATAGAAGACAATATCTGCAAGGGCAAGGAATACCTGTAAGGCCCAAAGTCATAAGAATTTCACTGTTTCCTTGTTACTATCTTAGTCATTGTGATATCTTTAGCTGAATAACTCATCATTTTATGCATAGTTGAAAAATTCTAGCAATGGGACAATATCTCCAAAAGGAAGTAATATATTAATACTTATCAAAATAAAATATTCTCAGCCTCAAAAGGATATTAGCCATCAGTTAAGCCAACGTTGGAAAACCTTTTAGAGATCACATGCCCAAACTGCAACTTTCAAGCTCCCTTGCATTACTCCAGACAGCAGAGAGGGAGGAAGTGCTTGCATTGGGTGACTGGACATGTGAAAAATGTTCTTGGGCGCTGGGAAGAGGGAGAATGGAGTAGCCCCCCCCCCCCCCACCCTGAAATGCAGGGGGAACATTGGCCACAGCTTTGCCAAAACAGGGTTAAGCCATTAAAAGCAAATTTGTTCAACCCTGGGAAAGGCAGCAGGGTTGGGGTGGGGGCGGGGGAAGGGTCAGACACTTGCTTATCATACAGTTTAATGGGGAGCCATCCTTGAAGCAAGCCACCAACAGGATAAATTGGGAGTAATCTCATAGGAAGGGCACTAAGATTAAGAATTCGGAAAGGTTTTCTTTATTTTTAAACTCTACCTTCTGTCTTAGAATCCATACGAAGTACCTGTTCAGAGGTTGAAGATTGGTAAGGGCTAGGCAATTGGGATTAAGTGACTTACTCAGGAGGCCACATTTGACCTTAGAAGTTTCCGTCAGGCAGCAGACCTAACTCTCTAGACTCACTGAACCTTCCTCTAAAAGTTTCTTTTAGATAGGTGAGATTTTAGCTGAGTCTTGAAGGAAGCCAGGAGATAGACATGAAGAACTTTCTAGGCATGGGAGATAGATGATCAGGGAAGATACCCTACATACTGGTGTAGGAGAAACTGGGACAACCCTTCATTAATGAAATGATTATACATTTCTGTTCTTCTCTTTCTTTACCAACAACTAATCATATTTTGCAAATGTCAGAGACTTCTAGTGATATTAGTCATGGGAAAAGTGCTCTCTTCCCCCAGAAAAAAGAGAATAAATCACTTTTAGGAATGACTACCTTAATGTAATAGCTAATATTACAGTATAAACAATTTGAGGCCCGAGTGAGCACAATTCTAGAATAGATGTGATCTTTAAGTGCCAAGAATTAAGCTTTTATGAATAAAAGATAACATATAGTTTATATTTCCCAAGATAAAATATATTATTCAAACCATTTACTGATCTGTATTTAGTATACTGCTCTTATTCTAATATGTTTCATCTACTTCTATTGTTTTACCTCTTTAAACCTGCTTAAAATCTAGGTCAGAAAAAGAAGGGAGTAAGGTATAGAAAAGTCAGCCAATTCTCATCATTTTTTACAAAAGTAAGCCAGGCATGGAGGTTGTGACTACTACTTTATAGTAAAGTGCATAAGTTTTGTTACAGTTTCTCTTTTTGTTACTGATATCTGGGAAAGCTTTTTCTCTTTGTTTTGGGATTTGGGACTATTCTGCTCTCAGTGCAGTGTAAAAAATTCAGGAATTTTCAGGAATTGCCTGGAATTTATTGAATAGGGAAGAGGGTGGCTTGACTTGGTAAGATTTTTACTTTATGAAGAGTAATTACAGCTGAATGGAAGGTTAACTGGGTTGAGGAGAGATTTGAGGCAGGAACAACCACCAAAAGCCTTTTAACAATCTAGGCATTAAATGATGAAGTCCTGCACCAGGCTGCTGGCACTTCTGTGAGATTTGCAAAATAGATAAGATTTGGCAGCAGTTTAGACATGGGGGTAGGAATGAGGAGTCAAGGATGATTTTTAACTTCTGTGGAGCTCCTGATGATTATAACTAAATGGGGAGGGCGGTGAGGAGATGTTCTCATTAGGGGCTTTCCAAGCAAGGAGGGATAGAGGACTTAAAAGTAGAGCAGCATATTATGGAGGGGATTCTTGTTTATGTGTTGGAAATGTGTAAGACTGAAATTCATTTGAATTGCCTCAGATCACATAGCCATAGTTTTTTTCAGTGAACTTATTGGAACCTAGTGCTAATTTTGCCTAAAATTTAATTCTGTTTTCCCTATACCATGCTGGCTATATGTTATGGTTTTTGTTGTTTTAAACCAAAAGTATTTTAAATAGTGAAATTGACTGATTTTCCATTTTATAAGTTGTTTGGGTTAAGAATAAGAGGGATAAGTGCAAATATCAATAATATGGAAATAGATTTTGATCAAGGACACATGTAAAACCCAGTGGAATTGCACCTCAGCTATGGGAGGGGGTGGGGAAAGAGGAGAGAAAGAACATGATTCCTATAAGCAAGGGAAAATATTCTAAATTGACTTAAGTAAAATCTTAAAAAAAAACCACCTTATTTTTGTGAATGTAAACATACTACATTTCTTACCCAAAGCTAAAGCATTAAAAAAAAAAAGAATAAGAGGGATAGTGCTTTTAAACAGCATAAGGGATTTAGTTGTCTTAGTAGAAAGCCACCTGACCACCAAGATAAGCTAAGCATTATCAAATCCTTACTTCTGTGAAGTACTGGGGATTTCCACATGGCAGGCATTGGCAAAAAAAAAGGTAACAACTATGAAATTCATTTGTATAATTTATTTAGACTTCGTGAGAGAGCAATATTGTAGGCAAGTAGAATTAAAAATATGCTTTTATATGTCACAATTTGAAATGAAATTACTAAACTGCTAAAAAAATAATGGTTTACTTTGTGATAAACAGTATAGTAAAACTGATATTTAAACATCTGCCCCATTTTTTCTTTTTCTTTTTTTTTAAGTTGATGCTGATGAAATTAAAAGGCTAGGGAAGAGATTTAAGAAGCTTGATTTGGACAACTCTGGTTCTTTGAGTGTGGAAGAGTTCATGTCTTTGCCTGAATTGCAACAGAATCCATTAGTTCAACGAGTAATAGATATATTTGACACAGATGGCAATGGAGAGGTAGACTTCAAAGGTAAGAAATTCGTTTTAACATAAAATCTTAAGAAATATATGTTACCTTCGTTACCATTATTATGTCCACAGAGTTTTAAAATTTTTTTAATATCTTTTAGTTTTTATTAATTCAGACTGTAATAAGCTAGTTTCCATACATTTCAGGATCAATATAGTGATTTATGACAATATGTTCAAATGGAATATGCTATTAAAGCTTTGAGGATTAAGTTTCTTTTGGGGTACAAAATTGGTTTGAGGGGAAAAAAACCCTGATATTTAGCTCTAAAATATCTTAGTAAACATTTGGATCAAGTTGTTTTGCCTTTGCTTAGAAAACAAGTTTTAACTTTGATTAACTTTAAAAGCCAATTTTGTGGCTTCTAGGAATATATGGAATATGTGGTGCGAAATTTTTAATGGACTGCAATTAGTAAGGGTGTGTGCATGTATTACCTTAGCCAGGATTATTTACTTTAACTAAGCTGGATTTTACAATGACAATCTGATATACTTCTGTAGTTGTTTTGTTAATAGATACTTTAAATTTGATTTCATATTGGTATGAGTACTTGGACCTTTTCCTGTCCTTCAGTGCTGTCTATTCTGATTATAAAATTCATCCTTTTTTAGTTAGTTGTTTAAAAAAATTAGCTTTTTAATTGGTTTATGGTACATACCTTGGGTAACTTTTGAAGAGCATCTAAATTTGACTAGCTAGATGGTGTTAGTAAATTTGGAGTCTGAAATCTAGACATGGATTTACTGACCGTGGACAAATCATGTAACATCTCTGGGACTCATTTTCTTCATCTTTAAAACAAGAGTGTTATTTGTATGCTATACCTCACAGAGTTGTTGGCTTTGGCAGTAAGGAATAAGATAATTTAAAATAAAAGTTATAACAAGATTTGTATTAAATGATTCTAAGGAGCCAGGCCCAGAGATACTGGAGGTCCTAGGTTCAAATTTGTTTGGAGACACTTCCTAGCTGTTTGACCCCAGGCAAGTCACTTAACCTCCACTGCCTAGTCCTTATTTCTCTTCTGCCTTGGAACCAATACATAGTATTGATTCTAAGATGAAAGGTAAGGGTTGTGTTTTTATTTTTAATATAAATAAATAATTCTAAAATATTTGGAAGGAAAAAATTTTTTACTCTGGCAAAAAAGTATAACAACTATTAAATTATACTTTTAAAAGAAAAATGAGCATTGTTTTTTTCCTCTAAGAGCAGGTTTCAGAATGGAGGACCTGAATAGTTCTATCAGATGAATGATAGCCTCTTAGAACAGTACTTTGTATATAGTAGACACTTAAATATTTTTTTTATCTTGGAGCTCTTCCTGTTGTGTATGAGTCATTTGTAGACCTTGATCACATTCAATTTTCAAAAGCTGTAGAGTATTATGATTATTAATTTTTTTTATTATCTGGCATCCTTAAAATGTAAACACTATATTTATCTGACTACCTCTTCTTTTTTCCTTCAGTGGCAACAAGTTATATATGATAGAATACTGATACTCTGATTAAGAACTTTTAATTTCCTTCTTTCTACTTTTGACATTTTTCCTATTGAGGTAGTTAGATGGCACAATTGATAGAACACTAGACTAGGAGTCATAAAGAAGACCTAAGTTCAAATCTAGTCTAGGAAGTGCCTGGTAGCTTCCCACCTCTTTTGGCAGGCCTAGCCTCCCACACTATTTTCTCCAAGTTCCACTGGTGCTTCTAAATTTTGGTGGGTGGGAGTTGTAGTAGTGCAGCAAATAGATTGCTGGTTCTGGAATCAGGAAAACCCAAGTTCAGATCTGGCCTCAAACACTTTATTTGCTGTATCACCCTTGGCAAAATCATGTAATCCCTGCATTTCTTTATATAAAATGGGGGTGGTAATAATAGAACCTACCTCCTCCGAGTTTTGTTGCGACAATAAAATGAAATAAATATTTGGAGAGCATTTTGTAAAACATAAAACTTATTAGCTGCTATTGTTACAACAATATTTTATTGTTACTAATATCTGCCAAAACAAATATGCAATCAAGTGAGAGAAGAATGTAGTTGACTGTCTCTACTTCATAGAGGATAAAGCAAGTCCAAATTCTAAAATGAATCATTTGTGTCTTCAAATGCTTTTTATTCATTTAAAAATAAAACAACCCTTACCTTCTTCCTTAGAATCAATACCACCATGTATTGGTTCTAAGGCAGAAAAGTGGTAAGGGCTAGGCAGTGGAGGTTAAGTGACTCAGGGTCTAGGAAGTGTCTGAGGTCAGATTTGAACCCAGGATCTCCCATCTCTAGGCCTGGCTCCTAATCCACTGAGCCACCTAGCTGCCCCATTATTTCTGTTTAGACTCTAAATTTGGTAAAAGATATCCATGACAAATCTTTATTGGTTGATTCTGTAACAGTGTTCCTTGTAGACTTAAAAATTGTTTTGATCTGACTTAAATCAATGGCATTTGTCCAGTGTCTTAGTGGGCAGGTGACCACAATGGCTTTCTTTACATGTTTGATTGGGAAGAATCAAACAGAATTACTTTCTTTAAGTGATTGCTCTTCTAATTGTAGGCATTCCTTAAGGATCTTCTCTTCTTCTCTTTTCTCTCTCTAATGGTGATTATATTATATTCCTATGATTTCATTTATTTCTCTAGAAATAACTTCCTATTTTATACTTCTCTCATCTTAAGGTTTTGTTTTCAGTGGGAAAGTACCTGTATATCTACAAATTCTATTGCCATCTAAAACCAAACATTGAAAATTGGGCTTGATTGTTTTCCCACAAAAACTAGCCTCCTAACTTGCCTATTTCTGTTAGTGGCAGCAGCATTCTATCAGCCTCTTGGGTTTCAAACCTCAAGCTTCTTTTGAATCTTCCCTTTTCTTCACTCTTAAAATCTGGTAAGTTGTTGTGTAAAGTAAAATACCTCCATCTCGAGTTGGGTGTCACACAGTAAAATGTCAAGATGCTGGTGTCTCCTGATGTCCCCTGGCATTAGCAGGAGTGACAATGTGGGAGAACCAGCAGAATGTTGTCATGGAAGAACAGACAGTATGATGTTTGAAAACCAGTGGCCATGGATGGGGTTCTTAAACTCAAGCTGGGACACAGGTCTAAAATCTGGGACCTAAGTTGGAAAGGCCAAGCTCGCTCTCTCTCTACCTCTGTCCAACCCTCTTTACTAATAAAAGCTTATAATGCTGGTGCTGAGCCTCGGGACCACCTTTTTGTTTGTTATATTGTCAAGTTATACTGATGACTTGCCTCAATCCTCTATTTTCTACTCTTGCTACTACTACCCTAGTACCTCTTTTTGGGTTACTGTAATAACCTCCTAACTTTTCTTCTTTTCCCAATCTATTCTTTCCACAGCAGCCATTGTCACCCTCTGAATGCACAAATTTGATGCCACTATCATACTGCTTAGAACCTTCTGTGACCTCCAAAGATCTATGGGATGAAATGCACATTCCCTCCTCTGGCATGAAATAGGCTAAATCCAACTCACCTTTCCAAATTAACTTGGTGCTGCTCCCTTTTGTGCACTGTGCATTCTAGCCCCACTATGACTTGCCTTTCCTCAGACTTCTGCCTCTGAGCATTGGTATGTTCTGCCTTCCAGTCTTGGAATGGACTTCTTTCTAGCTAAGAGAAAAGGTGTTTTCACCCAATGTGTATTTTATATGTTTCACCCACTTACTAAATTATAAGCTCCTTGAAGACGGGCTATAATTTTTTGTTTTTACATACACCGTCTCTGTTGCCTACTAAAAGTACTTCAGGGGAACCATGATTTCTTTAGTGTGAATAGTTCATTGGTAAAATTTGCAACCCAGTCATACTTTTTATCTTGTTATTCTTGTCTCAGTGTCCTTCCACAAATTTTCTATAGAGGACGTGACCTTCTAGGTCTGAACAATCCTTGGTTACCAGTGCATTACTAATGCTTTGCTTCTTTAATCACTCACTCCTACTTAAGGCTGAGTGGTGTCCTCAGTAGAAGTTGAGCCAGTTCTGGAGTTGGGAAATCCTGGGTTCAAATTCGGTCTCAGATACTTCCTAGCTGTGTGAATGGGCAAGTCACTTAACCCCCATTGCCCTGCCCTTACTGCTCTTCTGCCTTGGAACAGATATTTTACCATAGATTCTAAGATGGAAGACAAGGGTAACAAAGAAAAAGAAATGTCATCAAATTCCACCTGACACTTAGGAGTTCTGTTACTATGAGCAAAGCCTTAACACTAACTTACTGTGTGTCTTTATTCTTAAGCTTCTGTGTTCTAGTCACTCAATTAAGAGAACAATAAGTGCCTTCCTTGTGGTATTGTTGTGACCCTCAAATGAGATGATAAATATAAAAGTACTTTGTAAACCTCAGGTGTTGTATAAATGTTAGGTGTTGTTATTCTAACAGCTTAGAATAACTTCCCATTAAATAGGTTTTAAACAGATACATATAAAATTCAGTGGAATTGCTCATTGGCTATGGGAGAGGGGAGGAAGGAAGAAAAAGAAAGAAGATGAATCATGAAAAAAATTCTAAATTAATTAATTAAATAAAAAATAACTTCCCATTATTTTAAAAGGGAATGATAATAATCCTGTAAAATGGATATATTTTTAGTTCCTATCTCTCTGGTTGCTTTGACTTGGTGCTTTAAGGTTTGCAAGCACTTAAAATAACTATGTAAATGGTAGCTATTATTACTAGTGCTACATAACCGGTGCCCCCTCCATCTCCTATCCTTTATTTCTTGATATATTTTTTTCACTATCTCTTACAAGTAAATGATTATTGGCAGAGTACTTTCACCGACTCCATTATTCTTTTCAACACCTGTAGTTTGGGATTTTCAGAGATTGTGGCGTAATCTGTCATTTATAACTATAGTAAAGATTGAAAGGTAAAAATCATTTTGTTTTGGGCAGGAAGCAAATTAGGATAGCTGTGTAATTTCCTAATGTAATCCAGCTTGTTTTACTTCCTTAGAGTTAAGATCATTGTACATCCCTAGTGCTAAGTGTACTGATGGACAGATTCAATGAGTTACTCTGTTCTATTGCATATCACAATCTAAACCATTAACATACTTCATCTGTCTTTTTTTTTTTTTAAACCCACATGGATTGCTAGCCTTATGTGTGGCTGTGAATTTCATTGAGAAGTCTCAATACTCAATTGGGATTTGATGCCATCAAAATAGTGTCTACAATAAGAGCATCCAAAGGAGGACCCCATTATCTATTTTTTTAAATCTCTCCTACATAGAAAGAGCTTTAATAAATATTTGCTAAATTGAATAGTGACCACTGTCTCTATTGGGGTAGCTTTTCTTAGGCAAGGAAAGTGTGGTGGGCAATGTCCTTATCCAACTGATTATGCTTCACCTTTTTTAACATAACCCTCTCCATTGAGTTGATATAGTGCCCTTGAGGGCATTTTCAGATTTTGAAAAGGAACAGAAATCCTTTTTTTTTTTTTGAGTATGTAAAATAATCTTTTGTTTTTCTATGGGAAAACAGTATATCTCTCTGATTTACAAATGTATGTATAAATATAAATTTTTGTAACTTTTTCTATTTTAGAATTCATTGAAGGAGTTTCTCAGTTCAGTGTCAAAGGAGATAAAGAACAGAAATTAAGGTGTAAGTATCCAAATTTTTTCGCATTATAATAACCTCTTTTAAAATACATAATATGTAAAATGATGTTTATTATGTACTTCTAAGCACTTCTTTGTCTAAGATCTTTGGTGTAGATGCTAATGATACAAATCCTAGTTGAGGATCTTTTAAGGAATAATACTTTGTAATCACAGGAAGGGACCTCAGAGATTATATTTCTCAGTTTACTGATAAGGAAACAGGTTAAAAGAGGTGAAATGATTTTTCCAAAGTGGACAGATAATCAGTTTTTAGGACTAAGATTGAAATTGCATTCTATTGACTCTGGATCAAGTAGATTTATTCCCCTCTACTCTGCCATTATACAAACATTTCAGTTTCTAGCTAAGTAGAGGGAAGTATATAGACATTTCATTATCCTAAAACTTTAACTCATCAAAATATATTTCATAATGCCAGAAATTATTATTTGAAAATGATAAATTCTAATATAATTATTCTTAACTACTGGGGAACAATTGATGATATATTTAGGGATTTTATAAATTATTGATTCAACCACACAGGTTTCTCTACTATATTATCAAAATTAAAACAATCTTTAGCCTTAATATTCAAAAAAGAAATACATTACTTTCATACTCTAAGATAAAAGGTCTAAGTTCTCACTGAGGCACAGTATGCCTAGTGAATATGGATGAATATAGTTTTTGACAGAAATATAGTAAAACTCTCTAGTAACATTTGTAAAATAACTTAATACACAGAGGCCTGGGAACTAAACCTGTAAATATTAGTAATTAAGTTGCTTGTATAATAGTAATTTTTTTTTTGGTGTGAGTTGACTATTCCTTTTTTTTTTTAAGTTGCTTTCCGAATCTATGACATGGATAAAGATGGCTATATTTCCAATGGGGAGCTCTTCCAGGTGCTGAAGATGATGGTGGGGAACAATCTGAAAGACACACAATTGCAACAAATTGTAGACAAAACCATAATTAATGCAGATAAGGATGGAGATGGAAGAATATCCTTTGAAGAATTCTGTGCTGTATGTATATATATTACAGGTTTTTCATTAGTGATAACTTATTTACTTATGCCTGGTGGTGTAGGCAGAAATACTTTAAAAAACACCTTGCATCTCATTTGCATTATGTCATTTAGGCTTGTTACAGGGATATCCTGTTTTTGTGTCAGATTTTCAGTTGTCTTTAAACTATTTTAAATGAATTGCTTTACTTAAGTCACAATAATGTCATAATATTAAAATATTTTAATAACTACGGGGAATTAACATTTATGATTACTTGACTAAAAACATTTATAATATAGTATAAATAATGGCACTCGTAACTGAATTCTTATTGAGTAAATAAAGCTTTTAACTATAAGGATGAATGTACTAGTATAGTTTATCAGTTTCAGTGTTGATAATTTATTCTGCATGTTTCTTTTATAAAAATTATTCTACTTACTGCTGTTTAAACCAGAGCTACCTCGGTATCACTATAGTGCTTTTGTTTAATAATTGACTGGGTTTAATAGTGCAATTTGTGAGTATGGGAACAGTATTTTTCTGTAATTAGAGGTACCTGAGAGAGAGCCAGGTTCAGTAGAGAAAGTGCTGAACTTGAGTCAGGAGATACCCACATCCCACATTTATTTCTTTACCTTTACTAATTATGCGACCAAGAGCAAGTCATTTAACCTAAGATTCAGTTTTTTTTTGTTTTTTTTTTCATTTCTGAGACAGAAAAAATAATCTCTTTACTATTTCCTTCAGGGTTCTTATAAACATGAATATCATTTGCAAAATGCTTTTGCAGGGTGACTTATCAAATAAAGAGGTACCTCAAGATCACAACCACCTAGTCTCAAGTGCCTTCTCTGGACACGTGTATGTAGAGCACTGGGCAAAACCACCAGAATGCTCAGCTCCCCAGGGTGCTCTTATTGCTCGGAGCTTACAGCAAATTCCTTTCTGCATTTGGGCAGGACAGGTCACCCTGGGACTTTCTACACCAATGAAATTACAGATAGGTCTCATGAAAATAATCATGATTGTCATCTGTTAAAATAGTTTGAGTAGTGACAGAGAGAGGATGGGGAAAATGAATGCCTATAGCTGCTCCTATTAAGAAGTTTAGAGCTTAGTCAACTTTTCAACAAATGTATTTCTGAACTCTGCATAAAGTAATGTGATGTCTCATATATACATGTATTCTCAGAATTTAAGTGACAAAGACAGACTTACAGACTATATTTTCTACGAGCTTATAGTGTTTGTGCAGAAGAAACAGTCTAAGAATTGAACAATGAAAGTGCTTGTCCTGTCAGAGAAAGAGCAAAGCCAGTCACTGCCATGGAGTAGTTGGAAACAAGCCTTGGGTGTCACATTGCAGCCAGTTCTCCACAAATTGTCCCTCCAGCCCATTTCTTCTTTTCTGGGCACCACTGCAAAGAACGCTTGCTCTATGGGTATTAAAGATATACCTCTGGGTACAAAGGAATGAAGAAAGATTCTGAGCGGAAAGCAAACTTTCCAAAAAAAGCTTTCCAGAAAGCTGTTTGGTTTGTTTTGCTACCCAAGAGGGAATGTGGAGTTGAGGGTAACAAGCAACACAGGGCTGAGGAGTTGGGCAAGGCCAGGACCAGTCACAGGTGGGAGAGGGGAGGAAGAGTCTCTAGAGAAGCTTTAGGGATTTATCTTCCTCTTTGTTTCCTCCTAAAGGCAATAGCCACCTAGAGAAAGGGAATTCTTGGGAGCATTGGGGGTTGGGGGTTGCAGTACTGTAGCCAATAAGGTTACTCAAGTTGGGATGGATTTTGCTTTGGTTTATCAGGTCACTGGTTACATGTAAAAGGTATGTGTTCAAGTCAGGGGCTGTATTTAAAGTATAGATGTATTTTACATTTAGGGCTAGGTATTCATTATAGTAGCTATTTTGTAAAATAATAGTGGTAGTTTTATTTAGGTAATAGCAATAGTAGATATCTTATGAAATAGCCATCTTATTAAATATAGTTAAATATTAGTAATTTTGCTAAATAGTTAAGTGTCTTACTAAATAAAAGCAATAGTTCTAGTAAACAATAGTAATCACAGTCTTATGTAATATTAATAGTAGCATCTATCATTAGAATTTATACACATTTAAGTCCTTAAGGAAATGATAGTCATTTTTACTCATTTAGTAGCTGTTTTGTTAAATATAGTAGCTGTCATTAAATAAAATTAGTAGCAGAAGTTTGATTAAATAATAGAAGTATTAGCTATTTTATCATATTATAGAATTTAAGTCCATAAGAAAACAGTACACAGCAATTTTTCACTCATTTGTTTTATTTCTTAATAGGTTATTCTTCTAGAATAATCAGGGGCACCTATATTGGATTTTCAGAACAACTTTTAAAACTTGAACTTAACCATCCGATACTAAGTTCCCAGAGCACAAAGAAAGGCCTGTAAAGTTAGCTTTTAAATATAATTCAATGTTGTTTTTATCTGGATTAAAAATAAATCATTTCTTGACTTGGAGGGAGAAGAGAAAGAAAGCCCATGAAAATTGTAACTTGAGACAACTTTGTGAAAAGTTCCAACTCCTGAAAATAATAGATTTTAGGCAGCAGCTTGTTTGTTTATATGGTAACTTTGGCAAGACCATTGCATTAATAAAGAGAGATTTCTCAGCTTGTGTTAAGTTTCATTTATTGCTGTCTGTTTCAGGTTGTAGGAGGCCTAGATATCCACAAAAAGATGGTGGTAGATGTGTGACTCTTTTTAGAGCACCACCCAACACTTTTGCTTTCTTCTCCATCTCTGAAGATCTGCTCAAGACGTCCAGCAATGCTATCTGTGTATTTAAATGGAAGTATTTTTCTCTGTGAAGCCACATTTTCCAACATGAGCCTCATGAAGCCAACTAAGTGTTATTGAACTCTTATTCTCTCAATAACTCCGTGTAGCACTTTAAAGTCTGAAGGACAGCAAGACTGAAAAGAGCAAGCATTTCAGTGTGGTGGAGAAAGGGAAGGGTTGGCTTTTTTATTTATTTTTCTTCATCTTTTATAACAAGGAAATATCTATATATACATATGTAAATATTTATATATAGATATATGTAGCTTTCTATATGTAGTAGGTTGGCTTTAATTTAATATACTTGATTCAGAAGCAAAACTAGAATACAAAAGTGCCAAGCAGAACATAAACAGTTCGAAATATGGATATATACATCCTTACTTTTATTTCACACAGTTTTATATATATAGTAGAAGTCTGTAAAATTTAAACTGGGTGTTAGGTCAGCTGTTTTCCTGTGATACTCAGATGTCTCTTGACAGATTGATAAAGCATTGTCAACTTCCTGCTATTTACCTTAATTACTTTTTTTGTAACACAGGAGTCTAAGTTTATTTATACCTGTTAATATATTACCAGGGACTGTGTCTCTTTGCTAAGCAGCTTTTAATACACTTCTGCTGAATGAAAAAAATGTAATTTAAATGCTAATGCCAAGAACTAGTCCTTGTGTTCATATAGTAACTGTGCAATGCTTGTTAGCCACTTCATTCTATAACTTGGTAACTGTGGGAACAGTTGCATTTATTAAAATATCCCTAAGCAATGTAAATTATCACCTGCAATGGGTTTATTTTATACAATAGCTAGGTTTGTCTTGATGCATTGCTTAATCGTGAGAATTTGAGAATATCATGCAATTATCCAGAATTCTCTCACTTTTGATATATTGTGTAGTGAGAAAATGTTTGTCCTTAAACTTAATGTTGGAATCATGTTTCCCTTCTGCACTAGAAGAATGCAGGTAATGTAACCTATTGTAGGTAGTCTAATGAATATTTAATGCGTGTTTATATGTATTATGTACACATATTTATACACGTATATTTCATACAATGGGAAAATCTTGTTAACCTATGTCATAGAAAGAGGAAACTTTACATTATCTAAATTTGTACTATCTATAACAGAAGGTCTTAAAGTGTTTGACATTTATCTATAGATTTGCCGAAATCATAATTTGTAATGGATGCTACATTGCTATATTTGTGTGACATAAAAGTAGTGAATCATGTTCTACCAACTACCCTTCCCTTTCTGCAATGGTACTATTGGCTGGAAAAAAAATTCTACTTAAACTTTTAGGGCAGTACAGTCTTTCCTAGTTTTTCTATTTCACTGGTTTTATAATCAGCAACAGGAAAGTAAGGTTGTATGAACCTTCTCAAATTGAGCATCTATCTGCCATAGCTGTTCCTTCAACTGAGTGCTGCACATCATGGGCTCTGTCTGTGAGAGAGAAATCCAGGTGCTTGGTGTCCTTGCATGACATGGAGTTTTGCATGTAGATCGATTTGAAATGTACCTCTTGTTTACATAATTTGCATAATTTAAAAAGATAATGTTGCCAAACTTTGGTAAATGTTAATGTTCAAACTGAAAATCTCCACTACATGTAACTTTCTTCCTCTGGATCAGTACGTGGCTTATAATCCCAGCCAGTGGTTTGATCTGTTCCAGTGTCAACTGCCATGTGCTCTGCTTCAAGGGGGAACTAGTCTTTTGTGAATTTTTTGTACATAAGTATTTGTTACAGATATTTTAGCAAATGCTTTCTATTTCTCTTGCTTGTGCATATCTTGGCTGGCGTTATAGAAAATAGTGCAAATATTTCCTTATTGGGGGATTTTTTTTTTGGTTTTGTTTTTTAGTTTGTGTTGGGGGGGGGATGGTTTATGTTGAATGTTAGTTTTTCTTCTGCATGCTACATCATGTTGTGTGGGATCTTTAGGAACCTTCATACTATATGAATAAAAAAATAAAATATTTGAAACTTGCTACCATGTGTTCAAAGTGATCTTTGTTAACTGATCCACAGCTAAGGAGTTTATAAGAAGCCATGTTATAGGAAGTGATATATTTTACTGGAAATGCAGACAGGAATGGTACTTGTCATTGAGAATTTAAGATGATATCAAATTACCTAATTCTTTGTCACTAGAAGATAATAACATTCATTTTTTAAGTATAGGAATTGATTCTGAAAATTCATAATCATAGTAAAAAAATTTTTTTTTTCTTTTTTAAACCCTTACCATCCGCCTTGTCCAAGGCAGAAGAGTGGAAAGGGCTAGGCAATGGGGGTTAAGTGACTTGCCCAGGGCCACACAGCTGGGAAGTATCTGAGGCCAGATTTGAACCTAGGACCTCCCATCTCTAGGCCTGACTCTCAATCCACTGAGCCACCCAGCTGCCCCCTAAAATTTTTTTTAAATAACTAATTACACTTAAGTCCTGAACCTTAACATGGATTCTAGGCCAGCCAGACAAAAGCTATCCTTAAATTTAATTTGTTATGTATGACAGTCCTCCATCCCACCCACATACCAACATCTGTAGGTTTGAAACAGGCTAGGGGAGAAATACCGTATTTATAGAAAGGGTCTTGGAGAGGACCATAGAACTCCAAATCCTAACTTCAGAGATGCCAGTTATTAGATCATAGCCCAGTTCCTTTACCTCCAGATTTGGGATTTTCATTTGGACATCATGTGTCTAAAATTTCAATAGCCTTTCCTGCCTTCAACGTGTGATGAAAAAAATCATATTACTTCCTGCTTAGAGATGTTCAACATATTTCCAGTGAGATATGTGTATGTACAATTCAAAAAACTCTTCTTATTACTACTTTCTATATAAACCTACCAATATGTGTATATTTCCTAAATTTTCCTACAAACTTGACTTGCTTACATTCCATTTTGTGAAGATTGGATTTAGCTATCTCCTGATTGTAACAATGAAAATGCTTAGTCTAACAAAATCAGGGATGTCTTGGGAACTTTACAGCACTCCACCCTACTTTGTCTAACAAAAACAGGAATATCTATAACCATACTTAAGGATTAAGTATGTAGGAGGATGGCCTTTGATAGAGAAAAATGACAAATCAGAAACAGCTGAGAGACTCCTGGGCTGTCCTAAGTCAAGCTTAAGCTACCATTGGTACATATGAGATGCAGGAAAGCGATGTAAAACCATCTATATATTTCATGTCACTTCCTTTCATTGCACTCCCCCCATGTGGCTCTGGCTGGCAGCGTGCTAAGTGTTCCGACATCTTGGCATGGTGGCAGCCATTCGTCTGGGTTTTGGTGGTGTTTGCCCTTGAGCTAATTCAGGTTCAGGCATCTTAGCTGAGCCCTCGTGGAGTTCAGGCTGATTCCTTCCTCCTTTACTCTCCCAACTTTATCTTCCTAGAAGATAGCTTCCTAGAAGCCTCTAATCTTCCTCCTGGCACAGGCCAGGTGGGAGAAATCCTACACCTTTTCCCTCTCCCTTCTTAATTTCTTTCCTCTATATTAATTAAAATCACCATAAATTTCCAGCTGACTTGGGTATGTTATTTGGGATATCCCATGGTGACCAATAATTAATAGTTTAGGTTACAACGCTAAAATTATCCGTTACAATTTACATTTGGTGGTGGTTTAGCCCTATGAAAGTTAGATTTTGATAGTTCTTTATCCCCATAAGTTTTCTTGGGACATTAAATGTAGAACTTTTAGTTAGGTGAATTTATAAAATTCTTCCTTATATTGAGAAAATTCAACAAGAATATGCTCACATAAAGCAGCCTAATTAAAAGAATTTCAATTGTGTGGTCTCCCAGCAAGTCATTTTACTATTCTCTGGACCTTATTTCTTTTTTTGTAAAAAAAAAAAAATCCAGACTACATTTCTGTAAAGATTAAAATTTAGGGGAGATACTGAGGCAAGATAGAAATTAGTTTCTCTCTGCAAGGAGTATCATATTTTAGAGGTTTATTAAAGGTTGAGAATTTAAGAATATACAAGAAAAGGCATGTGCCAGGTGGGCTATGAGGCCCACCCAAAATTTCACATCATGAGACACGTCTGTTTGCCATCTGAGACAGGAAGTAAGGAGAGCCCGCTATGGGCGGAGATCCTCTAAATACTCATTTTGCTCTCGGCCCATTTGAGAATTCAGTGACATTAGAGGGCATTCTGGGAGCTAGCAAGGACTCCTGGGGAATGGAGTCCAGAGTTCAAATAACAATTTTACATTTCCAAGATTTCTTTGCTTACTGAATTGAAACTAAAATGAACAAAAATAGTATTTTTATGTCTGAGTGTTCCAATGTTAGGATTTAGTTTCAATACAGCTGAAAAGGGTGATCCAAGAGAGTAAATCTTATGTGTTTTAATTTTTATTGCTAAAGTATCAGCATTGGTAATATAAACCTATTTGAAAAGTGCTTAATACATTTTTCTCAATAACTTTGGTGGATAGATTTTTCTTCATTTTACAAATGGGACAGATTAATTTCTTCTGGGTCATGGTACAAGGTTATGAAACATTCAAAAAGCAAGTAGTCACCATCATAAGCTTATCAACTTCTTGATTTTTAGGAAATAATAAATTGGTCTATAAACTTTCCTAAAAATTCAAGTAGGAACTTACTACCAGAACTGTTCTCTAGTGAGATTAATTTCCTTTAAAATTAAAGAGGAGGAAGAATAAAATGTATTTATTAACACAAAACACAATTTGCCAAGAACTCTGCTTTACAAATATCTCATTTAATCCTCACAACAACCCTGTGAGGTAGGTGCTATTATAATCCCCATTTTACAATTGGGAACCGAAAGCAGACAAATTGTGACTTGCTCAAGGTCACAACTAAAAATTTATTGAGACCAAATTTAAACTCAGATCTTACTGACTCCAGGCCCTGTGTCTGGAAATCCATTTATAGATCTATTCTAGTGCCAAGTAGACAAAATAGGTACAATATACCTAAAAAAAAGAGATAAATTAATAGCTTTCATATTATTTAAATATAAAGATTTTAAGTCTATGGTATTGAATAACTAGAAAAAGGGTTTTCCTTGTTTCTGAATGAGGATAGAAAGATTTGCTCAACACTGTTGCTGCCTTCTCATTGTAGTCTAGCCCATCTCCACCTTCAAAAAGCAAGTCCTTGATTTTGAAATTAAAATCGATCTGCTGCTCTGCTAGCCACAGCTCGAATGTTACCGTAGACCTTGGATGGAGGACTTCCTACAGGTAAGGGGAAAAAAAAAATAAGAATACAAAATTTACATAAAAAGCATACCAAATTTGTTCCAATCTAAGCCGTGTTCCCCAAATGAAAATATAGGCAATTTACTCAGGGTTCCAGTTACACAGGAGGTCTGCCTGCCCACAGCAGTTTCACTCTCACTTTTTAAAGGTCTTTTTTTTTTTTTGAGGGGAACTGTGTGAGTGTAGGAATCAGGAAATTGGTTATATCTATAGGCTTCAGCTGTTCACAGTTCTGGGAATGTATCCCCTTGTTTTATCTGGCTCTTGAATTGGGTCATAAAAAGTGGACACCTGACAAGAGGAAAGGCTAGAGGAAATCACACTAGACTTAGCAAGTCTTTGTGAGCTTCAGTTTCCTCTCTATAAAATGGGGATGCTCCCTGTAGAACTTATCTTCCAAGGCTAGAGTGAAGTTCAAGAAAGAGTATGCACACACTTTGTAAAAAGTGCCATGTACATATCAGTTGGTTTCTGTTCAAGTGTTAAAATGGAGGCAAGTAGGTAAATTATAGGAGGCCCAACTATTCAGCAAATTCATTCCTTATTTCATTTTTTAATAGAATAAATTACTAACATTTATATACCCAAACAGATAGGAAATGAATGTCTGAAAGCTAGTAGTTAAGAAATCAGGAAAAAGATCAGAAAGAAGCCTTAAACTGCAAAGAGATGAAAAATCCCTTTGTTCCCCAACTAGGCAAAAGAAGGGAAATTATTTTCCATATCACCAAAACTTAACCTAATTTTTACTTCCTGCTTCCTAATAAATATTTTTCTCACCACACAATGAAGTTAGGGATTTCTAGTACATCCCTATGTTTCCAAAGAACAAAGTAAGCAACATTTACCGAGAATGAGGTTGCAGATGGCTGTTCTTGCCATTTTAATATTTTGGAAAGACCCAAGGATATGAACTTTCCTACAAGACAAAATAAGGAAATGTTTGTACCAAAAATACGATTTTAAAAAGTACACAGCTTAATGAAAAAGACCTAAGTTACAAAATTAAGTGATTAAAGATGATATAGATATCTACACAAAAGACAGTAGGTTGTAACTGTATGTTGTAATATTCGGATAATTCATCTGATACTTCTAACTCCTATAACATAAAGCCTCAAAACAAACAAACAAAAAAACCAGTTTTAACAGGCCACATCAATTATCCCTCTTGGTCAAAATAGAAAGTAAGGCTTTTCACTTCTTCCTTCTCCCCTCTCCCCAACCCCCAGAAAGTGAGAACAATATTTGCAAGACTTTTTGTTGCCCTTTTCTCTGAAACACCAAAGAAGTAGACAAAAAAAAAAGGGTGCCAGTATGGTATGATGGAAAGGAGTTTCTTGACAAAGTCAGGGAAAAAAAAATCCAAATCCAAAATCCTGATACTGGCTAGCTCTCTAATGATCAACAAATCACTTCACTTTCCTCACCTAAGTTAGTTACGTGACAAGGTTATGACCTTGTAAACCTTGAAAGAACTTTGTTTATATTTAGGAGTGATTATATTATTTTTTTCTTGGCAAGATGATGACTTTTTTAAACTGTATGACCATACCATGAATATAATAGAGGTAGCATTCCGTGGAACAAGATTATGCTAAATAGAGGGGTTATAGTGTTAATACTTTGTACTATAAAAGAGAAAGGATACATTCTCCTTTTCTATCAACAATTAAACTTTCTAGAGGAATACACATCAGAATAAGTGACATTTTGATAAGTGAAAACAAAATGTATTGATACATTTTAAAAATTAAAAAGATATTCATATGTTGCTATTGCTATATGTTTTTTTGACCCTATAATGAATTATAAAAACAAATGTAATTGTTTTTTGTTTTTTTTTTGGGTAAACTATCAGATCCTTAAAATTCTATAAAGACAACACAACTGAATGCAAAAATGAAAATCATTCTGCTCCTAGACCACCATGAGGTAAAGAGAAAAATCAAAGTGCTTTTTATGCATGTGGGCTTCTTAATCATAGGACCGTAGATTTTTAGTTAGAGATGAGAGCTTTCCAATCACCTCATATTCATAAGTACTCATTCTAACATGAGAGAGTAGAGTATGAATACCCACAGAATGGGTATTCAGGCCCCAGAAGGGCCTGGCATCTAAGGCTCTAGTGGTAAGAAACCTAAAACTTCTACATATTTGATGGCTAGGACAGCTGAGAAATCTTTTTTTCCCCAAGTTCTATTGATGTCTTTTATTTTTACATAAAAATTATTTGTAGGTATGCTCCTTTCCCATTCAAACCTTCCCTTCTAAGAGAAAATTAAAAAAAAAAAATAAAAGCAAAACCAATATATAGACCAGGTGTGGTGGCACATAAGGATGAGGTGTTTTTTCTTAAGTGATTTATCCAAGGATATTTTTAAATTCAGTGCCTTTTAGGAGAAAAAGTTGGAGTCTCATCCCTCTGACTGGTGAGAATGAAAGGAAAAAGTTTCTGGAGTGAGGCCTAGAAGTTAACAGAAATATCGATCTACCTGAGCATTCAATGGTAACCGAGAAGTAGAGATACTATTTTCTCAGATTTGGTGGCAGAGACCCAAAAAGTAATGCCATCATGCAGGTCAGTTAGTCCTGCAGAATAAGCTCCAGAGTAAGGAGGCACTGACCTCTCATTATTCAAGTGATGACAGCTTCACTCCTTGCTCCCTAGAGAAGTCATACTTCTATAGGCCTCTACCATGGCACACACTTCAAACATGTTTTTTGACCCAGGGAAGATATATGAAGTTTAATAATAAAAGAAATTAAGAGATCTCTAGCAAGTAAGACTCTCGTTCTACCTGGGAAATAATGCATGGCCCTTTCCACCACTATTCTTACTACTAAGAGAGATCTTTAAGAAATAGTGATAAATTAAGGAGCCCACGAGTACCCATACCATTGAGGCTCAAAAAGAAGTTCAATTTTCTCAGCAAATCACTGTATTGGAGAATCAGTCTATGTTCTTTTTTCAGTTAAATCTTTACCAAGTGATCTAAAAACCAACAGCTGCATACAGTAGAAAGAGCCCTGGATTTAATGAAGGGCCTGGCTTCAGATCTTGATCTTTCCACTTACCAACTTTGAGACTTTGGTAAAGTCATCTCACCTCTCTGAGTCTCGGGTTCCTCATCTGTGAAATGAGGTCACTGCACTAGATAAACTCTGAGTTTACATCCAACTCAGAATCTTAAGTATCTTCTCTTACAAAAATATAGAAGACAATGAATGATTTTACTGAGAATCATCAGGTTCAGGTTGCTACAAAACTCATGGATCCAAAATTCATAAAGAAATACAAATAATGCTAGCACAGATTAGAAAATCAGCTTTATGGTAAGGATTTTAAAGGTATTTTTAGGTGGCCAAATTCAGATCCTCAAGTATTTGGTCTAGGAATGCAGTTAGAGATTTAGCTAGAGCCCTTCTATGCTTAACACAATCCATGATTCTAATTGCTTTGGAATGCTCCACTTTTGTAACACATGAAACTATTGTATCCTTGTATATTTTTGCATTCGATTAAAGAATAAACACAAAAAAAACCTAGCTCAATAGAGGCAAACCTCCAACATATGAAGAAATAGTGCTGATTGATGTTAGCTCAGAAAATATTTATTTGATCCAAGAAATACTATTCAAGGCATTATATTATATGAAGTACTGTGAGGGATAAGAGATGAAAAGTAAGTCCCTGACCTCAAAAAAAATTTGCACATGTCAAAAATTGTATTCAATGAATTTTTCTAAAAATGAGGGGATTATCTCCCAAAAACAAATTTTGAAGGCTCCCTCATTTCACTAGTGTAAGTACCTGTCATTCATACAGGACTACAACCTCATAGAACCTAATCCTGTTAATTTTTTCCCCTCATAAAACCCTCACAGAGGATTCTTTGACTTTAGTGACTTCTCTTGAAACTTTCCTCATTACTTTACTAATAATGGATATGAATAAAAAAGATGCTGTAAAAAGGAATTCCTTATTCCTTTTTTAATTTAACGGGGGACTTGGAGATCCTTTTACCATAGAGGTGTATAGGGATTATAATAGCAGGAAATACAAACCGGAGAGCCCCCTGTTGAGCCAATGTCAGTTGCAGGGAAGGTGGCTGCTGGGGGCGAGTTGGTTGTTGGTAGTGTGGGTTGGCATTTAGTTGTATAAAGGCAGGCCTGAGCTTACTGAGAGGGCTTTTTGGCTTTAGCCTTTAAAGGACTTTTTGCCTCTGGGATCTCGAGAGAGCAGGAGGTCTATCTCATAGGCAAGGATCTGCTGATAGTTGGCTACTAACAGTTGGGCTGCTATAGAAAACTGATTGAAGGAGTGAGTGGTAGCTGTCTATTATTTTAGGGAGTTGGTACTTAGTGAATCATTTATAGAGTAGAGTAGGCCTGGTGTGTCAGGCAGAAAAAACCAGTCCTGAGAAGACAAAATTTTAGATAGTTATTAGTAATTTCAGGTATATTTATAGGGTATAATATTAGCAATCTCTTTCCTCTTTTCTATCTTTCCCTCCTTTACTATGTTCTTTTACTATTTCTATTTTAATTAAACTAAATTGTTAATTGTTAAAAGCTGCTAGAAGTTTTCTTTTCTCTGGCTTAAAGGGATAATATTAATTTACAACTCTATTATATTCTCATTTAAAACTTAAATTATTAAAACCTGCTCTCTTATTTTGTCAAAACCCCTATTTTGACCATTATAATACTAACCTTTTATTATATTCTCACTATAAGATTAACCCTCCTACTTTCTTGGTGACATAATCTGTCTTCAATGTATTTTATGACCTATAAACATGTTCAGGAGGAGATCTTGATACAAGGTACTAACTCCCTTGCATATAGTCAGAAGTGGAAGAACTACAGGCAAGGACTCATGGAACTGCTACACTTTGTTCACTGACAATATCATCATCTAACATTTACATAGTGCCTACTAAAATATGTCATCTCAACTACACACATGGGACAAGATATCTTCCTTTTACAGATGAGTAAGCTTAGGCAAACAGGTTAAATAACTTGCTATGGGTCACTCATCCATTAAGTGTTTGAAGTTAGATTTGAACTCAGATCTCCCTTATTCCAAGTCCAGAGCTCTACCCACTATACAACCTAGCTAGTTATATAACTTTTAAATATACATAGATATAGCTTAAGTATAATATAAAGTATTAATTTTATATTAATAAAATAACTCAATTATTTTAATCTTTATTTTGTAAATCATATGTGACCATGAGTGTGCCACTCTTGGTTTTAGTTTCCTTAGCTTTGAAATATGAGACGGTTGGACCATATGGCCTAAAGGTCCCATGATTGTCTTTGCTGAAGGTTACTGAGTTTGTAATTTTTAATATCCTTTATACCACTTCAATACATCACACCACTGTTAACATCCTATCACCTATCTGTGACTACTATATGTATAGTCACAGAAAATAAGCAACTCAGAAAACATAACCTTTGCAAACTTAATTTGAAAATCAAAAAAGAAAATATATGGGAAAGAGCTTTGTAATCTATGAAGTACTACTATGCAAATATAAGTTACTGTTATTTTGTTCCAAGGCTGTGCCTATTAAAATTAGAAAAATTTATCCATCTTCCCCAAAATGATCCTTTAAAATTCAGCAGCTTCTGGATTCATTTTATCCAATATATTTAAAAGTAAATTAGTAAATTTGTTATCTAAATAAATTATTTAAATAATAAATACCAGAATATAAATTTATAAGATAGTCAAAATATACAAAAGACAGTTGCAAACATGTTCCCAACCTAACAAAGTGATTTTTAAATAAGATATTTTTTAATGCAAATGTTCTTTTCATGATCATCCAATTTATACTTTGTGGTTTCATTACACTGTATAATCTCTGTGCCATCTGTTTTTCACTAAAATGCTGATCTAGGTAGATTAGCTTTAACTTTAATTAGGGTTAATAATCTGAGGTTCGTGCTTAACACTTTAAAGGCCTTTCATCTTTTTTAATATAAGTGCTTATTCTCTAGCTATTTTTAAAAGGTTTTTCTTGAACAAAATCTGATTCTTATGTTTAAAACACCTACTTACCAAATTCCCCTAAGGATGCTATTTGAAATCTGGACTTTTAAATTGAATAGGAAGAATAATGGTTGTATACATTTTCCTCAAAATTGAAATAAACCTCACTGGAGGCTTTAATGTTCATTTCCATAAAAAAATTAATGCATTAAAACAAAAAATTTTAAACAACTTTTTCTTTTGAACCAGAGAAGTACAGGTCAAAATAATTTTTTCTCCTGAAGTTTTATACTTACAAATCAGCCAAAACTATCCGTGTCCGAGTCACATTTTCTATGGTAAATTTAGTTTTCCCTCCTTTCCCAGCAATTCGTCCTATTGCCCTTGAAAGGTGGTCTCCTTTTAAAGGCTTTACTAAATTAAAAAAAAAAAAGTTTAGTAGAGACTCACAAGAGATTCCAATCTTAGGCAACATCTAATTACATTATTTTTTATGCATTCAACATTTAAGTGCCCACAAGGTACAGGTACTGGGCTACAGATTAGAAGAAACAAACAGAAAATATGGTCCCTGCCTTCAAGAATCGGGCACTTACTAATAATACATTTAGGAAGATAAAATATATACAACAAATAATTAGACATGAAATTGAATATGTACGACAAAGTGCTCTGAGTTCAAAGGCAAGAGAAAGCATTCCACCAAGTGAGAGGAAATGAAATGCCTTCACTGAAAAAAAATGTCAGCAGATAGTTTATGGTTTCTTGGAACATGGTTAGTACAACACACATAGCCTAAGAAGTTGAGCATTTGAACTGGAATCTGAAAAATGGATGAGTAGAATTTCTATAGCAGGAGATTAAAGTGAAGGGCAAGGTGCCATTCCAGGTTAAGTGAACAATGTAAGTAGAAAGCACAAAGGCATGAAAGAACACATTCCATCTCTACTGTAATATTGTTTTAAATTGTTATCTCAAGGCTAAAAGAAAAGTAAAAAAGTAGCACAATATTTATGAGCCGGTTTGCATACAAGGAAATCAAACATAACTTTTAAAAAGTTCATAAAGGTAACACTATAGAAAAAGACCACTTACCATCTGTCACTTCAAAAGATTCTAGGAAGAGATCATCTAACCTAATGAGAGCAAGTGCATCCTAAAAATGTAAAAGTATGAAAAGTTAAAAGTTAATTTCATATAAAAATCCTAGAGAATAGAGAAGAAAAATAAAGTAAAATGCAGATCTCAAAGTGAAAAAACTATCAACTAGTTATTTCTCCAAGTGTTAAATTATATGAAACTCCTAACCCACAAATAAAGTTAAACTAGGAACTTACAAGAGACCCCAAATCCATGAAAACTTCAGGTTCAGTTACATTAACATTAATGAGATCACTCACCTCTACCTGAAATCCAAGAATAAAAGCCTTCACAAAATCAACAGCTTTTGTCAGAGCACTAACATCCTTGGTTTCTTTACAAGTCTGTAAGAAAACATAATACTGGGCTGAAAAATAGTGTGTATATAATTCTGTTAAGAACTTAACCTATTGGACTGGCAAATATGGCAGCAAAGGAAAATCATAAATGTTGGAGTGGATGTGGCAAAATTGGGACACTAATACACTACTGGTTGGTCCAACCATTCTGGAGGGCAATTTGGAATTATGCCCAAAGGGCTTTAAAAGAATGTCTACCCTTTCGACCCAGCCATACCACTGCTAGGTTTGTATCCCAATGAGATAATAAGAAAAAAGACTTGTACAAAAATATTTATAGCACGCTCTCTGTGGTGGCAAAAAAATGGAAAATGAGGGGATATCCATCAATTAGGGAATGGCTGAACAAATTGTGGTATCTGATAGTGATGGAATATTACTGTGCTGAAAGGAATAATGAACTGGAGGAATTCTATATGAACTGGAAAGAACTCTAGGAATTAATACAGAGCAAAAGGAGCAGAACCAGGAGAATGTTGTCCACAGAGATGGATATACTGTGGTACAATCAAACATAATAGACTTTTCTACTAGCGGCAATGTAATGTCCCAATCCAGAGGAACTTGGAAGAAAGAACTCTATCCACATTCAGAGAAAGAACTATGGGAGCAGAAATACATTAGAAAAATATATGATGGAACACATAGTTCGATGGGGATATGATTGAGGTTTGGGTGTTAAAAGATCACTCTACTACAAATATGAATAACATGGAAATGGGTTTTGAACAATGATACATTTATAACTCAATGGAATTGCTTGTCAGCTCTGAGAAGGGGGAGAAAACAGCTGGGGTCACATGAATCATGTGACCATGGAAATATATTCTAAATAAAAAAAGGATAAAAAAAACTTAAGTAAAAGAAAAAATAAGCAAGTTTTAAAATTACCATCAACTCCATATACCCAAATGTCCTCAGGCTCCACAATTTATGAACTTTCACTTCAAAATACTTAAAGCTTGCCCAGCTGTCCCCAGTACTTTTTTTTTTAATTTTATAGTATTTTATTTGATCATTTCCATGCATTTTTCATTAAAGACAAAGATTATTTTCTTTTCCTCCCTCCCACCCCCCGTGGCCGACGCATGATTCCACTGGTATCATATGTGTTCTTGACTTGAACCCATTGCCATGTTGTTAGTATTTGCATCAGAGTGTTCACTCAGAGTCTTTCTTCTGTCATGTCCCCTCAGCCATTGTAGTCAGGCAGTTGCTTTTCCTTGGTGTTTCTACTCCCTCAGTTTGTCCTCTGCTTTTGGATAGTGTTTTTTTTCTCCTTGATCCCTGCAGATTGTGCAGGGACATTACACCGCCACTAATGGAGAAGTCCATTACATTCGATTATACCACAGTGTGTTTGTCTCTGTGTACAATGTTCTCCTGGTTCTGCTCCTCTCGCTCTGCATCACTTCCTGGAGGTTGTTCCAGTTGACATGGAATTCCTCCACTTTATTGTTCCTTTGAGCACAATAGTATTCCATCACCAACATATACCACAATTTGTTCAGCCATTCCCCAATTGATGGGCATCCCCTTATTTTCCAATTTTTGGCCACCACAAAGAGTGCAGCTATGAATATTTTTGTACAAGTCTTTTTGTCCATTATCTCTTTGGGGTTGTCCCCAGTACTTTTAACCATACAATCAATAAGCATTTATTAATCTCTTAAACACTAGGGATCCAAAGAGGAAAGTGAGATGTTCCCTGCCCTTAGGGAGCTTACAATCTATTGAGAGGTTCATGGTCACAGAAAAGCTAACAGGATTAGACCTATACTTTCATTGGCATAGGGAAAACCCATGTGAGTTTACCCCTTCTACTAAGGCTGGTGAACACCTTCTCTGCAACTAACAGAGAGGCCTAGGATGCTAAGAGGCTGAGTGATTGGCCTTAGGTCACAGTCACTATCTGTCAGAGGCAGGACTTGAAGTCAGCTCTTCCTAGTTCCAAAGTCAATTCTCTATCCTCACAGACAGGATACAGGAAAAATAAAGACAAAATAGGGGAGGGGGGAAGGGGAGTACTAACAATGGCAGGAAAGGATTCTTATATGATACAGCCTTTAAACTGAGCCTTGAAGGGAGTCAAGGATTCTAAAAATCAGTGATGAAGAGGGAGAGCATTCCAGGCAGAAGAGATGGTTGTGAAAAGGTATGTAGGTGGGATATGGAATGTCATACCCAAGGTACTGTAAATAGAACAGTTTCTTGGGAGCAGAGATTATGTAGATGATAGTAACTTGAAAAGTAGGATGGAGCCAGACTGAAAAAGGACTTCAATGTCAAACAGAGGAGTGTGTATTCTTAAAAATAGGCACTTCTTTATTTCTGCAAGATAAAGTTTGCTTTGAACATAAAAATGACCTGTTCTACTGTGAAAGCTTTAAGTATAGAAGCACAGTTAACTGTTACACATATTCATTTGCACAGGGGCTTTCCCTGGGAACAGGAAACCAGTGAAAAATTAGCTGGCATAATTTGGAGAGGGAGCATTAAATCTGACCACAGCTTCATCTGGTACATAATGTCATGGGGGCTCTGAATGAACATGGTTTGTTACTATCCATACACAGACACCCATAAACACCCTGGTGCACTGATGAGGACATATGGAAAAGAGGCCCAGGACCAAACATCAAGAGTGCTTTAGTTGTGTCACAGCTTTCAGTCTAAACCAGGATTTTTGCTGCACTCAATATGCTGACACTTTCATCCCTCAAGTCAGGTTAGGTCAGTCCAAGCTACAACAGTCACTGGACTTCCACTTCCACTGGATTCCTTTAAAAAACCTGACATAAAAGCCAGTACATTGTGATAGAGACAGGAAGAGAGAGGTTTTGTAGGACTTGTGAAACAAGATGCAAAGAATGCAAAAGCCAGGGTTCCAACAGAATGTCCCCGGTTGGTGGCAGTTGGGGTTTTTGGTCTCTGTGTCTCTGACTGGAAGCCACTCTGTTCCTTGGAGGTTTTAAGCTGGCTGAGAGACTTTTGTGAGGCTGACTTGGTTTTTGAACTTGGTCTCTTGCTCTGGCTCTGAGCAGTTGGAGCTGAGAGGGGGCTTTTGGTCTCTGTGTCTCTGACTGGAAGCCACTTTTCCCCCCTGGAGGTTTTTAGCTGGTCACATTGAAAAAAGAAACTGGGCTTTTAAACTTAGTCTCTGGCTTTCTGGCTCTGGGCAGTTGAAGCTGACCAGGGGGCTTTCTGGTCTCTGGGTCTCTGACTGGGGCACATGCTCTCTGAAGGTTTGAAAGCTGGCTGAGAGACTTTTGTGAGGCTGACTTGGTTTTTGGACTTTGTCCCTGGCTCTGAGCAGTGGAAGCTGATTAAGAGAGAAGCTTTTGAAATGGTGGTCTTTTGAGAATTGAGCTGGCCAAGAGGAAACTTAAGAGACTTTGAAGTTTATTTCTTTCTGGGTTTTAAGCTGAGAGATCCAGCTGAGTTGTGAAGAAGAAAAAAGATCTTTATAAAAAATTTTTTTTTTATAAACCCTTACCTTCCATCTTGGAGTTAATACTGTGTATTGACTGGCTCTCAATTCACTGAGCCACCCAGCTGCCCCGAAAGAAGATCTTGAAAAGCCATTGACCTCCATTTTTCTAACTAAGAGCCACACTTGTGACTCCCCTAAACCTTCAATTTTACCTCATTTAGATTAGGGATTTCCTCATCCCTCTTACCTCAGTTTCCCATCCAGTTATCTCAATAAACCCCTTGAATAAGAAAGCAACTACAGTATCTTTATAGTTCACTCAGGAGGGAGGGAAGGAGCCAAAGGCTTCAAGGAAGATTGGGGAGGTGAGGGAGGCAAGGGAGGGAGTGAGGGAGGAGGGGGTTTAGGAAGTAGATCAACCCATAAGCAATCAGTAGGGATCAATAGGCAGACCCCAGAGTAAACCCCAGGGTAGTCCCTTATAAGTAATGTCCCCTGTGTACTAGCATCCGTGTGTGTGGCATCCCCCAGCATTTCTGTTTCCCTCCATTACATATAAGCAAGTTTAGGTTCCTGTGGCAGACCTCTCTAGTAAAAGCCAGCCAGAGAACAACAGACATTGTGAAGTAACAGGTTCCCCTCAATTTCTCTTCATTTAAGAAAGTTTCCTCTCAGTTCACCTTCTCTATCTCAAGAAGTAAGTTTCCCTCAGTTATCCTCTCTAGTTCAACAAGTAACAGTTTCTAGTCAGTTTATTATTTTATTTCAAGTCAATTGCCCTTAATTCAGCTCTTTCCCACAGTCCTGCAGCATCAAAGAGTGGCCCAATGTAACCAATTTGCAATTCAAGTACTGCTTCTGCCCCAATTTATCTTATTCTTACTATCCACGGACCATCATCAATATTGATCTTGCTACCTGATCACAACAAAATTAAGCCAATCCATGACATGAAGCAAGTCATCTTGGGGTGTACAAAGTATTTGGTTCACAGGTCACAGTGCGAAGTGATACACAGGGATATATACTACTACTATGTGTGGCAGAACCTTTAAGAACCTAAGAGAAATGGAAGCTGACAGCTCATACTTTCTGAGAATAGGCTTAGGGCAACTAAGAAAAGCTGTTACAACTCATGAACCAAAGCAACAGAGCTCCAACCAAACCCTGGGGCTGAGCATACACAAGAAGCTAGGATCTCACAAAATTATTCTGGTGGATGCGGTAAAAATAACGGCCTAGAAAATACAGCATAATCCAGTCAAAGCCAATGGTTGAAGGAAGTATGAGGCATTCAAAACATTCAAGATGAGCATCCATCATGCAAACAAAGTAAATTAAACATCTTTTCTTTTCCCCCCTACTCTCTTAAGCAAAATACACATGTAAATAGAAAGTAATATTTAAGTGACTAAATGTGTTAGTGTAGTTCTGTGATACTCCATTTAAAAAAGGGATTTCAAGGCTCACATCACATTTTTTGCAGTCACTAACAAAAGAAAAGATGGGCTCTATATGAGTACATTTAACTTCTAATAACATACCAACTTCCTATCACATATGTACAAAGCTTACAAAAGACAAATTGAAAACATCAAGAGGGAAGTGAAGTGGAAGAAAAATACAACTATGGAACAGCATTAACTAAAAGGAATTTAGTAAATAGATTATGAACTGAAATGGTCAGCTTCATGAAGGGAGTGGAAATTTGAAGTATATGTTGAAAAACGAGTGGAATTTGGATCCTGAAGACAGAAGGCATTTCTTTAGAGAAGCACAGAATATGGGTACAAATAAGGATGTATCAATGGTCAGAGAAAAATTCAGAAAAACAAGCATACAATCTATATTAGTGGCCAGCAAGTGTCTTGGGGTTGGAAAGGTGATTTCCAAAAGTCTTGAATAGCATAGTGAATTTTGACTCTCCACTAACTATAAGGAAAATCTGTCAAAAATTTCTGAATTAAACCACCATAGAAATCTTAGCAGTGATGGGGAACCTTTCTGAGATAGAGTGCCAGGCTCTGCCCCCACCCCCAGACCAAGTTATGTGCCCCTCCCCATCCCCCACCAAATGCCAGGCATGCCCTGCCCCCCACCCCACTCCACCCAGGGGAGGGAGAAAGTGCTCCCATTGGCTTGCTGAGCAGAGGGGCAGGGGATGTGAAATAATGTTATCAGGAGTGGTGGAAAAGGGTGGGGGGAGCAGCTCCGCCAGACTCCCTCAGCCTCTCTAGTAACAAAGGTGTGTGTGGCCACATGCCCACAGAGAACACTACATTTTGCATGCCATCTTTAGCATCTATGTCATAGATTTGTCATCACTGTTTTAGAGAGTATCTAATAAAATATTCTAATACATGCTACTTCCCTGAGGTAGTGTATTAACTGGGCAGGACACTCTAGTTTTGAACATCTCTAACTATGGAAAAAGTTCCTCCTTAGAGAATATTAAATCTAATATTTTAATTTCTGAAACTCACAGGTCTTTCTTTTGACTTCCATAGTTAAAAATTCTCTAATCTCTCTTCCTTATTTGTTGGTGGTCAGTTGTATCCAACTCTTCATAACCCTTGGGGCACAGGGTTAAGTGACTAATTGTCCGAGGCCAGATTTAAATTCAGAAAGCTGCCTCTTCCTGACTCCAGCCTGGCACTCAGTCTGCTGTGCCACCTAGCTGCCCAGAGATGTCTTCAAATATATGAAGAGCGATCAGATCATACATATTTGTATCCCACCTCTTTTCAGTGTCGATCAATAAACATCTATTAGGTGCCTATTAAGGTGCCACACACTATACTAAGTCCAGGGAATAAAAAGAAAGGTAAAAGCAGAGCAGTCTTAGTAAGATTAATCTGGTAGCAATGTTTAAGAGAGAGACTAGAGGACCCTGAGAACAATCTGAAAATAACGTCTTAAAAAAAAAGAACCCTAGCAGTGACAACAGAAAGAAAAAATGGTTTCATTTTATGTATCTAAAAGTATACTTCATGTAAATATAAAAGTATACTTTTTAAAAATATATCTACAAGTGCTTCACTAAATTTAGGGGTTGAGACTGAATATAACAATTATTGGTGGTAAGGAGAGGGAGAGAGGGAGAGAGGGAGAGAGACACGCATGAGTTCCAGGATCGAACTGGCTCTAGCCCTCTCCACAGGAAGTGACGAGAACTCTACCTCACTTCCTGCATCTCATATGTGCCAATGGTAGCTCAAGCTTGGCTTAGGACAGCCCAGGGGGGCATTCAGTTGTTTCTGATTTTTCAATTGCTAGCACATGCCTGTGTAATGTGGGTGTTCACATTCCTGGGTGCTAGACCAAGCAAGATGGAAGAAATCTAAAAATCACAATACCCCCTGATGATGATTGGGGGACTAGTCTCCCCAATTGATGACTAAACATAAGTGTTCTGCACCCCAAAAAGATTTGTTTGTAAATTTTTGTAGTTTTTTTTGTTATTGTAATTTTGTTGTAAACGTTTGTAAAAATTGTGACAAATATCCATCAGTTCATAGGCTTTAAAAAATGCCATACAGCAACTTATGTGAAATATGATAGTGGTTTTTTTTGCGATTGTAATTAATTGGCCTATTGAGAATTTTGGGGATATTGATACCTACATATTTGTACTACTGTTCTTTATAAAAAAGTGTTACTTTGTGAAATTAATTTGCTTGTATTCACAGTGGATCATGGCCAGATATGAAGAGGAAATGGATCTCATTTTTGGTGAGAAAGCCTTGTATTCTACATTTCCTTAGCTGATACAGTATATCAATGATTATAAGCTATATTTTTGAATTTTAAAACTCTTTTATTGTTATATTTTTCTTGCATGTGCAATATACTATTTCAGTTTATTTTTTCTCTCCTTTTTTATATTTGAAGCACATGTCACCAGTATTAAGATTTTCCTTAACTTTTTTGATTTAGCAGTAATATAAGTTTAAAATATATTTGCTATATTAATGTCAATGCATGCCACAAAAGCTTGAGGCTATAAAAATGATGCCACTGATTGTTTTTAAAAAAAATTATGGGACTTTGCTTAATGATTCTGTCTGATTCTAGGACAAAATATACAAAAGAGCCATTACACAGGGCCAAAGAAGCACAAAACTAAACCTGAATTGTGCCAGAAGAGCACACAGGTCCAAAAAAAAAAAAAAAAGAGCCAATCCAGGAAGGATTGATGCACTTCTAAACCAATACAAAGGACTTGAACCTAGTGTGAAGACTTGAGGTTGTGATGCTTGACATATGTTAAAATGTAGGCCTTCCTTGTATACACACTCTTCGTGAAAATACTTACAGACAAGTATCTCAAATTTGGCTCCTATAATCTGGTCCCTTTTCTGTCTTTCATAGTGTAAAACTTTCTGTAGCCCTGGCTGGGTAAATGCTTAATTATTTATAACATTTTAATTGGGCCCTGATTCAAGGACCTGTTATAGATTTATTTTTCCTTTACTTAGAATTTTTACACAAAAGACTTTGTTAGTCTATATTTCATCCAGAAATTACCTTTTTTTATTTGGATTTTTTTTTAATGTTTTTGATTTCTCTTCCCAATTGATTCATATACCTCATAACTCAGCCATGCATCCCTAAATGATCCCTGTGTTTTTCAATCACCTTCTTCAAGGGGGTAATGTAAAATTATTATTATTCTAAATTGCAAAGTTTAAATTCCTTTTGAGAGTAATTTAGGTTAAGAAACATAACTACCTCTCAGAATCCAGAAACTGAACTGTTTGGAGAAGACACCATGAAGATGCCTCCACAGACCACAAGCTGTGCACTAGAAGATCAAGAATGAACTTTGGGTGTGGTTGATTGAACATTTACTTGTATGTATACTCTTATACCAAAGGGGACTGCCCCCTTACTGGATTTTTTTAATGGGTCTCAGGGGGTTAATGTAAAATGGAGATTTGAACCCCAGACTTCAATTGCCAGAAGTCCTTGGTACTTCCCAGAATGCCATATAATCTCACCTGAGTCCTCACCTGGGCGAGATCACAATTTGTATTTAAACTGGCTGTAATGCCTACTTCAGCCTCTCTCTTCCTCTACTCGGAGATGGCAAGATGTAGTGAGTAAGATGTGAATGGGCTAATCAGCCCTAGACACGTGGTTTATTATTTTGTATCCTTGATTTCTAATAATCTTTAATAAACCTCATAAAATATAATACTTTTATTACTAGAGACTAATTTAACTTTTACATTAGGTAAAGAAAGGCTGATCATGAAGAAGTTGGCCAAAAAAGATGAGTTCTTTGGACATGATAAAAAGCAAAAACAAAAACTGCCGTTAATTCTCTAAAATTCTCTTTAAAGGGTCCAGAGAGTTGTGTGGGATATGTGCAGGATATAAAATGAGGTGGAAAAAGAATGAACAGAGGAGATCCTAATAAGCAGTTTTTAGATCATTTAACTATATGTAACTGAAAGAACTGAACCACAATTGTACTGAAATTAGTGCTTTTAAAATAAAACCATAAGAGGCAAAGGAAGCTGCTATTAAATGGAAAGATAGTTCATTGTTAAGATGAAGAAAGCAATGTTTCATCATATAACTCTAAAGCAACAAATCCAAAGGCTCAAGAGTGCCAACAAAAAAATTCCACAACATATTTTGCAAAAGATAAAGAGAAATTCTACAAAGAACAGGACAAGATCCTCCAAATCACACATTTAAAATCCCTCCTATTGAAACTATCAGGTGACAAATTAGAGAATATCACACTCTCCAAATATCCACAGTAAAATGGAGAAATACAAGATGAATATAACCAGGATAAAACACATTATCAACAATTAAAATTTATCATGCCTCAACGTGTATAAGACAAATAAATGTTCATTTGGAAAGAACTTCCTTACCCTGATTTCTACATTTCTTGACTTTAAGTTAAATCGTATCTGAAGTCCCAGGTGTTCTACAACAGGAGAAAATATTTTCAACCAGTTCTCTTTTAATGGAGTATATCTGTTGGCAGGCACTGGAATTTTCCTCATTTCACCTTGGCCACCCTATAATAAAGATGCAAAATTAAGAATCAAGGGAAAGTTAATCCCTTATCTATCTTGTGGAATAAACATTAAATACTATTATTTTTATGTAGTAAATAAATAAAACCACTAAAACCTATTCCTCACTCTATGGGTGATAAAGGTTATATTGGGTCTTTGAAGGTTTCAACTACCTAAGTTCTTGCAGCTTCTACCACTAGACAGGTATCAGAGATGAGTTAAAAAATGTAGTCATCTAAGGACCGCTATGTACATGCAAGGCACTATGCTGTGTTGGATAAAGAGATTTTTAAATGGCACAATCCTATGTTGTTCTGTGGTTTTCAGTCATGTCTGAGTCTTTGTGACCCCATTTGGAGTTTTCTTAGCAAAAATTCTGGAGTAGTTTGGATTTCCTTCTCCACTTATTTTATAGATGAGGAAAGTGAGGCAAATTGGGTAAGTGACTTGCCTAGGGTCACAAAACTACATAAGTGTCTGAGGCCAGATTTGAACTTGGGAAGATGATTTTTCCTGAGTCTGGGCCTCACACTCTATCCACTGTACCACCTATCCTACATGGTCCTTACCCTCCTATAGCTTGCATTATACTGGAGAGTACAACAAAATAAATATAAGGGGCAGTTAGATGGTACAGTGGATAGAGAGCCATTCATCTACCCAAGTTCAAATCTGACCTCAGACACTTACTAGCTATGTGACCATGGGCAAGTCCCTTAACCTGGTTTGCCTTAGTTTCCTCATCTGTAAAACAAGCTGGAGAAGGCAATGGCAAACCACTCCAGTATCTTTGCCAAGAAAACCCCAAATGGGGTCAGTCAGACACAACTGAACTTTTAAGTGTAAACTGAAAGCATACTTTTAAAAAACATTGATCTTGGTCATTTTTTTTTGTTTTTTGGTGACAGGGTTAATATGGAAATGTTTTGCATAACTTCAAATGTATAGCAAACATACTGCTTGCCTTCTCAATGGGTTGGGAGAGGCAAAAGGAAGGGAGAATATTTGGAACTCAAATTTTTTAATCTTAAAGATAATTAAAAAACTAGAAGAAATTTTTTTTTTTAATCAGGGAGAATTGTCGATGAGTTAATGCTCTCTATCAGTGCAGGTCAGCTCTTCCCTGCAACTTATAGCCCTAGGGAAGGATCCAGAATACTAAGAGGTTAAGTGACATGTCCAGGGTCACACATTTTGATCAGGGGCTTAAACTCAAGTTTTTCCAGATTATGGAAACCAGCCCTCTATCCACTATCTAGTGTTGCCAAAGGCCTACAAGGACCCAGATTCCCTTACTCCCTAGCTGACTGAAAGAGGGCAGGCATTCAACAATACAATACTGTCTTTCTCCCAGTAACCATTCAAACCCTTACAAATCTAATTGTATTATAATTGTCTGAAAATAATTCTGGTCACTCCCTCAAAAAGTACAAAAAAAAGTTACAAGGCAATCTCAAAACATATATTTCTCTTTCACATCAGGAGCTGTTCATTAAATATGCAGCTTCTCCAAGGACAGCTAAAGAAATAACCATGTAACTTCCCTACAGACAATTAAATAATTAGCTTATGTCCCAGTGCCCCAACACTGAGGCATTCCCTAATTCTATCACTATCATTAACTCTTTGATGCATAGCTTATGCAGAGGAACCGTAAAACACCCCCACCAAATAAAATTGTAAGTACTGCTTAGTTTGTGGGGCAGGAAAGGATTTTCAAATCCAGTGGCACTCGCACTTCAAACATCTGAACTAGAGGCTCCTAAACTTTAGGTCACAGGCTCTATTGGCAATCTGGAGAGGCCTATTGACCCTTTGTTAAGCTAACGTTTTCAAATGAGTAAAATATATGGAACCGAAAAGGAAATAAATTGCCCCGGTTCACCAACCCAATCGTTCTACCCGCCGCCCCCCACCTGCGTCCAGAAAATAAACCCACGACTCGTCCCCTTCAAACTGTACCGAGAATGCGTCCCCGGACAAAGGAGGAAAAACAGGTTTCTTTTGGGGCAGGGGCCCCTCAATATCCATCTGGCCACCGCTATCCTGACCCTCCAGCTGCTGCCCTTCCGCTCGCCGCTTTTTGCCCCGTTTGCCAGTCGTGCGAGAAATCATGGTGAAGTTGTCCTCAGCCTCCGTTGCATTTTGCGTTTCCATCACTTCTTCCATGTTGCACAACTAGCAGCTACTCCAAAGGCTTCCGGTTGCCGCACGTGGAACGGTGAAAGGCGCAGGCGCGCTTTGAAAACCCAACACGTCACTAGATAGCTCCACCCCCCTCTTCCTTTGGTCCTCTAGCAAGCTGCCCGAAGATGTGCCTATATCTTTCCATCTCTTCAGCACCTGAAATCTTGAATTAAACTTATTCAGAGTACCTTTACATTCCGTGAGCAAAGGTTAGGGAAGAGACTAAAAGAGGTGGATTTTCGTTTGAAGCTCAGACTATTACAATAATGATCAGGCATTGAATATGGTGGCTAAATGAACTTTCTTCGTTGCTGGGGGCAGTGGCAGGCAGGATACGCGGTACGGTAAGCGGGAGAGCCAAACGGTCGCTGTGGTTGTGAGTGAGTGGCGAAGGGTAATCTCCCAGTTAGAGACGGTCGCTTTGGTGGTTGGATGCCCAAGCTGTCTTGCCATGAACGCTTTCGAGAAGCCTCAGATCATCGCGCACATCCAGAAGAGCCTCAACTACACGGTGTTTGACTGCAAGTGGGTGCCCTGCAGCGCCAAATTCGTGACGCTGGGCAACTATGCCCGGGGCACTGGCGTCATTCAACTCTACGAGATCCAGCACGGGGACGCGACGCTGCTGCGGGAGGTGGGTGCCTCCAGCCGGGCCTCCCCTCCCTGTCCTCGGCGCTACCCTTCGACCCGAGATGACCTTTCTAGTTCGCCCCTCAACCTTGCCCGCACCACTTTCTCCAGCCCCTCTGAGAGGGACAGCCAGTCAGTCAATTAAGCATTTATTAAGTGCCTGATACGTGCAAATCACTGTGCTAAGCGTTAGAGACACAAAAAAAGAGGCAAAAGACAATATCTGCTTTCACGGAACATTCAGTCTAATGCGGATGACCATGTGCAAACAAATATAAACAAAGCAAGTTACAAACCCAGAATGAATAGGAAATGATTAACAGAGAGAAAGCACTGGAATTAAGAGGGCTTGGGGAAGGTGGGCTTTTAGTTGGGACTTGAAGAAGCCAGGGAAGTCACTAGTCAGAGAGGAGGAGAGAGAGGGTTCCTGGCATGGGCAGTCAAGAGATGGAGTGTCTTCTTCATAGAATAACCAAGAGAGGAAGATGTAAGAAGACTGGAAAAGTGGTGGAGGGCAGGTTATGGAAGGCTTTGAATACCAAACAACATTTTGTATTTACTTTTGGAGATAATAGGCCACTGGAGTGGAGGGGTGACATAAACAGATTTGCATTTTAGGAAAATCATTTTAGTGGTTTAAGATGGATTGGAATGGGGAAAGACTTGAGGCAGGCAGATCCACCACCATCAGGTTACTTTAGTAATCCAGATGTGATGAGGGTTTGCACTAGAGTGATGGCAGTGTCAGAAAAGCGAAGGGGAAGTATGGGAGAGATTTAGCTAAGGTGAAATGGACAAGACTTGGCTACAGCTTCGATATGAGAGGTGAAAGAGTGAGCAGTGCAGGATGACTCTAGGTTGTGAGACTGAAGGACTGGGACAGTGGTATTGCCCACTACCATAACAGAAAACTCAGAAGGGAGGGAGGGAGGGGTTGTGAATAATGAATTCAGTTTTTAACGTTTTGAGTTTAAGATCATCTAACACACCTTCCAGTTGGAAATGTTTGAAAGGCAGTTGGAGAGGCTAGAAGGTTCGCAGAGATGTTAGGGTAGGTTCAGTAGATTGGAGAATCATCAGAATAGAAATTTTAAATGAAAGTTGATGAGATCAAGTAAAATGGTTTAGAGCAGTGATGGTGAAGCTTTTAAAGATGGAGTATGTGCCTCTTCCCCTACCACATGCTGGGTATGACCCTCTCCCTTACCCCATACAGGGGAAGGGAGGAAGAGCTCCCATTGGGCAGCTGGAAGGAGGGGCTGGTGAAGTGAGGAATGTCCTCAGCTAGTGTAGAGAAGGGGAGGGAGTGGGCCAAGCACTTTGTTCCCCTTCAGCTCTGCTGCCTGTGAACCACCCACCTTAAAGGGATGGGCCCATCCCATAGGTTTGCCATAACTGGTATCGACAGAACCCTGTAGGACACCTATCTTTACAAGATCAGAACTGAATGAAGGTACAGCAAGAGACTGAGGAGGGGTAGGAAATATAGGAAGAAAACTAAGAAATACTGGAGTCTTGAGAACCTCAGGAGAAGAGGGTGATCAATGGAGATAAAGGCTGCAGAGAGGTCTAGAAGTATGAGGACTGAGAAAAAGGCAATCGATTTAGCAATTATGCCCAGGAAGGCAGAAGAGATATGGAACCAAATAACTAGAGAGTATGGGAGGGATCTAATGAAAGTTTTTTGAGGATGGGGAGACATGGATATGTTTGTAGGTAGTAGGGAAGGAGCCAATAGACTGGGACAGATTGAAAATAAGTGATATAAACTCAGTGGAACTGCTTGTCAGCTTCCAGAGGGGAGAGGAGAGGAGAGAGTGGGGAAGACAGGATCATGAATCATGTAACCATGGAAAAAATATTCTAAATAAAAATTTAAAAAGCCAAAAAAAGTAAGAAAATAAACTATACAAGTGGGGATGGCAGAAGGAACAATCAAGAGTAGATAGATGGAATGGGATCTCTTGAGTAGATAGAAGGGTGAGCCTTGGTAAAGAATAAAACTACCTTTTCATGTCATAAGACCGGTAACAGAGATAATGGCAGAAGGCATCAGAGTAATATGAAATGAGGAAGAGGGTTGAAGGAGCTCCTAGCAAATGATCTAAAAATTTCTGTAAAATATGAGGCAAGGTTCTCAGCTGAAAGAAAGAGGGGATAAGGAACTGAGTCTTGAGGAAGGATGAAAAGAATTGGAAAACCTGTAGTTGAGTTTATGTAACATAAATTTTTAATGGACTAATCAGAACTGTTGCATGATTTTCTCTACCTTCTTTCAGTAGTGCATGTGTAGGAGTAAAGATGTTAGATGGTGGGAGTAGATCTAAAGCTGAGGCTTGGCAGGGCATAATCACCAATATGATAATGGGAGTGATAAGGACTCAAGGGGAAAAGTGTTGGATTGAACTAGTTCACCAGAGTCAAGGGAAAAGAGAATAGAGTGGCTAATACAAAGAAGATAGTATGGAAGAAATTAGGGGTCAGGAGATTGGGGACAAGAGGTAAGGTGCTAAGGGAAGGCAGAAAAAGAAGTTGAAAGCCAATAGATTATTGTAAAATAAGGGGATCTCTAAACTGAGTGCTGAAGTGATGCATTTGTGGATGACAAGATCAAGGGTATATAGTCACCTCTATTGATATCTCTTTGCCTTTCCTCCAAGGCAAAACCCTACCATTTAAGGTTTATTTAGTAGTACTCTCCATATTACTCTCTTTTCTAGTTAAACTTTTCTTTCTTTTTTGCTTTTTCTCATATAGGAAATTCCATCCCCCTCTTTTGCACAGTTTATAATACAATCTCCACTAGTCACAGTTGCTTATTGGAATCAGTTCTGGTGCCACTTGTCCATATGAAGCATTTCCTAATCTTAATTAAGTGATCTCTCAATCTTGAAATTATGTTCTATATACTTTGCATTTACTTATTTGCTTATATTATGAGCCCATAGATTATAAGCTTCTAGAGGGTGTTATGGGTCAATAATAGCTGGTATGTTGAAACCCAAACTATTATTGATAAACTGTTATATTGATCTTACTGTTGGAATTGAATATAGGTATTGCTGGACTGTTGGTAATGCCCAGCTGTTATAAGTGTAATAAAGTTGTCAGTGGTTAAACTGATTCACAGGTGGTAGTTGGAAGGTCAGGACCAGTTTAATTCCACTCTAATTTATTTGTGGTTGAGGTAGGAAAAAGAAAATAGGAGGATAGAAACTAGAAGTTTAGTTATAATATCTACTTATCTTATTCTATAATATCTAAATTTAAAAACCTCCAAACCTAACTCTTCATGGAGTTTCTTCTTGTCTGCACAGCAGACCTGACTTAACTACACTTTACTGACTAAAGATGATAAATATTCAACTATCTTGTCCTAAGCTAAAATGAATCTTTATCTTCTTACAATAATTTCTAAAATTCAAAATATTAGTTTCTCTTCTCCCTCAACTCCAGAGATCCAATTGGCTGTCAGTTGCCATGAACAGCTCTCTGGCTCCCCCTGTGGTACCTGTAGAGAGTAGACTTCAGAGTCTCAGACTTATGTGGCTTAGAGAATTGAGGAGGAAAACCTCTCAATAACTGAACTCTTAACCCTTATGATAAATCTTTCCTTCTTCTCTCTCCTCAAGTCTGTTCTTCTCCACTTCAACTTCCACCAACTGTCAGCTCAAGAGAGCTCAAAACAGCTACCCTTGCTCCCTGAGACTGCCAGAGAAATCAGGAGTCCAGAATTCTCCCTTCACTGGGTTTTATACTGTACCCTTAAAGGGCCAGAAACCAGCTCTCTGTTCCTCCCTCTTAAAGGGGACAGTGTAAAAATCACACTCTTTCTCTGACCTAAAACCTGCTCTTATTGAAACTAAATAAAATCCTTATCACAACAAGGGCAAGGACAGTTCTTCAGTTTTACTTTTGTATGCCTAGTGCTCTTACCACTACTTTTCTTCTCCTGGGACTGTTGCCCTTTTCCCCATTCTGACTTTCTCAGTGGCTTCAGAAAAGTCAAATCATCAAACTCTGAGTTCACTGATTATTTAACTCCTATTCCATGCAAGGTACAAGCTGCAGAATTACAAAAGAAGATACCTGCTCTTGGGGAGTTTGCAGTCTATTTAAGATAGAATATTCTTTATAGAATAGAAATTCTTTATAGATCACCATGTTGCAACACCTCAGAATATGGTTGATGAAGATTGAAGCCCAGAGAGTTTAGGTGACTTTCCCAATGTGACATGAGTAGTAAACAAAAATCAGGATTTGAATTCATATTTTCTTATTCCAAATTAAGTACTCTTCATTACATTTCTCTCCTCTTTCCCCCAAGATTGGGGAGGTAAAATTAACATGTTAAAAATAATTAACATAATTTCATGGTATCACAGAATTTGAGAATTAGAAGAGACCTCAGTGGTCATCAATTCTATCACTGTGCCTTTCATAATAAGAGATGGATGATTTTGTTTTTATTTTAATTTGATAGTCCATAATTGCTAACAATCTCTTCAATAGTAAGTAATGAACAATTTTTTAAATTAAAATTTTTCTGGGCAAGTCATTTAACTTCTGTTTGCCTCAGTTTCCTCATCTATAAAATAATGATAATAATAGCACCTAAGTCCCAAGGTTGTTGATAGGATCAAATAAGATAAAAATTATAAATCACTAATATTATCACTTATATTATCACTTATATTATATATATCACATCTAATTATATAAATGTTAGATATTATTATTATATAAATTATTCTCCTGGTTCTGATCACATCATTCTGTATTGGTTCAGATAGGTCTTCCCAGGTTTCTCTGAAACCATCTCTTTCATCATTTCTTACAGTACAATTTATTCCATCAATTTATATATCATAATTGGTTTAGCCATTTCTTAATTGATTCCTATTCTTTGCCACCTCAGAGCTATAAACATTTTTGTATAACTTTAGAATGTGTTTTGCTTAGGACTAATCTCCCTTAATCCCCTTTCCCTCCCTCTAAAGTTCCTTTTCCCCTTTCCCTCCTATTTCTTTGTTGAGTGAGATTATTTTCTTTCCTGTGCTCAACTGTTTAAATGAATATTCTTCCCACTTTTGACCTGTTAAGATGAAAGTGAGGTTTAAGTGTCAACAGCTATTCTCCTCAACCTTTCTTCTTTGTTAATGTAGATAACTACTTGATGATTTGTGAGATATTAGTTTTGCCTAAGTTTCCCTTACCCCCACCCCCTCCTCAGTTTATTCTTCCCTTCTCTTTTATCTTTTTTAATCATCGAGATATCACAAAACTATTCCCAGGCTTTCTCTCTAATTATACTTCCTCTGTTCAGAAATGACATATGCAGCCTTTTCCCCCATGCTAGAATGTAAGTTGTTTATCCTTATTTAGACACTTAAGATTATTTGTTCCCCTTTGCTTTTTTATCTTTCTTCTAACACCTGTATCTGAATTTAAATTTCTCTTCAGCTGTGATCTTTTTCATCAAGAATGTTTGAATGTTCTCTATTTCATTAAAGATCTTTTATTTTCCTCCCTCTTATTATATTCAGTTTTATTTGATAAGTAATTCTTGACTATAAGCTTGATCTCTACTTTGTCTTTTAGAGCATCATATTTCAAGCTCTCCATTTCTTCATAGCAGTAGCAGCTAAATTGTGTATGATCCTGACTAGCTCCTTATTACATTCAGTTCTTACTTAATGTAAATAATCCATTCTGCAGACTTCCCTATCCTTTAGTGGAGCTCCATGTACCAACCTGGGCTAGCCTGGTTTACATAAATCAAGAACTGTCTGTACTTTAATTCTTCCTTTCTTTTTGACTGCTTTCAGTATTTTTAATGTGGAAGCTCCTTGTGTATGAATAATAATACTGCCTAGCATTTTTATCACACTTTAATGTTTGAAATTTTTACAAATATTATTTCCTGTAATACCCAGAACAACTTTGTGAAGTAGGCATTATTATTTTCTCTGCTTTACAGATGAAGACACTGAGACTGAGAGGTAAAATGTATGTTAGTGTCTGAGGTAGGATTTGAACCTCAGCCTCCTGAACTTCAAATCTTGCACCTGAGCCCCTATACTACCTAATCACCTCTAAAATCAGAATCCAGCCAATTCTTTGTTGGCATTCAATAACTGAAATGATACCTTTACAATTAAAGAAGTTAATTTTGATCAATGTTTTTAATATTCTTTTCTAGAACAAAAACTACTTCTATTAGTAAATTTGTCAGTGAACTTATTGATACAATCATTTACCTCACTTTTCTTACAGACCACCTGCCTAATATGAAGGAAGACTATTTTGTAACATTCTTTATTGTTTTTATATTCGGTCTCAAATGTGTTATTTTGCAACAATATAGAAAACTAATTTTGTTTTAATGAAAGATAATTTGTTTTAGTCCTCCATCTACATTAAAAATTCTATTAACTAAAAATCCCAAACTATAAAATTCATATTGTCATAATGATTACCTTTAGATCCTGTAACAGGGTTTCTTAACTTTGGGTCTGTGAATTGGTCTTTTTAAATATTTTGTTAACTTTCAATATCACTGGTTCCTTGGTAATCCTATGTTTTTTGTTTACACATTGAGAGACATTCTGAGAAAGAGTTTGGGCTTTATCATCATGGGCATGCTAAAAATGTCTATGATACAAAAAGGTTAAGAGCCCCTCAAGAAAAGTTTCTGAATCAGAGGAAATCATTGGAGAAAAATTAAATAATATTCACTATAGTTTTAAAATTAAATTGATTTTGCTGACATAATTATTTGGAAATTGATAGGCCAAGCATGACATATATTAAAATTGGTATAACCTTTCCCTTTACTAATAGTGCAATACAGATTATCTTCTGAATTCTAATTCAGTAAGAGTATAGAATAGAACAAGAGATGAGAAATAGTATTAAGTGACAGGATATATTGGAAGTGTTATATCAAAGAGGAGAGTAGGAAGGAAAAATCTAGAAAAAGATAAGTTGATATGATGATTCTGAGGAAAGAAAGATCATATTCAACTAAAGATCTTCAATTCAAATGTTAAGTCTCTCAACTTAGCACACTTTTCTAGGCACCAGGAAGACAAAGATTACATTAGATAAAATCTCTGCTCATAAGAGCTAATAAGAAATATGACAAACAGAAATAACTAAAATAAAAATTTGATAAGAGCAAAAGAGATCCCTACAAAGTATTATGAGACCATGAAGGGCAAAGAAGGCTTTAATGGAAACTGATACTGGGCCTTAGAGAGTGGAAAGAAGTCTAGATGATGGGGGAAGTTCTATTCCAAGCATGAGAAATCTCAAGAAAAGTTTCAGGGAAAACTTTCCCATTGTGCTTTATATAATTTGTATGCAGTCAGGAACAGCTAGGTGGCTTGATGGATTGAGATCCAGGCCTAGAGACAAGAACTCCTGGGTTCAAATATGACCTCAAATACTTACTAGCTGTGTGACTGTGCAAATCACTTAATCTCCATTATCTGTCCTGTACCACTCTTCTGCCATGGAACCAAAGCACAGTATTGAGTCTAAGATGAAAGGTAAGAATTTTATGGGGGGAAAATGTATGCAGTCTATATAAAGTTTTAAAACTATTTTTGTACTTATAATAATGGGAGCAAGTAGGGGGCATTTTTTTAAAAAGAAAACTTTCCAAGAAAATAAACTGGTTTTCCTTTTAAATAGGATGTATTTGAAGGTTATTTAAAAAAATTGTTTTAACTATTTGCAAGAAAGAGGAGTGTGACCTCACCAATAACTGGTGGAAAGGATGGTCCGTAAAGGGTCTTGAGAGAATAGTGAGAAAGGAGACTTGAGAACAAAAGCAGAAAATAAAAGGGATTTCTTAGCTAAGGGAGGTCAAAGAGACTAGAATAATGTTAAGAGGAACAATGGTCACAGAAGCCAGGAAGGATAAAAAAATGTGGTAAAGTTGTCACCTGTGCTGGATATTAGTTTGTTTGCCCTTTTCTACTTCTGTGTCTCTGAGTACATCATTTAGCCTGTCAGAGCTTCAAGTTCATCTGTGAAATGAGGAAGTCAGATGTCCTCTAAAATCACTTCCAAGAATGTTTCAGTTCAGTGGATAGCATTAAGCATAGTAATAATATATACATATATATGGTAAAAAAAAGCAGAATTCCTTCCCATCAAGGAAATTCTAGGCTATTATGGGAAACTGTATATGAATAGGTAAAACAATCTATGAACAAAATAATCTCTAACAACTGGAGCAATTAGAAAAGGCTTCTTGTAGAAGGTGGCACTTGACCTGACCTTTGGAAGTAATGGGACCCTAGAGGAGGAATTGAGGCTGTAGATCATTCTAGTCTAAGGACATGTAGATGGGTGGTGAAGTATAGTGTCCAGGGAACAGTGAATGACATCATTGGGCCAGAATATAGAGTTGGTGAGGGAGAATGATACTCAATGAAATGGGAAAGAGATAAGCCAAATGGTGAAGGTCTCTAAATGCCAGAAAAAAAAAGGGATTTTAGTTTTTAATCCAATAGGCTTATGTTGGTGAACCTATGGCACACATGTCAGAGGGAGCTGCTCCTCTCCCTCTCTCCACCATGCCTGAGGGCATTTATCACATGACCTGCCCCTCTGCCCAGCCGCCCGATTGGAATGCTTCCTCCCTCTTCTGTCTGGGGTAAATAGGTAGCAGGAGATGGGCCAAGGCCCTTAGTCTCTAAAAGATTTGCCATCACTGCTATAGGCAGTAGGGAACCACTGAAACATCTTTAAAATGGAAATAGCATGGTCAAAATTGTGCTTTTAGCAATAGAAGTTTAGCATCTGTGTGGAGATGGATTGGAGTAGAGAGAATTTGGATGCAGGAAGACCAGGTGGGAGTTATTACAGTAATCTCAGTGGGAGAAGCTGAAAGCAGTAAGTGAAGATATCAGATTTGAAAGATATTATTTGGGTAAAATCCATTCTTGGCAGTTGATTGGAGGGATTGGGGGACAGTGAGGAACAATGAAGAGTTGAGGATGATGCCAAACTTGTGAATATGGATGACTAGAATGGTTGTGCCCTCAACCAAAAGAGGGAAGTTGAGTTAAATTTAGAGGGGGAAATAGTGAGTTCTGTTTTGGATATGGTATATTTGAGATGCTTATAGAATATCCAAGTAGAGATGTCTTACAGGCTCATAATTCAGACCTGAAACTGAGGAGAGAGATATGGGTTGGGAATATTGATTTGGGAGTCATCTTTATAGGGATGATAGTTAGTCCATGGAAACTGGGAGATAACCAAGAGAGAAAAATAGATAAAAAAGGAAGGAAGGCCCAGGATAAAGCCCTGAGTTATAGCCACATAAGTGGTTGCAACATGGATGAAGGTTTGAGGAGGCAGAGAAGGATCATTTTTGACAGGAAAACCACTATAGAGTTCTTTTGGGAAGAAAAAAAAAGAAAGTATCAAGGAGGGAAATCAGCAATGACAGTGTCAAATTCTTCAGAGAGGATGAGAAAGATGTAAAGTGAGAAAGGGCCACTAACTTGAGCAGTAACAAGATCATTGATTACCTTGCAGAGACCATTTTCATTAGGGAAGTAGAATCAGATTCTACACTGCCAGGGATTGAGAACTGAACATGAAATGAAGTCAGTCTATATGACTATAGAGTATTTTTCTGGTATTTTTTGGATGTGAAAGGGAGGAGAAATATAGCTTGAGGGAATGGTAGAGTATAGTAAAGGGTTTCTTGTTTCTATGTTCTTAAGATGGGAGAGATCTTAGTGTGTTTGTAAGTATTAGCAAAGGAGCTAGTAAATAGAGATTGGAAGTTAGGGGGTAAGGACACAATATAAGTAAAGGACAAATCCCCAGGAGGGGATGAAATTTTAAAAAATACTATAATTGGCATTAGCAAGAAGAATGGTTCCTCCACTTCTTTGTCTAAGACTAGAGCAGAGAGGAAAAGAAGAGGGGATGATGTTAAGATTTGAAGTGTAATTAGAGAGATGATGGAACTTGGGATGAACTGCCTCAAATTTTGTGTGTGTGTGTGTGCAAGTCTGGACTTTTCTTTGCAAATTCTTGGAATTGTTCTATTTCGTTGAATGACCATACTTTCCCCTGTAAGAATATAGTCAGTTTTGCTGGGTAGTTGATTCTTGGTTGTAGACCTAGTTCCCTTGCTTTGCAGAATATCATATTCCATGCCTTTCGGTCCTTCAGTGTGGATCAGCCAGATGCTGTGTTATCCTCACTGTGGTTCCATGGTATCTGAATGACAACTTCTTGGCAGCTTGTAATATCTTTTCTTTGGTCTGATAGTTTTTTAATTTGGCTATAACCTTCCTGGGTATTGTCAGTTGGGGATTAAGTACAGGAGGTGATCTGTGAATTCTTTCAATCTCCATTTTTCCCTCTTGTTCTAGAATATTGGGGCAGTTTTCTTGAATAATTCCCTATAGTATTGTGTCCAGGATTTTTCTTTTGTCACGGTCTTCTGATAGACCAATGATTCTTAAATTGTGTCTCCTCGAACGATTTTCTAAATCCTCTGTTTTGTGAATGTGATGCTTCATATTTTCCTCAATTTTTTCATTCTTTTGGTTTTGTTTTATAGTGTCCTGCTGCCTGGTGAGGTTACTTAATTCTAGTAGTTGTATTCTGGTTCTTAAAAACTGGATTCCATCCCTGGCTTTTTGGTCATTCTTCTCTTTCTGGTCTGATTTTCTATGGAGGTCATTTTTCATCCTCTTTACCTCATCTTTCATCTTCTTTGCCTCATCTTTCATCTCCTTTGCCTCATTTTCCAGCTGATTAATTTTGGCTTTCAAGACAGTGTTTTCTGTTTCCAGATGACTTATCTTGCTGTTAAAGTTGTCTTCAGCCTCTCTTAATTGTGTTTTGAATTGCATTTTGAGTTCTTCCAAAGCCTGTATTCAATTCGCTGGGATTTCTGATTTATCATTTGCTGATCCCTCCCCCTCTATTCCATTTGCTGTATAGAAGCTATCTATTGTAATTTCTTTCTTCTTTCTTTTTCTGTTGTTTGTTCATATCCACGCTTTCTTTGCTCCCCATATTTGTCTGTGCTCTTGTTCCTCTCATTTTTTTTTTTTGGTTTTGGGGGCTTCTGTTAGTCTCCCCTCTTGGAGCTTTGACAGAAGATCTCTTGGTGCAGTCTCTGGGGGAGAGTTGTTGGAGGTTTGAGCTTCCCTGTCCTCTGGAGGCTTTTGATTGGATTAAAGTCCAGCAGTCAGTGAGGGAGGGGTGTGGAGTCTGGACTTCCTGAGTTCTGAAGATGTTTGATGGGATTAAGTTCAGTTTGGTTGGGCTGGGTGTGCTCTGAGGCCAACACCTCCTGTAAGGCTGGAGCAAATATGGAGGATCTCCACAGCTCTGGCCAGGCTGCCAGCTCTATGTTCCCTCTCTAGCTCCTTCCCTGCCATCTGTGTTCGATGCTCTGAGCTTGGCATAGCCCTGCCTGCAAGGTACACTCTCCAGACCAGCACCTTTGCCCGCCCAGAAGTTCCCATTTTTGCTGGAGTCTCAGCACTCTAGGTGGGTGGGTGGGTGGGGTCCTGGGACCTTCCTTCCTCCTTCCCCTTAAACCCGAGTGTTCTCGGATTCCAGCTTTCGGGGGGGGGGGGTACCTTTTGAATTGAGTCCAGAAGGAGGGTTCCTTGGTTCTGTCTTGTTGTTAGGTTTGATTTTTAGTCCCCTAGAAGCATTCAGTTTGTGATCAGTAAGGAAGGGTATTCAGAGGTCTGAACTTCTGCTCCTTCTAGGCCGCCATCTTCTCAATTTTTTTTTTAAATCTTCATCTTCCATCTTCGAATCAATACTGTGTATTGGTTCCAAGGCAGAGAAGTGGTAAGGGCTAGACAGTGGGTGGTTAATTGACTGTCTAGAAAGTGTCTGTGGCCAGACTTGAACCCAATCTCCCTTCTCTAGGCCTGGCTCTCAATCCACTGAATCACCTGGCTTCTCTCTTCAAATTTTTCAATAAAATATGAGGAAAGGTCCTCTACTGGGGAGGTGGAGATAGTGTGGAGATTGTAAAGATGAATTTAGAGTTGTGACTTAAAATCTAAATTTAATTGGTCGCCAGGGGAATCCCATATAAAATACCCAGCTCAGTCTGGTATTTTATGGTAATTTAATTAATATAGTGGGAAGGAATTAAGGAGGGGGAAGGAAGGGGATATAGGATTTTCCTGCCTGGCCTGTGCCAGGGGGTGTTTAAAATCCCCACCTCTAGGTCTCTGAAGAACATTAGAGGCTTCTAAGAGGATAAAGTTAGAAAGTAAAGGAGGAAAACTCAACCAGAAACTCACCACCGAACCGGACAATAGCTTGTAACTATGCTAAGATGCTGAAAGGCTCTGCACGCTCCTCTCAGCTAACTCTCCACCACCAAAAAGGGAAAGAGAGTGTTTTTATGAGAGATAAAGCATCCCAAATATATAGACATTTCACCCTTGTGTCTCCTCCTCTGAACTTTCACATCTACTAATCACATCAAAGGCTTTCACCAGGACTGCCCATACTTTTAGTTCTCACCTTCTTTGATTAGATTATATCTTTTGACTTACTTAACACTTCTTTGTTAAGTTCACCTTTTTTTAGTTACTTGACCTTTTTGTGATTAATTTAACCATTATAGTTTCTTAACACCTTTTTGTATTAAGATCTAAAAATAGACTTAGCTTAATGTTCTAGCCTCACTATAAGGTGAGAACTAAGTACCTTCATTGTTCAGTCAGGAGATTACAACTTTATCTTCCCCTAAAGTAAGGTTTAAATAGGGGGTAGTAATTTAAAGTTTACAAGATGGTGTAGATAGCTTGAAGAGAGAAGAACCAAGGCTGTGGTCATACAATAGAGTTCATCTGGGAATACTAAAGGTATTGAGGTATAACAATAAGGACTTAATTCAGAATTACACAGTCTAGATTAATTCTAAGCCTATTTGACAAAGTTGACTTCCTTATGTACATTCAATTATAGAAATGGAAGTGGATGATGGGAGTAATCTAGGATGGCCCTTAGTAAGATAAAGGATCAGGGGATTTAAAGGTAGAGACAGTATAAAATTTAAACTAATTATATTGAGATAAGATCAAGGTTTTAAAGGAAGGAAAGTGGGACCAGAATATTATTATAATGTTTTGGGAAAGCAAAGATGGGCAGTGGCAAAAGGTGGCAATGAAAATTGAGGTTTAATAGGGCACAGGGAAAGATGGAAGATGTGACTATATCTTCCAGAAAATTTTAAGATTTATGGATTGTGGAGGTGGAACCCTTTGTGGTTGGTCAGTGGGTATGTTCTACCTTGCATATATGGCTGAGGGGAATTGAAAGGATTCAGACTATGGAGGTTTAGAAGGTCCAACTAAGGGAAACAAAGTCTGAAGTTCTGTAATAATGATTCATAAAGGATAACCTACAACACATTGGCATATGAGTTTTTTTCAGGTGTGCCACAAAATTTTGAAGGTTAGTTAAGAAGCACATAAATATTTTGGTTTATTGTTTTGTTTCTATAACCTTATAAAAACAAAAACTGAAGTATGTTCTAACTTCCTATTTTAGGTTTCCAGGAAGAATGTAGTTCATTAAGGGATGAAATTCCCCTATTTCCAAGTTAGTAGTGATCACAGAACTGAACCTATCAATGCCTCATTAAAGAGATAAAAGAACAGGAGAACAAATGCACAGATTTTAATAGTTATTAAATACTACTTTTTCCAGTAATGTATTGAGAAAAAAAGCTAAAAGAAAACATGATTAGCATTTTATAAGAAAGTGTTTTAATTACATATTATAATGTATATCTTACTTAAATTCCATAAATAGCTCCATAGATATTGTTGGTTACAAATAGCTGCTGAGTTAAATAATTTGTCCTTTTTCTCCAAAATCAAGATTGAAAAGGCCAAGCCCTTTAAATGTGGAACATTTGGTGCAGCATCTCTTCAGCAAAGATATCTAGCTACTGGGGATTTTGATGGAAACCTGAGTATATGGTAAGATTATTTAATCTACTTAAATGAGATTTTAATATTCTTTGATATTCCTATTATTCTCCCTCAGGAAAAGATAATTTTTAAAAGAGTTTCCTTGTTCAGGTTTAATTTGGTTTTAAGATATATTCTTTTCACAATCCATTTTTAATATTCATATTCAAGTGCAGATTGACAATAGACATTTAAGAAAATGCTACAGGAATTAATTACTTTAAATACTAATATTTAGGACCCTTGACTTCTGATTTTACCCTTACTTTAAGGAAATTTGTTATGTGAAGATCCAAACTTCTAAAACTGAAAAGTTATTTTATATTTAATGACAAATGTAGCATGCCTTTCACAAAAGGATCCATTGACTACATTTCTTTAAATAAAAGTTTTCACTAGTGAATTTGAAAGCTGGTTTTTAGAAATCAAATATTTATATAAATTTTTCAGGAATATAACTTGTGTAAATTAAGGCATCTTTATACCATAAAAGGGAGCCATAATAAATATGCCAAAATCTTGCCATCCGTTTCCTTTATGAGAATATCTTTTCATTTCTAAGTAATGTGGTATAACAAAACTAGATTAGAAGTCCAAGGACAAAACTAGATCAGACGTCCAAGTTCTAATTAAGGCATTGATACATGCCACCTTTATTTGTAACTGAAGGGAAATCACTTCACTTTTATGGCCTTAAGTTTCTTATCTGTAAAGTCAGAGTATTGGACCAGGGATTCTCTAAAGTCTATCATTCCTAGCCCTAATGCTAAAGCCTATATCCTTTTAATTTTTAGGAGCATCACTTATATTAATGACTTGAAAGGTATGATCATAAGGTGATTCTCTGGGAAGGAAGTTTCCTCTCCAGAATTATCTTGCCTAGCATTCTGACCCTAGGAAAAAATTGTCTTGAAACTTTTTTTTGAAACTTGAAATTTTTTTTGGTTTCCTATTCTTATATTCTTTAGGAAATTGGAGCTATTCAGAATTCCTCTTTGTATTAACTGCTTTATGGATAAACATGAATAGGACCTAAGGTGAAATATGAATAAAACCAAGTACTTAAAAACTGTTGTTTTTTTCTGGACTCTGTCAAAATAAATAAATGAGATCTTAGCCTAGTTTACATTTTAAAAATGAAAGCAGATTAAAGTTCTTAAAAATAGGCTGTCCTCTAACAAAGAACTCTCCAGACTTGCTTATCCTATTCATTTATTTAGCAAACTTCTTCTTTAGAGATAGTACTTCTTAATTTCTAGAATATGAATGAATAAGATTAAAGTTTTACTACATCTGTGATGGAGAATCTGTCACATGTGCCAAAGATGGTACACAGAGACCTCTCTATGGGCACCAGGCCCTGACCCACCCCTGTATGCAGGAGACAGGGTACGAGGTCTCTGAGCCACCTCCCTGCTTAGGCTTCCCCCACCTTCCCCATCAGACTTGGGCAGCAGCCTCCTTGCTCTGCCTACTCCCAGGACAGCCGGGTACAGGGATGCAGATCCCTGTGGCCACAGGAGGTGCCACCACCCCCTTGAGCAAGATGCACACAGTTGGGGGGGCCACAGGCACCGGGTCCCTAAAAGATTCACCATCACTCTACTCTACATTTATGGGGATATTTGTGTATAAACACATATACATGTACATATATACACATAACATGTATATTTCTGTATAATATATACATATGCTATATATATGTATATATAAATAATATATGTGTATATCTGTGTCTGTCTCTGTGTGTGTAGAAATTGGGATTATGTATAAGGAATCACCTGACATGGAAACTCAGTCTGTATTATAATCACATTTTAAAAAATAAGGGTGATTTACACTAAATATTAAAGAAGAGAAAGCCTGGAAAAGGCTTCCCCAGGAGAGGGGGGGGAGCAAACAAAGGAATATGAAAGAATAGGAGAATAGATTGAGAAGTAGGAGTTTGTGTAAAGCAATGCATATTAGCAACTCATCTGTAACTTCTAGTTTAAGAGAGTTCCTTAAGGGCTGCTCTAGACATTAAAGTGACTTATCATAAGTGACACATAGGTGTCAGATGCAAGATTTGATCACATCTTCTTGATTCCAAGGCTGATGGTGCTTTGCATATAAACCTAGTCTTGCTAAGCAAATTGGCAGGCAAGGTTTACAATTCATGAATAGTCATTTTTTTCTTGGAAAAAAAAATTTAGTGGGGGCATCTCAGTGACTCAGTGGATTGAGAGCCAGACCTAGATAGAGATGGGAGGTCCTAGGTTCGAATCTGGCCTCAGATACTTCCCAGCTGTGTGACCCTGGGAAAGTCACTTGACCCCCATTGCCTAGCCCTTACAACTCTTCTGCCCTGGAACCAATATATAGTATGATTCTAAAATGGAAGTTAAGGGTTTTAAAAAAAACATAAAAAATAAAAAAGATATTTAGTGCTAAAATATTAAAGGCAAGAAAGATTAGGAAAGACTTCAATAGGAGAAAAATAAAGGAGAATTGGAGAAGAGACTGAAAAGAAGAGGGTTTGTTAAAATTAAAAGAACCTTGTCTCTTAGACATTCTGTCTAGGATACACATTTCCACATATCAGTTTGCCAGTTGTTATTTTAAAATTTTGGAACATTTGAGCCTATATAATATTATATCACAGCTAATATTTTAAATAATTTATAATATTTAGGCAGTTTCAAAAAAATTATTTAAATGTTTGAAGTATTACCTAGAATTCACAATGAAAATAAAAATATGAACTTTCTTATTAAGGGAGACTTTTTATTAGTATGAAATAAAACTAATCCACATATTTAGATATTAATTAAACATCTCAATCTAAATACCTCCACTTTGGTGTATTCTAAACTAATTCATATTTACTTTTTTATTAAAGTTGGTATAAGAGTTTTAGTTTAAAGATTGAGATTAAGAAATGGCATGTTAAGTAGGGAGATGATAATAGGGTGAAATGCAAAATATTTTAAAACTAATATATGTCAGAAAAATTTCATAACAAAACCTTTATTTTAAAGGCAAGTTTGAGGGGCAGTTAGGTGACTCAGTGATTAAAGAGCCAGGCCTTGAGACAGAGAGTCCTGAGATTAGTTGTGGCTTCAGTTACTTCCTAGTTGTATGACCCAGGGTAAGTCTCTTAACCCCCGTTGCCTAGCCCTTACCATTCTTCTGCCTTGGAACTAATACTTAGTATCAATTAAGACTGAAATTTAAAAAAAAATGAAAACTTTAGCATTGTTTTTATTTTATTGGAAGACCTCGAGGCATACTCTGAAAAAACTGTTTTCTGTTTTATAGGAATTTGGAAGCTCCATTGATGCCTGTGTATTCTGTCAAAGGCCATAAGGAAATTATAAATACGATAGATGGTGTGGGTGGCTTAGGAATTGGAGAAGGAGCACCAGAAATTGTAACTGGAAGCCGAGATGGTGAGTCAGCTTACTCTTTATCTTCAGTCTTTGCTGGAGGAAATCGATGTGAACACTTGTGAATCTTAAAAACTATTCAGACTATACTTTAGAAGATTTTATTTCGCTATTTCCTTATTGTAACAATGGAGATACTTGGTCTAACAAGAATCAGGAATGTCTTTGGAACTTTACATTACTCCACCCATATGTAGACATACTTTAGGGAAAGATAAAGTTGTAAACTCCTGATTGAACAATGAAGGTACTTAACTCATACCTTATAGTGAAGCTAGAACCTTAAGCTAGGTCTATTTTTAGATCTAATACAAAAAGGTGTTAAGTCCCTGTAAAGATTAAATTAATCACAAAAAGGTCAAATAACTCACAAAAGGCAAGCTTAACAAAAAAGTGTGAAGTACTTCAGAAGATATCATCTAACCAGAGAAGGTGAGAATTAAAGAGTGGTGAGAACTAAGAATGGGCAGTCCTGGAAAAAAGTGTCTACTATTAGTAGACATAAAAATTTAGGGGAGGTGACATAAGAGAAAATTCTCTTTTAAAAGAAGGCTAAAAGTCAGTTCAAGAGATTATTCTGAATTCAGTTCAGGAGATTGAGTTCAGTGGAGGCCTGGAACCCAGCTTGGAGATGGTCTCATGGTGAGTGATAAGACTGACTCCCTTACCCTTAGGCTCAGGGAGGCCACTTTGGCCAAGGCCTTTAACTACTGCCTGGCTCAAACTGAGGGAGAGCAATTTAAATTAACTCTCTCTCTCTCTCTCTCTCTCTCTCTCTCTCTCTCTCTCTCTCTCTCTCTCTCTCTCTCTCTCTCTCCTTAATTCCTTCTCTCTATGTTAATTAAAATCACCATAATTCCCAGCTGACTTGGGTATTTTATTATTTGGGAATTTTCCCTAGCGACCAATCATTTAGATTAAAGTCAAAACACTAAAATTATCCTTACACACTGAAATGGAAAAAAGTCTTTTTGGATCCTTGCTTTTAACTATATTCATTCATTCATTCATTTAAGACTATATATTGTAAACGCCAAAACTGTAAGGATAATTTTTAGTGTTTTAACGTAAAATCTAAATAAGTGGTCACCATGGGAAATTCCCAAATATGAAAATACCCAGTCATCTGGGATTTATGGAGATTTTAATTAATAAAGAAAGAAGGAATTAAGGGAAGGAGAGAGAGAGAGAGAAAGAGAGAATTAATTTAAATTGCTCTGGCTCAGGACAAGCCAAGCAGTAGAAAAAGGCCTAGGCCTGAGCCTAAGGGAGAGCGAGTCAGTCTTTATCACTCACCACAAGACCAACTCCAAGCTGGGTTCTTCCACTCTGAACTGAAATCCTCTCCAAACTGAATTCAATTGTCTCCTGACTTTTTACCCCTTCATTTTAAAAAAATTTTCTCTTATGTCACCTCCCCTAATTTTCATGTCTACCAATCACAGTAGATGCTTTTTTCCAGGCCTGCCCATTCTTAGTTTTCACCTTCTTTGGTTTTCACCTTCTCTAGTTAGATTAAATCTTCTGAGTACTTCACACCTCTTTGTTAAGCTTGCTTTTTGTAAATTAATTGATCTTTTTAGGTACTAATTTAACCTTTACAGGTACTTAACACCTTTTTGTATTAGATCTAAAAATAGACCTAGCTTAAGGTTCTAGCTTTACTATAAGGTATGAGTTGGGAACTTTCATTGTTCAATCAGGAGTTTACAACTTTATCTTCCCCTAAGGCACTGTCTGAGTAGGGTGGAGCAATTTTAAAAGTTCCCAATACATTTCTGATCAAGTATCTCCATTGTTACAATAGGGGAATAGCTAGACCAAATCTTCTAAGGTACAGTCTGAGTAGTTTTTAAGATTCACAGTATACATAAAGTTTTATGATAAAAATATTTCACATTCCTACAGTGCTTTGTCATTTACAATTGTGAGATTTAAAATGGTTGAGGTCTTAAACTGTAGTGATTAAAATAGTGGAAGATATAAATTGTGATAGATATAAGAGAGGGTGAGTAAATTTGACCGCAGAAATATGTTTCACTACAGTGTCCTGGGTTTTAAAATCAAATATAAGGTGGTTGCCAGGGAAATATTCCCAATTATTCAAATACCCAAGTCAATTGGGTTTTATAGAGATTTTAATTAACAATACAATGAATAATCAAATAAAGAGAGAGAGAGTAAGAAAGGAATAAGTATGAAGGGCCTCAAGCCAATATGGCCTAGAACTGAGTCTTAAAAGAGAAATCAGTCAGTTTTTTAACACTCACCACAAGGTCTGACTAAACAAGGATAATAGTGACACCAGGCCAGTGTCCTTCCTCAAAGAGTCTTCCAGCCAGAAATTGTTTCAAAGGGCTTCTCTCAAGAGCCTCCAGAGCTCCTACCCCAGAGGAATAGAGCCCCTCAGAGGAGCTCCTCAAGGAGCTCTCCTTCAGAATGAGATTTCCTCCAAAATCACTTCTCCTCAAAGAGATCTATCTCCAAGGAAAGAGCCCTCAAGCATCAGTCCTCAAGGAAATGAGTCTTTCAGAATGAGATCCTCCAGAATGAGAGTCAGAAATCGAGATCCCTGAATGAGATCCAAGCTCTTATTTTTAAGGGCAAAATTTCCTCTGTCACCTCTCCTAAGTCCTCACATCCACCAATCAATGTAGATGTTTCTAAAGGACCGCCCATTTTGAATTCACAGCTGAGTAGTTTTAATCTCTTTAGTAAGTCAGAAAAAAATGCTGCTGTGTCGACAAATTTCATTAAGAAAAAACCTCTGAATAAGTTATCACCCTTTTAGGTTTAAGTAGTTTACAAGTTGCCCCACCTTTATAGGTACTTAGTATCCCATTGTATCAATTCTAAAACAGTCATGACTCAAAGAACTTTCTGTCCCTTCCATAAGCATGGATCAAAGTACTTTCATTGTTTAGCAAGCAGTTTTCTGTCCTAAAGCAGTCTTAAGTAGGGTGGGGCAGGGACACTCCCATAGCTAGGAGCCCCCACACTCAAGTAGAGTTCTCACCATCTGCTAGGGAATTTTTTTAAGTAGAAAATTCCCCAATGGGGAAATTTCCAACATTCATAAGTCTGAGAAATTTTAAGGTTTACACAATCTCTTTTGATTCTTAAAATAGTCTATTGAGGTAAGCAAGACAAGTGATACCCACATTTACAAATGAGGAAACAGGATGAGAGGGTTATTTGTCTGTGATTTCTCTATGCTTCCACTGAGATGTAGTGGAACTGAGACTAGAAGTGAGGGATTCTTTGTCCTAGCCTAGTACTCTCTTCATTATGCCATGTTTCTGCTAGTGGGCAAGTTAGAGTTTAAAAGTAAGTCATCTTATGTAAGTTTTTAAGTTGATTTAGAAAGAAATTATGTTTGAATCTCATATAAGGCACAGGAGTCAAGAAGGTTTTGTGGTAGGCCCTTATTAAATATTTGTTGATTGATTGATTATATTATTTATCATACTTATATAACTTAGATAACATTAGTGAAAAGGGAGAAAGAATAAAAGAGAAACAATACTGAGGCCATGTTTAATAGGTTAACATCAAACTAGAGCAGTGAAATACTCCATGAGAACAAAGAAAATAATCTGTGATCTGAAATAGGTAAACAACTGTACTTTGTGAATGAAACCTATATTATGGATTATTTAAGAATGGCTTATTAAAATCATTAATATGAAAAATCAATCAAGTTATATTGATATTACTTCTGTAAATGGTAAAATGCAGTCTTATTAAAATTACAGTCGCAGATTTCAGTCTAGAAAGGTTCATTAGAGATTATCTAGTCTGAGCCTCTTATTTTTCACAGATGAGTAAACTGAAGTAAATATGATTTGCTCAGAGTCCCACAAGTTACTTCCTAGGTCCTTTGATTCCATAGCTAATGCCCTTTCCATTATACTATGTCTAGATTATTATAGATCAGAAAATATGTTACTTTTCTCAGGTATCATGGTACCAAAAATATTACCGTTGACAGTTTATCCTCTCATTATTGGTTTTAGGAGTATGATACAAGAAAACTAAAAGCAAACTACTTGGTAACCATTTCATTTTAACAATCCTTTTTTATTTCTAATAGGAACAGTGAAGGTATGGGACCCCAGGCAAAAAGATACTCCCGTTGCTAATATGGAACCTGTACAAGGAGAAAGCAAGAGAGACTGTTGGACTGTTGCATTTGGTAAATTATTAATCAACATTTGCATTTTTAGATATCAGATTACAAAACACAAGAAAGCCCTTGTAGAAATTTTAATGGTTATATATTCTTTTTAGAATTATATGATTTATATAGAATTCTTTAAAAAAGAGAATATTTACCTAGATCTAAGGACTGGCCATTTTTTTTTTAACTCTGATTGCCATAAGCAATCTTAAAAAACACCTCTGGGTGATTCTAGTCACCCAAGTAGACAGGTTTGTGAAAGAAAATATACACAAGTAGAAGGAGACAAAAAAAGAGAAGGAAGAGATACAAAGAGTAAGGAATGGCAAAGTGCTGCCAATTGATTATTTCAAACCTTTCGAATCAAAGTGTCCTGATACTTTACCCTCTGCCACATAATCTTGTACTGTTCATTCTAGTTACTCTGGCTTCCCAGTTGTACTTAAACCCTAAAAAGAAAAACAAAATTAGCCAAATGGTAAAAGAAGCACAAAAAAATTCACTGCAGAAAAGAACTTCGTAAAAAATCAGAATTGGCCAAATAGAAAAAAATTCACTGAAGAAAAATAATTTCCTAAAAATGTTAAGTGGAAGCTAATGAACCCATAAAATATCAAGAAATAGTGAAACAAAAGTGAAAAGAATTAAAAGATATAGAAGAAAGCATGGATCTCATTGAAAAAAATAACTGACTCAGAGGCAACTATGTGGCTCCATGGGTGAGAGCCAGGTCTAGAGATGGAAGTTCCTGGATTCATATTTGGCCTCAGACATTCCTAGCAATGTGACCCTAGGCAAGTCACTTAGCCCCCATTGCCCAGCTTTACTGCTCTTCCTCCTTGAACCTGATACAGTATTGACTCTAAGACAGAAGATAAGAGTTTTAAAAAAGAAAGAAAAAAACAATTGACCTGGGAAATAGATTAAGGAGAACAATTTAAGAATTATTGAATTACCCGAAACCCATAATTTAAAATTTTTTCTAAAAGAGCCCAGATATCATATTTCAAGAAATTATCAAGGGAAACTGCCCCAATATCTTTGAACCAGAGATTAAAATAGAAATTTAAAAATACATTGATTATCTCCTGAAATGAAATGAAAATTTCCAGGAACATAGATTTTAGAGCTCTCAGGTTAAAGAGAAACTATTGCAAGCAGCCAAAAAAGAAGCACTCAAATATTGTGGAGCCACAGTCAGGATCACACAAGGTTTAGCAGCTTCTAAGAAGGCTTGTAATATGATTATTTCAGAAGCCAAAGGAGCTCGAATCAAAATCAAGAATAACATACTTAGCAAAAGTGAGTATAATCCTATAATGGAGAAAATATATATTTAATAAAATAGAGTTCTTTCAAGCAGAACTGATGAAAAGACCAGACTTGAATAAAAAAGTTGACTTTCAAATACCAGACTGAAGAAAAGGGTCAAAAAGAAAACCTAAAAGTGAAATCATAAGGTTAAATTGTTTATATTCCTAAATGAGAAGATGATATATATTACTACTAAAAACTTTATTATTAAGGCAGGTGGAAGTTATCTACATAGAGGTCATGGATATGAGTGTATTATATTGGAATGATGTAAAAAAATGAATGAATGAGAAAAAGGGATGTACCTGTGTAAGGGAAAGGAAGATTGGCGAAAATTATCTCATATAAAAGAGTTACTTTGTAAAGGAATAACTTTATGTTGTAGAGGAAAACAATTGGGAGACAGGCAATGCTTGACCTTTACTCTCCTCAGAATTGTGGTTGAAAGAGGGAAGAATATTTATTCACATTCAGTTAGATATAAAAACCTATTTTATCCAACAGTAGAGCAGAGGAGGATATGCATAAGAAGGGAAAGAGGGATAAAAAGGAGGGGAGATTAAGGTAGACAGGGGACAAAAACAAAATGGCTCTTTGAGGACGGACAGAGTAAAAAGAGAGAAGGATAACTAAGAGAGAATAGGATGAAGGGAAATAAAGAGTAATCATCATTGTGAGTGTGAATGGGATAAACTTGCCTATGAAATGGAAATGGATAGATGAGAAATCAAATTCAGCAATGTGTGGTTACAATAGATACACTTGAAACAGAAACACACTGAAAGATTAAAAAAAAAGGAGGATCATGATGGAATCTAGTATGCTTTTAGCTGAAGTAAAAAAGACTTGGGTTAACAATCTTGAACTTAGACAAAGCAATATCAGAATTAGATCTAACAGATGGGGGTCCGACCTGAGGCAAATGGGACAGAGAGAGAGAGTGAGTAATGTAGCAAAATTTTATTGTGATAAAGGGAGAGGGGTGAAGGGCAAGCAAGTGGGGAGCCTGCAAACCTGCAAATGGCTAGGGGTCTCTACCTAGGTGGAGAAGGGGGCAGTCTTTTATAGAGTTGGGGTCTGGGATGAGGTAACCTGTGTTGCCTCTAATTGGCCAAAGTTGGGGTACTTCTGTCCAGATGATAGGATGTCTCTAAGAGGGTTGGATGGGAACCTCAGTCTCTGGGGGTGGGAATTGGTCAATGATGTGGGAGGTCATTTGTCTAAGCCTGACAGCAAAGTCCTGATGTTCTGCAGGTTTTACTAGGACTTTGTCTCAGAGTTTAAGGTGCTGGGGTGGGAGAGCTGTTGGTCTCAGCAGGGAAAGGGGAGGGGAAAAAGACATTTTGGTCACAGGATCTCTCTGAGATCATCAGGAAAATTGTTTTACAAAAAAGGTACCATAGACAAGGAAGTCATATCAATTCTAAATATACATATGCACCAAATCACATCACATCCAAATACTTAAAAGAAAAAGTTCAATGAATTGCAGGGAAAAATAGACAGTAAAACTGTACTAATGGGGAACTTCAAATTTGTCCTCTCAGAACTACTGAAAATTAACCATAAAATAAATTAGAAAGAAGTCAAGAAGATGACTTTTAGGAAAGTTAGTTATGATAGACCTCTGGGAAAAAAACAAATAAGAATTGATACCATACATTTTTCTCAGCCATACCTCAGAAATTGATCATTCATTAGAGCATAAAAACCTCAGAACCAAGTGCAGAAAAGCAAAAATATTAAATGCACTTTTTCCTCAGACCACTATGTAATAAAAATTACATTCAATAAATTGCTATAGAATCATTCATTAAAAATTAATTGGAGAGACAGCTAGATGGTTCAGTGGATAGAGAACCAGACCTGGGTTCAAATCTGGCTTCAGAAATATTCTAATGGTGTGACCCTGGGCAAGGTACTTAACTCTAGTTACCTAGCCCTTACTGCTCTTCAGCCTTGTAACTGATAATTAGTATCACTTCTAAGACGGAAGATAAAGGTGTTTTGGGGTAATTAATTTGAAATTAAATAATCCTAAAGAAAGAGTGGGTCAAAGAACAAATTATAGAAATAATCATTTTTATTAAAAGATGCCAGAAGCCATGAAAGACCATGCTGTTTGACATGGTCACACATGGAAACCAGGGACTACAAAACAGCCCCCAAGAAGAATGGAAACATCCACTGAAACCCCCCCTAAGTGACTTTCCTTTTTAATATCCCATTATTAATGGAATTGCTATGATTATTATTCTTACTTAGTCCCAGGAAAAATAGATGAGAGCAACATGATTGTACAGTTAATGACACTAATGAAATAACATACCAAATTTGTGGGATGCAGCCAAAGCAGTACTGAGGAGGAAATTTACATTTCTAAACAAAACAATTAATAAGAGAAAGAACATTTAACTAGATGTGCCATTTAAAAAAAAAAAACTAATACAAGTTAAAAATCTCTAGCTAAACACCAAATTTGAAATCCTAAAAAAAAGAGAAATTAATAAAATGTAAAGTTTATTTTTTTTAAAGCATTGAACTGATAGATGCAGATTGAAGAGTTAGAGAAAATCCACTTAAAATAACAGCAAACACTATAAAATACATGGAAGTTTACCTGCTAAGACAAATCCACAAACTATTGAACACAATTACAAATACTTTTCACACAAAGTCAGATCTAAACAACTGGTGAAATATAAATCGTTCATAGACCGATTGAGCCAATATAATAAAAATGACAATTCTACCTACTTAAATTTACTTATTCCATGCCATATCAATTAAATTATCAAAGAATTATTTTATACATCTCAAAAAAATAGTATCAAGGACACAAGGAATTGCGCATCAGCTATGGGAAGGGGTGGGGGAAGGGGAAGGAGGGAAAGAATAGGATTTTTGTAACCAAGGAATAATGTTCTAAATTGACTAAGTAAAATTTTCTAAAAAAAAAATAGCAAGAAAATTCTTCTGGAAGAAAAAAAGATCAAGAACATCAAAGGTGTTAGTAGAAAAAATTGTAAAAGAAGGAAACCTTGTAGTACCAAGTTTCAAACTATACAAAGTGGCAATCATCAGAACAATATAGTCCTATCTAAAAAATAAAGTGGTAGATCTGTAACATTTAAAGTAGTGTTTGGCAATAAACTGTAACAATTAAAAGAGTGGTTTGTGTAAACTGTGACCACGGAAATATGGTTTCAAGATATTGTCTTGAGTTAAATCAAATATAAAGTTGTCGCCAGGGAAAAACTCCCAAATATGAAATATACCCAAGTCAGCTGGGTTTTTATGGAGATTCTAATTAATACAAATTAAGGAATTAATGAAAGGGAGAGAGAGGGAGTAAGAGGAAATAATGAGAAAAGGGGTAGGCCAGCCCAAGCCAGCCTCGGCCAGCCTCGGCCCAAGCCCTAAGAGAGATCAGTCAGTCTTTAATCCACTCACCACAAGATTTGTCCCAAGCAAAATTCTAGTGTTCAGAGAGACCCAGCTACTCCAACTAGTCTGAGCTCCAATTCAGCTTTGGCAAACTGAATTTTCAGCCAGCCACCAAGCCCTTCAAGGCAGCTCTGGCAAGCTGCCTCTCTCCAATTCAGCTTTGGCAAGCTGAATCTCCCAGAGACCTCTTTTGAGCTCCTTTTAAAGAGAATTTTCTCCTATGTCACCTCCCCTAAGTTCTCACATCTACCAATAACAGTAGACATTTTCCAAAGGACAGACCATTCTTAATTCACACCTGAGTAGACTAAACTTTTGAGTAAGTTCATACCTCTTTGCCCCTTGCAAGTTTGCAAGTTGCTTGACCTTTTAGGTACTTAGCACCCCTTTGTATTAGATCTAAAAATAGACTTAGCTTAAGTGCTTGGCCTCACTATAAGTATGGGTTAAGTACTTTTCATTGTTCAGTAAAGAGTTTACAACTTTATCTTCCCCTAAAGTATGCTTAAGTATGGGTGGAGTAGAGTTCTCACATCCCTGATCAAGTACCTTCATTGTTTAAAATGGGGAATGGTCTTAACCAAATCTTATGAAGTAGGGTCTGAGAATTTTTAAGATTCACAGACCAGAGGAATAGATTAAGAATACAGTACATGGTGGTAATATTTTGATCTAGAGTTTGACAAACCCAAAGATCCGAACATTTGGGGTAAGGACTCACTATTTGACAAAATTTGCTATGAAAACTGGAAAGCAATTTGACAGAAATTAAGTATAGACTAATATCTCACACCAAATACAAAAATATAGTCAAAATAATTTGTATATAAAGGGAAATATAAGCAAATTTAGGAAGCATGGAAAAATTATCTCTCAGATCTATGGATAAGGAAAAAATACAGTAAGTGAAATATATAAGTTTAATTAAATGGAATTTAAAAGTTTTCACACACCACACACACACATAAATGAAATCAGGAAACTGGGAGACATTTTTTTTAATTCCATGTTTCTCTTTTAAATACCTTATTTCTTGAATATATAAGAAACCTAGCTAAATTTATAAAAATACAAGCCATTCCCCAGTTGATAAATGGTCAAATATATGAATAAGAAATTTTTAGAAGAAGAAATCAAAGCTATCAATAGTCACATGAAAAAATCCTCTAAATCACTCACTATTAATTAGATAAATATAAATTAAACAATTTTGATATATCACCTCATATCTATTAGATTGGAGATACGGAAAAATTGGGACACTGATGCACTATTGCCAGAATTATGAACTAGTCCTTTCTGGAAAACAAATTGAAAATACACCCAAAGGACTATAAAACTACACATACTCTTTGACTTAACTATAACACAACTCTATATCCCAAAGAGATTACAGAAAAAAAGGAGAAAGACCAAATTAAAAAAAAATATTTATAGCAGCCCTTTTTGTGGTGGCAAAGAATTGGAAATTGAGGGGATGCCCATCAGTTAAAGAATAGCTGGACAAGTCATAGCATAGAAGACTGTACTATTATGCTATAAGAAGTGATGAGCATAATGGTTTCAAGAGAAACCTGAGAAAACCTATATGAACTGAGGCAGAGTGAAATAAGCAGAGCCAGGAAATCATTACATACAGTAACAATAATATTGTAAAACTGATAAACTGTGAAAGATTTAGTTAATCTAATCAGCACAATGGTACAAGACAATTTAAGGGCATGTAATGAAAAATGCTATCCACCTCTAAAGATAGAACTCTGGGTACAAATTTTAAAATAATTTTTTAACCTACTCTATTTTTCTTGCTTTTTTTGGCAACATGGCTAATATGAAAATATTTTGCATGGTTTCACATGATACATTGCTAGTCTTCTCAATAAGTGGTTTAGGGGTTGAAGGGAAGGGGAGAGTATTTGGAACTAAAAAAAAAGAATATTACAAATAAAAAAATAGAAAGAAAACAAAAAAATGAACTTGCTATTCTTAATTTCTTTTATTATTTTACTCACAAAATGCTGACTTAACTTCAAGTATGTTAACTTAAAGAACAAGTGGTTTGTTAACAGTTAACAGTGAATACAATAGTTCTTTCTGTATCTGGGCTCACAAGTCAAACTAACACTTTTTCAGATGTGAATATGTTTAACTGAAAGACAAATTTGTTATATACATGTTCTTAAGATCACTGTTAGTAGTCAGTTCTTTTTTAATGAAGAAATCCTTTTGGCACAGTATTTATATGTAGTATTGTAGATATTTAAATACTTGGACAAAGAGAAGTATTCCTAATAAAATTTAGGCTGATGAAGTGTTAAAACTAGAATTTTTGAGGATAGTACTTGCTCCCTGTTATGCTGATATTGTTGTATTATAAGGGCTAAGATCTGCAGGTGTAAGGACTTACAGAGCTCTTTTCCGGACTGTTCATCCACCTTTGGTTCCTGCCTGCCACCTGGCTCTCATCTATTTTCCCAGCTGCATTCCCAGAGGCCACACCCCGGTAAAACCATCTCAACAGATGAACTAAACCAGGTGTTAAGGGAGGCCAACAAGCCTCAACCCCTCTGGTGAGTTAGGGAGATGTCTCCCCTAGCCTGTGAAGATTTCTCCTGGCGGAATGGGCAGAGGAGAGCAGTTTGTTTCAAAGGCCATGAAGGCAGCTGAAGTGGGCATGCAGAGTGCTTAGGCCTTAGTCACACATGGAAGATGCTATGGTTGTCATCCAGTGATTCTGGGTTGTTACCAGTCATCCTGTCTTTTGTCTTGCTGCTGGATTTCAGTTAATCTGGAAGAGAGGCTGAGGCTGATGACTTTGTGTAACTGTTCACTTAAATCCAATTCACACATAAGTTATCACTTTATGATGTCATTGGACCTTTTCAAAAAGTAAGTATGAACAGTAACAGCTATGAATTCCTGGGCAAGAAGCAGTTGGTAGTTAAAGATTCCTTTAATTCCAGCTGCCAAGCATCTGTCGAGCACTATGTATTATTATATGAATGCACCTCATCATTTGTCTAATTACTTTTTGGTCTAATTCAGAGATTAAAACCTGGGAGCATGTTTTGCATTCTTTCCCTTCCCTCACCCTCCTCCCCATTAAAAAATATTCAAATTACAAATAGCATTTTTGAAAAAATATATAAGATCATTTAAATCAAATGTGATAGATGTTGAAATATACCCATAGCTAAAAGGATAAACACCGGCACTATGTATCTGTCTCCTCAGACTTCATGAAATTGGAACCAGAAGAATGTCTGATGTTAGCTTTACAAACACCTAACATTTACTTTAGGTGGCAAGTGAAAAATAAATAATGCTGTATATTCCTGAACTTGCCTCTAATGTTGCATGCTCCTCGTCAATTTTGATGTACTCTCTAAATCATTAAAATGAGATTCTGTGTGTTTATATGTTTCTGTGGAGGTCAACATTCAGTTTTGTATTAAAAGGACAATTTGCAGAAGCATTTTAGTAAAATAATGATTATAAATTGGAATGTTATATGTCTATTTCCAGGGAATGCTTACAATCAAGAGGAACGTGTTGTATGTGCTGGTTATGACAATGGGGATGTCAAACTATTTGATCTGAAAAAGATGTCTTTGAGATGGGAAACAAATATTAAAAATGGGGTAATGTATATTCTGACTCATGGTCATTTCACAGAATCTTTCTACAGCTATATCTGCCACTGAGCTGGAAAAAGGCACATATAAAAAACCTCCTTAGCACAAAGCCTTAAATATGGATAACCCCACCTCATCCATTGTAAGTCCCAGAATTGTGTACTTTCAACAGAGAATACTCTGTTTACAATTTCCAAAGTTCATTGGCTCTACAAATAAGAATGCTACTTTCTACCTATGTTCATAGAGTATAGTATCAAAAATGTTGTGGAAAGAAAATTTACAAGGAAAAGAGCTTTATGTACTAGTTAAAAAAATAAAACCGACTTGTTGGCTCATTACTTGGAGACAGCTTTGTTCATTTCAAGAAAATTATCTAAATATTAATGCTGACATCCTCACGAATGTTTGTACTCTTGATTTTTAGGTTTGTAGTGTGGAGTTTGACAGGAAAGACATCAATATGAATAAACTAATAGCAACATCACTAGAAGGAAAGTTCCATGTTTTTGACATGAGAACGCAGCATCCTACCAAAGGGTTTGCATCTGTTTCAGAAAAGGTAGAGTATGAAGGAAATATCTTTGTTAAAAATGGGTTCTTTTATATTTTGATTGAAGAAGATAACTTCTCAGTTGGACTCTGAAATTCCTCCAGGACTTTGTATAGAAGACACTGTTTTATAGATAATGGTAGGCAGGTAGATTTCTCTTATTCAGATGTAATCTTTAAGCACTTACTTATTTTATTTATTTATTTTTTAATTTTGTAAGCCCTTACCTTCCATCTTGGAATCAATACTGTGTATTGGTTCCAAGGCAGAAGAGTGGTAAGGGCTAGGCAATGGGGGTTAAGTGACTTGCCCAGGGTCACACAGCTGGGAAGTGTCTTAAGGCCACATTTGAACCCAGGACCTCCTGTCTCTAGGCCTGGCTCTTAATCCACTGAGCTACCCAGCTTCCCCCTTTAAGCATTTACTTAAACACATGGATATAGAAGGTGAGAAAGAGTGAGAGGTCAAAGATGACACCTAGGTTTTTTGATCCTGACTGCCTAGGAGAATGGTTTTGGCTAAGACAGCATTAGGAAAGTTAGGATTAATTTACAGGTTATTTGCAAAGGTGCTAAAAACTGCTAATGTTCTCTCAATTGATCAGTTTTTGCCTTTTTTTATTGTGTACATAAAGAGCTTATAGTACCATCCTATAAATTACCATGTTTTTCATTTTAAAGTTTAACCAATTCATATGGTATTAAAATGATGACAAAGCAAGAGAATTTAAGATAAAAACCCATTATCTACTTTTTGCCCAAAGAGGTTATTCTTTTTTTGAGGTATTAATTAAAAGATAGGCAAAATTTTTTAATGTAGTAATAATAATATACCACAGATTCTATAAGCTTTATAATTCTCACAAACCTTTCTTTCTAAATAACAACTCTAAGTGAGAGCTACTGAAATGTTTTTATCCTTGTTTTATAGGTAAAGAATAGAGGGTAAGAAAATGGCTTGGCTACATTCACACAGAAAAAGATTTGAACCTTGATCTTTTTCAGATTCTTGGGATTTATATCTATCAAATACCAGCTTTACAGCCTGTGTGACTATGTGCAAGACATTCATCCTTGTTGGGCCTCAGTTTCCCATGTTGGCCTTCTCCATCTCTCTCTGTACCCTTTGAAGGGGAATTCCTTCACTTTTTTGGACTCCAAGTCTTCAGGCAACGCATTGCCTATCTAAAATGTGCTATTTTGTGAACTCATTATATATCATTAAGCTAAATGTATTTTTAAAAATACTGTATGCTAATAATAGTTAAATATTTAAATCCATTAAAAGAGAAGAGTATTACATTGCACTGTGGAAAGTGGAAAAGGACATTTAGTATTACAACAGCTTTCTCTTTCTAAATTTCCTTAAGCTTTCCTCCTAAAAATAATAGAATCCAATTATAATACAATTCATTATTACATGGATTACGTAATTAAATTACATAATTAAAATTACGTAATTAAAAATGTATCTCTAGAATGGCAACTATGTTTGCATAACCTGTGTTGGTCTTATGTCCTGTTACCAATGTTATAAAATATTTCTAGTTATTAAATGATCACAGATTTAGAAGTGAAGGGTCTTTAGAGATGGTCTATTATATACTTTCATTTTACACATTAGAAAATTGGGGACAAGAAAGATTAAATTATTTGCCAAGGGTCCACAGGTATTAAGAGGGCCAGGATCCTTCATCTCAAAATTGGACTGTCCTCTCACTGTATATTATATGATTGTTACTTCATTTTCCTATTTTCTTGATGACTTTTTTTTTAAAAGGATATGATTAAAAAGTTATACCAAACCTCTTCCAACCATTATAAAAAGTTAAGCATCTTAATTACATTCCAAAAAACTGACCAGTTTCAGTTTATGAAAAGTTATATTTATAGAATTTTTTAAAAGTGTGTTCTTATTTATAATTTTAATTTATAACTAGTGATATGACTGTTCCTTTTGTAAAATTTCCATTTATACACTTTTTAGGCTCATAAATCTACTGTGTGGCAAGTCCGACACTTGCCTCAGAACAGAGAGATCTTTATGACCGCTGGAGGTGCAGGGGGCCTTCATCTATGGAAGTAGTAAGTCTTTCTTTAAATGCATGCTATTTATTGAGATTGGTTTTTGTTTCCTTGACATAAACATTTTTTTTAAGTTGTCTGTGATCATGAAATAAAAATAAATTGAGCTTCTTTGTATTTGTTCATTCAGTTTGCTACCTTTTAACATAATCTGGAATTTCCTTTTGCTGGGTACATGTGATTGCCCCAATATTTCATTTATATATGTAATTATTCATATTATATTCACAAAGATTACTTTCACTTGAAGGACTGAAAGACTTATAAGATATAGAATTATGTTTGATTAGATTATGTACCACCTACATTCAGATGACAAGGAACAAAATTTTTTTTTCACCATCTAACAATTTCTATTGTTAGCTTTTTTTATTTTGACAGCAAGAAAGATAAACTTAAATTCCTAAGTGATGAGATTTTAAGGATATACAATCATAGCAAAAGGCAGTTTTATTCATTTCATTTTAATTTTTCACCCTAGTAACCAGACCTATTAATTCTATTGTCAGCAGCCTTTGAATGAAGCTGTATAAGAATGGAAAGTTTAAACCATTTCTGATACCCTTAGCTAAGCAGAACAAACTTGGAAGAAGAAAATCTTTTTTTTTCTTCAAAATTTGGCACAAGGCAAAATGAAATAAATTAACAATTCAATAAGAAACAATCAGTATTTCAAAAATAAGGTTTAATTAGTAGTATAAGAAGCTAGAAGTCGTTTTGAAAAAAAGTGGCAATTGTAAAGGATTTGTCAGAGCAGCCAAAGTTAAAATCATTTTCCCCCATAGATGAGAATTTTAGTTACTTTTGCTTGAAAGCTTGAACAGAAAGCTTTAAATGTGCTTACTAAGTGACAAGCAAATTTATTAAATAAGTATTACTTGAAATTGCTAAATTGCCATTTTCTTTGGGCCTTTATCCCATGTCTTCTCTTATTAGTTAGAGTCAGCTGTCCTTCCCTTGCAGAGCATTAAACCAGGCTAGATGGTTCATTAAAGGGGGAGGAGGAAGGAGTACAGGTAAGGTCAGGGGGGAATAGGAAAGTCAGTAATTCATTCTAGAAAGGAAAGGCCAGGCTTCCGAACTAGTTTTGCTTAAACCAGCCTGAATTATTTACGTAGAAAAGAATAAGCCAAAAAGCCAAATAATTTTTTCCCCAAATTGAAATTGTGGTTGCTCTAGGTTGTAAGCATTAAGATTGCCTCAGAAATGTTTGGAAAAAGACAATTGGATTTAAAAGTATGAATTACACTTGATTAGAAATATAAGTAGCTACATTAGTCATGCCATATGTCTATGTAAACTGTAGCTTTATAGCAGTTCATGTTAGAAAGAGGGAGAGCAGGACTACTGGGAATACTTCGTTGTAGCAAAGCTGTGGGTCTCTGGAGGGTCTGGTTACCTGGCTGGCTTTCTTTGTCTGTTTGTGTTCCCTGGGGCCACGCGTGTCCCTGGGCAGAGGCCTGGGGATTGGGTCATGCTCTAAACTCAGGGGCTTGAGCCTGGGCTGGCTACAGTGAGGTGGTGTAATCAGGTCAGTGACTTCACATCCCTTCCCTGTTCTCACCCCATATACCCGGCTCACAAGTCACAGGCCCTGGGCACTCACCATTTGGTGTTTTCAGTGCGCACGTGTATGGGTGTAAGACTGCATTTAAAAATAGTCTGGACTGATTTTATTATTGTTGAGTATTCTGGGTGTAGAAATTCCCTCCATTGATTTAAAAACCATCTAATCCAATTCCCTCATTTTACAAATGAGGATACAGCCCCAGAGGTCTGCCACGTCTTTGTCGCACACAATTGTGTTTGTTTGGGCCATTGTGCAGTCTGGTCAGATTTGAGACCCTCACTCCAGAGTTTGCCTGCTTTTGGTCCACTATGACATGCTGCCTCTTACATGTTATTTGTGTGTATATCATACAACTAGACATACATACATACATATTTAATATATTAATGTTTTGTTTATACATTGTATAAAATGTATTTATAACATTTACACACACTTTCAGAAATGGTTCTAGAGATGTGAAAATCTTTGAGACTTGAATTAAGTTTTGATCTAACTTAAAAGGCATTTTCTTTGTAGATCTCTTTTCTCTATTTAATGACTTCAAATTTGAATCCATCACTATATAGTCATCTCTAGGTAGAGAACAGAACTGTGGGACTTTGGGCCCCAAATTATGTTCCCCAGTACACAGAGCTTTTTTGCCCTTGACCATTAAGGTCTAACTGATGAGGATGGATTAAAATTAATGAGTCACATAAAAACTTTAATGGATAATGGAGAGAAGGTTTTTTTTTCATCTTTATATGATTTTTTAAATACTTAACAGCTGCAGCTCTTGCCAATAGACACTTAAGCAAAGGGCTTTCCACTTAAACGATTTGTTCATCTGAATGTTTTATTCCTTTTAATTAAAATGAGAAGCAATTTGGACTAAGACAGAGCATTGAGGTTATTTCCCTACCTATTCCAGCTCAATTTCTGATTTGCTATGTGACTCTTAATCATGCTGCCTCCATCAGTCTCTATGAAACAAAAAAAATATATATTTGACACCTACACAACTTGGAGATGATCCAAAGATGAATAAATTTGTATTGACTAGTAACTTTGAACTTAGCCAGAATAGATTTAGAAGCAAAATCACTTTTTTCTCCATATCAGGTATTCATTAGGAATTAAATTCCAAATAAGATACTTTTATAATCTTTTAAAATATTTTACCTAAGAATCTTCTAAGTTCATACCTCTGGAAATTGTCAATAATTATACAAAGAGGGGGCAACTAGGTGACTCAGTAGATTGAGAGCCAATCCTAGAGATGGAAGTTCCTGTGTTCAAATTTTACCTTGGACACTTCTAGCTATGTGACCCTGGGCAAGTCATTTAACCCCCATTACCTAGCCTTTCTCTTTCTTCTTCCTTGGAACAATATACAGTATTGATTCTAAGATGGAAGGTAAGGATTTAAAAAAAAATCATACAAAGAAATTGAGATTGGGTCTCGAGGGCCATGGTAAACTAAAGGAATAGCAAGAGGGTAGTCTAGCAGTCTCCATGTCAGACTTGCAGAGTTGGTAGAATTGGAACAAACCTGGCAGGAATCCTTTCCAGTGGGCAGAGTGTTAAGATAGGCCTTCAACACCTGGGTCACTTCTGCATTTCAGAATTGTGTCCATGCACAGAGTGTATGGAAATAGCCTCTAACGAACAGTCAGACATGCATTTGTAGGATCAGAACGCCCTTTAACATGTTTTACTAAAATTTCTCTTGGCTGAGGTTGGGGACTGAATCTTCCTTTGTAGGCCTCCAGATACCAAAGTTTCTTGAAGTGGATATGTCAAGGAATTCTTTAGTGCTTTGCTTTTCTGTGTGTGTAGATGAATGCTCTGAACTCCACCCATTTTTAGGTTCTTACACTTTCACTCTGGTCTTCTTTCCAGTGAATACCCTGTTCAGCGTTCAAAGAAGGATTCTGAGGGAGTGGAGATGGGAGTAGCAGGTTCAGTCAGTCTGCTGCAGAATGTAACGCTGTCAACACAGCCCATTTCCAGCCTGGATTGGAGCCCAGACAAAAGGGGTCTCTGTGTCTGCAGTGCATTTGATCAGACAGTGAGAGTGCTTATTGTTACAAAACTCAATAAAGTTTGATCTAAGAACTTTGGACCTTGGAACTTCCCAGGGAAACATCTTAGAGTTTAAGATGTCTGTGTAAAAGGATGGCAATTCTGTTTCTGTCTGCTGGTACTCACTGAACAGAGCTGAGGTTGGCTGGTATTCAAAATTCAAACCAACATGAAGTGTGGCCTGGGATATGGGGATGTAGAATCCAAGGAGCGATGCTTTCTTCACCTGACTGAGCCTTGACTTGCTACTACAGAGCATGGGAATGGTGGGGCTCTTCGAATGAACTGCTTCTGGATCAAAGCAATGTATTTTTAAAATTTCCAACAAAACATCTCTATTTTTTTTAAATAATTTTGCTTCTGTTTAATGTGTTCTACATTTCCAGTTATCTTTACAACTGTATTTCACTGTGATGCATACATCATTGTACTGTAAATCATCTATTCTATTTAAAAGAATTTGCTTTGAAAATTGCCATAAATTAACCTTAGTAAACATTCTCACTCCGGCATTTCAGTGTCAGTTTCTTTGAAGTATTTATTTTATTTAGAATAGACCCAGAACTAACCAGTTATTTTTTACTCATCAATGCTCTCCTAAAATCTACTCTAAAGCATCATAATTTACAAAAATCACTTTTCAGAATTTAACAAAATTACTCATTCTTGAAAGATGAGTTCATTTATGTTTCTAAGGCTTTTTCATTGTTTTATTATAATCATTTGTGACTATTGAATATGTACAAGATTGTGAAGTGTGGGTAGACTGTTGATTTTTGGCAAAGCTTTTTATGTATTTTATATATAAATAAACTTCTAGTTTCTAAATTGTAAAGAGACTCTATATGATCCTGAATATCAGTTTAATAATAGTAAGGGGTAAGGAGTAGTTACCAGGTATACTAGTAGACACAAATAGCAAAGAATACTATTCAGAAACAGAAAAAGAGTAAAAATTAATTAAAGAATTCAACTATTTTGAGTATCTTGGAACTACTTAATGTTGGGGGAAACTGTTCTACCTTTATTTTAGCTCCTGGTGAAGAATTCCCTCCATGTGACACAGATCAGCACCTTCAGGGCAATGTATAAATCTTAAGAGACTTTCCTAGGATGCTAAGGGGTCCAGTGACTTTTAACAAGGTCACATAGCCATCCAGTAATGTGTCCATGACAAGACCCAAGGATAATGTACCTCCCATCATTTTATTACAGAGCAATCATCAATATTTATAACAGTGATCCTAGAAAAGATTTGGTAGGATCTGCATATAACTTCTGTCTGCAAGAAAGTGTGTCACATTATAAGAAAACACCCATCAAAAATAGTTTTTCATTCATAGGAAATACTTCAGTTATCCAGATAATCAGCTTCTTTAGAATAGCTCATTAGTGTTGGGTTGGAACTAAGGCAGCCAGTTTTTGATGAGAGAATGCTCATTTTTATTTACTATTAAACTTTAGCCTTTGCCTTTATTATTTTTTAACCTAGTTTTTACATGTATAAGAATCATTCAATGCTCACTTTCCTTACTCCTGCTGGCCTCAGAAATTAGCTTCCCAGAGAGCAATGATTGCTTCTTCCTTCAGGGTTCTAGGAACCACCAGCTTGATGAGCTACGGTTTTCTAGTAGTGTTACTCAAAGGCCACCTGAACTGATGAGTTCCCCATTGAATTAGCCAGCCATTCTTAGTTTTCAGAAAAGGGCATTCAATAAATAGAGTAACAATTGTTAAAGAAATGTTCCCAAACTGGGAGCATACCTTACCCTTTCACAAACAAGGTCCCTGGGAAAAATGGGCAAAGACTTCGAAGGTTAGATTGACAAATCCTAATCACTGGAAGTCCTGTTCTCCCTTTGGGAAATCCTCATGAAGTTCTTCTTTTGGGCTCTGAGAGTTGTGGTCCTGTAGAGTTCTGAATTTGCCTTTCCTTGCTGTGTCTAATTTGTTCTCTGTGTCTCAGCTCTTGATGCAGATAGAACCATCAGAGCTTCTGGGGTGCGCTTCATTGGAAGCTGCTCCAAAGAGCTCCAATTCTTTTCTAAATTTACAATTTCATCATCTGATCAGTGAGAAGGAGGGAGTGTAATACTTTGTTAGGGCTCACTTCCCTGGCTCCCATGACCCTTATCCCTCACTGCCTGTTTCTTCAAATGAAAGACTAAAACATTTCTGAGCCTTTGGGAAAGCTCCCAAAAAGAATTTCTAGCATCCAAGCTTCCAAACTGTGTGTGTGTGTGTGTGTGTAAACACATATACATATGTGGCATATACACACATATATACCTATACATATACCAATCCCCAATAAACCAAACCAATCCCCAATTGCTTACTTTGTGTCATCACCCAATTTTATCCAGTGATTAAAGTACTTCATCATTCCTAAAACTGTTCAAACCTAGTTTATACTTTTGATTGATTGAATAATCAAGTATTTATCAAACAGCTATTCTGTGCCTGTCACTGTTAGGGATATGAGTTTGAGATGTTTGTGTCCATCTAAGATATATGTGTCTCCAATGATTATATAAATATGGTTTGTTCAGGCAGTTGGAATGAATAGAAATATATGGATTCTGCCATACCTCACTCAAAAAAAGCCTGATTTCCAGCTCGAGGGGAATGTAAGGAATTAAAATTAAGGGTTTGACTGAAATTTATGAAAATTATAAATCTAGTGGTCACCAATTTAAAATATAGCTCAAATCAAAATAACTTTTAATAGTTTTTATTTACAAAATAAGTAGAGAGTGAAAGTTGAGAAATACAAAAAGAGGGTAGAGAAGATATTTAGCCTATCACACTAAATATTGTTCTGGTGCTCAGCTCAACCTAGCACAACTTGTTAACCCTTGGCCAGAATTAATCTCTCCAGAAGTCAGGAAAAGAACTCACCCAAGTTCCCTCCAAGAGGTAGTTCAAGCTGAAGACAACGACCTGCCGAGGATGACTCCGGAAACCAACCTCTAGTCCCAGAAATTCAGGGCTTTTATAGTGAATTCTTGTCCCTTCCCCTCTTCACAGGAGCCAATCACAGCTTTCAAATTGTCTAACACTGCCCAGGTAGGCAATGTCTTGAGGGATCTACTTCTCATCCTCTGGAAGTATAAACTCTTATTAAAAGCATTCACAATTTCCTGACTGATTGAGTTGTTACCTACTTTAGCAAATGACTTGCAAACACTCTTACATAGTGTCTGGTGAGGTACTAAGTAGGGGTACTAAAAGAAAGTCTGATTCACAGTTCACAGTCTGGTGAGGTACTGAATAAGAGTACTTAAGTTAGTATTAACTCAAAATAGAGAATAAAGAATTCCCTTTCACAGGAACAAGAGAAAGACCACCACTGTATGCTTCCTTCTTCCTTTGTCTATCTCCAAGAGGGATATCATATTAGAATTATATCTTATGTTCCCTCTAAACATATAAGCCTGGTTAATAATAAAAGTTCTTTCTCTAGTCCTTAGTCCTTAGTCCTTAGCTTACATTTGCTAGTTTGAATTCTTCTCATCAAAACCTGGTTACACACACAAATCACTATTTAAAAAATAGTAAATCCATTTGCGCAGGCAAACAAAAAAAGTTATATAGATTGGAATATAACAAAAAACACAAGAAAAAATGAGCTGTTGTCTGAGAGTGAGATGGGATCCAGCTCAGATCAAGAGGGAGTAACTGATCTCCCACAAGGGAAAATTCAAAAATCATTGATATCTCTGGAGTATTATTTCATTTTTGAGTCATGATTGGAAGCTAGGAGTAAGAGGAGGTAATGGAAGAGCCAATGCAGACAACTTTTTAAGGAGTTTATCTTGTGATACATAGACAAGAAAGAACTTTTGGGAGAAAGAGAAAATTCATCAATTACAAAAATAAATGGACTTGGTCTTCCATCCTAAGCCAGTTTCTTCTCTCCAGCAACCATTAATTCAGCAAATAAAAATGTTTTGGGTTTTTTCCCCCCATTAACAATAGTCAGTTTTAAATCCTAAGTAGGCTTTCTATTCTAATGCAGTTTAGAAAAGTGCAGTGAAACATAATTCTTTCCATAATGTAATCTAGAGAAACCTAGATGTACACAAGAAGGAAGAAGATACCAATGAGGCTTTTTTGGTTTAGTTGTTTTTTTTTTTAACTAGGCTATATCCGCTTAGAAATGCATATGGCTCTAATAGGTCATACACATGATTTGTTTTTATATTTATAAAGGACAATAGTTTTCTATCTATGAATTTCTAAGGAGCTTTGCAGTCCATTCAAAATTGTATGAGTGTCCAATAAAACACAACACTGGGTCCTGCTAAGAGCGCTCACAGCTCTGGCCTGACTCCTTTGCTGTGACTTTTTCCTACTAGATGAAACAAAGATACCTCAATCCTGATTATGCATTTAGAAACCACAGTTTACAGGCTTGCTCTAAAGAAGTGGGGTGCTCTGCCCCCTTGTGGGAATATCTGTACATTGCAGACACTTGGGAACCTATACAAGAAAAAAGTGAGGTTTCTCTTTGAAAGGACAAATAGAAGACCAGATGGAAATATGTTTTCCATGAGAACACATTCATAACCCAGATTGAATTGCCTGCCAGCATAGGGAGAAGGAAGGAAAGGAAGGGAGGGAAATAAGTTCAATCATATAACTTAGGAAAACTAGTATGGTAATTTGTTATAACATGTAATTGGTAGATAGATAGACAGACAGATAGATTATGAATAGAAGGATGAATAGATGGATGGATAGATAGATTATAGATGGATAGATGGATACATAGATAGATTATAGGTAGATGGATAAATGGATAGATAGATAAATTATGGATAGATAAATGAATGGATGAATGAATGGATGGATAGATTATAGATGGATAGATAGATAAATAAATTATGGATAGATGGATGGATGGGTAGATAGATTATAGATGGATGTATAGATGGATGGATGGATGGAGAGAATATATTATAGATAGATGGATAGATGAATGAATGGATGGATGGATGATTAGATGGATATAGAGAGATTATAGATGGATGGATGGATGGATGGATGGATGGATGGATGGATGGATGGATGGATGGATAAATGTATGGACAGACAGACAGATAGATTGATTATAGCTAGATGAATGGATGGATGGATGGATAGATAGATAGATGGACAGACATAGATAAATTATAGATGGATAGATAGATAGATATAGATGATAGATGGATGGATGGACAGATGGATAGATAGATAGCTAGACAGCCAGAGAGAGAGAGAGAAGAAGAAGAAGAAGACCTTTTTGTTTAATGTCCAAAGGTTGTATACTTCTAGTTATCAAAATATAGACCTCAAAATAAAGAAAGCTTACAAAATGAGTTCCTTCTTAAACGTTCAGTATTCTTCTGGAAAGATCACTTATTTCCTAAAGAGAGTTAAAAAAAAGAAAAGATACCTCCTTAGGTGAAACCACATAGTATAATTGTGCCTCTTGGATTTATTCCTGGAGATTTGGGTATAAATATAATTTCTATGCATAGAATCTGTTTTTTTTTTCAATGTGCCATTGAAAGGTAACACATGAATGCAGATAGGTGGTATAGTAAATAGAACCCTGAGTCTGTAGTAAAGAAGATATGAATTCAAATCAAGCCTCAGACACTCATGATAACTGTATGACCCTCAACAAGTCACAACCTCTGCTGCCTCAGTTTCCTCATCTATAAAATGAATACGATAAAAGCATCTACCTCCCAGGATTGTTTTCAGGATCATATGAAATTATATGGTGATTTAAAAACCTTAACCTGCTATATCCACACAAGCTTATGTTCCTATGAAGGAATGTAATGTGAACTTGGAATGAAAATAGGGATCCTATGAGGCAGAGTTGAAGAGGGAAGATTTTGGGGGACCGCCTAAGCAAAAGTACAGAGGGAAGATATGAAACATGTTTGAAGAACAGTAAGAAGGGTGATTTGGCTGGACTCTAGAGTGATTGATGGGAGGTCATTGTTAAAAACCACAGATATCTCAGACTGAAGAGCCTCTCCAATCACAACAGTTTAAAGCTCATGTCCTTTTGTAGTTTTGTTTTAATTACTAATTGACTGCATATGTTTTATAGAATTTTTATATTTATTTTGTCTATAATTTATTTTATAGAAACCCTCTTAGGTTTTAGGGACAGAAGAACTAAAAGAAGGAAATTCTTTTAGGAATAATGAACGTAAGTTTTAAAGTAAAACACCCTTGATATCCTCATCTATTTGAAGCTAAAGAAACCACCTTTCCCAGTGTCTAGTTTTCCACATTCCTTTTTACCCACAACCTGAAAGATGCCTTAACTTAGTATCTCTCAAATTGAATCACAAAATTCTCTAGAACACCTAACCCAATCTCCTCCTCTTCGAGTGGGAGAAAAGAAAGCCTGCAGAAGAGAAGTGATGCCTTTGGTCATACTGTTCATGAAAGAACAAAGCCCAGATCCCAGATTTCCCGATTTTTCATCCAGCCTTGTCTTCTTGTTTTCTTCTTGCTTTGGACAGGCAGTCTCCTCTCTGTCAGAGAGGTATTACTAACCTTTCTCCCACAATGAGACAAGAACAGGTGAGCAAACAAGCCTTGTCATTCATTGATAAAAAGAGGAAACAAATAAACTGTTTAGGAAAGTGAAGAGGTAAAACTGTATTTGCTTTTTGGAATGAGTTTATTCTTTTCCCGAGTAAGAGATAAACATTAGGTGCTTATGCACTGGTTTCAGTAAATACTTTTGGACAGATAGGTCTGGAATGTGAACCTTAAGTCCAGTGCTAAGAAAACTGTCATTAACAGGAACGAGACTCCATCTGTGGATGGCTCCAACCCAAGTGGCTTTTAATCATTCAACCCTGGATCCAAGAAGCTGATATCCCCCCAGTGCAAAACATCTCATAAATACTGTCTCTTATTTTATTCTCACAACTCTAGGAGGAGGAGGTTTTATCACCCTTTTACAGATGAAGAAAGTGAGGCAGACAGCATTTAAATGACTTGCCTATGGTCACACAACTAGTAAGTGGCTGAGGCTGGATTGAGTCTTTGATATGCCTTGAAACAGTCCTTCCCCACTAAAGAATAGCTTGAATCTAAAAATTATTTCCTCCTAGACTAAGAGTATATAAAAGAATATGTAGGAATAATTCCAGACTTGTACCACATCTCTAAGGAGAGCAGAGTGACCAGCCTCTGGCCCCAATCTCCTGCCTCCCTCTCCTGGCAAGACTCAAAATCTCCCTTGGAGAAGGGGCAAGGGTAGAGTCTTGCTCCCTTTAGACTTGCATTTAGACAGACTCACAGGGACCTAAATAATCCCAAACAACCCAGCCCCACCACCAAACCCTCTGCAGTATTTTCCGGGGGGCAGGAAGTAAAAGCTGTTCTTCATCTAGAGTGTATTCCTTACCTCGAGTGCTTATATAGGAACTAGATTAGACATGAGATTGAGTTGGAGATTTTCCTGGAGTAAACACCAGGTGGGAGCAATGAGCCAAAGAGAGAATGACCCTTTTGGTAGGCTGCCAGGATTGGACCTGGGCACTCAGAAACTTGGCCAGGAGAGGACTAAGCCTGATCAGGCAGAGAAGAAAGGGGAGGACATTCAAGGTGAAAAGAAAAACACAAATGAAGACATGAAGCAGAGAATGTTCATGTAGAGTTCATGAACCAGAAGACTGGCAGGATTAGGGAGAAGAAAGCATTCAGGGAAATAAAGTTTCAGCAAAATTCTCCACTCATGTCTTTTTTCCAAGGCTTTGAGATATCATGGAGGTGACCCTGATTGCGCCAAATCTGTGATGGAGGTTCTGAAAGGTCTTTGATCACAACCTCTTTCTGAATATGTGTCATCACCTAACCAAGTTCGTAGGTGGCCAGAAAGTCGATCACCAGGTAGAGAATGTTTTGTCCAAAGCAACTCATTCATTAAAAGCTTCAAGGGCAAGAATTGTGCCTGAGACTTATTTGTTATCCTCATGATATTTAGCTACCAGGTCTCTTGCACACAGCAAGCACTTACTAAATATTTGTAATCATCAAAGGATTGATGTGTTAAATCAGAGAGCATCCTCGTACCAAACCCTCAGCCCAGCAGCATATCAGCTGTGGCCCACAGTGACTCCTTATGAGCAGGCGGGAGAGGGCTAGCCGAGGGTGCTCCCTTCATCAGGCTTCCATGGCAGTGGGTGGCTCCATTGGGAGCCACCAGTAGTATTCCCAGCACCAATGGCTATTTCTAAGTAGAGTACATTCCATCTATTTAAGGGATGCATGACCCACTATAAATGGAATAAAAGGGGTGAAACCTTCCATTCAAATGTCTAGGCTACAGCCCAAGGAGTTGGAAAGGAATATATGTGTAATTGAAAATCTGTCACCCTAAAAAGAACTACATTTCCCAGGAGCCCATTGACTTCCTGTCCTTATGTACTTCCTATAGAGAGAGGATATTAGTGAGTGGGCGGTCCTCTTGGGTCTCTTTCTTGGGCTTGCAGCCAGCATGGTGGTGGTGGTAAGCTAAGTGTGGAGATTTTGAAATGGCTAATCAGCCATGGGCACATGGTCTTTATTTCCTATCCTCTGTGTTCCTTGATTTCTAATGGGCATTAATTAATAAATCTCCTAAAATATAAAATTTTTATTATTGCACATTAATTTTAATTTTTACAAATGGGATTTGTTCATTAAGGACAACCCTCTCCAAAAAGCCAGAAATTTTTTGCTCTCCTTGAGGAAAAGCTGCCCATGGGAAGCAGCTGGTTCCCCAAGATGGGTTATTGTTTACCAGATCCAAGATGGCAGAATATAGAAGTGTCCAGATAGACCTGGCACTTAGTCCCAGCAGATGTCCATGAAAGCTTAAAGGAAAGATAACAAGAGTCAACTGAATCCATTCCATTCTACAAAAAATGAAGAGGCATCTCTCTGGGGGAACAACCCCTAGAGATGACTGACCTAGCAAATATCCTAATAGCTGTAGTAACTGGATACTGGAAAAAAAAAGTTCATTCCACCAAAGTCCTTGGCAGCACAGTTAAATGTAATTCTCGACCTCTCAACACACATGCTTACCTGCTTATCTAGATACAAATACAGGTATGCTAGTGTATTTTGGGGTGTCTTTTAAAGACATATGTATAGTTGGAAAATCTTGAACCTTTGAAATACATTCCCCAGAATTCCTTTTGCATCTCCCAGCATCCCTTTCCCTGTGTCCTCCCCATTTGCATGGTTACGTGATTGGTTATAAGTCTGCTGTAATTCCTCCCTCTTCCTTTACCCCACCTTAAGTGAGTTATCTCCTTTTTACTTCTAGTTTAAAAAATTAATAAATCTCATAAATAGAATACTTGAGTTATTGTATATTAGTTTTAAAATATAGGTAGAACAGTAGATAGATGGTCAGGATGGGAGTTGGAAAGTCCTGGGTTCAAATTTGACCTCAAATACTTCCTAAATGACCCTGGGTAGGTCACTTAACCCAATTGCTCAGGCCTTACCATTTTTGCCTTGGAACCATTGATTCTAAGACAAAAAGTAAAGGTTTTTTAAAAAAAAGAGTGTGGAATAGGATAAAGAACAGTGGATTTTCAGACTCGAAAGAGCCTCGTTTTTTAACCCCACCTGGTACAATTTTCTTAGGCTATGACCATGGACAGATCTTCTCACCTCTCCAGGTCTCAGTTTCCTCATCTGAGAAATGAGTGTATTAACTATAGTGCCTAACTCCTAAAGGCATTTGGTGGTTCAAATGAGATCATGTCTTAAAAACATATTGCAAGAGGCACTCTATAAATGTCAGTCATTATTAATAAACTCATCTCAACTCTGTGTTGGTTAGCCACAGAAACATAGGAAACATTTTAAGAAGACAGATTGCTCAAAAGCAGACACAGCGATGGGAACACAGAGGAGCCATACGCCCATCACATAAAGCCAGAGCTGGACCATCCGCCTGATGAAGCAGCCCTTGAGCCAGAGTCACCCGAAGGACTCCAGACGATGAAGAGTTAACAAGCCACCACAGGTGCTGCTCACGAGAACTGAACCAAATGGAGGAGGGAATGTGAGAACTGGGAGACCCGGAGCCAGACTTGTCTGATTCTGGGGGACCAGAATTCCTTCTGGCTAGCCTGGTGTGTGTGTCCCAGTGTCTGGCACTGAATGTCACAAGTTGCAGCCAGCTAGAAAAGGGGGAAAAGGCGAAGGGGGATGAAAATGTGAGGAAAACCACTCCTTATCCTGCCATGCCGCATGCAGCAGCAAGTCAGAGCTGCCAATAAGGACCCATTCATCTCCAGTAAGCTCTGGTCATCACATTTATTCAATAGCAAATATAGATTGTTCAGCTAAACGCACCATAACTTACAACAGAGTTGCTACTAAATTGGTCTACTGGTATTCATCATTGTAATAAAATTGTCTAATTAAAAAAGTCCATATTGACAAACCGACAGGAAGTACATTGACCTAATAGTTTTTGAATTATTAAGCCTGCAGGTTCTTATTGCATACGACTGTTGCATTTTTAATAGGGCAGACCTTCTCTGAAAGGAGTCCAAGGGGTTATCCTTAGAGAGTCTTGAGGTTAAAGTGTATTCTGCTCCCAATAAGAAGTCATATTTGTATAGTGCTTTAAGGTCGCAAAGCCCTGTACTTACTACAATCTTGTGAAGTAGGGAGTGCAAGGATTATCATCCCATTTCACAGGTGTGAAATCTGAGGTACAGAAAGGTTGACAAAGTGACTTGCACATGAGAAAGACAGGAAAGGAAAGAAGGAAGGAAGGAAGGAAGGAAGGAAGGAAGGAAGGAAGGAAGGAAGGAAGGAAGGAAGGAAGGAAGGAAGGAAGGAAGGAAGGAAGGAAGGAAGGAAGGAAGGAAGGAAGGAAGGAAGGAAGGAAAAAAGGATGGAAGGAAAGAAGGAAGGAAGGAAAGAAAGAAAGGAAGGAAGGAAGGAAGGAAGGAAGGAAGGAAGGAAGGAAAAAAGGATGGAAGGAAAGAAGGAAGGAAGAAAAGGATGGAAGGAAAGAAGGAAGGAAGAAAAGAAAGAAAGGAAGGAAGAAAAGGAAGGAAGGAAGGAAGGAAGGAAGGAAGGAAGGAAGGAAGGAAGGAAGGAAGGAAGGAAGGAAGGAAGGAAGGAAGGAAGGAAGGAAGGAAGGAAGGAAGGAAGGAAGGAAGGAAGGAAGGAAGGAAGGAAGGAAGGAAGGAAGGAAGGAAAAGAATATGGATTCAGGTTCTCCCCCTCTGGGCACAATTCTAGCTAATTCCTTTATCCTGAAGCCACATTCATTAGTATTTCCTAATCCTGCACTTCCTTGTAGTAATCCTGTGAAATTGGTAGAACAAGGATTATCACCTCCATTTCACAGAAGAGGAAACAGGAGTTTAAAAAATTTGTCTCACATTTACTAGTGGGGGAACCATGCCTCAGTCTCATATCTTCTGATTTCAAATCTACCTTTCTATCTGACTATTCTTCTGTGAAGTCTGAGATGCCTAGGAATGACCTTATGATGGCATGTGGGGGGGCACCCCGAAGTGTCTCAATGTATTGAGTACCAGAGGTCATGAATTCAAATTTGACTGTGTTCCTGAGCAAGCCAATTAACCTCCATTGTCTAGCCTTTTTGCTCTTTTGCCTTGGTACCAATATACAGTATTGAGTCTAAGAAGGAAGGAAAGAGTTTAAAAAATGGTAGCATAGGTTAGTACTTCCCCCCACAGCCACCAAAGGTCTGGAGGTAATAGAAAAGGTGCTCTACAACGTTCCTTCTTTACCCATCTCTATTCCTCATTAAATTGTGGCTGAATGTGACACCAACCTTGTTCTTGTCTTCTTTCTCTTTCTGCTCTCATGGTTAGAGGACCATAGGATTCCATAGATATGGAGGTATAAGGAACCTCAGAGGAGATCCCATGCAACCCTTCATTTCACATATTTGGAAACTGAGGCTCAAGAAAATTAAATTACTTGTTTAAGGCAGCACAGATAGCTATATATCAGAACAAAGATTTAAAACCAGATCCTTTGATTTTAGTCTAAACCTTCTTTCTATGGCACCAGTTTCTGCCTCCTCTTTCCTAAAGCAGATAGGTAGCATTGCATTGGACTGGAAGTCAGAAAAACTTTGAATTCAATTCAGACTTCAGAGACTTAGTAGCCTTATGATAGTGGACAAGTCATTTAAATCTCCAGAGAATAGAGATATGAAAATAATATTCACCTCCCCAAGTAGGTGTGAGAATCAAATGAGATGATTTTTTTTTGCTTCTTTTTGCTTCTTCATTTTCAAAGTAACCAAGTAAAGTGGGTCAGGCTGCAAGGGTAGATAGAAGGAGTGAGGGGGCTGAAGTGCCTGCCCCCTTTTTTTCCTTTTTTGCTCCTTATTTTTTGGGACTATGGAATCTTCTTGTGTGTGGCCTTATCCTCCCTAAAACTCTACTTAAAACTACAGCATAAACAAAATGGCTCTGTTTTCTCCCTAGGAGCATTGGAAACTGTCACCAGAAATGACCCTCAGAGCTAGAGAATCAATTTGTGTATCTTACTGATCCTCCATGAAGTCTTGGAGTCTTTGGGGCAAGGGTGAGGAAAGATGGGTTTGGGATTCATGAACCTTAAAAAGGCTTTAGGAAAGTTGAAGGACAGTCCTTACACCTAGGAGGGACCAATGAGCCTTCTTCTTCTTTAGTTCTGGGTGAGAATACCCTCATCACTGAATGGAGACGGCAGTTGGTAAGACTATTGACTAGAAGATGGAATTCTGGACAACAACAAAACATAGATGGCAGATTTGGAGGAATGCAGGTCAGGATCTTCACAATTAGCATTGATTCTTGCCAATGGGTCTCATTAACCACATGTAAAGTTTTGTCAATTGTTTTTATTTTCTTCAGGATGCCTCAAGCCTTAAAATTGTCCATTTTAATAAATGTATATATCTTAAAAAAAAAAAACCTGAGTTCAAATTAGGTTTCAGGCATTTACTAAAAGTATAAGCCGGGACAAGTGACTTAACCTTTGTCAGCCTCAGTTTCTTCATTTGTAAAATAGAGATTACAATAGCACCTACCTCACAGAGATAGTTTAAGGAAGTTGCATGTGTAAAACACTTTGAAAACATTACAGTACCTGGTACATAGCAGCCACTTAATAAATACTTTTTAAAAATAAATGACCAAAGAGCTATATAAACGCTAGCTATGGCTATTACTACTATTGCCATCATTGTATTATTATTATTAAAAAATAAAATGATTAACAAAGGATAAAAGAAAAGGTTAAGAAAGGTTATTAAGAAAGGATATAAGAAAGGCTATATTAAGAAAGGAATCCTAGGTAGTTGTCTTGACTGTCCCTAAGTACAGAGAGACAGATGCTACTTTGGAAGAGGAATTGAACCTCTCTAGTACGTGGGTTCTTCATATATAACATGAGACAATGTGATTAGAAGTCTTTGTTATCTCCTAGCCCTGAAATTCAATTTCACAATTCCCTCATTTTCTAGCTCGGTACCAAGTATAAAAGGAATATGGCTTGGGTATCACCTGTGCTTTCTGACAAAGAAGCTCTCACAAGGGTTCACATGTGGGAATTCTCGACAGCTACCTACAATGGATACGAATAAAAAAAATTGGAAACCTATCTTTGGCCAGGAAAGAAAAGCTCCAGGAGGCTTTGTCTCTTCATCCATGGAGACTGTATGATATTGGGGATGATCATAGCAAGTGACTGAGTCAGCATTGAGGTATATCTTGATTCCTAGTCTGGAAGAGTGTGAGAGTATGGCTAATTCAACAACCAACAGAGATATATTTATTGGCATGTTTCTTGCCATTAGCCCCATTCCATCCATAAAATATCACAAAACTACTCTGCTTGATATATATAGCACAAAACCTTGGATATCAAATCAGGTTACATTTCTTGCTGAGTTGGCGTGTGATCCTAAGTGAGCCCCTCTCTTTTGGGGTACCAGTCTCCTCATCTATAAAAAGGGGAATAATCCCATTATCCCTCCTTATATCTATCTATATTCTGCTCTTTCCCTTATTATGTCTGTGTGCACACATAGGCTTAGGTTTCTAGAAAGAATAGCAAAGACCTAGAAACAGGATGACAGGTCTTTACTAAAACACATTTGATTGAGAGAAGGGGTTTTGTTACAAATCCTGGAAGAAAGGAAAGGTCCAGAATCCTTTGTACATGACACACCAGAAGTAGGTCCTCCTTTAAAAATATAGTTGGATGATGGGGGCAACTAGGTAGCTCCTTGGATAAAGAATCAGGCATGGAGATGGGGAGATCTTTGGTTCAAATCTAGTCTCAGACACTTCCTAGAGGTGTGACCCTGTGCAAATCACTTAATTCCAGTCATCTAGCCCTTGCTGCTCTTCTGCATTGGAACCAATATTTAGCATTGATGTGAAGATAGAAGGTAAGGATTCTTTAAAAAAGAAATATAGTTAGATGGTTCCACTTAGCATCCCATGAATCTCAGGATGAGTAATGCCCAAGTTATGTGTCCTTGAGAACCTAGGCACTGATTTGGACCTGGTAGGAAAGAAGTGAAGAGACCCTCTTCTAGGAAGATGTTGCTGCTTCCTGAACTAGAATTTCCTATGAAAAATGTATTTTTGCTTATGGTACTCTGACTAGAATCCTGGCAGGAAAATTTGCCACTAAAAAGACCTGTTTTCACTGTGCTCGTGGGACTGGAAGGGGAAAAGAAAAGGACAAAAATCACCTCCCCCTCATTTTTCCCTTTTTTAGCTCAGTATAATCGGCATGTCTCTGGTTCAATAACATGCTCTGCTGGAAATGGGCCTTCAACAGAATGCTTTCGATATCTCCCTCTCCTACTTCCACTTTTGTTCTCAGTTAAGGTGGTAGACTTTTCCAGAAATAAGAAGAAATGGAAAAAAGAAGCATTCCATACCTTCATTTTCCTCCAAATTCTTTCCTAACACCCAATGCTCCTCTCCCCCCATATATCCCTATCTTCCTATGTTGGGCATAATAATTTCTATTTCTGGAAGCATAAGAGAAAGAGGCAGCAAGGTGTGGTACATCAAGTGACAGATATAGAGTCAGAAACAGCTGGGCTCAAAGTCTGTCTTGATTCCTATGACTTACATGGACCTGAGAAAGTAAAATAATCTTCTTTGCCTCTTTTTTCTCATTGCAAAATGAGAATAGGCCCTGTAAAGTTCCTCCTAGCTTTCAAACTATGACCCTCTGGACCCGCTGTACCTTGTGGAAGATGGCGGAATAAAAGAATCCTAAGTGAGTCCTTCTCTTTTGGGGTACTATTCTCCTCATGTATAATTGAAAATGTAGTTCTTTTTTAGGGTAACAGATTTTCAATTATACACTCATCTATAAATTTTAATATTCATAATAAATTCTAATACATGTTAACAGTCATAGAATATGCTGTACCTTGATTACCTGGAAAGACTTTACTTTTTATATTTCAAAAGATTGATGATGTTGTTTATATAGATGTTCAGCTAATCCTTTCACTAGTGCAGTCTCTAACCTGTTCAAAACATCGCATCCTGTTTGACTCTTGCCAACATTCTCCCATAGAGTCTCCAGAGAGGATCAATCTAACACACTGGAGACCTTCCTCTTTCTTTCCACATTTTATCAATATCATGTGCCTGGGCTTTTTTATCTGTTATCTCTTCCTCTTGCTATAAGACTAGCCTACTTCATTTTCTAATCCTGTATTTTCTGAGCAATATTCCTGATGCCTCTTTTTGTCCATGGCTCATCAACAGAAATGTGCTACCACCTATTTAGGTCTACTTTCGCCAGCCAACCTGCGGACTGCCAAGGGTTCCTCCTGACTGGGTGTGGTGATTTAGGCGAAATAGTGATGAATGGGAAACAGCTTTCATATTCAACCCACAGCACAGGGTTTCACAAAGAAACTGTTCTGCCTTGACTTAGGCTTGGCTTTATTTTTATACCCTCATGATCACACATCTACTTGGCACACAATTTCATTCTCAACATACATGTTTCCATAGAACCTAGCAACAGACACAAAGCCTATGGAGATAGTTAACAAAACATTGTTGCTAAGTGCAGGATCAGAGGGTAGAATCAACATGACCCAAATATAGGTCGGGGAATTCAGAGCATAGATTTGCCAGAAGTTTTTATGCCTAGAAAAGAGGGTCCTATCTAAGTGGATATATAAGAATCCTTAGGTTTAATTTTGTAAGTGGGATCGCCTGGTAATATTCTTGGGGGACAGAGTGGGACATCTGTATTAACCCTGTGAGCATGTTGCTCTCATCCATTTTTCCTGGGACAAGTAAGAATAATAATCATAGCAATTCCAATAATAAGGAAAGTCACTTAGTGGAGGTTCAGTGGGTGTTTCCATCCTTCCTGGGGGCTGCTTTGTAGTTCCTGGTTTCCATGTGTGACCATGTCAAACAGTGTGGTCTTTGATGGCTCCCAGCAGTCTACCATATGCCTCTCTATTAACTGATTGTAGTTTTCATAAGGTGATTAAATAATGGCACTGTCCAAGCTTTTATTTTTCCCCAACTAATAAGACAGGATATTTTCTTGACCAAATTGAGTGGGAGTCCCAAAGTGCCTTTATAATTATCTACCCTCAGTCATGGCACCCTTTCTCTCTGCTCCTAGTCTGAGCTAGTACACTTCAACTAGTTGAGCAAATATTATTTCTGTTACCCAAATAGGGTTGCCATACTTGAGATATAGATGTGACATGTACTGGTGGAAGGATGATCCTGAAAGTTGACCAATAGAGGAAGGAGACAAACACTAGGATATATGAAATCAATCTGAATTTGTGCCATTTAAGTATAAGCTTTTTGACCTGTACCATTTTGTCTTTCCTAAACCTAATCACATTCTACAGATATAGTTGGTAAGTATATAAGTCTCATTGTAGAATAAGATCAGTCTTCAAATCTCCACACAAAGAATTGTCCATATGTAGAGAAACCCTTGGCTCAGAGCAAAATATTAAATTAAGATAATTTTATTGAGTTAGAGAACATTAAATCAAAACAAGCTAATAAAATGGGTTTATTTTTAAAAATCCAATAGATGTGTTTTCTGTTCACTTCATTTTAACACCAATAACAAAAATAATTTTAAATATTGCCTTCAACTCTGTCCCCCCCACCCAGCCCCATTTCTGAATTTGGTAAAAAGCATTTTCTTATTATAATTTTTTTTAAGTTCTGAATCAAAATTTCCTCTGTACCTGGGCTAAATTTATCTGCCCATTTACAGACTGGTTGTCCTAAATATATCCCTAAACAACCAAAGGTTATGAGGCTTCTCTAGATTATCAGCAACTGGGTCAGATCAGCAGGAAACAAGTTCAGAAATCATGAAAAAGAATGAATTTTATATAACTTATAGATTATTTAGTGTAACCTCTTCATTTTACAGCTGAGGAAACAGATCCCCCAGAAAGGATGGGTGACTTGCTCAAGTCAACAAGACCCTCAAAAAGGGTAGTTGACTTGCTCAATGTTACAAACCTAATTAGCGGAAGGATTGGTTCTTGAACTCAGATTTCCTTTTAGATGGGCAGGTTTTAAGGGAAGGAACTTATTAAGTTCAAAATAATAAGGAAAAAGAAATGGAGATCTGGTATCTATTAAAGGTAGACTGAAGAACTAAAAGAACCTCTCATCTTTAGGGAAAGATTTATGAGAAATCTCAAGAGAAAAAGTACAGATCCAAGAATGGTTAGGGTGATAGAACCTGAGGTTTTCAGTCAGTTTCAGCAGGGATTGATTCTATTGGCTCTGTTTAATATTTAGCTCATGTGAAGAATGAGGTGGAGGTTTATGTGGCAACTATTAAATTTTATGTTCTTCTCAGTATGCTTCCTTGTCTGATGATGAATGTAGCATTTCTTTATTTTTATGTCATCTTGTCTGCATTCCTTACATGAAGCTGTGGGTGATTGATTTGTTAGCCATTAAGTCTGATTTAATGTTTTCATATGACCTGTTACTGCCATAAGGGTAATAAAGTGGAAAACATTTAAGGAAGGAAGAAGTTACTATGCCATAATAAGTTGGTCCAATTCTCCCTTCTCATCCACTTGTGTATGGGATTATTGGGTCCAAGTGTATATGCATGGGCAGGTGTGTGTGTGTGTGTGTGTGTGTGTGTGTGTGTGAGAGAGAGAGAGAGAGAGAGAGAGAGAGAGAGAGAGAGAGAGAGAGAGAGAGAGGGAGAGAGAGAGTGAGAGAGAGAGTGAGAGAGAGAGAGAGAGAGAGAGAGAGAGAGAGAGAGAGAGAAGGAGGAGAGGAGAGAGGGAGAGAGACACACACAGAAAGAGACACCAAGAGGAGGGAAGGAGAGAAGGAGGGAGGGAGAGAGAGATTTCTTTTCATAAAAAACCTAGAGAGGAATACTGAGTGTATTTTCTTGCAGAGCTTCTGATAGCCATCTTTCTCCTTCTCTATGCTGAGGAAAATGCATCTATTATATCATGACCACCACCATGATCATCATTATTATTATTACATTTACTACAACCTTTGTGATAGATTTCTCTAATCTTTTACAACAGAAAATGTTCAGCCTTTCTAACCTGAATTTTCCTATTTAGAAAATTAAACAGGAGACCTGGGCTTGAGTTTTACTTTTTACTCAGATGAAATGACTACTGTAAACAGTTTATGATTTACAAATCCCATACTTCCCAACAATTGTGTAAACAAAGCAGTGGAAATTTGGTATTACAGATAATGAAACTGAGGCTCAGAGATGCTGGCTTTGGCTATTCCATTCAATTCAACAAGCATTTATCAACTGTCTACTAGATGCCTGGAATGTATACTGCCAAGAAAAATGAATTAACTACAGTATTCTTCAGTGTCCTGTCAGTGGGCTGCTCAGAGATGTCCATATAGATGAAGAGGTACACACACCCATTGCCAGAGGTCACTCAACACGTGGGAGGCTCCAAGAGAAAGTGTGGAAGAGAAGAGGTATTGGATTGTATACCAAACAAAGTCTACAGAGCCTTTGTCCTGATTTCACTGTTGTTTGCCTGGGAAACCTGAATGGTCTACCAGTCATGCCAGGAAATTGAACTGCTTCTATTTGGATTGTCTTAGGAAGATCTGAGCACTGCCTGACAAGACAAGGTCCTGGGCACCGAGGTCCTTTCTCCAGCTTAGCCGCCAAGCATTGAGACAGAAACTCTGATGGGTGGGTCATATTGTTCAAATGCCTACAGGATTCTTTTAAGGAGAACTCACACAAGGCAAATGCTCATGAGGTCAGAAGATGCGGCATGAGGACACCCTCAAGTTCTCTCTGAAGAACTTTGATATCCATTGTGAAACATGGGAGATGCTGGCTCAGGACCATCCCAGCATGGCATATAGCATCAAAGAAGGCACTATGCTCCTTGGCCAAAGCAGCACAGAGGAAAACGAGATGTGAAAATCGGGAGACATCTCCCTCCCGAGTGTTCTAATGGACTACTTGGACCTGACCTGGGCTAGAGCCTTCTGAGTTTCAACTGGATTGATCAACCCCAGTTGGAACACTGGAACGTGATCCCCAGCATCATGAGGCGTGGGAACAACAACAGCATGCAAAGGGTCTCAGAAAGATACAGGGAATTCAAGGACCAAAAATACCCCCAACAACCCTGCCCTTGTGGAGTTCCTATTTTCACTGAATTGTCATAAAGATCAAATAAGATATGTAAAGGATATTGTAAATCTTAACCTTAGCACAGAAATGCTAAGTACACACACACAAAAGTAAATAAAGACTTAAATAAAGAATAATAGGGAGAGGGAGAGAAAGTCAGGGTTGTTGCCAATAATGGGATACTTGGGAAAAGTTGTGTGTAGGGTGAAAGAGAAATATTGAAGGAAATACAAGGACTGGATTAGCAGTGTTATCTCATGAAAAAAGGAGATGACACATGATATTGACTGTTTGGCCCTTCATGAATCACTTAACCACTCTGTACCTTGGTTTCCCCATTTTACAGATTGTATTTCCTTCAATATTTCTCTCTTTCACAGTAGGAAGTGGTCAAAGGCAAAGTCATAGAATGACATACCATAAGGTTTGTGGTTTTGCTCAGTATAATTAGAATTTTGTACCCCAGGACTCTGATTCCCAGAATCCCACTTTCCTCCTGATGTGAAGTCCTTAAGTTTTGGAGATAAAGTTTCTGTAACCCCGCTCCCCTTCTCTCTTCTCCTGCTAACACAGTCGGGTAAATTTCTCTTTACTCAGGCTTTTTCTTTTGTCTTTTTATTTCCTCTATTTCAAGTGATTATTAATAAATCTTATAAAATATAATACTTGGAGTTATTGGATATTAATTTTAATCTTACACCACTTTATATAGCAGTTTAAGACTACTTAAAAATATTCCATGTGGAAATTAAATTATTTGCCCAAGATTACACTGAAAGTCAATGACAGATACAAAACTAGAATTATGTTCTTAAAAAATGAAGTCCCAGGTCTAGAGATGGGAGGTCTCAGGATCAAATCTGACCTCAGACACTTTCTGGCTGTGTGACCTTGGGCAAGTCACTTAACCCCGATGGCCTAGCCCTTACTGCTCTTCTGCATTAGAACTAATACATAGTATTGATTCTAAGACAGAAGGTAAAGGTTTTTTTAAAAAATGAAGTCAACATAGTGTTGTTGGGGGTAAATCCATTGGATTTAGTATCAGATTTTATGGCTTCAAATTGTATGTTCAAAATACAAGAACTACTTGTGACATGTTTGCATATAAATATAAATATATTTTAATAGATATGTACAACTATATAGGGACATATACACTGGATGCATATGTACATGCAAATATGTGTTCCCCCTTACAGAACGTAAGCAACTGAGGGCAGGTGCTATTTCAGTTGACTTTGTATTTGCAGCACCTGGCAGGGTCCCTGGCATGGCGGAGAGCGAAACAAAGATAGAGACAGAGGCAGAGACAGAGAGAACAGACAGGCAAACAGACATAGAGTTAGAGACAGACAATTTTTAAATGGTGGAAGTGTAGGACGTCTTAAGTCATCATTGCATTTCACAAAATATTGCTTATTGCTTTAAGAGAACAGATATGTATACACAGTTTCTCTTATTCTGCCTGCTTCTCTCTTTCCTCCCATCCCATTCCCCACATTTCTTTATAAACTGTAGTTAAAAAAAAAAAAGGCGGGGGGGGGTTGAGGAGGTTTTGCTCTGAGCGAGGTGGCTCTGAAGGAGGACTGAGGAGGTTGCTTTGTGGGAGGACCAGGAGAGAAGGCTGGCTCTGAAGGAGGAGAATTCTCTGGAAACATTTCTTGAAAGGAGGCTCTCTTGAAGTGGAGCCTGAGGTTGGCATGAGAAGCCTTACCTAGAGAGATCTTGGGCATTTCTCTTAGAAGTACTTCCTGTGTGCTAGGCACCACACCAGACTAGAGATGGAAAGAGGAAGAATTGGAAGAGGCATCTATTCTCAAGGAATTTCCAAACTAACAAGTGAAGCGGTCTTTCTGGAGTCTCCTTCTAGAAGGCTCCCCATGGAAATAATGGCTCTCTCTCAGAATCTCTCTCACCACCTGGTGTGACTGGCCCTAAGCACATACCACAAGCATTGGATTATTGTTCTTTGCACATTTCAGGACTAGTCAGGCAGGGATGGTGTCTGGTCTCACACTGGGATCCCAAGGGCTTTGCCCCTAAAGGCACTTCCCTATAGCACAGCAGGGCAGATGGGGGCCCCTGTCATGGGGAGAGCCATAGGAATGAGGGCTGGGAGAGATCTCAGAGATGAGGACATTCTGCCTTCTGTACCTGGCAAGCTCCTGGGAAGCTGGGATTGTTTCATTTACTTTTTGCTGTCATTAGCAGCCCTTAGCACAGTGCTCTAACACATAGTAGGTCCTTAATAAATTCTTGAAGAAATGTTGAGGTCCAGGAAGAAGAAAAGTAGATTGGGGGGATACCGTGGGGTTTATAGACTTTTATATCCTGCTTCACTCATCATTCAATGAAGCATTTAGGAAGCATCCACTGTAGACCTGCTATAATGGGCAGCATGGTGGAGTAGGCATAAAGCCAGGAAGGTGTGTGCTCACAGCCTGCCTTACCTAGTGGCCTTGTGACCCTAGGCAAGCCCCAGTGTACCAGTCCAATCCGGGAATACAGTCAACAAGCGTTTATTCTGTGCCAAGTGCTGGAGATTCAAAGAAAGGCAAAACTAGGCAAAAACTGTCAAGGAGCTCACACTCTGATGGGGAAAGTAGCAAATAATCAGGCACATTTAACACACGGGTGTGAGTACATACATACATACATGTACATGTATGCATACACACGTGTGAGTGTACATATAAATTTTCCTTCCCATATATGATATATAATTATACACAGTGCTATTAGAAATTATATATAATAGTGAGAAGTAACATATTATATACAAATCAGACATTATATATGTCTAACATATAATAGAGGTAATATAAATAAATTATAGACATTATTTATGTCTTATATATAATGGTGAGAGGTACTATATATCATAGATATTACATATGTCTATTATATGTAGTAATGAGTTAATATATAATATGCAAATTCCAGCCAGTATATCATAAAGTGAGAGGTAATAGAGAGAGACATATTATAGACATTATATATGTCTAGGATATATAATAGTGATGTATAATATTTATCATCTACAATGTACAGCCCTGCTTTATGTCTTTAATATGTAATAGTGAAAGTCAATGTCTTATAAATGTGTATACATGACCTATAGACCATGTATGTACATAGACTAGAAGTCAGGTAATTAAAAAAAAAAAAGGCAAATTTATTTGTGCCTAAAGAGAAATCCCAGGAGGCTCATTTTGGTACTGCTTTCATCTCCACGCCACAGGTGGGGATCCAGTTGCTAATCCTGCCTGTTAAATGCCAGGGAAGTTTATAAATCTAAAAAAGAATGACAGTAAAGTTGAAATCAGTCAAGGGTAGATTATACGACTGGGGCAGTTCAGTCCTGCCATAGGTAGAACATTGGACCTGGACTCAAGAAGATTTGAGTTCAAGTCCTGCCTCAGATACTTGACCCCAATTTGCCTCAATTCCTTATCAGTAAAATAGGGACATATTGGAGAAGGAAATAGCAAACCACTTCAGTATCTCTGCCAAGAAAGCTCCATTGACAAAGTCCATTGGGGTCATAAAGAGTCAGACATAACTCAACCATATCAACAACAAAGAGGGATGTAGGGAGAGGGGAGAGACAGAGACAGACACAGACACAGAGCTGGGCTGAGAGGTAAGCAAGGAGAGGGAGAGACAGACAGACAGAAAGAGACAAGTAGAAGGAGTTGTTAACCTCTGTTGAAGGTTTTTAGAGCTGGAAGCTCCAAGGAGCCAAGATTGAACCAGAAGAAAAGAGCAGGACTATGGATGGTGCTGATGAGCATCTTCTCTTCCAGTCATTAGATAGGTTTCTGTAGAGTCTTCTTTCTCAGTTTCCCCCAGTGCCATGACAGGGGTTGGAGATGAGCCCTGGGGACTCCATGTTCCCAAGAAGATCTGAAGTGCTCAAGGATGCCTGATGTATTCTCCTGCCAAGTAAGTGACTCTTGGGACCCATCTTCTAGCCTAGGACCACTGGTGAGGAGTCCTGGATAAAGCAAAAGCCTCGTCCAGAATGCAGGAAGTATCTGAGGAAGCTGGCGATCTGGGTGTACTTGTGCTTGATGATCTTTGCAAGTGTGTAAATTAATTTTAAAAGTGAAGAAGACAAACCACTCCTCTTTATCAGCCCCTAAGGACAACTAATGGAGGAAGCTCATCGCCTTTTCTGACAGGTCCCTGAAAGCTCTCACAAGGGGATGAGAAGGGGACAGTTAGGTGGCTCAGTAGATTGAGAGCCAGGCTTAGAGATAAGAGGTTCTGGGTTCAAACATTCCCTGGGCAAGTCACTTAACCCCCCATTGACTAGCCCTTACTGATTTTCTGCTTTGGAACCAAATACACAGTGTTGATTCTAAGACGGAAGGTAAGAGTTAAGGGGGGGAAAGTGGCTTAGAAGCAAAGTTGTAATATGATTGAGTTTGAGGTTTTGAAGTGTCCCAAAAAGGGATCTCAAAATACAGATTTAAAGCCGCCATCTTGGGAGATGAAGATTGGAAAGAGTGTTCCTTTTGGCCTTTTTCTTTTCCCAGATTCTCTCCCAGTCACTGCTATGGTGTATTTCTCCGCTCTCTTCACAGAGTTTACACATGAAGATTTGAAACGTACCACATTTAAAGGCTTGAGGAAAACTCAGGAAATTCAATATGACCAACTTTATATTCACTGGCCTCACATAGGTTCTCTCACAGGGGAGAAAAAAGCATGTCAGGGAGATATATTGCCACAGGAGGAACATAACAGACTCAAACATAATTGCTCATTTTTACACATCCCCTGTGTCCTACTGGAGTAGATTACTTAGGGAGCAGCCCATTTAGCACAAACCCACCTCAGACACAGCTGGCCTGCATATGCCTTCCTCCCTTCGTCCAGGCTTCCCCCAGCCCATAATGCACCCCCCACTCCCAATAATGCCAACCCCCTGCAGGCAAGTTGGGCTGCTGACCCCAGCTGCCTTGAGCTGCACACGATTCTTGAGCTCCTGGACTCTCAGCAGCACAAACAGAACAAAAAAGAAATCATTTTTTAGATTGATAGTACTAAGCTCTCTAATGAATGGCCAGAAAAATCTGTGTGGTAGGGGGGCCAAATCATTCTATTTTCAATTACTTTAATGTCAATCCCCAGGACTAGAAAAAATGATTCTGAGCTATAGAATAGGAAAGGAAGGATTGACTCCATCTCAGAATTGTAATAGGGAATTCTGGAACCCACAGAAAATTCACTGGAGGGGGAAGGGTGGGCAAAGGAAAGGAAAAGCAGGCTATATTTCATCCTGGACAAATAGTCATTCCAGGAGAGCAGGCATGTTGTCCCCCAGAAATTCTGATCCTGCCCTTCAAGGAACACTGAAGATGGCAGGCAGGATGGGATCATGACGAGGAAATGTAAGTGGATAGGGACTGGGACCCTTAGGAAGATGCTGTTTGTCACAGGATCAGGAACCATAGGCTCAAAAGGCCAGAGGACCATTAGGAAGAAAAAGTATATTTCTCTAAATATTGAAACCCTAAGGAAAAACTCATCATCCCACCCTAGTTATGACTCTGTTCAATGCACAAGAATAAAAAGGTTTTGGATCAATGGAAGTTGGATGTAGGAGAAGGGGGTCTGTGTATCATTACCATAGGCAGATAACTTGTAGGCTCAATTTGAGAGGTCTACAATCCATCCAACAGACTCAGATTATTATCCTCCCTTTTTCCCCACAAGATATGCAATACTACCCATTATTTTGCCTCCCCTATTATTTTTTTTAAACCCTTACCTTCTGTCTTAGAATCAATACTGGGTATTGGTTCTAAGGCAGAAGAGCAGTAAGGGCTAGGCAATGGGGGTTAGTGACTTGCCCAGGGTCACACAGCAAGGAAGTGTGTGAGGTCAAATTTGAACCCAGGACCTCCTGCCTCTGGGCCTGACTCTCAATCCACTGAGCCACCCAGCTGCCACCCCCTTCCCCCATTATTTCTTAAGGGAATTCTAAAGGCATGAATTTTAACAGAGCCAAGACAATATGTAGCCTAAGAAGAATAACACATTAGTTGACTAATACATTAATTAAGTTTCCCTGATAAATCTATTTTCACTCATTGTCAACCAACAGACTACAAGACCTTAAAGTAATGGGCCACACACAGGTAAACTTCTAGGGAAGGTTAGTTAGGGCAAATCTAGTTAGGTTAAGATTAGTTAAGGTTATCTCTTCCCAGAGGAGATAGGTCTAGGTGTCATTTTGCAACCAGAGTCCTGCTAAGTCAGGGGCCACTGTGAAGGGGCAGGTTTGGGAACAAAAGGGAGGCACAACATGAAGAGCTGATACAGGGAGTAATGACAGAACAAGAAGCAGTGGAGTGTGCAGGTTTAACCTTTAGTTCTCTGAGAAAAAAATAATGTATGCATGATACATTTTTAAGTTGAGTTTGCATTATTTACATTTTCTCCATCACTTTCTTAAGTCCAGAAAATAAATAAAACAACAAATTAAGCCCTGATTTGCAGCAGTTTACAATAAATTCATGCTCTGTAAATTTAACAAACAACTCTCACCCCAGCTTGGAAAGTCTGGTAGCGGTCATCTCATCTAATCCATACCTGAACAAGAATTCCTTTTAGAACATATCAATCAATCTTTCAGGACTTGTTACATGTCTGTCAAGGTGTCTTCTGGTCTTTTCTTGAAGATCTCTAGTAAAGGATCTCTTCTTCCCAAGACAGCTCATTCCATTTCCTATTTTAGTAGCTCTAAGGGTTCTATCAAGCCTGTCTTTTACCTCTTTACAACTTCAAACCTTTGCCCTTTGGGGACAAGAAAACTAAATCTATTTTTGTTCTTCTAATACTTGTTTCACCCCCTTTTTTTTTAACTCTTAACTTACATCTTAGAATCAATACACTGTATTGGGTCCAAGGCAGAACAGTGGTAAAAGCTAGGCAATGGAGACTTGTCCAGGGTCTCACTCCTTGGAAGTATCTGAGGCTAGATTTGAAGCCAGGATTTCTTATCTCTTATGCCTGGCTCTCAATACACTGAACCACCTAGCTGCCCTCACACACCCCCTCCCCATTAAATTTTTTTTATTTTAAATTAATTTAAATTTAATTTAATTAATTAAAAGATTTTAAGATTTTATCTTAAGTCTTCTTAAAGCTAAACATTTTTAGTTCTTTCAACTGGTTCTCAGGTGTCTTCATCAAACCCTCTTATGGCAAGATCTTGAGGCCCTTCACTATGCTGATTGTTTTCTGCTGGATAAGCTAGGTTATCAATATCCTTCCCAAAATAAACAAAATAGTTTCTGAGTCCCTTAATATAAATAGACTTAATGGTATTCCATATTCTAAGATTAGATGGTGAAAAATGCCAAAATTATGTAAACTTTGAAGATGAAACCAACCTTAAGGGGAGCAAAATGTGCTCCAGATAATAATAAATAATGATAAATCTAACAAGATTTTATTTACCATTTGAAAAAGAAACTATGAACATAGGGATTCAGAGTGCTTGGGAGAAGACCTACCTCCACAGATATGATCAAAATGCAATCTATTAAACAGCTTTGCCTCTGAGATGGAATTTACTCTACTGAGATCAGGGACTTGACCTCTGTAAGCTCAGGCATGCAGGAGTAATTATCATTGCTCAAATATAATTATAAAGGGAACACATGATACGCAGGGAAGAATCTTACAGGGTTGATAAGTAATGATGATCAACTGTTTCCCATTTCCACTGAAGATACGATAGGAAAAAAAATGGCAGTGACCTATAACAAAAAGCATTAAGTTTGGAAAGAAAGATTAATTTCCTGACAGAAAGAGCATTTAAGTTTTAGAATGAGTTTTTGAAGGAGGTCATGGAATCAATCTTCTCTGTAAGTTTTAAAATAAAAGATGCATACTTCCTTTTGTGGTTTAGGTAAGATATAATGAAAGTAAGGAAATGGCTATTGGGGATGGAGGAAGGTAGACCAGAAGATCTCTCCAAAAGTTCCCTCCATCTGTAGGATTCTATGGTTGAGGGAATCCTTTGAGCTAAGAAAGTAACCCCTATGTAAACTTATGGAAGACTTCCTTATATGGCTTTATACAACCCTGGTCTCCCTCATATTAAATCATAATCATTTAAAAGACATTAAAATGACATTGTGAATTTTTAACTTTGTTTTATCCTTCTTTTGGATCCTCCATAGAATTTGTACTTAATCCTTTGCTATTGATCATTTTTAACCAATGACTTGGAGAAAGGCATAGAAAAGAATAGATACATTCATGTTTTCTGGGCAGTGGACATCATTTATTTAGCAAATTAAGGCATATTCTCTCCTTAATATCCCTCCATCCCAATCTCAATTTAACATTTTGGTATAGGTCTTTTTTGAAAGGCATTCACTGGCCAATTGATCAATCAATAAGCATTTATTAGGAATTGTGCTAGGCACTGAGGATATCAAATAAGGGCATGCTCCTTTTTCCTGCCTTCAAGGAACTTTTAGTCTGTTAGACTATAACTTCAATGAGGAATTTATTTCTTTCCTCAGAATTTTTGTAAATTAAATTTATAAAACTTTATGGAATTTAAGGTTCCAGCAAGGAACCTTAAGAATATATTTCCTTCTTTCTAAATTTTCTCTCATTCAAATAGGTTTGAAAATGGAGTTGAGAAATAAGTTACTAAGTGTATTTACCTGAACTATCAAGTCCTTTTAACACATTGCTGACACCCAGAAAAAAAGGCAAGTTAAAAGTTTTTAGGATAATTTATTACCCTAGACAGGCTAGACGACAGATACAAAAAATTATAGTGGTATACTAATTAGGAGAAATGTAATCTTGGATCCATATCAGAACAAACACTCTAACCATTATAGACTGCTTTCCATTAATTTCCATAGTTTCCATATATGAGCACATAACCTATTAGAGTACCTGCATTCAGCAAATGAGCTCGTGCATAAAGTAACTGGATATGGTACTCACCCTTTCCCCCCACATCCTGTCATTTAATCCAACTGACATATGTACAAGCCCTTTTGATCTATGTTAACTATCTTTATCTGAATGGAGATCTTAGCTTCTTATCTCTTATTTCAAAAAACACTTTAATCAGAGGGTAGGGACAAATCAAGTTGAATTATAGGGTTTGGATATGGGAGTGGTTTTTCTCCCCTTTTTCTTGTCCCCCTAAGAAACAAAGCAATGTTGAGCATGTTCCTTTTTCATGGTTATTTAGACATCTCTATTTTGATTATTTGTGTTTGTTTGCCAAGGAAAAAAAAAAGGAAAGGCAGATGAGTGGCAAACAAGAACCAATTCTATTCAATTTTATTTATAGAATACAGACACCTTTAGAACTTTTTCTGAAGGGAGGTGAATGGAAGTTCACCTGAAGCTACGTTAGATTTAAATGACAGGGTGCCATACAGTTGAGAGGGTTCATGGCCTTTTAAACTGTATGGATTGTGAAAAGTTTTTGCACAAATAAATTGAGTGTAGTAAAAATTAGAAGAGAAACAGATATGTCTGAAAAAAATCTTTACAGTAAATTTCTATAATAAAGATCTCATATCCAAGATCTATAAGGGACAGATTGAAGTTTGTAAGACTAAGAGTCATGACCCAGTATATAAATGGCCAAAGGGCATGAACCAGCAGTTTTCAATGGAAGAAAGCCAAGCAAGCAAGCGATCATAGGAAAAAACAAAAGCTCTAAAACACAAATAACTTAGAAAAATACAATTAAAGTGACTGTTAGTTTCTACCTCATACCTATCAGATTGGCAAAGATGACAAGTGTTGGAAAGACTTCAGGAAAGCAGGTACAGAACTGCCTCGTTGGGGGAGATATGAGTTGGTTCTGCCAATCTGAAAAGCCATTTGGAATTAAGGTCCAAGAAGTTACCAAACTGTGTGTATTCCTTTTGACCTAGCTTTCCTACTCATAGGCCTATACCCCAATGAAATCGAAGAAGGAAAAGTATCTATATGTGTAAAAATATTTATAGTAGTCCTCATAGTAGCCAAACTGTATAAACTAAGGAAGTGCCTAATTGAGGAATGTCTAAAAACCTGTGATATATGAAGGTAATAGAATAGAATATTATTATGCTATAAGAAATTTTGAAATGGATTGTTTTTGGAAGAAATTGGTCAAAGATTTTATGAAATAATTGGCAGAAGTTAGCAGAACAAGGACAATTTATAGAATGCTGTGTTGTGAATAAATTTTAACAAAGATAGACCGAGGCATGTTCTCTCTGAGCAAGATAATAGTTTGTTAACTGTGAATTTTAGATTTACTCCATCCTGCTTAGTCTAACAAAAGAGGAATGTCTACACCCGTACTTAAGGATTAAGTATTGAGGAGGATGGCCTATGACAGACATGTGCTAGCAAATGACAAATCAGAAACAACTGACAGACCCCTGGGCTGTCCTAAGTCAAGCTTAAGCTACCATTGGTACATGTAAGATGCAGAAAAGTGATGTAAAAACCGTCTACGGTCTCTTTTGTGGTGGAGAGGTGGCTGGCTGAGCGTGCTAAGCATTCTGGCATCTTGGCATGGCAGAAGATATTATCTGGTTTGGCAGTGAGTTTTCCTTGATACTATACTGGGAGAAGCTGAGTAGCTTAGTTCAGGTGAAGCATCTTTACTAGTCTCTATCGGAGTTTAGGCTGATTCTTTCTCTTTTACCTTCCAAACACTATAATTTTAGAAAGCTACTAATCTTCAGAGACCTCCTGGTGCCAGGACTTTGAACTTCCCTTGGCATAGGCCAGGAGGGAGAAACCCTTTCCCTCTCCCTTCTTCTTAATTCCTTTCCTCTATATTAATTAAACCACCATAAATTTCCAAACTGACTTGGGTATTTTATTTGGGATTTCCCTGGCAACCAAAATTAGTTTAGATTAGGTTACAATCCTAAAATTATCCTTACATAACTATTCATAAAGAGGAAAATAGCTTTCCTCAATTTATGCTAGTGACCCCTAAGATGAAGACCCAACTCATTTTTATAAGGGAAGAACATAGGACAGAATAGAGTAGGTGACATCATGAGGTTGAGGACAACAGGACTAGTTACATAGCAGAGGCATAGGGTATGATATGACTCTTCTCCTATAACTAAGAAGTATTCATTATTTTTGTCCTGAAAATTTAAAAGATAATGGGACAGACTTTGAAAGCTAGCTTGGTGGTATAAAGATACTAGACTTAGCTCCCTGGTATCTACCCACAACCCTCAAGGATGGCAGAATTCTTTGAGACAAGAATAGAACAGAGGTTAACAAGAGAACTAGATTTCTAAACTCACCCCATTACAGGCCAGCTGAATATCTGTGCTAAGTTCAGAGATGAAGAACTAAGTCTTGAGCACTTATAGGACAAAATCAATTTAACTGTAAATAGGATTTTTAAAAAAATGAAAAAGAATCAACTTCATCTTTTTAGGTAGCATCACAGAGAAGAACAATTTATTAGTTTTTTCTTCTATATAGGAAAGAATTTCTTTATATAAGAAAGATTTTAGAACTCTGATTGATGCAATGACAATCATCCAAAAGAATGAAGACAAAACACACCAGTCACCCCCTTAGAGAGAGGTGATGTACTTAAAATGCAGGAGACATACATGTTCAGACCTGACTGACATGGGGATTTATTTTATGAGATTATATATCTCTGCACTGAGGACTTTATGATTTGGGGGGTTGCTTTTTAATTTGTTTAAGACAAGGAGGGTGATATGTATAGGAGAGACAGATTAATTTATAAAATGCTCATTCATAGAGAAAAAGAAAATAACATCATAAGATTTTTTAAAATTATAATAAATTTTATGGATTGTGAAAGGTTATCTTTGTAGCTAATCACTAAGAAAGGCAGCAAAATTTAGGGGGAAAGGGGGCTGAGTAAGGGAATGAGAGATGTATTATGTTTCTATTTGGTTAAGGAAGGGAGTGGAATCAGTAAAATGTAGGTCAGTGAGTTTGACTTAAAAATTCCTGTCAATGTTCTAGAATGCTTTATTAAAGGGATGATTAATATGATTATAGAAAAGGAAGCAGTGATTACAGTCAATGTGATTTCACCAATAAAAGATCATGCCAAACTAACTTTACTTTCTTTTCTTTTGACAGATTTATTAGACTGATGTCAGTGGAAAGCTATATAAAATTTATCTACATTTTATCAAAGCATTTAACAAATTTATTCTATTCTTATAGACAAGATAGAGATTTGGGGCCAAGATGATGGGTTATATACAGAATTGGATGGATGGCTAGACCCAAAAAGTAATCATTAACAACTGAAGAAGAAACTTGGAAGTAGGTCTCTAGGCAGAGGTATTGTGAAGCTCAAATGAGAAAATGGATGTAAAGCATTTTGCAAACCTTAAAACACTATATCAGTTATTATTATTATTATTATCCTACAGTTAATGGACCTCCCATCTAGTGATAACTTCATTCCCTGAGATGTTCAACTGCCCTGCTGCTGAGCTCAAACAATGTTTATAAATTAATAAAGAAAATTTTGCAAAAATGGTATAGATGGGACAAAAACGGTGGATTACACATTAAAGTTTAATCTGCACTATTAACACTTTCTTAAGTCTAGAAAATCAACAAAACAATAAATTATATCCAGTTTGTAGCAGATTTAAAAGGTATAGATAGATGCTCACACTGAAAATTTTGCTCCGCACACTACCACCTCTAGGAGAATGATGCAGGTATTTAATGTCCTTTACCCTGTTCTGTTGAACATGTTTTCCATTGATTTAGAAGAAAGCATAGATAGCATCAGACTTAGGCTTAATGAAAGAAAAAAGTCTAAACTAAAAACAACTAAAAGTGGAATAATACTAGAGGCAACTAGATGGATCAGTGGTCTTCAGTCAGAAAAACTCAAGTTCAAATCTGACCTCAGACATTTACAAGCTGTATTATCTTGACCAAGTCACTTAACTTCTGTTTTTCTAGGGGGCAGCTAGGTGGTTCAGTGGACAGAATGCACTCAGAATCTTTCACGGTGCCTTGAACATAATGCTTAATAAAGAATTCAATAGGACTATGAATTAAATTAAATGAATAACAGAAATTTAATTTAAATTAATTGTGTGACCATGAGCAAGTCATTCAAGCTGACTTTAGTTTCCTTATGATAAAATAAGGATAAAAATACTTCTAGTACTTAACTTCCCGTAATTAGCAAGAGCCTCAATGAGATCAGAGACTCAGGTGAGATTGTGAATATAAAATACCTTATAAACATTAGAGTATCATATGAATGTGACTATTATTATTATTATCTAACCATCTATCTCATATTTGAGAGATTAATCCTTTTATATAAAATCTCTGCCCCTTCAGGTCATTTAGTCATTTCTCATCACTCCCTGGTCTTACCCAGGTGTTCTTGTTCCCTTTCACTCATTTCTACCATTAAAATATGAAGATTTAGCATTTTTTCTCTTTTGACTCTTTCTCCTCAAAACAGTTTTCAGCTACTGAGGTTCAGTAGCATACTTGAGTGTAAATTTTTAGACACTTAAGTACTAGATTCCTTTCCTTTCTCTCTTTTTTTAGATTCATAAAGATTATTTTTAATAATTTCATTAAATGTATCTCAATTACACATAAAATTTTTAACAATAATTTTTTTAAACTTCTGAATTCCAAATTATCTCCTTCCCATCCATTTCCCCGCCCCCCCCATCAACCTCACTCCCTACTTGAGAAGGCAAGTACATTGATTTTTATTATACATGTGAGGTCATATAAAACATAATTCTATGTTAGCTATGTTGCAAAAGAAAACACAAAATAAAATAATAAAAACAAAGAAATTTTTAAAAATATGCTTCAACTTTCAATCAGAGTTCATAAATTCTCTTTTGGAGGTGAATGGCATTTTTCATCATGGAGTCCTTTGGAACTGCTTGGGCCTTGATCATAGTAGCTAAGTCTTTCACAGTTGATCATCCTTACAATACTGCTGTTACAATGTACAATGATCTCCTGGTTCTGCAGACTTCACTTTGCATGAGTTCAGAGAAGTCTTCTCAGGTTTTTCTGAAGCCATCCTTCTCATCATTTCTTATAGCATGATAGTATTCCAACACAATCACACACTACAACTTGTTCAGCCATTTCCCAGTTGATGGGCATCCCCCAGTTTCTGATTCTTTGCCACCACAAAAAGAGTTGCTCTATTTTTTTTTTACAAATAAGTTTTTTTCCCCCTTTTCTTCGATCTCTTTGGGATATAGACCTAATAGTGAACAAATTATTCTCCAGAATTGTTGCACAATTCACAACTCTAACAACAGCTCATTACTGTTCCAATTTTTTGACATTCCTTCTAGCATTGATCATTTTCCTTTACTGTCATGTTAGCCAATCGGGTAGGCATGAGATAGTATCTCACAGTTATATTAGTTTGCATTTATTTAATCAATAATGATTTATTTTTTCACATGACTATTGATAGCTTTGATTTTTCTTCTTCTGAAAACTGCCTGTTCAGATCTTTTGACTATTTATCAACTGGAGAGAAAGACTCTTATTTTTATAATTTTGGCTATATATATTTGAGAAATGAGGCCTTTATTGGAGAACTTGTTGCAAATTTTCTCCCATCTTCCTGCTTCCTTTTAATTTTGACTTTGTTAGTTTTGTTTATGCAAAAGCTTTTTAATTTCCTGTAATAGTTTTGGTTAATTTACTTTATTATTATTTATTTTCTTGCCCATAATCTCCTCTATTTCCTTGGCCATAAACTCTTCCATTATCCATAAATCTGACAGGTATGTTTTTCCATGCTTTCCTAATTTACTTATCATTCACCCTTCATGTCTAAATCATTTAACCATTTTGACATTTTTTTGGCCTACAGTGTGAGATGCTGGTCTGTGCCTAGGTTCTGCCAAACTGTTTTCCAGTTTTCCCAGGAATTTTTGTCTGATGTTGAGTTCTTAACCCCAAAACTGAGATCTTTAGCTTTATTAAACACTAGATTACTATGGTCATTTACTACTATGTATTATGTATTTAATCTAATACATTGATCTACCACTCTTATTTCTTAGCTTTAGCTTTTAGCATTAGATTAATGCTTCGTAAAATAGTTTTGAAATCTGGAACTGCTAGGCTCCATTTCTTATAATTTTTTTTATTGATTTCCTTGATATTTTTGACCTTTTGTTCTTCCAAATGGATTTTGTTACTCATTTTTTTCTAGCTTTTTACAATATTATTTTTGGTAGTTTGATTGGTATGGCACTGAATAAATAAATCAATTTAGATGGAGTTGTCATTTTTATTATATTGGCTTCATTTTTATTATATTGGCTTGGCCTTCATAAGCAATTAAATTTTTTCCAGTTGTTTAGATCTGTCTTTATATGTGTAAAAAGTGTTTTGTAATTGTGTTTATGTAATTCCTGAATTTGTCTTGACAAGTAGATCTCAAGTATGTTATATTGTCTGCAGTTATTTTAAATGGAATTTCTCTTTCTATTTCTTCCTTCTGAGTTTTCTTGGTAGTACATAAAAATGCTGATAATTTACGTGGGTTTATTTTATATCCTGAAGTTAATTGCTACAGTGAATTGTTTCAATTAATTTTTCAGTTGATTCTCCAGAGTTCTCTAAGTATGCCATCACATCATCTGCAAAGAGTAATAGGAAAAATCTGTTTCCTCTTTGCCTGCTCTAATTCCTTCAATTTTTTCTTATTGTGATAGCTAGCACTTCTAGTACATTGGATAATAATGATGGTAATGAATATCCTTGTTTCACTCCTGATCTTATTAGAAAAACTCTTATGTTCTCCCCCAACAGGTAGTGGTTGCTGATGGTTTCAGATAAATATTATTTATCATTTTAAGAAAATTTCCATTGATGCTTTCTTAGAGTTTCTAATAGGAATTAGTGTTGTACTTTATCAAAGGCTTTTTTTGGTATCTATTGATATAATTGCGTAGATTGTCTTATTCTTATTGATTTGGTCAATTATGCTGATAATTTTCCTTATATTGAACCAGTCCTGAATTCCTGGTATAAATTTCACCTGGTCATAGTGTATTATTTGTGATATATTGCTGTAATCTACTTGCTTTATTTAAGATTTTTCATTAATATTCATTAAGGAAATTGGTCTACAGTTTTCTTTCTCTGGTTTTATTCTCCCTGGTTTTAGACATCAAAGTTACATTTGCATCATAATAGGAATTTGGTAGGACTCCTTTTTTACCTATTTTTTTCAAATAGGTTTTTGCCTATTTCAAATAGGCCTTTGCGATTAGTTGTTCTTTATGTTTGGTTGAATTCAGTTGTGAATTCATTGGTCCTGGATATTTTTTCTTAGCAAGCTCATTGATAGCTTTTTAAATTTCTGTTTCTAAATCAGTTTTATTTAATGTTTCATCTTCTATTGATCTGAACAGTTTATATTTTTGTAAATATGCATTTCACTTAGATTGTCAGTTTTACCAGCATATAATTGGTCAAAATAACTCCTAATAATTGCTTTACTTTCCCCTTCATTTAGTGGTGTATTCACTCCTTTCATTCCTGATGCTAGTAATTTGGTTTTTTTTTTAAATCAAATTAACAAATGGTTTATCTACTTTATTCTTTTTTTTTTCATAAAACTAGCTTCTAGCTTTATTTATTCAGTTTTTTTAAACTTTCAATTTTGATACTCCTTTAATGTTTCAGGATGTCCATTTTAGTATTTAATGGGGAATTTTTGATTTGTTCTGTCTAGTTATTTTAGTTGCATGTCCAATTCATTGATCTGCTCTTACTCTCTTTTATTGATGTACATTTGAAGATATAAAATGTTTCCTAAGTATTATTTAAGCTAAATACCACAAATTTTAGAATGCTGTTTCATTTTTATCATTCTCTTTAATGAAACTGATTTTTTCTATCTGTTCTCTGACCTTCTTTATATAAACCTTAAAATTTCTTAGACTTATAAATGTTGGAAATTTCACCATTGGGAAATTTCATACTTGAAAATTTTCTTAGTGATAGTCTATTGGAATGTGAACCCCATTGGCATGGGAGGTTCCTCCTCCTCCCTTCTTAAGATTACTTTAGGACAGAAACCTTTTGCTGAACAATGGAAAGGGCTTTGACCTATGCTTAAGCATAGAACAGGAATTTCTTTGAGTCATGATTGATTTTAGAATTGATACAATAGAGATACTTGGAATGACAGAACCAGGTCTTGGAAATTACAATCTCCACCCTACTCAGTCCTAACAGGATTTAGGAAGGGCTGCAGCATAGATCAAAATTTAATTATTCCAATCTCTACCCTACTCAGGGTAACAGGATTTAGGAAGGGCTGTAGCAAAGGATCAAGATTTAATTATTTGAGAATATGACCTTCAACAGACATGTGCAAAGCCACAGACCTCTGGGCAGTCCTGGGTTAAGCTAGAGCCACCATTGGCACAGGGAAGATATGGACAGTGATTGGTAGATGTGAGAACTGAGGGGAGGGAACTTGGATGGTTTGCTTAAAGAGAGAGGGGTCTGAGGACTGGAGGGTTGGTTGGAGAGTTTTGGCTCTGAGTGGTTGGAGAGGTGCTCTGAGAAGCTTGCTCTGAAGGAAGCTGGAGGTGGAGGCCCCTGAGACTGTTTCTCCATTTTGTCATGTGAATAATAGGGACTGATCTCCTTTCTTTGCCCCAGCTATCTAAGGGCTTGGGCCTTTTGGCCCAGCCTAAACAGAAGGGGTATTTAAGCCCTATTCCCTTCTCTCCCTCTCTCTCTCTATCTCTAATACCTTTCTTCATCCTGTTTGTAATTAAACTCCATAAAAGGTTGACTGCTGACTTGAGTTTTCATTTAGGAATTACATAGCTGAATTCCTTGGCGACCTTAAATTAATATATATCAGTCTTTTAAAGTGATTTCCTTGTCACATTTAGGATTAGATTATTTAGTTTCCAATTAGCTTTTAAACTATACTTCCACAGCTCTTTATCCAACATAATTTTTACTGTTATGCTCTGAAAAGAGAATACTTTTAATATTCTGCTTTTCTATATTTTGTTGTGAAGTTTTAATGTCCTAATACATGGTCAATTTTTGTGAAGGTGCCATGTACAACAGAGGAAAGGGTATACTTCTTTCTATTTCCCTTTAGTTTTCCCCAGAAGTCTATCATATCTAACTTTGCTGAGATTCTATTAAATCTCCTTGATTTCTTTATCATTTATATTATAGTTAGATTAATCTGGCTCTGAGAGGAGAAAGTTGAGGTCCCCCATTAGTATATATTATTTCCTTTTGTAATTTATTTACCGTTTCCTTTAAGAATTTGGATGCTATGTCATTTAGTGCATATATGTTTGGTATTGATATTGCTTCATTTTGTATTGATATTACTTTATTGTATGTGGTTCATCTTATCATGATGTAGTTTGTCTGTTTATTGCCATTTGATCATTTGCGAAAAAGATTTTCCCCAAAGGATCATGAAAACATAATCAACTTAAGGATTACAATAATGTGAGGATAAGAGGAAAAAAGAACAAAACCAATAATTGTTAGATGCATTGACAAAAAGCCAGTTAGGGGGCAGTCCCCTTTGGCATGGAAATATAGATACAAATAAATGTTCAATCAACCACACCCAAAGTTCATTCTTGAGCTTCTTGTGCAGCTTGTGGTCTGGAGGCATCTTGGTGTGTCTTCTCCAAACAGTTCAGTTTCTGGATTCGGAGAGGTAGCATGTTTATTGGCCTACAATTCTTCTTAAAAGGAATTTTAACTTTGCGATTTAAAATAATATTATTTTTACATTTCCCCGTGAAGAGGGTGATTGAAAAACATAGGATCACTTAGGGATGCATGGCTGAGTTATGAGGTATATGAATCAATTGGCAAGAGAAATTAAAAAGACATCAGAAAAATCCAAATAAAAAAATAGTTTCTGGATGAAAATATAGACTATCAAAGTCTTATGTGTAAAAATTCCAAGTAAAGGAAAAGTAAATCTATAACAGGTCCTTGAATCAGGGCCCAATTAAAATTATCTAATCAATGATGCATTTACCCAGTCAGTAGCCAGGACAACAGAAAGTTTGACACACTATGAAAGACAGAAAAGGGACCAGATTATAGGAGCCAAGTGGGTCTAGAGCAAGGACTTTTGGGGATTGAAGTCTGGGGTTCAAATCTCCATTTTTACAAAAGTCAAATCTTCTTTTTAATTCTAACTTTTTTTTAAAATCAGGAATATTTAAAAGTTTTCTATTTCAATAAATATCAATCCCCTCCCCTTAAAGGATTACACTTAGTTTTGCTGAGTATATTATTCCTGGTTGTAATCCCAGCTCTTTTGCCTTTTGGAATATCATATCCCATGTCTTCCATTCCTTCAACATAGTAACTGCTAACTCTTGTGTGATCCTGACTATGACTCCACATTAAAGATGCTTTCTTTCTTGCTGCTTGAAGTATTTTCTCTTTGATCTAGGAGCTCTGGAATTTTTCTATAATATCATAGGACCATACAATTTGAGTTGTCTTTCAGATGGTGATCTGTGGATTCTTTCAAATTCTTTTTTATCCTTTGGTTCTATCATATCAGGGCAATTTTCTGTGATATTCTTAAAATGTGATGTGGAGACTCTTTTTTTGATCATTGCTTTTAGGTAATAAAATAATTCTTAAATTATCTTTCAATCTATTTTCCAGGTCTTGATAGCTCATGGAGCCATTAGCTTCCACTTGCCCAATTTCAATTTTTAAGGAATTGTTTTCCCAAGTGAGCTTTTTATCCATTTGGCCAGTTTCTGTTTTTTAAAGTATTATTTTCTTTAGTATTTTTGTCTCCCTTTTGCCAAGCTTTCTTTCTTTCTTTCTTTCTTTCTTTCTTTCTTTCTTTCTTTCTTTCTTTCTTTCTTTCTTTCTTTCTTTCTTTCTTTCTTTCTTTCTTTCTTTCTTTCTTTCTTTCTTTCTTTCTTTCTTCCTTCCTTCCTTCCTTCCTTCCTTCCTTCCTTCCTTCCTTCCTTCCTTCCTTCCTTCCTTCCTTCCTTCCTTCCTTCCTTCCTTCCTTCCTTCCTTCCTTCCTTCCTTTCCTTCCTTTCTTTCTTTCTTTCTTTCTTTCTTTCTTTCTTTCTTTCTTTCTTTCTTTCTTTCTTTCTTTCTTTCTTTCTTTCTTTCTTTCTTTCTTTCTTTCTTTCTTTCTTTCTTTCTTTCTTTCTTTCTCTCTCTCTCTCTTTCTTTCTCTCTTTCTTTCTCTCTTTCTCTCTCTCTCTTTCTCTCTCTCTCTCTCTCTTTCTTTCTTTCTCTTTCTCTCCTTCTTTCTTTCTTTCTTTCTTTCTCTCTCTCTCTTTCTTTCTTTCTTTCCTTCTCTCTTTCTTTCTTTCTTTCTTTCTTTCTTTCTTTCTCTCTCTCTTTCTTTCTTTCTCTCTCTCTTTTCTCTCTTTCTTTCTTTCTTCCTTTCTCTCTCTCTCTCTCTCTCTCTCTTTCTTTCTTTCTTTCTTCTTTCTTTCTTTCTTTCTTTCTTTCTTTCTTTCTTTCCTTCTTTCTTTCTTTCCTTCTTTCTTTCTCTCTTTCTCTCTCCCTTCCTCTCTCTCTGTCTCTGTCTCTCTCTTTCTTTTTCTCTTACCTTTCATCTTAGAATTAATACAATGTATTGGTTCTAAGGCAGAAGAACAGTAACTGCTAAGCAATGGGGGTTAAGTGACTTGCCCAGGGGCACATAGCTAGGAAGTATCTGAGGCCAAATTTAAACCCAGGACCTCTTTTCTCAAGACCTGGCTTTCAATCCACTGAGCCACCTAACTGCCCCCAACTTTTATTTTCAAATTTTTTTTCTTTGCTTTCATTTCTTTATCTAATTTCCCCTATATTATTCTTATTTTCTTTTTGAAATAATTTTTAGCTCTTCTAGGAATTCTTGTAGGGCTTGTATGCACTTCATATTTTCCTTTGAAATTTTGGTGTAGTCTTTTTTACTTCATTGTCATCTGAGTTCATATTGAGATCTTCCTGATCATTGCAGTAGTTTTTTATAGTCAAGTTTTTGTTGTTGTTATTTCCTCATTTTTTCCCACCTAATTTATTCATTTAGAACTTTATGTTAATTTTATGTTCTATTCTTAACATAGGGGAAAGGGGAGGAACCTTTCTCAAGCTTCAGGCTTTTTTACATTGCTATTTTCTGGGAGTTTGGAGGTTTGGGGTACAACTTTTTTTTAAAGGCAAGGAGAACAAAGCTATGGAAAAGAAGTGGAGACTAAGAGGGTGCCCATCAATTGCAAATGAATGAGCAAATTATGGTATTGAATGGAGTGGAATAATGTTGTGGCATGTGAAATGATGATAGAACAGTTTCAGAGAAATTTGGGAAGATATCTATGAGCTAATGCTGTATAAAATGTGTATAAAATGAGCAGAACCAAGAGAATAATGTATACAACAATAACAATGTAAAGACAAATAACTTTGAAAGAGATAAGAATTCTAATTAATGCAATGTCCAGAGAACTGATGATGGGGCATGCTACCCATCTCCTGAGAGCTATGCCTCCCCCATTTTTAGGGGTCCAGTTACTAAAACCTCAGTTCCATTTTACTACTGAACACTTTGGCTTTGACAAAAGGATTTTTACTTCAAAGATACAGCAAGAATATTTTCCCCAATACCTTTGTACCTTACTTTCCCCTATACTATCTCAGTTTTTGGAAGAATAGGTTCAAAACCTAGTTCCATTTTTATAAAGTATTGGTTTCAATAGTTCATGTCTGCCTGGTGAACTAGACCTGACTGCCTGGTGAGTCTTTTCCCTGGAATGAATTCTCTAAGTTAATTCCCAAAGATTCCTCCATGCTTTTTTGCTCCTCTTCATGGAATTGATGCTGGGCTGGCTGAAACACCTTGCTTGGATTTCCACTCTCAGATTCTTCTAGCTTGTTCTCTTTTATTCAGAAATTAAATTCTCTGATCCTAGAATATGTTGTGTGTGGAATGTATCATGAACTGAGGCAAATTCTCTGAGCACAATTTTTTTTATTAACAGGAGCCTACAACCTGTTAATAAAGGGTCAGTGGCTTGCTTTATTTATTCCCCAAACTTCAAATTGAAGATGTAATTCATTTTTATAAGCATAGAACAAAGAACACAATAGAAATCATCATTGGTTAGCATCACAGGGATGAAGGATCATTATTAGTTACATCAAAGAAAGTAGGCATAGCCCACAGGTGGGATGGAGGACACCTCTCTCTGTCTAAGGAATACTTTTGTGAATGTTATGGGTCACAGCTGCATCCTGAAATGACTGATTTGGGCCTCAGGTATACAGACTCACTGGAGCCTGGAGATTAGATGAGACTACCTTAATTGCTGATGATGGGACAAATCAGTTAGTCTAGCTTTTAAAGGTTAGCACACAAACCTTGCAGGAAATGACGAGATCATGTTTTATGAGAGGAATGAGAACAGAGTGTTTCTTTAACTAATAATCTGTGGGAAAGCTTAAATCTTTGGTATCTAACTTCAGAGAGAGACAGAAGACTGAGCTTGGGTACCCAGGAACTTCTTTACTCGGAGACAGAGAAGATGCATTAGGTTTGTTATATAGCATAGAGAATATAGTTACAAAATAAGATCAATTACAGAGTAAAATAAAATACAAAATCAATTTTAATTTTCACAAATGAAAAATCCAAGGATCCAGACCCATTTCTCAGGGGCCATATGGCTTGGGAAGCCTGGAGAGCTTTCCTCTTAGTGTATGTCTCCTCATGGTCTTGTTTAGCTGTAAGGAATCCTCATGCTTCCCCAGATGAGGATGGAGCAAAGAGAGAAGACTGCAATCAGAATAGTGCTGGAGCTGATTCCTAAACCTATTATTAAATTTTCATTGTGAGTTTTTATGCCTCAGAAAAAAGCAAACTACAAATCAGGGCTTGAGTTGGTTACATTGTTGCTTGTGTTACCTTAAGATAATGATGAAGAAAATGTTAATAATGAAAATTAAAACTAAAAGTATATCTTGTGCATTTTTTTCCTCCGGGAGAGTCTGTTATTAAACATTTTTACCAGCATTCTCCTGGTAAAAACAACTGAGATCTTTTTTGAAGATGCTGACAGTTTTGAAAATGCAGCCCACAGAATAGACTCCTCCCAAGTGCCTGGTCAATCAACCAGAGCAATTACAAAATGTCCATACGTGGTCCTCAGTCTCTCTAAGTCACTTTCCTTTCCTGTCATAACAATTCTCCCAGGAGTCATCTCCCCAGTGTGGTTCTGTGGAGAAGCTGAGGGGGTGGTTGTGGTGTCTGTGCATGTTTCAGACCAGACCCCTTTCTATTTGTGTTACAGGACTTTTCTCCCACCCCCACCCCCACCCTTTTTTCCTATCAGGGGAGGGTATGGATGGGTGGGAGAGAAAAGAAATGTTAATCGGTTTTAAATTAAATAAAAAAAAAAAGAAAGAAAGTTGCCTGATTCATTTTCCCAGACAGCAACAAAATAGCATTCCCCAGTCTTCCCTCCCTCCCTATGCTTACTGAAAAGGATCATGGAATCCAACCACTAAACATTTACTGAATCCTGCCACTTAGGTCACTGAGGGGGATGCGATGGAAGTGCAAGGCAGGCGACAGCAATCTGGCAATCTAGGTGAGGAAGTTACAAAAGAAGAGCCAGGTCTGAGCAGGGATCCGATTTCCCCACTTCCCCACTGACTTTATCCCAGCCCAGCCAACAAGGAAAGCATGTTATACTTTGATACTCTTGCCTCTTATTTGCTAATTAGACTACTACAGCAAGAGCTGGGAAAACTGATGAAAGAGAAACTGAAGGAGAGCAACAGAGATTGTGTCAGCCAGGAGAGATTCCCCAGGGACCTGGCAGGTATTCACTGTTACAAGGGACCGGCAGACTCATTTGCCTCTGAGACTCTTCCTTCCAAGACTAGAAAATAACATGTAAAATAGGGAGAAAAGCATTTGGTAGCTAAGAGGAAGGGAATAGAGGATTCCAGGCAGCGGGCAGGAAATGGAGATGTCTCCTAGTTTGAGCTAAATAAACATTCCCTGCTTTTTCTAGTGATAATAGGCAGAAATAATTCTTCTTTGGGATGACCACCTCATTCAGTTTTTGGAGGTTAGTTACTGTGGTGGAGCAAAATATATAGAAGGCCACACTGGATAATTAAGGCTTTTAAATCCACATCTTCCATATTTAATAGCATTCAAATGTATCCAATCAATTCAACTCAAATCAAGCCAATTAAATTTTAATTAAAAAATGGAAGCATATATTTGATATGCTGGTTTGAATACTGTCTCAAGAAGCTTTAACTTTTCAGAGGGGCAACCAAAGTGAAGGATCTCTCTCTGGTGAGAAGAGCAAGCTAATTTGGCAATTAACCACAAGTGAGAGGTAGAGAGGGTTTCAGATAATCATCCTGTGGGCAAAGACTTCTGTCCTAGGGTTTTTGCTTGTTTCTGGGCATAAAGAGGAGGGAGAAGCAAAAGAGGATGGATCACTGCATCTTAGCTCCAGAACCCTAACCTTGAATAAAACACTCTCAATTCACCTCAATTTCCTCATCTATAAAGTGAAAATGATCTCAAAGGAAACTCCAGTTCTAAATTCTTTCATTTCCTTGTTTTTACAAATAAGGAAACAGAGACTAAAATGATTTGCTCTCTTTTTGTCTGCGGGAAGCCAGCCTTGGCTTGGGAGGGTGCTGAAAATTTCAAGGGACCTATTCAAGTACCCATTCATGATTTATGGTACTATAAGCCAATTTGCCTGATAAGGGGAGGTTAAGTTCCCAGCACTGGCTCAGAGGGGTTCCTATTATTCTGGGGACACTGGTGTTGACTTTCAGCCTTCAAACTGATTAGTCCCCAGGATTGTTATAAAGTATCTAAAGTTTGTTTCCCTTGAGACTCTTGAATTCATCACTTTTGTGAAAACTGCCCCAAAACTCTCATCTTAATTAGCCCAGTTATTGAGCCAGGATCATAATTAGCTGAATAGCCATTGCTCCTTTTACTTAGGGAACTGAGAGTACTTTCTAACCATGAGTTAATTAATTAGGCAAGGTCATGCTCCATCACATTTATCTCTCTGATAATCACCCAAGTCAACTAAGGACAGAGAGCTTCAGAATGCCCTCACTCTGTATGATTGGGTCTCTGAAAACGAAACAGTTCTATGCTTTTTTTTTTAAACTGAAATTTATCTTTTATTCTTTCAGCAGAAGGTTAGATTGATCTATCTGTACAAGAAACCCTTGTTATACATTAATTCAAATATCTCTTGGCCCATTTTCAAGGTAATTCTCCCTTCAGGGTCATTTTCAGAAGAAGACTTCCAGCTCTCTCTGAAAGAGTACTACCAAAGTGCCAGGCAGACTGAAATGGAACAGATTATCCTGTTGATGTGATCATTTGGTCCCACTATTATTGTAAAACTTTCCTTCAATCTTTACTGTTGAGGGTGATCTAAGTTGAAAGTTGCCCTGAGAAATTCAGCCAGGAAAAATGCCAAGGCGCCACAAGACAGATAAGCTTCTAACAGGAGCTTGTGCTAGGGCCATTCAAGGTCCCTGATAAAACTTCAGCACCGAGACCCCAGGTGCAAAAAGCAACTTTCAACAAAGGTTATTCATGAAAAAGTATTTAAACCCCAGCCGGTCAGAATCAACTTGGAACTCTGGCGGCAGAGGTTCCCACTGATGCACATCAGTTTTTTTTTGCAATAAAGGGCCTGTTCCGTGTCTGATTACATTGCCCGAGATCCTTCCTTGGTGGGGGGGTGAATTCCCGGACCTTAACACTGTTTCCTAGCTTGTATGAGGAAAAAGTACAAGTAACTTATTTACTACATTTTATAAGAAAGGTTGAAAATTGTGGAGCCAAAGCTAAAAAATGCCAAATAACTTTTCTGAGCCATTGACCATTTTGGGTTGCATTGCTTGAAAATTATATAGGATTATGGAACTTTTGTGTAGGAAGGACCTTTAAATATTATTCTTCTAAAGTCTAATTCTTTCATTTTATAGATGAGGAGACTGAGGCTAAGGAAGGAGAAGCAATATGCCCAGAACCACATAGCTAGTATATGACTGAGTTGGGACTGGAACCCACATTTTCTGGTTCCCAGTGCAAGTTGGCATTCTTATTGCACTTTCTCATTTTAGAGAGTTGCCTAAAGCACTAAGAGGTTGATTTTTGCCCCAGGTCATATAGCCAGTATCTGTGAGAGGCAATGCTTAAACATAGGTCCTCTTTGTTTTCCTCTACCCCTGGCTACCTCTTATTGAGGATCATTGCTAAAGTTGAATGAATGTCCATGAAGATAATGAAAAGGATGGATGAGACAGAGAAAGAAAGAAAATTTGGAAGCTATCTTCTAAGGTGCTGGAATGCTAAAAGACCTGTAGAGGAGCAAATGAAGAATCTTTTAAACCCCTAAAAATTTTGTAATGGAGAAAGAGGCATCTCTCCTTTCAAGGTCTGTTTAATTGAATCATTTATAAACATAGTGAGCAAGTGAAAGCACTTGCTTTTCAAACTTATTGCTTATACAGTGTCCTGAGCATGCCATAACTGCCCCATAAAACATATCCAATTGTCTTTTACTATTTAATTAACCTCTTATCACACCGACAATAGAAGAATGAGAGAATTGAAACAGAAACAAATGACTGATCATGAATTTTATATACATATTCACCCATTCTCTAAGAATCTTTACAGTCTATATAATTAGGGGAGGGGAGGGGAAGAGGTATCTGTTGGGTTTGTGAAGAAGAATGAAATAATTGTGGAATGTCTTTAAAATTCTTAAGAAAAATGACTGAGGAGTTGGAGCCAAGCTTGCAGAATGAATTGAGCATTTCTGCTGAGCTCTCTCAACTTAAGCCTCTAAATCACTTTTAATAAGCCCATCAACCTGAATTTTGAGTAGGATAATTTAAAAAAAAGCCACATTGAGTCATTTTTCCAGCCTATGACAGCTTAAGAGGGTAGAAGAAGAAGACTGTGGGTCCTGGGATGGGGGCTGCCAAGAAGGCAGTGCAGAAGAAATAACATCAGCAGTGGAGTTTGGGGGCATAAGCAGAAGCAACAGTGGTATCAGAAATAACAGTGGCAGTGTACCTAGCACCTAGAGAGGATAATGGGTCTGAAAAGCTGATCAAAAGAAGATTATATAGGGGACCCCTATGCTAGCACTGAGTAGAAGAACAGTCACCATTTGGCAGATTAAAAGGGCAGTGACTAGAACTCTCTCTGGATTATATCACTTTAAAAACACTGAAAATCTTCATATCCTTAGAAAGAGCTAAGGAAGCTCAGGCTAGCCATCTCCATCTACAGCTGAGTAGAACAAGCTCTAGCATCAAATCTGAAGTCAAGAAATAGTCTGGACAAGTGAGCAAACAACAACAAATAAACTGACTATAAAAACTACTATAGTGACAGGAAGATAAATTAACACAAACTCACAAGAAGGAAACAACTTGAAAATGTCTACAAACAAAGCCTCAAAGAAAAATTTAGGTTGGGCACAACTCCAACAGGAATCCTAGGAAAATAATTTTTTTAAAAGAGCAAAAAATAAGTTTTAAAATCAAATAATGAAAGAGGAAAAATTGGGGAAAGAAATGAATGCAAACAGAAAAAAATATGAAAAAACATTTAATGCTTGGTAAAAGAGGCATGCTATAGAAAATAATTCTCTAAAAATCAGAATTGGTCAAGTAGAAGCTAATGACTTCATGAGACATCTAGAAACAATAAATAAAGTCAAAAGGTTGAAAAAAAGAATCAAATATAAAAATGTGTCAGATGAAAAACAACTGATAATTTAAGAATTATTGGACAAGAAAGCCATGATGAAAAAAGCCTGCTAGATATCATGTTTCACAATTCTATTTCAGTTTGGTAACTACATCTTTCTTGGTACCCTTCACCAACATATTGTTCCCTCCCAAAAAGTCCAATTCCTTCTCTCATTTTCCCCACTTTTCTTTTTCATTGATCTTTTTTAAGGCCAGTAGTTACCAGTTTTTTGGACACAATCAAAATGCTATCATCCTGACTCCAGTGAGGATTATATAGGTTTGGCTTGACAGGCCTTCCTAGAAATCATATTTCAAGAACTTATAATAGAGAATTGCTCAGATAACTTAAACCAAGAAGGCAAAGTAGAAATTGAAATAATCCACCAATAACCTCTAAAAATTGATCCCCAAATGAGAATCCCTAGGAATATTATTGTCAAATTTCAGAGTTCTCAGGTCAAGAAGAAAATATTGCAAGAAGCCAGAAAGAAATAATTCAAATACTATGGGGTCACATGAAAGATCACACAAGATTTAGCAGCTATCTAAAATGGAGTGGAATATTCAGGAAGGCAAAGAAGCTAGGATTACAATCATGAATACCTTATGCTAAAAAAAAAAAAGCTAGTGGTAGTCTCTCAGTGACCAAGAATGACTAATAATAGATACTTAATTAAATAGAGAACTTTCAGGTTTTCCTGATGAAAAGACCAGAGCTGAATAGAAAAATCTGACATTTAAGTACAAAATTCAAGAGAAGCATAAAAAGGTAAGCATGAATAAGAAATCATAAGAGAAGACTAAACTGTGTACATTTCAACATGGGAATATAATACATTATCCTCCTAATAACTTTGTCATATGAGGTCAATTAGAAAGAATCTACTTCAGAGAGCATGGATATTAATCTATTAAGTTAAGATGATCTCAAAAAAAAAAGAATTGAAATGAGACAAAGAGGGATACATTGGGAGTATAGGGAAGGGAGAGGAATGGGGAAAATTATCTCACATAAAATGAAGCACTTTTCACAATGGAGGGAAATGAGGAAGAGAAGACAATACTGGAATCTCACTTTTATCCGAACTGTTTTGAAAATGGAAGAATATACACAAACAGAAAGAATTAAGTATATTAATCTATCTTATTCATCAGGGAAGTAGGAGAAGGAGTTAGAAGAAAGGAAAGTAGTGATGAGAGGGTGGGTAGATTAAGAGGCAGTAATCAAAAGCTAAACAGATTTTTGAGGAGACAGGATGCTGGGAGCCATCAGTCCACACCTTGACAGAGTCATACATGGTAGCTGGGGAGACCACAGAGTGGTCCTTGGAGAGATGTGACTGCCCACTCTACCCTCCTTTGCATGACCTCTTTCATCAATGCCCCTTACCTATGAATTGACATGATTATTATTCCCCCTAGTCTCAAAAGAAATAATGCCAGAGCAAAACATCTGTACCCTAATTCCCCAAAACATCACCAAAAAATCAGACCCTCAAACCCAATCCCAAAAGACTATCATGGGTTAACTTTTACTTAGGTACCTAATTCCCAGCAAAACTACAGCTACAGGCCAAGCCCCAAACTTTCCCACTTACAGAAACTTATTCTCATGAAGCCAGCACACAAATCAATCATAAAGGCCCATACAATACATACAGGTACACTACAAGTACATCAAACTTCAATATGCCTCAATGACTTGACTTCACAAACCAGTAACTCGCCAGTGGGAAACTCCCTAGTGAACCCTAAGAAATGATCAATCTAAATTTGAATTGTGTTCCCAGTACCCCTCAACCTCAATGGTATGATTGTTGAATTGTCTTTTAAGAATCGTTGATTAATTATTCCATTTTATTAAAAGCAATAAGTAATTTTCCTTGATTGTTTGTAAGCTCAAAACTTCTTACAGGGTAATGAGAAAATTAAGTCACCTGTGATGAAATCATTTATCTTGTATGCTGTCTGTAATCACAGTATAAGAATATAGAATGTTAATCAAGTGATTTGTTAAAAGTTAATGTATCACTTTTCCAATTATCTCTCTTTGAATATGTGTATCTGACTGCCAAGAAAATGGGTATAAGAATAAAGCCTGGCCTGGGAATGGCGGAGCAGCTGTCATATGCAAAATAGTCCCATGGCTGTAATGATTAAGCTGTCTTCCATTTGTTATTTATTTTGACTGATCATTTTCCAGAACCCCTGGAGTGCTGAGTGAGGCTGGACCCCGCATGCGGCAACAAGGTGAAAAGAAAAAAGAAGAAAAATAGAAGAGAGTAAGATAGAGGGAAACAGACAGTTAGCAATTGTAACTCTTAATATGCATGGGATGAACTCATCCAATAGAAGTGGATAAGAGAATAGATTAGAAGTCAGAAGATGGCAGCCTAGAAGGAGCAGAAGTTCAGACCACTGAAAACCCTTCCTTACCGATCACAAACTGAATGATCCTAGGGGAGTGAAAACCAAACTTAACAACAAGACAGAGCCAAGGAACCCTCCTGCTGGACTTAATTCAAAAGGTATGCCCCCCCAAAAGCTGGAATCCGAGAACACTCGGGTTTAAGGGGAAGACAGAAGGAAGGTCCCAGGACCCATTCCCCCCTCCCACCCAGAGCACTGAGATTCCAGCAGCACTGGGAACTTCTGGGTGGGCAAAGGTGCTGGTCTGAAGGGCAAAGCTTGAGAGCAGGGCTGGCCAAGTTCAGAGCGTCCAAATGTAAATCTTGAAATTTCTCAGACTTGTGAATGTTAAAAATTTCCACATAGGGGAATTCTCCATTGGACCAATTCCCTACTGGGAACATTCCCCATTTTGACAGTGAGAACTCTATCTGGATCGGAAATGGGAGGACCTCTGCTCCACCCATTCTTGGGACTGCTTTGGGGGAGAGAACTCCTTGCTAAACAATGAAAGTACTTTAACCCATACTTATAATGAGGCAAAAAGTTCTTTAAGCCATGCCTATTTTTAGAATTAATACAATGGGATGCTAAGTACATATTAAAGGTCAGGCAACTTGTAAACTTGCCAGGAGCAAAGAGGTGAAAACTTATTCAGAAGTTTTTTCTGGTACAAATTTACTAAAGGGATTAGTCGACCCAGCAGTGTTTTTAGAATGGGTTGTCCTTTGGAAAACGTCTACTGTGATTGGTAGATGGAAAAATTTAGGGGTGGTGACATAGGAGAAAACTCCCTATATAAGAAAAAGCAGAATCTCTTGAAAATCAATCCTTTTGGAGAAAGCTCTTATGAGGATTGCTTGAGAAGGAGCTCTTGGAGGAATTCTCTAAGGAGGTCTCTCAAGGGAGGCTGACTCTGGCTGGAACTCCCTCTGGGGAGACTCTGTCCCTCTGAATCCTTGCTTGGAAAAAACTTGTGGTGAGTGATAAAAGGACTGACTGATTCTTTCTCTTAAGGGCTTAGGCCTGGGTTGGCCAGGGCTGCCCTGGGCTGGCCTATCCTTTTCTCATTATTTCCTTCTTACTCGCCTCCTTTTCTTTAATTCTTCATTGTATTATTAATTAAATTATCTATAAAACCCAGTTGACTTGGGCATATTCATAATTGGGAATATATTCCCTGGCGACCACCTTATATTTAATTTAAAAACCAAGACACTGTAGTGAAACATATTTTCTGCGGTCACAATTTACTCACCCACTCTTATATTTATCATAATTTATATCCTCCAACTATTTTAAATGTTACACAACACAGATGGTGGGTAAGGAGCTAGAGAGGGAGCATAGACCTGGCAGCCTGGCCAGAGCTTTGGAGATCCTCCATATTTGCTCCAGCCTTCCAGGAAGTTTAGGACTCAGAGCTCACCCAGCCCAACTAAGCTGAACTTAATTCCATCAAAAGTCTCCAGAAGGGGGCAGCTGGGTAGCTCAGTGGACTGAGAGCCAGGCCTAGAGATGGGAGGTCCTAGGTTCAAATCTGGCCTCAGACACTTCCCAGCTGTGTGACCCTGGGCAAGTCACTTGACTCCCATTGCCTAGCCCTTACCACTCTTCTGCCTTGGAGCCAATACACAGTATTGACTCCAAGACAGAAGGTAAGGGTTTAAAAAAAAAGTCTCCAGAACTCAGGGAAGCCCAGGTTCCCCACCCATCCTCATTGACTGCTGGACTTTAAGCCAATCAAAAGCCTCCAGAGGACAGGGAAGCTCAAACCTCCAATGACCCCCCCCCCCGAGACTATATCAAGAGATCCTCTTTTTAAAGCTCCAAGAGGGGAGACTGATAGAAGCCCCCCAAAAACAAAAAAAATGAGAGGAACATGAGCACAGACAAATATGGGGAGTAAAGAAGGGGTGAATTTGAGCAAACAACAGAAAAAGAAGAAAGAAACTACAATAGAGAGCCTCTACTCAGCAAATGGAACAGAGGGGGAGAGATCAACAAAAAAATAAATCAGAAATCCCAGTGTATTGGATACAGGCTGTGGAAGAACTCAAAACACAACTAAGAGAGGCTGAAGACAGTTGGGAAAAGAACTGAAAAATTAAGATAAGTCATCTGGAAACAGAGGCACTTGAACTAAAACAAGAAAATAGTGTCTAGAAAGCTAAAATCAACCAGCTGGGAAATGAGGCAAAGGAGATGAAAGATGAGGCAAAGGAGATGAAAGACAAAGTAAAGAGAATGAAAGACGATCTTCAAAGAAAATCAGACCAGAAGGAAAAGGATGACCAAAAAGCCAGAGATGAAATCCAATCTTTAAGAACCAGAATACAACAACTGGAATTAAGTGACCTCACAAGGCAACAGGACACTATAAAATAAAACAAAAAGAATGAAAAAATTGAGGAAAATGTGAAGCATCTCATTCACAAAACAGACGATTTAGAAAATTTTTCAAGAAGAGACAATTTAAGAATCATTGGACTACCAGAAGACCACGACAAAAGAAAAAGCCTGGACATAATACTAGAGGAAATTATTCAGGAAAACTGTCCCAATATCCTAGAACATAAGGGGAAAGTGGAGATTGAAAGAATCCACAGATCACCCCCTATATTTAATGCCCAACTGACAACACCAAGAAATGTTATAGCCGAATTAAAAAACTATCAGACCAAAGAAAAGATATTACAAGCTGCCAAGAAGAAGCCATTCAGATACCATGGAAACACGGTAAGGATAACACAGGATCTGGCTGCATCCACACTGAAGGACCAAAAGGCATGGAATATGATATTCCGGAAAGGAAGGGAACTAGGTCTACAACCAAGAATAAAATACCCATCAAAACTGACTATATTCTTACAGGGGAAAGTATGGTCATTCAACACAATAGAAGAATTCCAAGTATTTGTAAAGAAAAGACCAGATCTGAACAGAAAATTTGATGTCCAAGCACAGAACTCAAGAGAATCATCAAAAGGTAATTTAAAAAAAAGAGGGGGAAAACAAAACAAAACAAAGCAAAACAACAACAAAAAAATTTTTAGGAGACTCAATAAGTTAAAATGATATGTATCCCTATAAGAAAAGAGGTCATTGGTAACTCTTAAAAACTATTGCTATCACCTGGGCAGCTAGAAGAATTACACTTAGAGGGAACAGTGACAAACTGGATGAAAGGAAAAGACATACATAGGTATATAGATATATGCATGCATAAATATATACATATATATATATATATATATATATATATATACACAACCAGAGCTTAAAAAAAAAGAGGTTAATACTAAAAGAAATGGGAAAAGAAACAAATGGGGGTAAATTTATATGTCACAAAGAAGCTCATGGCGGGAGGGGGGAGAACATTGATACACTGGAAGGGTAAAGAGGTTGGAGATAGGAAATACTCAACTCTTATGTGCTTTGAAACTGACCCAAAGAGGGAAGAACAATCCAATCCATTGGGGAAGAGAATAGATTTGCGCCCTATAGGGGAGTAGAAGGGTAAAAAATGGACTGGTGGGGAGGAAAGCAGTAGAAGGGAGGGAGAGGGTGGGGGAGAAATTTTATAAAGACTACAGGGGAAAATAAGTGGGGAAATAAGAAGGGGGGTAGAAAGGGAAGTAAAATAAGTGGGGGAACTAGGGGGACTGACTATAAACAAACATTGCTGTAGAAGGAAATAACGAAAGAAGAAAAGGCAGGACCAGGAGTAGAAATCAAAATGCTGGGAAATACACAGCTAGTAATCATAACTCTGAATGTGAATGGAATGAGCTCACCCATAAAACACAAGCAAATAGCAGAGTGGATTAGAATCCAAAACCCTACCATATGCTGTCTTCAAGAAACACACATGAGGAAGGTAGATATGCTTAGGGTGAAAGTAAGAGGATGGAGCCAAATCTATTGGGCATCAACTGATAAAAAGAAGGCAGGAGTAGCAATCATGATATCTGACAAAGCCAAAGTAAAAATAAATCTAGTTAAAAGAGATAGGGAAGGTAATTACATCCTGATAAAAGGCAGTATAGGCAGCGAGGAAATATCTGTTCTCAATATGTATGTACCAAATGGCAGAGCATCCAAATTTCTAAAGGAGAAACTAGAGGAGCTCAAGGATGAAATAGATAGAAAAACTATACTAGTGGGAGATCTGAACCTTCCTCTATCTGAACTAGATAAATCAAACCAAAAAATAAATAAGAAAGAGGTGAGAGAAGCAAATGAAATCTTAGGAAAATTAGAGTTAGTAGACATATGGAGAAAAATAAATAGGGACAAAAAGGAATACACCTTCTTTTCAGCAGCACATGGTACATTCACAAAAACTGACCATGTATTAGGGCACAAAATCATTGCAAACAAGTGCAAAAGGGCAGAAATAATAAATGCAACCTTCTCAGACCCCAATGCAATAAAAATAATAATTATTAAGGGTACATGGAGAGATAAATAAAAAATTAATTGGAAATTAAATATGATTCTCCAAAACCGGCTAGTTAAAGAACAAATCATAGAAACAATTAATAACTTCATTGAAGAAAATTACAATGGTGAGACATCTTTTCAAAACCGATAGGATGCAGCCAAAGCAGTACTCAGGGGGAAATTTATATCCTTGAGTTCATATGTAAACAAATTAAGAAGGGCAGAGGTCAATGAATTGGGAATACAAACTAAAAAACTAGAAAGTGAACAAATTAAAAATCCTCAGATGAAGACTAAATTAGAAATCCTAAAAATCAAAGGAGAAATTAATAAAATTGAAAGTCAAAGAACTATTGATTTAATAAATAAGACTAGAAGCTGGTACTTTGAAAAAAAAACAAATAATAAAATAGACAAAGTTCTAGTCAGTCTAATTAAAAAAAGGAAAGAAAAAAAACCAAATTGACAGTATCCAAGATGAAAAGGGAGATCTCACTTCTTCTGAAGAGGAAATCAAGGCAATCATTAAATATTACTATGCCCAATTATATGGCAACAAATATGGCAATCTAAGTGATATGGATGAATACTTACAAAAATATAAATTGCCTAGACTAAAAGAAGAAGAAATAAATTACCTAAACAACCCCTTATCAGAAAAAGAAATTGAACAAGCCATCAAAGAACTCCCTAAGAAAAAATCCCCAGGTCCAGATGGATTCACAAATGAATTCTATCAAACATTCAAAGAACAGCTAATCCCAATATTATACAAACTATTTGACAGAATAAGCCAAGAAGGGGTTCTACCAAATTCTTTTTATGACACAAACATGGTACTAATCCCAAAGCCAGGCAGGTTAAAAACAGAAAGAAAACTATAGGCCAATCTCCCTAATGAATATAGATGCAAAAATCTTAAATAGGATACTAGCAAAAAGACTCCAACAAGTTATCACAAAGGTTATCCACTATGATTAGGTAGGATTCATACCAGGAATGCAAGGATGGTTTAATATTAGGAAAACCATCCACATAATTGACCATATAAACAAGCAAACCGACAAAAATCACATGATTATCTCAATAGATGCAGAAAAGGCCTTTGACAAAATACAACACCCATTCCTATTGAAAACACTAGAAAGTATAGGAATAGAAGGACCTTTCCTAAAAATAATAAACAGTATATATCTAAAACCATCAGCAAACATCATCTGCAATGGGGATTAAACTCAAAGCCTTCCCAATAAGATCAGGAGTCAAACAAGGATGCCCATTATCACCTTTATTATTTAATATTATACTAGAAACACTAGCAGTAGCAATTAGAAAAGAAAAAGAAATTGAAGGTATTAAAATTGGCAATGAGGAGACCAAGATGTCACTCTTTGCGGATGATATGATTATTTACTTAAAGAATCCTATGGAATCAACCAAAAAGCTAATTGAAATAATCAACAACTTTAGCAAAGTTGCAGGATACAAAATAAACCTGCATAAGTCATCAGCATTTCTATATATCTCCAACCCAGTTCAGCAGCAAGAATTAGAAAGAGAAATTCCATTTAAAGTCACCCAAGACAACATAAAATACTTAGGAATCTATCTGGTGAGACAAACACAGGAACTATATAAACACAACTACAAAACACTCTCCACACAATTAAAACTAGATCTAAACAATTGGAAAAATATTGATTGCTCATGGGTGGGATGAGCTAACATAATAAAAATGACCATCCTACCCAAACTCATATATCTATTTAGTGCCATACCCATTGAACTTCCAAAAAACTTTTTTACTGAATTAGAGAAAACCATAACAAAGTTCATTTGGAAGAACAAAGGATCATGGATATCCAGGGAAATAATAAAAAAGAAATACAAAGGAAGGTGGCCTTGCAGTCCCAGATCTCAAACTATATTACAAAGCAGTGGTCATCAAAACAATTTGTTACTGGCTAAGAGACAGAAGGGAGGATCAGTGGAATAGACTTGGGGTAAATGACCTCAGCAAGACAGTCTATGACAAAACCAAAGACCCCAGCTTTTGGGACAAAAATCCACTATTTGACAAAAACTGCTGGGAAAATTGGAAGACAATGTGGGAGAGATTAGGTTTGGATCAATACCTCACACCCTACACCAAAATAAACTCAGAATGGGTGAATGACTTGAATATAGAGAAGGAAACTATAAGTAAATTAGGTGAAGACAGAATAGTATACATGTCAGACCTTTGGGAAGGGAAAGATTTTAAAACCAAGCAAGACTTAGAAAGAGTCACAAAATGTAAAATAAATAATTTTGACTACATCAAATTAAAAAGTTTTTGTCCAAACAAAACCAATGTAACTAAAATTAGAAGGGAAGCAACAAATTGTGAAACAATCTTCAAAACAAAAACCTCGGACAAAGGTCTAATTACTCAAATTTATAAAGAGCTAAACCAGTTGTACAAAAAATCAAGCCATTTTCCAATTGAAAAATGGGCAAGGGACATGAATAGGCAGTTTTCAGTTAAAGAAATCAAAACTATTAATAAGAACATGAAAAAGTGTTCTACATCTCTTATAATCAGAGAGATGCAAATCAAAACAACTCTGAGGTATCACCTCACACCTAGCAGATTGGCCAACTTAACAGCAAAGGAAAGTAATGAATGCTGGAGGGGATGTGGCAAAGTAGGGATATTAATTCATTTCTGGTGGAGTTGTGAATTGATCCAACCATTCTGGAGGGCAATTTGGAACTATGCCCAAAGGGCGATAAAAGACTGTCTGCCCTTTGATCCAGCCATAGCACTGCTGGGTTTGTACCCCAAAGAGACAATAAGGAAACAGACTTGTACAAGAATATTCATAGCTGCACTCTTTGTGGTGGCCAAAAATTGGAAAATGAGGGGATGCCTCTCAATTGGGGAATGGCTGAACAAATTGTGGTATATGTCGGTGATGGAATACTATTGTGCTAAAAGGAATAATAAAGTGGAGGAATTCCATGGAGACTGGACCAACCTCCAGAATGTGATGCAGAGTGAGAGGAGCAGAACCAGGAGACTATTGTACACAGAGACTGATACACTGTGGTACAGTCGAACATAATGGACTTCTCCATTAATGGCTTTACAATGTCTTTGAACAATCTGCTGGGATCTATGAGAAGAAAAAAAACTATCCACAAGCAGAGGACAAACTGAGGGAGTAAAAACACGGAGGAAAAGCAACTGCTTGACTACAGAGGTTGAGGGGACATGATTGAGGAGAGATGCTAAATGAGCACCCTAATGTAAATACCAACAACAAGGAAATGGGCTGGGATCAAGGACACATGTGATACCCAGAGGAATTGCGCATTGGCTAGGGGAAGGGTTGGGGGGGGGGGGGGAAGAAAAGAAAATGATCTCTGTTTCCAATGAATAATGTATGAAAATGACCAAATAAAATGTTTTAAAAACTAAAAAAAAAGAAGTCAGAATGCAACAATAAGTTGTTATGAGAGATATACTTGAAACTGAAAGACACATAGTTAAAATAATGGGCTAGTGTAGAATCTATTATACTTTAGGTGAAGTAAAAAAAAAAGCAAGCATAAAAAAGGTAGCAATCATAATCTTAAAAACAAAAGCAAAAACAGACCTAATAAAAAGAGACGATTAAGGAAACAATGAAGTCATATATTAAAGGAAAAGTTAAATGAGTCACAGTAAGAAATAGTAAAACTATACTAGTAGAGGACTTCAATTTACCATTTCAGTCCTAAATAAATCTAACTATAAAATTAACAAGAAACAAGTTAATGAATAGAATTTTAGAAAAGTTACATATGATAGGCATCTGGAGAATATGGAATGGGAATAGAAAGGAATATACCTATTTCTTAATGATTGCATTTTCATTTAAAAAATGATAGTGTTATATTATTAGGGCAAAAAATATCCCTCACAAAGAAATGCAAGAAAGCAAAAATATTACATGTACTCTTTTCAGACTATAATGCAATATAATTACATTCAATAAAAGGCCTTAATTGGAAACTAAATAATTTAATCCTAAATTAAATAATCTAATATTAAAAATGGGTATAGAAATAATCAATAATTTCATTAAAAATGATGATAGCTATAAGACAGCATGCCAAAGTTTGTGCAATGCAGCTGAAGTAGCACTTGAGAGAAAATGTATATCTCTAAATTATTACATCAATAAAAAGAGAAAGAGTGGGTCAATGAATAGGGCATTCAATTAAAAAGCTAGAAAAAGAAGAAATTTAAAATTTCCAATTAAACAATCATATGAAATCCTGGAAATCAAAGGAGTAACAAAATTAGAAATAAAATAACCATTAATTAATAAGTAAAACTAAGCTGGTTTTATTAAAAAAATAAAATAGATAAACCATTGGTGAACTTATTTTTTTTGAAAAGAAGAAAACCAAATTACCACTATTAAAAATATAAAGGGTTCTCAACATGGAGGTAGATAGTAGTTTAATCCCATCAAGCCTGACTGTATAAGGACTTTGTACTTCTTTTGCGATCATTTACTTTTTTGTCTCCTTACCTGACCCTCATTCTTCTGTGATTTGATAACTGTGATGAAGGTGGGGATCAGTTAATCAGAGAAGTGCAGATCAACTCCCCTCCTCACTAAACAAAATAATACGAAGCAAGTTCAAAAGAAAGAATGCTGATAAATAGGGTTAGGGGAAGGAGGGATCACGAAAGACCTCTCACAGGATATGGCACCAAATCTGTGTGAGTTATGAAGGAAGCTGGGAATTTTTTAAGGCAAAAGTGGGGAGGTAGTGCATTCCAGCCATGGAGGGGCAGAGGAGAAGCAGAAGGTAGAATATTATGTGTGTGCAATGGCTAACAGCTCAGTTTAACTGGAATAAGAATATGAAAGAAAATAATGTAGAAGAAGAATGGAAAGTTAGGTAAGAGTCAGATTGTAGAGGACCTTAAATGTCATGGTGAAGATTTTTTTTTTAATCTAAGAGATAATAAGGATCCATTAGAGGTTTTTTTGAGAGTACAGGCAAGATGATCAGATCTGTATTTTAGGAATATCAATTAAGCATCTGTGTAGAGGACGTACTGTAATGGAGAAAGACTGGAAGCAGAGAGATCCTTTAGGATATTATTGTAATAAACCAAGGAAGAGATGATAAAGGTTTGAATTCTTGTCTGAATTTATTCCATCTTCCCTACTTAATTTATTTTATTCCTTAACACTTGTAGCTGTCTTGCTAGTTCTTCTATTCCTCCACGAATAGATAAGGGGACTAATACCACCTTTTTTTCCCCTAAAGTTTTGAGATCTTTGTGTAAATGTGCTTGTCTAGAGTCTGTATAGTCAGTGGAACTCTGTGTTATCTGTATATATGTTCTGTGGTCTAAATCAAATAAATGAAAACACGCAAAGTACTTTTGAAACTCTCCAAAAACCCCAGTAGCCTTGACAGTAGCCCATTGTCCAATGACAGTCACATCCTGTGGTACGGCTATACCTGTGAATAAGGAGGAAACCTAATAATAAGAAAAACAAAAAGAGTCTGTTCACTGGTTTAGTGAATAGTATCAGGAATGGCTCTGATTTCCTTAGTTAAAAAAACTGAATGAATTTTATCAAAATGAAATGATCCAAGAGTCAATGTTAGTAAAGTTTGGCAAGTCCATTTACAAAGAGCCATTGTAGCTGCTTTTACCATATTAAAAAATGAGAGACAATAAGTTTATTATTAAAGTTTGTGACAGCGGTAGGATTTTCAGTAATTCAAGGTTGCTTTGATATTTTAATAAGAGCACAGACTTATAGTCTTTTTGATAAAGGAAACCTAAGCCTAATATTTAGTTCCCTTAGTAGAGTTTTTCCTTTTTTTAATTTAAAAATTTTTTTGTTTTTCCTTCTCAATATGGAGCCATTTGCTAAATGGAAAACAAAATCACTTTCACAGAGAATTTGTAGGACTATTTAACATTAATGTAAATGTTTATTCGTCATAAAACTTCAACAAAATAAAACAAATTCATTCTTCAGAGAACTTATTTCTTTTCATAAACAGAACAGAATTGATTTGAAAGTCCAAGACCTAATATAATTTTTAGGATGTGATAGAATGGATCCTTATCTCTTAAAGAATTATTGCTATAACTATGACCATTTAAGTCTTTTAGTACAGTTAACTAAATGATTCCCTGTTTTTCTGTCAAAGGAATCTGTGTCCTTTTCTATTCCTCCAACTCCATTTTAACTGATCAACCAATTTTTAGATTAAGGATTCTTAACTTGGGTGAAGTGGATAAAGCGAAGAGCCTGGAGTCAGGAACTCTCAATGAGAAGATTCACTCTATAACTGAAGATCAACAACTTTTCTGTTTCTAATAGGTGCTTAATAAAAGCTTATGGGAAATGTCATTCCTCAAAATGTGTGGTATTGCTTCATGCAATGAATATAAAATGCGATTTCCTTTGTATTGATAGTGGAATCACCAGAATACAGCTATTTTGTCCCCTCCTGGCTCTAAACAGACATAAGTTGTGGGACTTTTTCTAGTACTATATCTCTAGAGGTTCTCTCACTAGTGTGCTTCCTGTTGGTTCCTTATCAGTCAGCTGAACTTAATTAGCTTTAAGAGAGGAATATTTACTAAAGTGGTAGAGATAGAACAGTTGACAGTTCTAAAACACTGAGTGTGTGACATATTTTCCCCCAGGTATATACAGAGTCCAGGAGAAAGTGGGCTCAGTCTTAGAGATAGTCTATACTGGTAGTCTCTCGGTGATCGAGTATGACTATTGTCTTTGCGCAGTTTCATCTACGGTGTACCCTCATGTGGCTTTGAAGTCCAAAGGCTGAGGTGCAAAGTTTGTGGCACATGGGGCATGGGACTCCAGTTGTTACAGGAGGTGTGGCTGTGGCCTGGTGTTGGTGTTCACGCGCAGTGGCAAGACGTGGACGTCGTTCATCTTCAAAGGTGGTGGAAGCATGGTTAATGTGGGTTCGCCAGCTGCTTCTGTCAGAGTGTATTTTAATTTAAAATCTAAGAATTTTTTTTATTTTTGAATTTTTTTTGTTTGAGATTGTATTTTTATAAAAATCCAAGAATTTTGAATTTTGTTTAAGATTTTACTGTTATAAAAAATCAAAGATTTTGATTCTGTTCGAGAAAAGATCTTCAAGAAAGAAGCTTGAAACTTTTATATCCAGAGAATGAACTGTTGCAGAAAGATGCTGAAAACCTACACTTCATCAAGAAGATCAAGAATGAACTTTGGATATGATTGATTGGACTGAACTTTTGATTGAACATTTATTGTAATTGTACACATTTATGCCAAAAGGGACTGCCCCTAATTTGGCTTTCTGTCAATGCGCCTAGCAAAACATTGGTTTTGCTTTCTTTTCTTTTCTATTTCCTCTCTCACTATTCTAATTTCTCTTAGAAAATTGAATATTGTGTATATCAATCGTTAGAAGTGCATTTAGAACTACAAAATGATTATGTTAAATGATCAATGGGGAGACTAGTCTCCCAATGATCATCAGGGGGGATTGTAAACCTTAAAATTTCTTAGACTTATGAATGTTGGAAATTTCCCCTAGAGAGATCTTGGGTGAGTGATAAAACCAACTGACTGATTTATTCATTCTTATTCCTTTCTTCCTTTCTTTTTCTATTGATTAATCAGTGTATTATAAATTAAATTTCTCTATAAAACCCAGTTGGCTTGGGCATATTCATAAATTGGGAATATATTCCCTGGCGACCATCTTATATTTATATAAAACCAAGACACAGTAGAAAACATATTTCAGCGGTCATAATTGATATATATATTTCCCTTGCTCCCAAACATTTTAATTATCACACAGAGGCAGCGAGTTCTAGTTGCTTTGTTGTAATGCCAGCCCACTTCAAGTTGGACTTCAGATGATCCTTGAATCTTTTCTTTGGTCGGCCTTGTTTCCTGAGTCCAGCCGACAGTTCACCATAGAATAGCTGTCTTGGTATTCGCTGTGGGTCCATGCGGATGACGTGTCCAGACCATCGTAGCTGGGTTTTGAGGACCATGACTTCGATGCTGGTGGAGTTGGCTCTGTCGAGGACTTCCTGGTTGGTGATTCGGTCCTGCCATTGGATCCTCATGATTGACCAGAGGGAGCATTGGTGGAATTGCTCCAGCTGTTTCATGTGCTTCTGGTACAGTGTCCATGTCTCACAACCGTACAGGAGTGAGCTGAGGACCACTGAGTTATACTTTGAGCTTCGTCGCAGTGTTTACACCTCTGTGTTGGAGGACTTTGCAGCCCAGCCGCCCAAGTGCCTGGCTGGCCTTTTGGATCCTGGCATTAATCTCGTGGTCTAGGGACCCGTCGTTGGCGATGGTGCTGCCCAGGTACTTGAAAGTGTTGACGTTAGAAAGCTGCGTGCAGTCGATTGTAATGCACGGCTGGTTAGTTGGCCTCCCTGGTGCAGATTGGAACAGCATCTCTGTTTTGCTGAGGCTGATAGTCAGGCCAAACAGTTTTGTTGCGGTGGAGAACCTGTCCACAATGGTTTGGAGATGATTTTCTTGGTGGGCCATGAGAGCACAGTCATCTGCAAAGAGAGCTTCCAGGATGAGTCTCTCTGTTGTCTTTGTTTTTGCAGTCAGGCGGCGAAGGTCAAATAGTGAGCCATCCAGTCAGTATTTGATGTAGACACCCAGGTCTAGATCCATCACAGCATGTCATAATACCTGGGTGAAGGATAGGTTGAATAGCACTGGAGCGAGGACATAGCCTTGTTTCACGCCATTGGAGATGTTGAAGCGATCAGAAGTCTCTCCACCAGATAGGACTTCCCCTGTCATGTCGACATGAAAGAGCTGGATCAGTTTGACAAATTTTGCTGGGCAACCGAGCTTGATGAGGATCACCCACAGTGTGTCCCTGTTCACTGTGTCGAACACCTTTGTCAGGTCTATGAAGACAATGTAAAGACTCAGGTTCTGCTCAAGGCATTTTTCCTGCATTTGCCTCACCATGAAGACCATGTCGATGGTGCTGCGATCTGGTTGGAAGCCACATTGTGATTCAGGCAGGTTCTGCTCTGAAACAGATGACAGGAGTCTGTTGAGTATAACACGGGCGAGGATCTTTCTGGCAGTGGAGAGTAGTGAGATGCCTCTGTAGTTGTCACAGGCTGCTCGTGAGCCTTTGTTCTTGTATAGGGCTACAATGGAGGCATCTCTGAATTTTGGGGGCATGTCTTCCTTTTCCCATATGCTGGTCAGCACTATGTGGAATGCCTGGAGCGCCTTTCCATTTAAGGCCTTGTACACCTTGGTTGGGATCCCGTCTTTACCGGGTGCCTTGCCTGTACTCATTTGTTTAATGGCTTTTTGGACTTTCTCTATTGAAGGAGGGACGCCAAGTTGTTCAATGGTGCGGTTTTGGGGGATCTGGTCAAGGGCGCTTTGGTCGACTGAAGAGGGTTGGTTGAGAAGCTGACTGAAGTGTTCTTTCCACCTGTTGCTGATGCCTTTTTTATCTTTTATGAGAGTGTCACCGTCAGAGAATAGCAAGGGAGTGGTGGTGGGTTTTAATGGCCCATAGACAGTCTTGAGGGCACTGAAAGATTGTTTATAGTTTTTCGTATCAGCAAACCGCTGGATTTCTTCTGCCTTTTTTTCCCACCATTGGTCTTGCAACTTCCTGATCTCACGCTGCACCGTGGCTTGGAGAGACTTGAATCTGTCCTTTTTAGGACCAGAGTTTGGGTTATTTTGCCACTCCATAAAGGCTTTGTTTTTCTTGCTCAATAGGTCTTCAATAGCAGTGTTGTTCTCCTCGAACCAGTCCTGGTGGTTGCGTTGTTTTGGGCCTAGGACTGCCTTTGATGTTTCCTTCAATGCGTCTCTGAACTGGTTCCATTTCTCGGTTGAGCTTCCAGTGAGTGGTCCCTTGGCAGACAGCTTGTCGTCCAGGAAGGACTGGAATGTTTGCAAATAAGATGGATCTCTAAGACGACTCACATTGTAAAATGCGTGAACTGTCTGGGTGCGTTTTGGATGGCGAGGCGCAATGCGCATTTGAAGAGTATATACAGAGTCCAGGAGAAAGTGGGCTCAGTCTTAGAGAACATGTGTGGTAAAAGGGTAACTCATAGCTCCTGGCTTCAAGATGTCATTTTCTTCCTTTTTGGGGGATGCTCAAGAAATTTCCCTTGGGCATTTTGAAGCATTTTTGCTAGTGTCCTTGTGGAGACATGAATCTGTTTTCCCACATCACAACGAGTCTGTTGTTGGCTCCTGGTGCAGGGATTTATAGGAGTAAAAGTGAATAAATACTCCTAGTATTTAAAAATATATAGGATTTTAATATTAAATCAAAAGAGAGGGAAAAGGAAAAAGGTTCTTTCAGTCAAGTGAACAGAGCAAAGGGAAACAGAGACTCATATCTACAACACTTTATCAAAAGCACAAGCTCTGAAAAAAGAGTGTGGGTCTCAGTCAAATTTATCTCCTACGCATCCTTACATAAAATGAGGATGTAACTTAGAAGGATGCTGAGAATGTAGCTCAGGTGTTGCACATTTTCCATCTGCACAGACCTAAGTTGAAACTCTCCTACTTTCCCTCCCTCCTCTTCCTGGCTTAAGCAGCTGTTGATACAGTGGATAGAATATTGAATCTGGTGTCAGGAAGACTTGAATTTAACTCTTGCCTCATACACAGACTAGTCTGGCAAATCAATTTCTATTTGTCTCAGATTCCTCAACTATAAAATGGGGTTAATAATAGCATCTACTTTGCAGAGATGTTATGAAGATCAAATGACATTGTTTGTAAAAGCACCCAGCACATAGTAGATACGATATAAGTGCTCATTCCTTTCTTTCCTTGCTGGAAGGCTCTTTTGATTCTTCCTTGATCCAATCTCTTGAATTGGTTTGATATTTTATAGATAATCCTTGAGACATTACCAAGTTTCATCAGCCAATTAAAACAGTTTTGTGCAATTCAAGGTCTTTTTGCACTTACTCTAAAGTTTTTGAATAATGTATTGACTGAAACGTAGCTTTATCTTATTAAGGTATCATTTAAAAGAGGGGATGATGTGATCTGAATGATTTAGTCATTCCAGCTCCATCCTAACATAGGCAATAGGGAACCACTAGAAACTTTCTTAGTAAAAACAGAACTAAAGCAAAGATGCTCCATTCTCTTATTATTTGACATAGTTTGGGAAATACTAGCAGTTTCTATAACATAAAAAATAAAGGTATAAAGATAGACAAAGAAGAGATAAAAAACCCTTTTGCTGATGACATATTGTTATTTCTAAGTAATTGTTAAGGAAAGTAACTGTGACAATAGTTTCAGTATCATTTTAGGTAACAAAATGAATCAACATCTCTATATGATTATAACAAAGTCCAGGAGGTCATAGCTGAAGGGAGGGCCCATTCTAAACAACTACAAAATATATAAAATTTCTGAGATCCAGTATACCAAAGCATAACCAATATTTGTATAGAAGTAAATATAAACTACTTACTAATAATAAAGAACCACTTAAATTTAAGTTCTTACGTGGTTCAATCTTACCAATATAATGAAAATGGCAATACCACCAAAGTTAATTTTAGACTTAATAATAGATTTAATTCTATACTGATAGGATACTTTAAAAACCTAGATCAAAAATAGCAAAATTTTATTTAAAGGAACAATAGATTTAGAATATTAAGAGAAAATGAAAAAATATAGAAATGAAGGGGACATAGTACTTCTATACCTCAAACTATATTATAAAGCAGTAATCATGAAAATCATTTGCTATTGATTGAAAAAAAAAGTAGATCAACAGTACAGGTGAGACAGGTAAGAATCAGAAACAATTGAACTCAATAACCTGGTATTTGATAATTCTCCAAACACAAATTACCTAGGAAAGAATTCACTATTTGACAAGAACTTCTGGGAAAAATGGACATTTTTTGAAAAACTCCTGAAATGAATTTGTTTTAGACTAAAATCTTACACTATATTCCAGAATAAATTCAATATGAATATGTGCCATGAATATTAAAGATTTATATCATTGAAATCAGACCTTTCACAGCTATTTGTAGGGGTGAACTCTTAATTGAACAAGGGAGGCAACTGCAAAGGACAAAACAGAGAATGATAACTACATGAAATGGAAACTTTTTTTTCATAAATAAAATGAATGCATTCATTCATGGAGCTCAATGACAAAAAAAACAAAGGCCCTACATATTCCTCCTTGCCATATATATAAAAATTTATAAGCACTTTTGGGAAAAAAGCAAATAACTGGAAAGTAGATTTCTATTGATTATGAAATGGTTAACAGAACTGATAACATGAATGTGATGGAACATTATGACACCATGAAGAAGGAGAAACATTTAGAATACAAAGGAAAATGGAAAGGGAAATTTAAATTATATAAAAGCAAAAGATATTGAACAAAATTCGTATATTAGAAAAAAATAAAAGAAAATGTCTTTTCCCCCTATCATCTAATCTTCTTCTTCAACAGATCCTCATAGAGCAGACGTGAGGACTTTCACCATCCTGGTGACTCTCCTTTATGCTCTCCGACTTTCCATATTCCAAATTCCCATATGAATATTGTCCCTAAAATATGATGCCCAGAACAAATACAATATGCTAGATGTGGTTGGCCAAGCATGCAGTGGCTAAACTTTTTTTCTTTCTATGTACATAAACACACAGCAGAAGCTAAGAATCTATCTGAAAGTGTAATAATACTTTACATTTGCATAACGTGACTGATTTCAGAGGGCTTTACCGAGCATCATTTTATCTGATCCTAGTCTAGTCAAACCCAGTAAGTTTAGCCAGGCAGCTGTTATTAACCCTGTCTTGTCCATAAAGAAAATAGGTTCTGAGATTAAGTGACTTGTTCAAAGTCCTACTGCTGATAAGAGGAGCGGGACTCCACATCCATCATTCTGTCTCTACTACATCCTAAGAATTTATGAAAGAATGAGGCTATTCCTCGATGAGAGGGTGATCGTGGCTAGGTACACATGCAATGCTTTGGGCATCTCTAAATCACCTGGAATCTATTGCTCCTCAGAGAGTGGATTGATAGAAGCCTGACCCCATACAATGCAATTCATAAAAAGTGTTGATTCTGAGTAATAAAAATGTATTTATTTGCACTAGGTATGCCTATAAGCATTGATTTTTTTAAATGATGTTTTTATGCAAGTTTTCAAAGGAATCTGGAAGAACTTGTGACATGAATCCATTTCTTAAACTTCATCTTATCACAAATTATAAAAACAAATGATTCATTATGGGAAGGTTTTCAAATTGTGATGCTTTTCTCCTTTTAAATGACATTAAACAAAAAGGCAAAAGGAGCTGGGGATAAGGTTGAGGGAGATATCTAATTTAAGAGATGGAAAGTAAGAAATAGGTGGAGGTTTCAAAAACATTTCTGCTTAAAAGAATATACCATCCCTCAAGTCTGAGATCATTTGGAAGCTTAATTTTGTGCTGGAAATTTTCAAATAGTAAAGTTTAAGGAACTTCTTAAAATTCCTCATTTGGAAGCATAGGAGGACTCTATTTTTGTCTTTTAACTTTCTTGGTTCATGTGACTAGCAGTGAAATCTTTAGATCAGAGGGTATAGATATTTTAATTACTTTACATAATTGTAAACAACTTTCTAGAATGGTTGATGTTTGGTAACTCCAACATTTCATTATATGCTATTATTATCACTCCCAAACTTAAATTTGAGGATACTGAGGGTTGAGAAGTTAAGTGACTTATCCAGTTTAAAGGTGAAAATCACCTTTAAAGATTGTTAAAATATTAATTTATGGTCGCCAGGGAATTCAGCTATGTAATTCCCTAAATGAAACACTCGAGTTAGAATGGAGTTTATGGTGGTTTATCACAATGGGAGTAAGAAAAGGGAGAGGGAGAGAAGGAGAGAGGAGGAAAGGGGAAGAGGTGAACTCAACCTTCTTGCAGAGCCAGAGGGAGTTTTAGGCCTGGAAGGCCAAGGTAAAGAAGGGAATCAGTCCTTGACCCACATGACCGATCTGAAAGAAGCTGTCTGCCGGCCTCCTCCCTGCTCAAGCTCCTAGCATGAACTCATATCTAGCCCTGTCTACAGGAAGTGAGCTAATTCCAGAGGCTGTTCCCTACCTCACTTCCTGTGCCTCACAAGTGCCATTGGTGGCTCTAGCTTGACCTAGGACCATCCAGAAGTCTGTCCTTTTTTGCACATGTCTGTTGAGGGCCATATTCTCAAATAATTAAATCTTGAGTTTTGCTGTAGCCCTTCCTAATCCCTACCTGAGTAGGGTGGAGATTGCAGTTTCCAAGCCCTGACTCTGTTACTCCAAGTATCTCCATTGTCATTGATCAGGAAATAGCTAAATCCCATCCTCCAAAGAATGGTCTGAACAGGGTGGAGTAGTTTTGAAATTCACACCAGGGTCACACAGCAAAGTGTGTTGAAGTAGGATCATAACTCAGGTCTTCCTCAGAGAAATTAGTTACTCTAGTCATGGATCTTCTAGATACTTATTATTGCTACTGTGAGTAATAAGGATGATGATGATAAAAACAAATGTTACAGAACAGTGGCTAATATGGTTAATGCCCAATAATGCCCTCTTTGGGATCCCTCTGTATCAAAAGGGGGCATTTGGGTTGTCCATCATTTTTCACTGCAAGTGACATAAGCCCTTTGGTAGATGATACAATGGATTTCTACATTTTACAGATGAGTAAACGGAGGCTCCTGTAAATTCAGTGACTTGGCTTTACAAGTCGCCTCTCCATCACTGGAGGTCCTCCTGTAAATTCAGTGACTTGGCTTTACAAGTCGCCTCTCCATCGCTGGAGGTCCTCTGGGCATATCCCTGACCCTCTCAGTGCCTCAGTTTCTTCATCTGTAAAATGGGTTCGATTCGGTGGTTATATAGTATTCCAGCTTTAAATCCTATGAGTATTGAGGTGAAATGTTAGAAGGATCTTTTTCAGGGAACACCACGGGGGAAGAGGCTGGTCTGGGTGAGAAGGCCTAGGGCGGGGCGTGACTTTCCCAGGGAGGTCCAGGATCTCCGTCTCCCGCAGCAGAAAGCACAGACCAGGAATCGAGAGCTCGGCGCTCGGCTGGTCGTGTCTGCGCTCCAGTCTCAGCGCCACTATCGGACCTGCGCGAGGTAAAGCTGACGTCACTGCTTCGTGGCCGTCGCCGACTTTCCCTGCAGGAGCAAGTACTAGACAAGGTGAGATTTAGGCTGAGCGGCCACCCGGCATTTCCCCAGGGACGCGCAGCTTGTCGGGCACGTGCTTCCAAACTGTCCCTGCCTCTCCAGGCATAGTTCGGGGCGCCGATCTTTTTTTCAGGACCCACTTTCGGGCCCCGCATTATCTGGGAATCTTGGTGATAACCCTGCTTGGGGGCGCTTAGGGCCTTCAGCTCTTTGTCGCTTCCTTTTTCTCGCTTCGCGTTGCCCGGCAGCGCCACCTTCTGAGCTGGAGGGAAACCCGAAGCTCCAAGCTACCTTTTCCCCCTTCCCACCAGCCCCCAAGGCTGCCTTCCCTAGGGTCGAAGCCCGACCCCAAGAAGGGAATACTCTCCTGTATTACCATCCACATCTGAACCTACATATATCTGTGTATTCCTGTCTGGAAGCTTGAGGGCCTTCGTGAACGCCTAGGGAGCAAGACCTGGGTTCGAGTCCCGCCCCTGGCGCCTACTCCCTGTGAGATCCTGCCTAAATCTAGATCCCCACTCAGTGTCCGGGGGAGCTCATCCGAGGCTGGGATGGATAGCCTGGAGTTCGTGGACGTGAATAGGGAAAACAAAGACTTATCTTCATTTATTTCAATCTGAAATTTGTCAATTATGAGTTGTTACGATTAATTACAACTAAATTGTGAATTGAAAGTGACTTGCGGGAGGGCTAAGAATAAGCATATATTAAGTGCCCACTTCGTAGCACTGTGCTAAACAGACTCATTTGATTTGAGAAAGGGCTCATAAGTTTCACCAGATTCCCAAAGGGGCCCAGGACATCCAAGAAGGCTAGGAGTCTTTGCTTTAAAATAGAATAACAAAAGTAATCCTAACAATAATGATAAAACCCGCTATTTATATAGTTTTATGCACTTTACAGATATTACCCCATTTTATCCTCACAGCAACCATGGAAGGGATTGCCCTATTAAGATCATCCTTATTTTGCAAATGAGGATTCTGAAGATGAGAGAAGTTAGGTGACTTATCCAGGATCACACAGCTCAGACAGATCTGAGATTGCCCTGTTTCTGCCCTACCCTTGATAGATGTCTCATTGGGGGCAGTGTTTTGATGGTCTGGGTATTTTTTTTTTTAAGATTAGAAAACAAGTCTTCCTTTTCTCTCTCTCTCTTTTTTTACTGTAGTTCATTTGTAATTTTAACTGGCTGAAAGATTTCTTCTGGATGAGATTGGTGCTTATCTTGAGGTATACCATGCAAAAATTTGATTCTTTCAATTCAGTATTTGTACTAAGTGGTGACTTTGTAATGAGCATTGTGCTCCAAACGACCAGATCAATTTCTCCAAAATCAGTACCAATTATGGGATGTTATTGGAGTAATTATGTATTATAAACTTAGACTTTATATACTAGTTTATTATATACTACATCAAAACCTGGAAGACCAGTCTTACTTCTGCAGATTATTAGTTTGATAATGGACAAGTCACTTTTAATTCATCTGAGCTGGTCTTTCTCACTTATAATTAGACTCGCTTTTATTTAGCACATTTGATGTTTACAAAGCACTTTTTGTAAAATGAGAACTTTTTACTATATTGTCTCCTTAGATTCTTTCCAGATCAGTGATTCATTTAATTATTTGGTTTTCTTTCCCACAGTTCAGAACTTGATCATCATTCCTTAAATTTTTTTTCATAGATACCCATAACTTCCCAAAGTATTTTTACATATTTTCCCTCAAATTTAATTTGATTATTTTTCTAATTAATACGCATTTATTCTCTCTCCTCACTTTTCCTTCCCCCTTCTCCATTTGATCAACAACTACAAAGAAAAATTCTCATAACTAATATACATGGTCATGCAAAACAAATTTCCTTTATTGTAGCTAAAATTTTGCATTCTAAGTCCAGCTTCTTTCTGGTCAGAGGTGAGTAGTGTGCTTCTCTTTTGGTCCTCTGGAATTGTGGTTTGTTTTTGCATTGATCAGAATTCTAAAGTCTTTCTAAGTTCTTTATAATGTCCTTTTCATAAATTATTCTAGTTCTCGTCACTTGACTTGGCATCTTATCATGAAAGGATTCCCAATTCCTCCAAAGAACATATTGCTTCCAGCTGTGAAGGTGTCCAAGTGCTTCTCTGGTTTTTTCCTGTCGCTGTGGTCATTTGTACTTTTTTAGTGGACATACTTCTAAAAATGAAAGGGACCTGTGAGTTCATTGGTATGGGGATTCCCAGGTGAGGACACTCCTTTTATACCACTGCAAGAGAGTACCTTCACTTCAATTTAGAATCTTAGGGAGCTGCCTAGAGGGGTCACACTCAACTAGAAAGGCAGAGGGGGGCAGAAGGGAAAGGTAATTAGTCTCTACATACTTTTATGTTTTTATGTTTTTACCACATAATATCTGTTTTATTATATTTTTATTTATTTTGGTATATACTTTTGAATTACATTTTAATCCGGTTTGGGCAGCACTCTTGTTTTTACACTTCTGGCCTACACCACCGAGAGTTTAGTTGATTTTCCCAGGGTGTCAGAGGTGGTACTTGAATCCAGGTCTATGTAATTCCAAGGCTAACTCTCCATGACCTCCTTGGGCTGCATTAACTGAAAGTTTGGAGGATTTTGTCTTGTGAATTTAGAAACATTTCAAATTTAAAAAGTTCCCCATTCTTTATTTCAGCTTTTAGTTACGCCAGCATCGTGCCTTAGTGGATAGGGAGATGGCCCTTTGAGTAAACAATTTGGGTTTAGGTTCAGATTCCTGGGCAGTCTAACTTGGGACCCTGGCACAGCTCAGAGGCCAGTGTCACTCTAAGGTACTCTCTTGCCAAGATACTTGTAGATATTCTTTGGTAGAATGAATTTCCTCACTGGGAGCTCCTCTCCTAATGAAATCACAGTTCCAGAGAAAAACAAGATCATCCATCTCAAATAACAGGTATTGTTGAATAACAAACTATGTTTATGCATTTGGGAGTGGAATGACTTGGAAAAATCTCTTGAGTGCATCACACAGCCCTTAGAGGCTGACAGCTCTGCTGTGGATTACAAAGAGGCCAGTAGGGACCATGAAGTCTTAAGAAGTAGTGAGGTCGACAGTTATTCAGCCAGCAGTATTTTTTAAATGTTAGCAGAATAGAAAGACCACTGAGTGATGGGTGGTCAGAAGTCCTAGGTTCAAATTTGTAAGAGTTAAAATAGTTGGTTGTCATAAACTGTAGTGATTAAAATAGTGTAAGACTTGAATTGTAGTAGATAAAAGAGTGGATGAGTAAATTGTGACCGCAGAAAATATGTTTTCACTACAGTGTCTTGTTTATAAATCAATATATAAGGTGGTCACCAGGGAAATATTCCCAATTATGAAATATACCCAAGTCAGCTGGGTTTTATAGAGATTTTAATTAATTAATACAATGAGGAATTAAAGAAAGAGAGAGAGAGAATAAGAAAGGAATAAGTATGAAGGGCTTTAAGCCAACATGGCCTAGACTTGAGTCTTAAGAGAGAGATCAGTCAGTCCTTAATCACTCACCACAAGATCTGTCCAAGCAAGGATGCAGAGGGACAGAGTCTCCTCAGAGGGAGTTCCAGCCAGAGTCAGCCTCCTTCAGGGTCCCTCTCTGAGCATATCCTGTCACAGTTTTCTATAGAAGTATGCATAGTACCAAGTATTTACTGTCTACTTGTGGAGAAGCAGAAGGAACCCTGATATCAGGGCTCCGACATGACCTTTGGGACCTTGTGTAAGTCATTTAATCTCTTTGGGTCTCCGTTTTCTTATGGACAGCCTTTAAGGACTCTTTCAGCTTCAGATCTTAGGATCTGCTGGTATCTGTAATTCCAGAAAAGATCCGTCCAAGAAGTCTGTTTTCTCTCTGCTTGTACAGAGCACCGTGGCAGCTGCTGGGGGCAGAGGCTTTCTCAGGTATTTTCATCTCTTACTCCATTGTCCAAAAGTCCCCAGGGCTTCTTACCGTGAAGTCATTCAGGGGTCCGGCCCTACCTTAGCTTTCCAGTTTTATTATCTACATATCCAGCCAGATGCATTTCTCACTGTCTTCCAGATAGGTCTGCCTTTTTGCTTCTATATCTTGGCCATGTGGGCTCTGACCGAAAGGGCTTTCTCTTCTCCAAATCTTGATCATCCTTCAAAGCCTTGCAAAAATCCTACTTAGAGTAGAAATAACAGCCCACATTTCTGTAGTGCTTTACATTTTACAAAGCACTTTCCTGTGGGTAGCTAGTACAAATAGTATTATCCATATTTTACAGGTGAAAACTTGGCCAAGGTTACACAGTGACTAAATGGGGCAGTCTGGACTTGAACCCAGGTTTTTAGAGGCAGCAGGTTACACATCTGAATTCTTACCTCATAGGTCTCAATTCTCTAAGCCATAACTGGGAAATAACAATATTTGGACCACCTCACTGACAGGGCATTGTTGGATATGTGCTCCACAAACTTAAAGCATCGTCTAAATATTAGTGTGTGTCTCTTGCCTTCAAGCCCAATGCTCATTTCATGATAATATCTTGGGTTTCTTAACCACTTTGGCCTATATTTTACTTATGCTCCTCCTTGTATTTTGGTATTATTGCATTGTTTAATTAATATTAATTTTAGTCATTTATTTCCTATAAATAAGGGCCTATGACTACTCTAGATACTCAGATGCTCAGAGCAGGACCTCTCAAATGAGTATTTGCTGAGCCATTTTCAGGGCATCACCCAGCTCTCACCAGCATCCAAGAAGCTAAAGCATGTGCCATAGCCATGCTTTGGTAAAACGGTCTTGGCAGAGGAGCTCCCTCAGGTTGTGAGTAACTGAGAGGAGGTGAGGCCGGGGGAGGCCTGCCCCAAGCACAGAAAATTTCCCCTGGTGGAATGGGCAGGTGGGAACAGCTTGTTCCAGGGGCCGCAAAGGCAGCTGAAGCAGGCTCTGGAGTGTGCTTAGAGCTTGGTCAGATGTGGAAGCCACCCCGGTCATCCACAGCATCCCAGGCCATCCCCAGTCCTGCCTTCTGTCTGGCCCCCTGACTTGGATGACTGGAAGAGAGAGTGAGGCTGACCCCTTGGTGCACCTCAGCCTCACATCAGGCTGGTTTGTGCACAAGTCAAGCAGTTACTCTGTGATGTTGTTGGGCATTTTTGCCCACAACAAATGTTCAAATAAATCCTTGAGGAATTAATACCAAAGAATGGGGACATTGATCACCTACCATTACATTTTTTTTCAAGAAATGTCACAGTATTGACCATTTCTGATGGAATGTTCTAAAACATTTTCCTACTTCCTTAGAACAGAATGTACAAAACATCATTTAACCTTTTAGTTGATGGCTTTGGTTCATCATTATGAGCATTAATTACTGCGCTTATTGTGTAACATATGGTTTCTAGGATGCATTCGAGGACAACTGTTTGCTCCTAAAATTAATGGCAACAGATTATTCTTCTTTTTGTATTCTGATATACAGCTGTTTCTTGAAATCTTTACCTTCTATCAAAATAGGAATTGTTATTTCTCACTAGTGTCAGTGTGTCTGCATAATTAGTTTTGGTTGGAGATGGTTATAACCAGAATGTTGACCAGTGACAGATGATGTTTTTGGCCATAGCCACTCATGAAACCATCAGCCAAGGTGGGGAGTGTCTAAAGTCTGTTCTGGGATAGGGGGAAGCAACCATATTGAAAATTGTGGTTAATCACACTTAAAAACATTTTTTTTCTCCTTCACTATCTTAAAAGTATTGTTCCAAGTTTTGAACTTTTATCCTGAGGGAACTTAAAGTTCTGTTAGAAAGCAAAATAGGTATACATGTAGATGCATTTTTACACACAAAATAGGCATACATGTAGATGCATTTTTACACATATTGATAGTTTACAATAAAAAGCAGGGTGTAAGTGTTGGGTGATGACTGATAGTAAATGCTGCAAAAAGTTAAGAAAAATATTTCTCTGGAATGGAACATTCAGAGAAGGTCGTACTAGAAGATGGGGCTTGAAATTTGAAGGTTGAGAAGCATCAAAATTGGAAGAGGGAAAGGTTGTCCCAAGCATAAGTCTCTTGGGAGAATAGTAACGCTTTATGAGAAACAGGTTTGATAGTATAAAAGAGTACAATCTCTAGATTTCCTAGATACCTAATGCAAAGCTCTCTAAATGGGCTCAATGATTTTTTTAGCCTTGTCTGTTCCTTGAACAGTGAAGGCTTTAGACTTTAATAGGACATTGATAGATATTTCCTTAATTTTCTATCCTCCAATTTTGCAACATTGAGTGATTTTTTCTTAGTTAACTTTCATGCCTCATAAAAACATTACAATTCTCATAAGCCTGTGCTTGGGGTGACCTTTTCCCTTTTCTTTCCCTCTGACCAAATCAAGTTCATTTGTTTGCCATCTGAAAACTACTTTATACCTAAAGTACTTTTGACATGAGGTGGACATAGGATATAATTGTACACTCTTTTTTAAAAAAGTATCTCTTGGGTTTGCAATCTTTATTCATGCATATAATAAATCTTTTGGAGAACAAAACTAGATTAATTGTTAATATTTAGGTATCATCTGTACCTTCTTTGATATGACTCTCCCAGGAAAATTCCTTTTATACTCATTTATTTTTATAAGAATGCCATCTTGTGCTATGTTAGTATCTCGTATCATTTTCATGGTACTTTACATACTCCAAGGAAAATAGGGTTTTTTCCTTAAAAGTTAGCTGTTTCTCCTGTTAGTTCCATATCTGGATATTTATAGAAGAAAGTCTTTTAGTTGAGAAAAAAAAAACTTTTCTCTGAAAGGTAAAATGATTAACGATGGAAAATGACAGAATAAGAATCCATCCTTATAATATAGAAAACATTTCCACCAGAGAGATATTTAATAAATAAAACAAAGCATTTGAAAAAAAGTCCATTGGAAGCAGGTACGGCAGGGCAACTCTTGTCCTGGGTACAGAATGTATTAAGAAAAGGCCCATTTTAGAATGTTTGCTCTGCCATGGAGTATGCAACCTCAGTGTATACAAATGGTATAGCCTTTGATAGCTACAACTCATTGTCTCCACAAGGAGTGACTGCTGCAAAGGGCCTCACAGGAGAAGCTTTCCTTTAATCTGGGTCTTTCACACATGTGGACTTTCCTCCTGAATCTTTGGTCCGGCTCTTCCTGTCCTTCGTTGTCACGAAGCAGGCAGTCACCATCTTTGCCGTGCGGTCCTGCATCTCCGTGTATCTCAGCCAGGTCCTTCCCAGCAGTGTCTGGGGCTGTTCCGTGAACCCGTTCAGAGATGGCGATTGTTGGCACCGATGTTTCCACTGGGTGTGAGGCCAAGCCTCCCTCTGAGGCCAGCACATCGATCACAAAGGATGTCCCCGTACAAGTCTGGCTGCTGGCGGCACCTGGCAATCACGCTGTTTGCACAGGGAGCTGCTGTGGTTTCTCATTAGAAGAAACAGTGCAATGAGCACCTCTGTCCCCTCTGTACTTGCCCAAAGGCTTACAGAGGCTCTGCCAGAGGATTTCTAGACTTGACACAGCAAGTGGACCAATGTCTGTGCCCTCCCTCCCTCTGCGCTCCTTTCTCAGCATAGGATTTTGGTGTTTGGGGGAGTCTTTATCCTTTTGGGTTTCAGTGAGATTCACTGGATCTGGAGCGAGAAGAGCCAGGGGTCATCTGTTGCTCCCCAGTGGGACCATGGACAAGTTACCTCATTTTTCTGGGTCTTGACTTCTTAAGTTTTAAAGTGAGAAGGTGAGACCAAAGGATCTCGTCATGCTCTATCAGATCCCAAGATGGTTCTTCTTCCCCATCATAGAAGAACAAGAAGATCCTTCTTGGATGTTTTAATATTGATAACGCCCAACTTCTAGTTTCTAGGTAGGATGCTAAATTAGAAAAGTTACTCTGCTGGATTAATCATCTGTTCTCCCTAGTTGGTTGGTGGTGGTAGTGCTTCCTCCTTGAAGAGAACCAAAAGGACACCATGGGTGAGGCCTTTTAATTCCCCATAAATTGGATGGAAGTGAGGCCGAATTGTGCAAAAAGAACTTCATTCTCTTTCAGAGTCGTGAGAGTTCAAAGACAAGATAGAAAGTAGTGAGGAAGGTGGGTGAGGTGGAGAGGCTTCCTGGCCCTGGGAGCACATTGTCCCTCTCGCCGCTTCCTTTGGGGGAATCATTCCCAGGGGGTGGGGGTTGGGGCGTCTGGACACTGCCCCCTCATGCTGGTCACTTACCCTCCTCTGAGGCTGCTTGCCTCCTAGGGCCGCTGTTGCAGGGGCTGCAGCTTCTTGGAGCCACAGGTGAGCGCTGAGTGGCAGGTGGGATGGGGAGCAGCCCCGAATAGGCTAGTCTCTGAATACCCCACAAATCTAATAGCTACTGTTGGAATGGGATGATATTTCATTGGTTACAAAGGAAGAGGATTGGGTAAAAAATGTCAATTATGAGTACAGAACTGGGGTTCGGGTACTTAATATGTGGGTAATTTTATTTCAATTTGATTTATATCCTTTGTAATCCTATGTATTTTGTTTTTTTTTTTAATTGAAAAATATCAGGGGCAGCTGGGTGGCTCAGTGGATTGAGAGCCAGGCCAATGTTCAAAACTGGCCTCAGACATTTCCTAGCTGTGTATCCCTGGACAAGTCACTTAACACTGTTTCCCCCAACCCTCCAATTGCCTAGCCCTTATCACTCTTATGCCTTGGAAGCAAGTATTGGTTCTAAGATGGAAGGTAGGGGTTTTTAAAAATAAAAATAAAAAATATTGTTTGAAAAGGGGTCTGTAAGCTTCACCAGACTGCCACAGGAATCAGTGATTCCTTGGATTGAAGGTAGGCAGAGGCCCATCTTCTGGTTAACTTGTCAATACTGGGAAGCATTGAAAATAAGAACTAAAAAATCATCAGGTATTTGGGATGAGGATGTTTTCAATCAGAAAATCCTGACTAGTCAAGTAGTTTTTACTCTTGACCCAATCACATCTTTTGTCTCTTAAATTTCAGCAGCTATTTCTTTTGTTTAGTCGATTATTTGTATCTGACTATGACTCCATGGGCAGTTTTCTTGGCAAAGATAATGGTGTGGTTTGTGGTTTCTTTCTTCAACTCATTTTAGAGATGAGGAAACTGAGGCAAATAGTATATAATGACTTGCACCATATCACACAGCTAGTAAACATTTGAGGCCATATTTGATATGGCTCCTAGCCCTGTACTCTATCCATTGGGTCAGATAGTTGTTTTTTTTTTTTGGACACACAATTCCAAAATTTCCCCCCAAGAATCCTTTGTGATTTTGTTGTGCTAAACCTCTGGCCAAGAACTTTCTTTAAACTTTTAAAAGAAGGTATTTCAATTGCAATAATAGTAGTGAAATATTTTTATATAATAGCCTTGGGGTAGCTGGTACATGTCAAATTAGTATTCCCATTTCACAGATTAGAAAACAGGCTTAGAGGTTAAACAATTTGATTCACAGTTGATAAGTGGAACTAGAATATGGCTTTTTGTTACCCCATCTTTTTTTCCCACACTACCTCCTGTTAAACAGGCATAGGACAGCATTCTTTCTCTGTATTAGAAAATTTATTTTAAGAGGTTTTGTTTTAATGATACTCCATTTGTAATTAGACTTGCTTATCCAACTCAGCCGGAATCTGAGAGCTAACGTAATTTTTATACAAATAATCTATTTCTTGGTTTATCCACAGTAAATTTTTAATAAAAGCTGAGCTTTCTGCTATCACCCTAATGCATTTGAGTTGCCTTCCCTTGATATTCATTAACATATGCTTGATTTTTTACATTCTTTTAAAAACCAAAAAATAGGAAAAGAAATCTGTTGGGGGTGGGGGGAGGCTATTTAGGCCAGCCCAATTCAAAAGAAATTATTTTTGGATTGTTAATACCAGAGGTCAACAAACTATTGCCTCAAGGCCAAATCCATTCTTAGCTCTCAAGCCTTACAAAAACAGGTGGCAAATTGGGCTGTGCTATTAGTGTAGGTAATAGAGAATTGACTATAATTAAGGAATTTTAGGGCAGGATAAGATTTTAGTGGTCATCTAGACTAGAGGTTCTTAATTTTTTTAGTATCATGGTCCCCTTTAGCAGTCTGGTGAAGCCTGTGGACACTTTCTCAGGATGATGTTTTAAATAAAATATCTAGAATTACAAAGCAACCAGGTATATTGACATTAAAACAAGTTCACAGGATTTAAGAACCTCTGGTCCAAAGAGATCAATTTTAGATTCTAAAAAATTTTTTTCATTAATTCATTTCTTCTCATGCTTATATCTTTTATATTAATTATTTCTTAAGGTACAGTAATTTTACATTGATGTACTACTTTTTAAAAATCCATTTGACAATGGATGGGCATTTAATTTGTCCCAAAGGCATCTCAAATTCAACATGTCCAGAATTGAACTTATCTTTCCAACCGGATCACTTTTCCAAACTTCCCTATTATCCTGCCACTTAAAAAATATTTTACTAAAGTAATTTATTTTCTAATAATATTTTTCCTATTTACATTGAAAACAAATTTTTAAGTCATTTTTTTGAGTTCTAAATCCTCCTTCACTCTCTTCTACCCCTTCTCCTCAGATTTTATATGTGCAATGTTGCAAAACATTTTTCCATATTAGTCATTTTGTGGAAGAGATATCAACCCCCCCCCCCCCCCAAAGTGAAATATAGTATATTTGGTCTGTTCTTTCTCTGAGGGCAGATGGCATATTTCAGCAGCTCTTCATTGCTTCTTGTGTTTGACATTTAATGCTCCTCACAGCCTGTCTGTCCTTTTCCTGCCTTTCTAGACTCTTCTACTTTACTCTGCCTCTTGAATGCTTTGATTCAGCCAAACTGACCTACTTGTTATTTTGTACACATCTCCAGGGTCTGAGTTTGGAATGTATTCCTCCACACTTCTGCTTTTGGAATCTCTTTATTTCCTTAAAGACCAAGCTCAAATGCCCGCTTCCCCAAATCATTATTGATTTCAAATTTGGGTCAGATACTTCCTATCTGGAACTCTGGGCAATTCACTTAATCTCCAGGCTGCCTTTATTACCTGCATCTATAGTATCTACTTTCATGAGGATAAAATGAGAATTTTTGTTAAGCCAGATAAATGCTAACTATTATTATTAGTGTATCTTCTCCCCAAACTACTTTGTATTCCCTTTGCATGTATTCTGTCTGTATTTGTGCATATACATTAGGAAGTAAGCTTTCTGAGAGAAGGGACTTTTTACTTCAGTTTTTGTATACCCAGCACATAACATAGTGCCTTGGCATATAGTAAGTATATGCTTAATAATGATTGTTAATTGATTTGCTGTTTTTAGCTACAAAAGGTACTGCTGTAAATATTTTGATGTTAGTGGGACCTTTTTTCCTCATCTTTGACATCCTTAGGTTGTATATTTCTAATACTCCCAATTCATTAAAAAAAAGTTTATGGATATGTTGTTTTCATGTCACTTTAATTTCTGTGTCTCCCCCCTCATCACCTAAAGAACTGTCCATTGTATTCTATATTTTTACTGCTAAGTGAAAGGTATAGTAAAGACAGAAAAGGCATCTGATTAGGTAGAGCAAAAAATCTGTACCTTAAAGATGTCTCTCCCATGTGCAAGTGAAAATTATTTAAGATTCCAATAGAATTTTTACAATCCTTGTCTGATACAAATAACAAGCAGGACATAAAAAGGGGAAAAAATGCTAGTTATATGTTTGCGAGTGTCTTGGAGATGATTCCGTCCAGAGTGTAAGCAAAGTATGCATTCCCTAGAGACAGGGAGGTCTTCTGATCCTGTTTGTGGATGAACATTGTGCTGTTTGCACCCAGCCACATAACCCTCTGCAGAACCTCCAAAGGAGATACTTAATAACTTTAAAGAGTTTGGCTTGCCTGACCACAGAGGAAAATCCAAGTAGCTGAAGAACGTGTATTGTCTCTGCTATGGGATAGCCTGTTCCAGCTCTTCATAAGGTGTGGTAGAGTTTACATAATTATACCTTTGATGGTTCAGTAGACTTACAGAATGGATCAGGAGGAAGAGGGGCCTGGATTGCCTTTGGGAAGACCCCAAATTTCTCCCTGAAACACAAGCCTCTCTTTTTAATACCAGCATTCCTGGGATGAAGGAGTCTGAGTCTGAGTCTGGGGCAGCCTCTCGAGATGAAGCTCACTCAGAGGGCAGTAGAAAGGTTCATGGTGGGTGTGGGCAAATTTCATAAAGAATAGTAAAGGAGAAATGGTGTAAAAGTGTCATTAAAGAAATGTATGATTGAAAAAGATGGGCTGTTCTTGTAGTGAGCATGAGGGCTACTTGAGGTGTGTTCTCTTGATTCCTTGTCATGACCAGAGATGTCAGGAGATCTCCAGGAAGTCTAGTATGACATTGGGTGGGAGGCCTCTGTGGAAAACTTCGGGAAGGACGAGAATTAGAGGTACATCAGATGGGCTGAGATGAGAGGACTGATTAGCATTGTTGAAGAAAATACTCATCTCAAGAGAGTTGAAAAATTGTAGGAGAGAGTATTGGAGTATTAAAATATAAAAGAGACAAGCAGATTAGATAGGCAGAATTCTGCCTTAACTTAAAAGTCAGCTCTGAATAGCATTTCAGCTAAACTTCTCACTTTTAATATGTTTTATGTGATTTATGGCAATTCTAAATTTTTCCAGATAAAATTTTAAAGACTTGTGAGCAGTAATTTTTTCTATTTGAAGCATTTTCATTATCTGATTTCTTATTTCTCTTATTAGCTTAATTCAAAATATTTGTGGATTTTCTCCTAAAGATATTAAAGTTTCTTTTTGTTAAGTCTCTTTGAATGACATGTGATCCAATTATTAATTCAAATATTATCTCCTACTATGAAACTGTGATTGAGTTGGTCTTTTACTTCTGTATAGTCCTAGGAGTCCCAGAATTTTTACCATTGCTTTTCTACATCCTTAGTTCTTTAGCAATGAATTATTAGAATGTGCATTGGGGGATTGAACTTTTAAACTTTGTTTTTATCTGTTTTTCCAGGATTATGTTCTAAGAAGACCTCCTTGGTAGTTTGATTACTTGCTTTTCAACTGGTTTTAATTCTCTTAACATGTCTAAAATTCTTGATGTAAGACTGAAAATAATTTTTAGATAAGAGAGCAAACACCTAAGTCCTCCTTAAGTAATATATGCAAATAATTTTATGTATCTTTCCATTTAGCATGGCAGAAGAAGATACTAGTGCAGAAGACTATCCAACAGAAATTCATGACTATCTGTCAGCATTTGAGAATTCTCTTCGTTCTGTAGATGAAATGCTAAAGACTATGATGTCAGTTTCCAGAAATGAGTTATTACAAAAGGTAAAAAATAAAATAAACATTCTTCTCTAATTGATGTATTTGTTAGTAGATGTTAAAACCTTAATGCTTTATCTTCTGAACAAGTTACTGAAGGAGAAAAGAATAACTCAATGAAATACTCTTATGTTGAAATTCTACATAGTTTATAGGAGAGAAAATTCCTGAAGTTTAATAAATATATCTTTTAGCTGTAAACATTTTTTTTGTTGTGGTTGAATTATGAGAAGGAGTGTTCACAACATTCTTTTTGACAGAATCCATCTTTGAGCTTTTAAGTAGTGGAATGATGTTATCAGAGTTTCTGGAAATCCTATAGGACAAAAACAATAAATTGATTTTGACAGCCCCAAACAAATTTCATTATGTTTCTCTGTCTTTGGTACAGCCTAAGTATTTCAGCCTGTTCCTCATACATAAATACATCATGTACACTGTTTATATTGATGAATTACTTTTGACATACAAAGCCCAGATCATAACTTCAAAAATTAAAATAATTTAAAATATTTTTCTTGCATTGTACACATTTTCTTTGTCTAAATAAAAATGCTACTTCGAAGTGAAAATTCATTGTCAAAATAAATAGATGAACAAAATGTTTCCTTTTCTCAGTTTCTAGATCATTTAGTTATTGGACTATAGGAAATATTTGTATCATTATATTTGATAATGTTTAAAATGGTATCTGATTGACTTAAAACTTTATTTTTTAATAGTTGGATCCACTTGAACAGGCCAAGCTGGATTTAGTTTCTGCTTATACATTGAATTCAATGTTTTGGGGTAAGTACACTAACATATTTGACTTGGTTAGGGGTTTAATTTTGACAAAGATAGTATCTCTTCAGTTAAACTTTAAGATTTTTTAATAGATAACTGCTTTTTTTTTTTGGTTAGGATAAGTCAAAATTTAACTTACGATTGCATGTATATTAAATAATTTAAGATATAAATTTCTGCAATTTTTTTGTCTAATTTATTCGATTATAGCATTTTCAATTTGTATACAGAGTATTTTTGCATAGTGAAAAGAATTTGATAGTTGGAAGATAACTCAGCCCCTCTTGTAAATCCAACCCTTATATGAAAGAATCATCACTATAAAATGTCAAATCAGTGGTTATCCAGTTTTTAAATTATAATTTTTTAAAATTATCATTAAACTTTTCTCATCTTTTCTGGCAGTTTACTTGGCTACTCAAGGAGTTAATCCCAAGGAACATCCAGTAAAGCAGGAAATAGTAAGCTTTGGCTTCACATCTTTTTTCTTTATTATATTGTATATTTGTGCATGGGTTAATTATCTGTGTGGATATAATTTGATTCTTTTAAGTTTTAAAAAAGTCATAGTACCTTTATGTCACAATATCATTTATGAAAAGCATAATTGTTTTTCTTCTGAAATTGTGTAAGCAAATTAAGGTAATTGTAATTTTACCTTTAGTTTTCTTTATTTTAACCTCCTACTAAAAAGTAGATTGAAAGTATTTATGATTTCCAGATTTAAATAGGTTGGGAAAATGTTTTAATTTCAGTAATTATTTATAACATATATAGTATTTTTCTCACAGATTTTTGGAATCCTTGCCATCTCCAAAGCAGTTTTTTTAAAAGCCCCAAACTCTTACACAATTCTAAAAAGTATATTCCAGTTGATTTACTAGCCAAGCCGGGAAAGTTCCTCCCCCACCCACCTTTTCAATTCTTCCATTAATTCATTTTCTCAGCAGTAAAGAATCCAGTTCAGCAACAAAGCTAAAAGCTTTTTTGGCACCAGTTGTATGTGTACTGTCCAGTAATTCTGCATTAGTGACATATTTACAACCTATAATAAATCTTTTAGGTTTGTCTTTGTATTCCATTTAGATGCATAAGTACAGTATATAAGGTCTTGTATCTTAGAATTTCTGCTGACTTCAAAAATCAAATCAAATCATTCAGTTTGAAGAAAAAATTAGAAATCAAACTTTGTTTGCCATTTTGACTTCCCTTTATAAATAATGATGTCAGTATAATCAATATATATTAATCTATTATTTCTTTATGGTTTTACATATATCATATTTTTACATAAAATATATATACATATATACATATATATATATATACACATATATATATATGCACTCACACACATATAAGACTAAAGTATATAAGACAAACCAACTTTAGTTTCCAGAAATATGCAGTCACCTGTATTAAGTTCAACTAAATAGCATATATTTGTCATCAGTTTGTAAGAATTAAGTAAGCTAGATTTCCTTTTCTCTGCCTTAATTGATTAAGCAGAACATTTTTTCAGTTTCAAGGTTCTTGGTACAGAATTCTTTTGATTTTACATTTTGTACTTGTTCGAAATCATGAAACTAAAGGATACAGAGGGGTATGACTAAAACTGAACACCAGCAGTTTGTCCTGTCTAGTTCTCTAAAGAAAGGATCCTATTTCTTTGTGTTCTGCACTTTACAATTATCCAAGCAAATGACTGAATTTCCCTCTTCCTTCTTTGTTTTTTGGGTCGCTTAATGTTCCGTACCTTTAATGAGGAAAGGGCAGGCAAGAAAAATTAATCTTTCAGTTTTACAGCCCCATATTTCCTAGGCCTGTTGTGGCGATTTTGATATGTTTGATGAAATGTACATTTAGGCATTCTCATTCATCTATGGTGTCATCTCGGGAGTTTCTGCTCCTCCGTGCCATTTCTGTCAAACTGCTCTTGTAAAGTCACTCTTTATTCTGATGAGCAGCCCTACCAGTAGGAGGGTCATCTGGCAGCAGAGTATGTTTTTCACCTTTTAAAATCTAGCTGCTTGGAGTGTATATTTCATTGGAGAATTTTGTTCTTCACTTACTTCACGAATCTAACAAAGCACTCGGCCTAGGCTCTGAGGAGATAAAAAGTTGAGTGAAATTGTCTCAGGCCCCAACACACGTAAAGTACAGCAGGAAAGATGGATGTGTAGACAGATGTAGTACAGACTATAGTGTGCTAAATATATGCGGGATAAGACAAGTGCTATGAGGATTTGTTAATCACATTTCATATGTTAATCATTTATAAAACAACATTGAAAGTCAAACATTTGCATATGTTTGGGAATTGGGGAGTGGGAAGGAACATGTGTTCATTTTATGTAAGTAGTCTACCATTACACCCAAAATTTTTTATTTGCATAATATCCACTTTAATTGTGATTATAGGAGGAAATATATACAGAGATAATTGAGGGTTATAACAGAAGCGGTGTATCATAATGGAAAGCGGAGGAAGCCTTCTGGTCTTAGCTTTGCTGCTGACTTGTTCCATGACCTGGAAGGTTCCTTCTTGCTTCTCTGGGCCAGAGAGCTCTGGCTGCCAAGTGGGGAGGGGGCAGGAGATAGACCGGGTGGTCTGGGAGATCTTTTCTAGCTCTAGGATTCTAGAATTCTTATGCCTTATTTGGAGGAAATAGTCTGGATTTAGAGTAAGGAGACCCGGATTCATAGCAGTGAGAATCAAAGGCAATCAATGTTGAGTCCCAGCTACCTCAATCAGAGAAATGGGGACGATGATATTGGCACCAGCTCCTTCACAGGCTCAGGAGGAAAGCATTTTATAAACTTTAAAGTGCCTAATTAAATATTGGCTGTTATTTGAGAGAAATCTAGGAAGGAATAATAGATTATGGAAGCTCCAGAATGTGTGATTTGAGGACATTGAAGTCATTTGCAAAGACATTCTAAAGATGGGCCATCACTTAATATAATTTTGTAGGATGTTTTGATATAGGATATCGTGAAAAAACTAATGGTGATAGATATTTTACTGATATCAATTGTTGTTACTTTGTAGGATAGAATAAGAATATATATGAACAGAGTCAAAGAAATTACAGACAAGAAAATGGCTGCCAAACTGGATAAAGGAGCTGCTTCAAGATTTGTAAGAAATGCTCTCTGGGAAGCCAAACCGGAAAAAGGATCAAAGTCCTCAAATAAAGGAAAAAGGAAAAAATGAATTTTTGGTTTTGTTTAGCGAATATTCTAGAAGTATTCTATATTAACTTTTGGCCCTTTCCCTTCAAAAATAAATAGAAAAATGCAAGAAGATTGTGTTGAATTGTATGAAACTAGATCTAAATATGTGTTGATGTGAAATTTTTCACTTGAAATTTGTTACATAATATCGCCCCCAATATTTGAATTGATTTTTCTAATTCTTAAAAGTTTGAAATTTCATATTTTATTAAGTATCAATCTATAAACTTACATTTTAGCTTGGTATTTTTTGTAAACATATTTGCTAATATAATGGTCTTATAAATTATATGAAGACTGAAAGTGAAATTCAATGTTACAAGTACATCTGTTTTCAGTACATATTGTGTTAAAATAGGATGAAGCAATGAAATATTTATAATGCAATTATGACTTTTTTGTTTCTAGAAATCATTAGTCTTCTAAAAATAAATAAATAAATGAAATCTATTAACTTAAAGGATCATATGTAGATTACAACTATTTGTTTGCAACATTCATTTAAAAATAAATGGAACTGTTTAAATAAAAGTCAAGGATTCATGCTGAGGACTAGATTTCATGTAAAGAATTGTAAATTCTTTGCACTGGAAAGGACCTCAGATGTCATTTGTTTTCACATCTTCATTTTACTGACCAGGAAGCTGCGGCTCAGAAGTGACTTGTTCCTATTCTCTTGTTCTGAAAGCAAGGGTTGTTATTTTTATTGTTTTAATGGCTCTTTAGTAAGTTTTTTCAGATAATTCACTTAAGATAGTCATCCTGTTCACAGGAATTGGGTTTCAGAGGTTCCTATGAATAGTTAGTTATAATTATCTTTTCTCAATTAGAAATACTTAGCTATTCAAGCTCTTCTTTTTTAATGCTTTGTCTATTCCAGTTATGTTTTCTTAAGTTAACATTATGATAATAGTTGCAAGTGTCTGTGTCCAGCAGAATCCAAGCAGTGAGGCTACAGCATCCTTATACATTGTCTAATTTTGTTGTGACAAGTGATAATTCTGTATTGAACTTTTCAGTGTCCCGTGAATTTTAAGTTCATGAACTTTGACTGTATATTTCCAATTAATGCAAATGTAAAAAACCCATACTACCACATACAGGAATGCCAAGAACAGTAAAATACGTTAATTTTTGAGAAAGAAGATGATATGGTTTCAGTGTGATTAATTTTCTATATGTAACCTTGAATAAATGGATTTCTTGATTTATAGAAACAGATATTGGAAATGGTCTTAAAATGTAATGGATTTTGTAAAGCGTTTTGGGCTCTTTCTGTGACACGTGAAGAGGAAAGCATTGATGGAGGCACAAATTCTATTCTACCTATAATGTCAGATAATTTGAAGAGTAGAAGAGCATTTATAATTACTGCAGCCTCTCAAATTTATTTTCTCTAAAACAACTTTTATAAAATTATTATGGTAAGGTCAAATGCAACATGCATGTTTTTGTGTTGTCTTTAGATATTATGTAATGGTTATTTCTGAATATTTCTGATTTTTATAAAGGCCGGAAAAATAAAATTTTTTGTCATACATGAATTGGAAGGAAATTTAGAGTGTTTTTAATCCTGCCACCCCCTTTTATGTCATAGTCATTTCCTTATCTACCTCAACCCCATTTGAATCTCCCTTTTCACTAAGAAATGTTTTTAAGCAAAACTGACCCAGCAGTCACGTCTGCCTGTATATGAGTATTTTGTCTCAGATGTCCAACCCTTTACTGAGAAGAGAGATGGAATTTTCACCTTTTTCTCTGAAACCAGTTAATCATTGCAATTAATCTGAATTTAGCTACTTTTCAGTGACATTTTCATTTATGCTATTGTAATCATTTTATCTATTGTCTTTTCTGATGTTATATTATTCCATTCAAATCATACATTACACAGTTTTAGTTTATATCCAGTTTTTGCTGCCAGAAAGAGAACTGCTGGGAATAGTTTTTTTTTTCCCTCCAACTCATAATTGACCCTTTGGGGATATATGCCCACCAGAGAAGTTGTTGATTCAGAGTTACTTTTTTACCTACCTGACTTCAAGTTTTCTTAAGAAAATAGCAGGGCCAATTCACCGTTGAACTAACAGTGTATTAGTATTCTTGTCATTTTGTTGCTCTTCCTACATTGACTTCCTCACTTTATCTTCTTTGTCATTTGAATTATTGCGACATGAAACCAGAGTTTTAATTGTACTTTCTCTTAGTGATTTAGAACATTTTTATATCTTTGTTGATCATTGGCATTTTTTATGACTTGATTTTTTAAACCTTTACCTTCTGTCTTAGAATCAATACTAAGTATCCATTCCAAGTCAGGAGAGTGGCAAGGGCTAGGCAATGGGACTTGCTCTGGGTCACACAACTAGGAACTGTCTAAGGCTAGATTTGAACCCAGGATTTCCCATCTCCATGCTTGGCTGTCTACCCTCTGAGGCACTTAGCTTCCCCACTTGCTTTTCTTTTGAAAATGATTTGTTCCTCTCCTTTAACTGCTTACCTATTGAAAAATCCATTTTATTTAAAAATTGAACCATTGTTACACTGGTGGTAGTTTTGAAGACATTAAATAAAGTTATTAGATGAATTATCAATATTTAATAATAAAAATATATTTCCCATTTGTGTTTATGGGTAACTGGATGTTTATTATATGTTTGTATGTATGTGCATATGTATAATAAGTATATATATATATAATATTTTAATATGCCAATAATTCATGATTCAATTGGTGAGAGAACGCTGTTCTTTAGCCAGATCATATATAACTTGGTAAATTTGGGGGAGTTGTTATGTATATTACATATATATTTTGGGGAGTCATATATTAGTTATATTTATTGTATATAATTCAGTAAGTTTTGGGGAGTTATGTTAGTAATATATATATATTTTGGAGAATTGTCATAGTTACATATATTTTTGGGAATCATTCTGTATTAGTTATATATAATATATATTTTTGGGAGTTGTGCTATATTAGTTATATGTGTTATGTATAACTTAGTAAGTTTTGGGGAGTCATCTTATGTGTGGAGAAGTTAAATGACTTACTTGCTCATGGATACACAGCTAGTTTAGGATGTAGAATTTGAATCCATGTTTTCCAGAATCCAAGTCGAATACTTCCAGTATGTCACACCATATTACAACAAATGATAGATAATTAAAAATATGTACGTGTAAAATGCTATTTATTGCACATGCCAAAGGCTTCCATACAAGTGTTTTCTCCATAAAATAAGAACATTTCTCCATTTGCCACCTTCTTGCCTCTTGAGCATTTCCACTTGTTCTCCTTTCCCTCCAATAGACACCACTTCTGAATGCTGCTATTCTTGTCGAGGGCCCCTCATGCTATAGACCTAGTCAGGTGCCAGAGCTCGTCCTTTTTATCCTGTAAGACCCTTACCTCCATCCCCTGCTCTGCCTTCCCACCGCCCCCTCCCTACGCAGGTAGATGGGACGGTGGATTGAGGGATGAAGTGATGGAATAAGCAAGACCCAAGCTCACATCTAGCCTCGAGACACTTATTTAGCTGTGTGATTGTGGGCAAGTCTCCATCTCACATAGCCTCAGTTTCCTCCCTTGTAAAAGGGGATAACAACAGCTACTCAGCCCGGCTGTTGTGAGGATCAAATGAGATGGCATAAAAAAAAAAACCTTTGCAAACTTTAAAATGCTACCTAAGTGCTGTTATTTTTATTTTTAATTTCAGGTTCTCACCACTTCTATTGCAATTTTATCTTCCTGCTTCAAATTTCTCCCTATTATAATGTGTCATCCTCCACAAAACCCAAAGTGGTCTGACCTCTTAGCATGCCCTCTTGCTTCCAAATTACAATCCCTTCCTGTTATTCCCTGTAGAAAATCTCCAAGGTTACCTGATATATATATATATATATTTTTTTTTTTTGTATTTTTTCTACCTAGCTATGTAGGACAGTTGCTGTCTAATAATGTTTGTTGCTTGATAATAGGAAGAATGCTCCATTTTAAAACATAGGTTTTATGAATCTTTTTACAACAATTCACATTATTATTTCTTGAAAACTTTAAAACTAGTGTTCATCAGCTTTAGTTAAATCAGTGGTTCATCTATTTCGACTATAGGGCACTTACTTAGGAACGTAATTGGTCTCAAATGGAAGTCTCTTTTAATATGTTTCAATGTTAATTCTTTGTTGCAATAGTCTCTCTGGAAATTAGGAAATCAGGAAGACTGCAGATATATTATCTGTGACATGAGTTTTTAGTTTTTAAGGTTATTTGAAATCCCCCCTTTTTTTTATTTCTGCCCACAAGGAGATTCATTTTGGCAAAATTGAATATTAGGGGCAGAATTGGAGATGAATTTAGGATTTTGGAGATTCTATTGTCTGATAAAAAATTTTCCTTTTAAATACTTGAAATGGATGCATAGGAGTCTGATCACATTTTTCTGTTTTATTTTTCCATTTTTTTCCATTTTACTTTTTCATTCTTAATGGGAATATTAGATGTGACTTTTTTTTTTTAAAGGGCAAACAATTCAGAAACATGTCTTCAAGGTAGGTTGTTGGAGAAAACAAAGCTTTGACAGTCATGCAATTTGTGCTACTGCAAAGTCCTAATTATGTAATATTTTAGCAAAAATGCTTACATTGCAAAATGAATGCCATTGGTAAAGACGATTTGAATCATGTTTTTAAATTTTTATGGTTTAAAATTTATTTAATCTTACTATATTAAAATTAGATGTTAAGATTAAATTATTAGTCCTTTAAAAAGTAATACAAGTGATAAAGTGTCATTCATAGGGTAAATAATCAGTTACCACTTTCTCAGAAAAGTGTTTCTGTAGCACAAACTTGATAATAAATGGTAAAAATGAGATCTTAACATTCATTACTTATTTTTAAAGAAAAAAAGATGATTTTCCCATATCCTTGTCTGTGTTGGTGGCAGAATTTCCACAAAAAAGTAACCTACATTGATGGAATCAGGTCTTGATCTCTGTCCCTGTCTAGTGCTTTGCAGTTTTAGAAACTCAAACCATTTTATTTCCTTTATAGTTTATCATTTGAAAATGATTAGTTAATAATGACATTAAGTAAAGAAGATAAGATGAATGGAATGGGATGTCACTGAACTTTTTCCCTAGTTTGCTTTATAGTGACATAGTATTATTAACTTCAAGAATTTTAGTAAAACTGCTTAAATGCCTTTCTTCCAAGTCTTTAAAGAAAAACCCTAATTTATCTTCCATCTTAGAATGAATATTGTATTTTGGTCCCAGGCATAAGAGTGATAAGGGCTAAGGCAATGGGGGTTTGAGTGACTTGCCCAGAGTCACACATTAAGGAAATGTTTGAGGACAGATTTGAACCCAGGAATTCCCATCTCTAGGTCTGGCTCTCAATCCAATGAGCCACTTAACCACCCCTCAAGCTTTTAAAAACTAACAAACAAACCAGATTAAGGCAATAATTGTCTACTCAAACATGGAATAGTCCATCTGATGCTTTACTCCTGGTGAGTCTTAATGTGACAGCATAGTTTTAGAGGAAACCAGGAAACTTACATTGTTTGAAAAGTGGCAATGATGACAGTTCCTAATGATTATAGTTAAATTCTCACTTAAAAAAAATCAGAAATAGCCACTTTTAATCAGCTTGCCTAAGAACAGCTGAAGGAAAAAAAATGTTTTTTTTAACAATACAGTTGAGTATATAATGGAGAAATAGCTGCACATGATAGAAAGATATCAGCTCTGTGAAGTGATATATTTTGAAGAAGATACTAAATTTGATGGTGGAAAAAATAAGCTTTATAAATGGAACATTTAAGAGACTACCTTTTTATGGTTGCTTTTCGGTTTAGGGTTGCCTTTACGTGGACCATTTCAGTTTGGCAGCAACGATAAATGACTGAAGGAAATTGAAGATGATAATTCAACATTTCAAGATGCTTCTGCTAAAACTAATGTCGTCCCATCCAGAGTTTGAATTTAAAGCTTGCGCTAAACAGTGCTCATAGTATTTTGGAGCCTAGACCTCATAAAATCAAGGTGACGTGATTTGAATAATGTTATTAAACTGAATAGGGAATAATGTGTTCATTTCCTAAGGAGTCATATATGCATAATAGAGGGAGAAATTGTGTAAAAATGATAGAAAAAGATTTTGTATCTGAGAGCTTTTTTATACATGATCTGTTGTATTTTACAGTTCTGGAAGTTTAATTATAGCAGAACCAGCAAGACCTTGATATGATGTTTTTATGGATCCCATAGGTCACATTAAAATGTAACTTAAATATTTTCAATTGAATATATTTAGCAACTTTCACTATAGTTTTCATTTTTATTCTAAAAACCACAACTGTGAATGAAATTTAGATACCTGGAGAGTTGCCTAGAGCATTCAGAGGTTGTAACTTGTCCAGCTTGTATAGTAAGTCATTTATGTAGCATTTCTTTTTTGTAGAAGTAAAGAACTGGAAACCAAGGGAGTGCCCATCAATTGGAGATTGACTGAACAAATTATGATTTATGAATGTAATGGGATATAATTATGCTCTAAGAAATAATGAAAGGAACAGTTTCTGAGAAACCTGGGAAGGCAAACGAAGTGACACATAGTGAAGTGAACCGAGCAAAGGGGGGCAATTTTGGAAACACATTATAAAAATAAATGACTTTGAAAGATTTAAGAACTCTTTATCAGTGCAATGACCAACCATCATTATGGACGAGTGATAATGATAAAGATTGTTATCCACTTTCTGAAAGAGGTGATGGATTCAAGGTGCAGAATAAGAGATATTTTGGAACTTAAGGAATTTGTTTTGCTCCACTATGCATATTTGTTACAGGGGAGTTCTCTCCCCCCTGTGCCCCACTGGGTGTGAAGATGGGAGAAAAAACATTTTTTGGTAACTGCCAAATTAAATTAAAAAATTGAATTAATCAATTTTTGAATATGCATAGTATTATACATAAGTCAAAGGATATCAAATACCCTTACATAAATAATGTCAGTTACTTATATCATATTTTTAATTTGTCACTGAAATTGACTGATGAGACCTATCTGTTTCCCTCAGAGGACCATGGGACATTCTCAGAAAAGATTTTCACCAAGTATCTTCATGTTAAAACATTCAAAGTGATCTGTCTTTCTATGATGTAATTGTCCACTCCGCTAAATGATTTAAACTAATGTACTTAATAGAGTCAATAAACATTGAATGCCTGCTTTGTGTAAGAGCCGAAAGATCCTTTCCTTCCAGAAGAGGAAGAAAACAAGCAAATAAGTAAATACAAAGATAAAGAAGAAATAAAGAAGAGAGGGAAGTCACTAAGAATCAAGAGGAATAGGGAAAGGCTTCCTGTAGAAGACAAGATTTTAATTGGCACTTTTAAGGAAGCCAGAAGATATTTCTTAAAAATACTGAAATTTAGAAGAACATTCTTGGGGGGATTAGGGCAAGAGCCAGAGAAATTGTCTGAAGTGGAGTTGTTAGTGGAAGTCACGAAGACAGTGTCACTGGATCTGAGTACATTTGGGGAGTCAAGTATGAGATTAGAAAAGAAGAGAGGGCTCAGTTTATAAAGGGTTTGGGAAGCCAAGCAGAGAGTTTGGTCCCAGGGGTGACAGGGAGCCACTTAAGTTTATTCAGTAAGGGGGCACTCCAGGAAAATTACGGGAGCCAGATTGGAGGATGGATTAGAGTGAGGAAGAGACTTGAGGCAGGTGGTCCTAGCAGCAGGCTGCCGTGAAGGCAAGGTGTGAGATGCTATGGGGCTCGCACCACACTGGTACCTGGGGCAGAGGCGAGGAGGGGGAATATTTGAGAGATGTTGCTAAGGTGAGCTGTTGGACCTTGACAACAGATTGGATATAGGGACTGGTGAGAGAGAAGAATCCAGGATGACATGTAGGTTTAGAGCCTGAGGGACTGGGAGGAGGAGGATGCTATCTACTCCAATTTGGAAGGTAGGAGCTGGGGGAGGGTTTGAGGGGAAAGAGAATGAGTTTGATTATGGACATAACGAGTTTTAAGATTTTACTGGACATAATCGATATATTAAGGATACACAAAAGTACATAAATGCACATCTAAGTGTGAATGAATACATAACCCCTATGTTAAAAGTCAAGTTTTATTCTAGCCTCCAATTTTTTTTTTAACTTGGAGTGTATGGACTTAAAAAATATGTTTTTAAAATTTAAATTAAAATGTTACCAATTACATGTAGTATCAATTTTCTTTTATGTTTTTCGAAGTTATATGATCTAAATTGTCTTTCTCCTTCCCTCCCCCTTCCCAGAGCTGGCAAACAATTCATTCTGGATTATTACATGTGTATTATCATGCAAAACAAATTAAAATATGTTTTAATAACTACTTGAATGTGATGTTTCCTTTGTGATCCCCCTGTATTTTATCTTGTGCATTTAAATAAAAGTATTCTGAAGAGGAATCCATAGGTTTTGCCAGACTGCCAAAAAAAAAAAAGAGTCTGAGACACAAAAAAGGGTAGAAATTCCCCTCTCCCACCACCATCCTTAGAAACATGTAAAATGAACTTAAATTGTGGTACACCTTTTTTTGGAGAGTGCAGTGGAGTGGAGTCTTTGACTTGTGATTTCATTGTTTAGAAAATCTCTATACTCATTGTTATAGATTCAAGGCTGATAATTCAGTTTTAGAAGTCAGACTCTGAGGACTCTGAACCGTCCTTAGTTTAGGTGAGAAACAAGATTCGAATACTGATCTTCTCAACTCTTAGGCTGCCCCCCTTTATTCACTGCCTCTTTTATATATATATTTATTAGTATTTTTAAAAATTGAAATGTATATTTTAGTGATCTTTGGTTGCCCACGTCAAAGAGAGGAGATTAGTGGATTCAAATTCTTTGTGTTGAAAATATACAAAATTGGGTCAGAGTTTTGTTTCTGCCATAGCTTTTAAGCAAATTATAGTATAAAGGAGAGGTACCCGCCTCCCTGAGAAATAGTTGGGTTTTTTGGGGGTGGTGGTGGAGGTGGGGGTGCAGTGTTGAATTCATCTTTCATCCCTAAACAATGAAGTTTTGTTTGAATGTTTTATACACTACTGATGGAATGAGTACTCTACAAAGTGAGGTTACACCCTACTTTAATTTACTTTGTGAATTACCTGATTTAGTAGTACTAAGCAGCAAAATGGATTTTATGGTCCTAAGCAAATTATTAGGTTCTTTGTAGTTACAGTAAGAATGAGACTAGTGTGCTTGCTAAAAATAACTTACTGGGTCCTCTCTAGAATAGGTAGAGGAGTCACTGAAGGTCTTTTTAAAAACTTCAATTTGATAATGATGGGATGTTGATAAAAAGCTCCAGTGGGAGATATATTTGTGGAAAGTATGAAGAAATAAAATCTTTTGGCTGTTTGGACATTGTTTGGGGCACAATAAAAATATTTCTAATGCCAAATATAAGTATCTGAATTAAGGCTTAAAGAATTTTAGTGTTGGATTTTTATCGACCATTTTTAAGATTGTAGTGAGTACAGCCCTTAGTAGTAAGCAATCTATAACCTTATTTCCTTAGTATTGGCAGTGCACTAAGAAATCTGGGACCAGATTTCATTATGTTAATTGTTGTTGTTATATAACTACATAAATTTTTACTTAAATGGGAAAAATTAGAAATGTCCCCCAAACTGGAAATTGTCCCTTATATATGTTCTTTTACATAAACCTAAAAAATATAACATTTTTTAAAACTTAGTTAAGACTTCATAGTTTGAAGTAATTTAATTTATGTGTCTTGAGGACTATAAGTTTCAGTAGAAGGCTTTATAAAGAATGTTAACAGGAGTTTTAATTTAAAGAAGTTTTTTTGAATATCAACTTAACAATGCATATCTTATAACGTATGTTTCACTAATTTGTCCATATAATTATCACACTTGGATTTTTTTTACACTGCTTGTGAAACTCAAAAATTTAAGCTACAATCACCCAACATTCATAAATGACAGAAGAGGTATGTTTTTACTGCCTCCTCCCCCCGAACTCTGAATTTTTTTGGCAGGGTGAAGGGAAAGTCTTCCACAACTCTCTTAAAGTTTAGAAGCAAAAATATGTTTAAGGGAGACATTATAGAAGAAGGAAATCTTTGATTTTTTTCAAAGAGCAAGTTAGGAGTTGGGCTAGTTTCTGTAGAATACAGATCTGTTGGAGTCAACATTTTACTGTCATTTTTACTTAAATTTCTATAAAAACTTTCTAATCTTGCTTTATGAGGAAATAAATTTTTAAAAATATTTCCAGGCAAACTAAGAAACAATGTTGTAGGAATGGAAAACACGCTGGGTTTGGAACCAGCCCTTGCACAAATCACTACCCCATCTGACTTTCCATTTCTATATCTGTGAAATGGGAATTATTATGACAGGATATTATAGAGGTTAAAATTCTTTATGAAGTACTATATAATATGAAGTGTTGTTACAATAAAATCATAGCAAGTCATTCAACTGATTACACAGAATCCCATTTACCCAGTCCAGAAGTTGGAAGGGATGTTTTTGTTTTTGTTCATGGCCATATTTATTTTCCTTTACAAATAGGTATGTGCCATTGACAAAAGACAAATTTTATACATGTTACGGTTAAAGACCAAATGAAGGCAGGAACAATTAGCTAATTGGCAACTGGTATACAATTCTGATGTTAAGTTTAATCACTTGTTTATTTTAAAAGAGGAGTTGTTTATTAAAGTCATTATTGCCCATGAGTAAATGATGTTTGAATTTCTACAAAGGATATTGGAGTCTTACCCTGTTTAGCATTTCATAGCACCACCACAGCTCAATCAATCTTTTTGTGTGTCTGCTGACATCAGTAATTATGGCATAGGCTCTTAGAAAATTTATGAATCAGTGCTCTGTTTACACTTCTCTTGTGCATCATTCCATAATTTAACTAATTGTCCACAGTAGGGAAGAATGTCTTTATATGTGGTTTTTATCTCTATTGACATAGATATAATCAATAGAGACATATATAGTCATATCTGTGTATATACACATATCAAATTTCATATGTATATATAAAAATGTATGTAAATATCTATATATCTTTCTTTTTTTTTCTCTACTCTGGACCCTCCAGTGTACCACCTCTTCTTCAAACTGTCCTCTTTTTGTTAAAGATGACCCAATTCTTCCATCACCTGGTTCATGAAATGATCCCTGACTATTCTTTTTCTCTCAGCTCTGACAAGGGCTTCCTACCTGGGCTACCCATTTCCAGTCTCTCCTTTCTCTTGTTCATCTACCTGGTTGCCAAAATAGTTTCCCCTGGACATCCATCTGACCATAGCTTTCTTCTACTCGGTTTCAGAAGCTCACTTTTAGAATAGAATACAAAATTTCTAGTTTGGCATTTTTTAGAGGACACTTGGGGCTCTCTATGGTTGGGTTCCATCTTGCCTTTGTAGACATCTCACACATTTATTTCATTTTCTCTAGCCAAACTGGCCCACCAGTTCCCCACCATTTGTTCCATTTATCTCCTGGTCTTTGTCCAGGCTCTTCCCCCATATCTGCAATGCCCACTTTCCTCCTTTCTTCTTACAACCCTTAGTTTATTTCAGTGCTCAGCTCTGGGGCAGCTTCCCACAAGGAACCTCCTCTGGTCCTCCTATTTAGTACATTCTCCCTCTTGAAATTAATTTATATTTACTTATCCATGGCTATATGGTATTCCTCAATGGAGTGTTCCACAGTGAAATATAAACTTGAGAGCAAGGATTTTCCTATTTTATTTTTGTATCCAAAAAAGTTTTTGCATAATGCTTTGCATTAGGGGATAGGGACAGGAAATTCCCTTTGCTTTCCTTAGTATAGGAAACTCTGGAGGGAGGAAATTTTGCCAATCCAGGCAAGTCAGTAGTTTCACTTATCGATTTAGAGAATTGCCTAGAGCTCTGAGAGATAAAAGACTTTGCTTGGATTTACTGAGCCTGTATGTATCAGTCTAGACTTGAATTCAGATTTTCCTGGCTCCAAGGTCAACTCTCTCCACTTTGAGAGAATGCCTTCCTGACCTTGCCCTTATATACAGGTTTTTAAAGAGGAGTATCCTGTTACACGATCTATATACATAGACACTAAATAGAAAATTATCCTGCCAGTTTTGTTATTTCTAGCTGAGTCCTTCCCATCAAAAGTAGCACTGATGAAAGACTGTGGAGCAACGTTAGACCATTCATACTAAATGGTGACTTCATAGACCAGTGAAAGATCATTGAAGAAGCTATTTGGCATGAGCCAGTTCTAACCTGAAGTCCACTGCTTCTACAGATGACCCTGTCATGAGAAAAAATTCTGAAAATCACTTCTAGTTAATTTCTCTATCTCATGAGAATTTTCCTTAGGTGTCTCTTAAAGGACCTCACAGACTTCAAGTGGTTTTTTTGTTTTGTTTTGTTTTTAATTCTTACCTTCCATTATAGAATCAGTACTATGTATTGGTTCCAAGACAGAAGAGTAGTAAAAACTAGGTAATTGGGGTTAAGTGACTTGCCCAGGATCACACAGACAAATTTGAACCCAGGACTTCCCATCTCTAGGTCTGACTCTCCATCCACTGAACCACCTAGTTGCCTCTTTTAGAGCATTCTCAATCATATATCTCCTTCTACTAAAACCATAATAGTTTAAAAAGAATCTATGGATTTTTTATTAAACAATGCTCATGAAATTTGATTAGGATAATTTGTGAAAATTCCTCACCCTGATAATTTAGGTGATAATTTTTTTATCTTGTGTTGTTAAGAGGAGAGAAGACCATTTCCCAGCACCATCCATAATCCCTATTGCTTTCCCAAATTTCTCATCAGTTTGTGCTCATCACATATTCTGATGTGCTAGTCCTGGCTTCATCTGGGGATGCTCTCAATCCCTTGTATCTGATGATTAGATTTCATCACCACTGTAACAGAGAGGAAGAAAATGAACTGTATCTTTGCTTTGAGGTTTGCTTCTGGCAAATCAGGCAATATATTCAGATAATCCCTTATAGGATAAGAAAGAGAGACTGAGTCTAAAGCTTTCTGTTCTTTTTTATTTGCCATGCTTCTGCTGCTTTTTCGATCATTATAACTGGATGCAACAATCTTCCAAACTGTTATCAATATTTAATTTGTACGCTGGGTTTCAAGAGTGATAAAAAACTGAACACCACCTTATATCCCTTAACATCACCCCCATGTTTTATCACTACTATTTGTGGTGGAAACTTAATTGTGGACCATCATTTTCAAGGCTGCTAGTTAATTAAATTGTGTGTCTTTTGTTTTGGTCAGGGATCAGCATTATTTGAGAAATATAAAGTGGCTCATTTTACTTAAAGCAATCAAAAAAGGAACAGGACCTGCGACTTCATTACTAGGAGGAATTCCAAACTAAGGAAACCCTTTTTTTTTTTTATCAGTGAAGTTTGGCACTTTTTCTGCTTTGATCTATAATTTGAGAGAGTTGCCAAGAGCCCCAGAAAAAGTTATATTATTTTCTAAGTCACAAAGGCAGAATGTTTCAGAGATAGACTTCGACCCAGGTCTTTCTGCATTCAAGACCAGCATTCTTGATTCACTTTGCCAAACTGCCTCTCATATGTTAAAAAAAAAAAACAACCCAAAAAACCCTGAATTTTATAAGTGGGACAGATTCTTAAAATTCCCATTTAAAGAACCCTAAAGTAAATCCTTTTAAAAAGTGGGGGGGAAATTTATAATACAAAGTTTTTCCCACCTAAGTTTTATATGCTGAATTCAGCTCTTAAAGCCAATCACACACTGCTACTCCAAAAATTGAGCAATTTTTTCCTTGTGTTTATTTTGTTTGAACTCACTACCATCTATAGACCATCACCACTGGGTGGCAGTAAAAGAACATGGAAAATTCTCAACTATTAATTTTAAAAATTTCTTAACCCAAGTCAAAGTTACCCTTAAGGTAGTTTCACAAACGAGGGAGGAAAGAAATCTGGTATTTTAAACAAATAAACTTGGCATCTGGCTGTGGTACGTGAGATATCAACTTATTTGAAGTATAAACTAGTAGCCCAGATCACAAAAGAAACATGTATTGCCAGTAATTGCCCTCTTACAAATATTTCTTTCATTTCAACTGCTTTTAGTCCATAAACAAACATATCTTGGTCATATTGAACAACTATTTTCTTTATAAATGATGCAGAATTTAAAAAAGATATTAAACGAGGTTGTGTTTTGTCATTTCCTTTGTACATTGCAAACACATATTTTGAATGTTAAAGAGAAAATAAGAGCAAGGAAATTTTTTTTTGTTGTGACAACTTAACTTTTACCTCCTCTGTGTTTTATAACAAAGCACAACATGAAATATTTTTAAAAATTATTTAAAGACAAAATTAATTGGTTGAATTTAACCAAAAAAAAAAAACTCTTAGAAAATGTTCAATAATAGAACTCTCTTGGAAGACTTCAATCCTGAGTTGACTTATTCATATAAAATTACAATGGCGTAGTTCCAGACTAAGTACCTTATTTATATTGCTCACTCTGAACTAAAAATAAGAAATGTCCAATTCTCAAGGCAACTTAGTGGGAAAACAAACACTTACTTTCATCATTTCTTATAATAATTTTAAACATATTTAGTAATAAAAGCCTACCTTATCCTAACACGTTTTCTCAACCTTTCTAGTTTCTAATAAGGAAAACAAAATCTTCTTCCATTTTAATCAACTACATTTCAGTCATCGTGGGGAGGGGTTTGGGATGATGGGTGTAAGGAGTCTCTTGTCTACCTGAGAGCCTGGAAATAAATTATGAAAAGAAATCAGCTTTAGACAGCCAAATTGCTTTTGTCCACAACCTTTTCTATTGAAGCTCCTTACCGAGGATTTCTTCTTGTTGAGCTTGGTGGCTTTTCATTGGATTCAGAATCTAAGCCCTAAATTTTGACTTCTGTTGGTTGCTCATTTTTCTTCTGCCTCCTTTGTATTTGGGGTAATTAAAGCTATTAGGACCTTTGCAGGATAACATTTAGGGAAGTTGTTTTGTTTTTTTTTCCTCTGTGGAGGTCACTGTGGCATAGTATTTCATTTTCCCTTGAGTATTCAAAAGCAAGACATACCAATATTATCGACTGGAGCTGAGAACTGAAACTTCCTCCTTTTATTCCCTCCTCCCCCCAACAAAAATCGCTCCAAAAAACCAAAAACCATAACAAACAACCCTCCTGGGCTTGGATTCTAGCCACTGGCATCTGTCACAAGGAAAACACCAAGAACGAGGAAAAATTAACTCCTGTTTCCAATAGGTTGTCTTGGAGCACTTTTCTTTCTTTCTTTTTTCTTTTCTTTTACTATTTGTATTTGACTTCCTGCAAGATGAATTTATTTGAAATGTGTTTTTCTCTCTTAAGGCCTAAAACTCAGGCTAAATTCTGTTTCTAAGCAGGTCTGTACCATGAACGTCCTAAAGATAGGAGTATATTTCCCACTCTTTCAGGGAAAAAAAATGTTTTAAAGTTTTCCAAATAAATCCTCACTTTGAATTATAGACTCACTCTCCGAGTGGCAGTAGGGATTAAATGGAAATTTCCATGATGCTTTTTCTCAGGTGCTCTGAATAGCACCCCCACATTAGAGATGAGAAAAACTGAGGCACAGCCTGAGAAGTTTGAGGACAGAATGGACATCTGAACCTCGGCCTTTTGACTCCAAATCTTTCTACTGTACTTCCTCTGTCTGCAAAGATGCCAACTACTCCAACTTGCTCTCCCACTGACAATGTTCTTTCTTATATCAAGTAATTTGGTTAACTGCATGGCAGTAATCATTTGGTCACACAATTTTCATTTAGGATTTGTGCTATATTGATGATGAATGCATTTAAGGGAAATTATAAATATAACTTAATGATGCAAGGTTCATTTGTTGGTTGAAGCTAAATATAATTTTCTAGCTGTCTTTACTGATTATGCAGAGAAGTCCTTCATGCTTCAGTATTTAATTTTTTTGTCCCAGATGTATCATTTCTATGTCTATTTTAGGGGTTGTAGAATTAATTTGACAGTCCTTAGGGTTTTTTTTTTTTAAACAACTCTATTAATGCTAGAAATATCCAACTTTTCCAGTAAAATGTTCTGTTGATTGAAAATGTCATGGTGTCATATGCATAGATTAGAGCAGTCTACTGAAACAGCTTTGGGGACAACTAGCTTCATTTCCCAGGTTGGTCAATGATTTTTTTTAATCTTGGAACGAATGATAGAACTTTGTGCATCAATTTTTCTGCCACATGGATATAAAAACATGTCGCCACTTATAGACAGAAAAGAGATCAGATAAAATTAATGTATTTGTTTATTTTTGTGGGATAAAATTTAATATTAGCTAACAAAATTAAGAGGATTTGAGCCCTTAGGAGAAAGGGGATCACTATAAATGGTGGATGGTGATGATGCAGACTTATCATTTCATCCTTGTTGGTAACTCTCGGTGGAAATTCATTGTATCAAAGCAAATCAGCTACTATGCAATTTATGGTCTTAGAGTGCTGCTTAAAGTTCTGAGACATTAAATGACTTTCCTAGGGTCACACAATATGTACTCCATTTAGGACTTGAATGAGGATCTTTCTGACTTTAAACGCGGCTCTAGATCCTTTAGCTCAAATTGTCTTTCCAATAGATGGTGACAAAAAATGTTCCAGGTGATTTTTGCAATCCTTTTTTAAAATGGAAGAGTAACTTTTTGATTTTTTGTTTGTTTTTAGTTTCTTTTTATTTTTTGTGTTCTGAGGAAGATTTCTAAATTAACAATTTTTAAGGGGCCATTTCAGAAAGCTTCAGTTTTTACAACTTGCCACTTGCCCAAAGCCAAAGTTTCATCTGATCTGTCTAACTACTTGTGGTTTTGGTGGCTTTTTTGTGATGATTAGTGACAATCTCTGAAGGTAGTAAGATGTCAAGAAGATAATGAAAAGTCTAAGCTAGTTGGACTATTTTAGCTATTTTACAACCCCCACCAGGAATAAAGTGCAACAAATGTAGCGCCCTGGACTACATTGCTCTTGGAAATTTTTCCTTCAGTCTGAAGTAAAGAACTGTGACTTTGTAATAAGGAAAGGTGTGTGTGTGTGTGTGTGTGTGTGTGTGTGTGTGTGTGTGTGTGTGTGTGTGTGAGATAATGAACTGCCTGATTTAAATAGTATTTACTTTTCTCTCTCTCTCTCTCTCTCTCTCTCTCTCTCTCTCTCTCTCTCTCTCTCTCTCTCTCTGTCTCTGTCTGTCTCTCTGTCTGTCTTTGTCTCTCTGTCTCTCTCTCTCTCTGTCTCTGTCTTTGTCTCTCTGTCTCTCCCTTCTCTCCCCTCTAAATTAAGAAAAAATACTTAGAAAGTTTGAAAGCAAACCTTTTCAACCACAAGCTTCCCTGAGGGTATCCTAACCTTGTTATACCAGTGTAAAGAAAGGAAACTTCCCTCTACCTTATATGTTCATTGTGTCATAAAAGAAAACAAAAGGCAGATTAAATCAGTCTGAGCCATCTCAAAACCAACTGGAAGTCTTAAGAAGTAGATGAGTTCAACTTGGAGAAAGTAATATCTTGATGACTTATGTGTTAAGCTTGTGACTTTTCTATTGGACAATTATAATTAACCCATAAGAAATTAGTGATTTATGTTTTTCTATTAACCCACAAGACAGACCTCCATTTCCTTCACAATATTTCAAATGGAACCTGGGAATACTTTTTTTAAGCATCAGAAAAATATAAATAGCCAAATTATGAAACCTCTTCTCTGGCCATCATTCTCCTCCTCCCACTCTTGGAAACTTGGACTCTGATAAATGACCTTTGAACTTATTTTGCCCTAGCCATTTCCAAACCATGCTTTGGAGGTATAGGAGCATTTCCTTCCCCGTTCAACTCTAACCCCTACTTATTTATTGCCTGCTTTGTTAGAATATAAACTAGCTGAGGACAAGGTCTGTCTTGCTTGTATTTGTAGTTTTAGTGTTTAGCACAGAGCCATAGTAAGCAAATAATAACCTTCCTTCCTTCTTCCTCCCTCTCTCCTTTCCTCCTTTTTTCCTTCTGTAAGATTTAAATTACTATCAATTATTAATTAATAAATAAATATTAATAACAATAAATCATTAGAGGTGTGCGATCACAGATCCATGAAATTATTGAAGTATAACATATCAGCTGAAATCCACAAAAGAACCGCCCTCAGGGCATAGCCTCAGCTCTAAAATGCAAGCCAAAACAGATGAATGCATTGATGGCATTATTCAAAACTGACATTTTAACATCAGAGACTGACGATCAAAGACAAGACTTTTATGTTATCCTAACTGCAGCTGGACTTCTCCATTTTGTGACGGTTCCTCAACTGCTTCTTCTACTCATTCATAAATACAGTAAGACCATGCCATCAGCGGAAAAGTGAGGATGCTCAGTTTCCTGTCTGTGATGGCAGGAATACATGTGTCCAACTCACCTAATAGCTGTACTAAGCTATTTAGATATCGATTTAAAGGGGGTAACTGCATTTGGCACGATGTGATACTGGGATTGCATCTGTCACGAGGCCATTCTTGCCAACTCCGATTTCAGCAGTGTCTTTTAATATAGGCTCTGAGGAATCATTAATTGTCTAGGAACTATATTAAAGATTGTATAGTTTGACCCATAGATAGCTCCTATCTTTTGAATCAGAGACCGATTATAGATTTGATGAATGCTGAAAATAGGCTTCTGTTGCTCCTAATTATTTTTTTTCAAGGAGTTGGAACAAGATATAAAAATAATCATTAGTAGAATAATTATACCTAAAACCAACTTCTTTTTCATGTAATAGATTATTTTGAGGGGGTTCAGTCTTATAGTTTTTTTTTAATAAGGAAATTTCATGGGATCATAGAATTTAGAGGTAACAAGGATTGCCTCTCAGGTTATTATCAAGACAAAAAAATTCTAAAGCATATAACCAGAGCTTGGTACATAGTAGACATTTAATGTTTAAGTTAAAAATATTTAGTCCAAATCCTTAATTTTACAGGTGATAAAACTGAAGTGTAGTGAGATGATATGACTTTCTTAGAATTAATAAGTAGCAGAACTGGAATTTGAACCAGGATCCTTTTACTTAAATTATAAAGCTCTTTTCAGTGCACTGAAATAGACCTTTTTGGGGGTCAGGGGAGATCGATTTTTGCAGAAATGGTTGTCCCACTGTCCAGATTGTAATTTAGAGGTAATTAAGAATATCCAATTAAAAATTACAAGTCAGACCACATTTTGAGTTTTTTTCCTAGTGAGCTACATTTAGGACTATTTGGGTAGTTTGAAAAGAAATGAAGTTCAGAAACTTAGAATGGGTTTCAGACAATTTTGATGTCAAAGAAATACTCTTGAGCACATTTTTCAAGTGTGTGTGACTCTTCAGAGATTTTGTAGTAGATGGAGTTATTGGACTTTTTAGCTGAGCTAGAATTATGAATTATACAAAATGCCAACTCACTAGTTGGGTCAAGTCATTTGTTCATCCATTGGTGGAGACTTGTGCTCCTATATTCCCTTATGCAGAAGCCACTCAGTATATAACAAAATGTTAAAAAAAATTCCTGTTCTTGGTTTTCTGGACAGTGGAGCCCAAAGTTTCCCATTGATATCTACTATAATTCTTAGCAAAAGAATTGTTTGTAGAAGTATTTGAGTTTAATAAATTATTGTGTGGCTGCAACAGAAATCCACCTGCAGGGTGCCTTTCTAATTTTGATAGGGTTGTTTTTCTTCAGTCTTTTTGATGCTATGAATCAAGCTAAGAGGGAGATTGATCATATTTCTGGTTCTTTCCTGGGTCAAGAGTGGGTTCGAGGTGTAGGCAGCTAATTGGCATCCTGGGTAGAGTGCTAGATTTAGAATTAGGAAGACCTGAATTCAAATCCTGCCATGGACACTAACCAGTTATATGGCCCTAGGTTTAACCTCAGTTTTCTCATCTATAAAATGAAGGAGTTAGACTTTCAGGCTCCTATTTATCTGGAAAACCATGATTCTACTAATTATTGGTATCTAATTTTGTAGTTGAGAATGTCGTTCTGTTGTGACTTCATTTGGGGTTTTCTAAAGATACTGAAGTGGTTTACCATTTCCTTTTCCAGTTCATTTTACTGATAAGGAAACTGAGGCAAATAGACTGATTGACTTTCCCAGGAACATACAGGTAGAAAGTGTCCAAGATCAGATTTGAACTCAGGTCTTCCTGACTCCAGGTTCAGTGTTCTATTCACTGTGCCCCTAGCTGTTCATCATCTTTTGTAGAATAGACAAGCTGTTTTTAGCTGGAAGGGATTGTAGGATTTATTTTGTCTAACCTCTCTTATAACAGAAAGAGCACTGAATATCGATTCAGAAAACTTTGGATTCTGACTGCCACTTTCTTGTTATGTAACCTCAGGAAAACCACTTTACTTTTCTTGGCCTCATTTTCTTCAACTGTCAAATGAGAGGGATGGATTAAATGCCCTCTAAATTCTCATACAGCTCAGAGTTTCCAAGATCTCTTCAATTTAAGATCTCTTTATCTTTATATACAAGGAAATTGAGTATCAGAGATTAAATGACTTGTCTAACAAGCCTGTTGGTGACAGAACAGAAACAAATGAAAAAAAAAACACAACAACAAATCCTCTGACAAAGGACAGTGTGAAGTGAGGGTCATCCTATCCTGAGACTTCAGATCAATCCACCGAGGAATTAGTATGATCCATACCTTGGTGGAACCAAAACAGATCCCAAATTTCACCATCACGATTTTATGTAAGGTCAAATGCACAGTCAATGCTATTGAAGGTCAAAAACGTTGGAGAAATGTTTATTCACTTTCAACATGGTTTGGAATATTCTAGGATGAAGGTGATTAAATGGTCGTTAATTTTGTTCTCTTGATTAGATGCATGTGTCATTTCTTGTAGGCTTATCCTATATATTTCTGTGTACCATAGGATTGGGGTGACAGATAAATTTGATCAGCTATTCCCTCTCTATTCAAGCAATTATTTTTGCAAAGAGAGAATTCACAAAGAAATTGTTTTACCCCTCCAGATTTTAGTCCAGCTGATGGCTTGGTAGAAACCTTGCTTTGCCAGACTCAGTATTCAAATTTCCCAGAATGAATACAACCCTTGATACATACTCAGAGAATATGATGTTCAGAACATTGTCACATTTGATCCAAGTGCTTGAGGGATTTCTATGTGAATTTTTTTATATTTCTTTAAAATATAAGAAGAAGAGTTAGTATACTACATAACACAGAGAGGCATTTGGTAAATGCTTTTTATCTGATTCAAAAGATCCAAACAAAAACTTTCTGGATGCTCTGTAGTGGATTTCTAGGAGGGTGCTGACAGATGTCACATAGGTTGAGCCGTCATTGATGGAGATTGGGGAAAATGGCATCCTTAGAGGGAGTACTAATATTGAAGTAGGTATCTAAATATGTGTGTGTGTACATATCAAGAAGATATAAGGTGGTGGAATCAAAATACTCATTTTCTTTCTTTTTTAAAAAATCCTTATCTTCCATCTTAGAATCAATACTCTGTATTACTATGTATTGGTTCTAAGGTAGAAGAGTGGTAAGGGTTGGCATTGGGGCTTAAGGGACTTGCCCAGAGTCACACAATTAGGAAATAAATATCTGAGGTCAGATTTGACTCCTGGATCTTCCATCTCCAGCCACCCTGCTGACCCCTAGACTCTCTTTTCTTAACTCCCTATTTTCTCCACTCTCGTGGAATCCATTATATTCTCTATTGGTAATTTTGGTCTTCTTTGAGTATGAAGGAGAGCAACCAACCAAACAACCAATATTCTTATGATTCCAGATTTCTATATCCAGCTCCAGTCTCCTGAGATCTAGGCTCACATCACCAACTGCCTGTTGGGCATTTCCATCTGGACATTTTGAATAGCATCTCAGACTCTACAGTCCCAAAACAGAATTTATTATCTTCACCCCAGATTTATTCCTCTTCTGAACTCCCCTATTTTCATAGAGGAATATCTCCATCTTTGCAGTCACCTCTTGTCTGAAATCTCAGAATCATCTTCCACTGCTCAATCCCTCACATCCCTCACATCAAATTAGTTTATAGATCTTCATTATTCTCTTTCTTGCATCTGCTGCCTTCTCTCCATTCACACAGTCACCAACTAGTTTGGACCCTTGTTAGCTTTCACCTGTACTATTCAATTTACTTCCTAATTGATCTTCTTGAATTCAAATTCTCTGTTCTGCTGGCCGCCCTCTACAGCTGTCAAAATAGCATCACTAAAGCACAGGTCTGATTGTGTCACTGCCCTTCTCAGAAACTCCTCCAGCTCCCTATTGCATACAGCATCAAACTACAAATTCTACTGTTTGTCATTTAAAGCTCTTTACCCTCTAGTTGAACCCTACTTTTCCAGACATATTAGACCTTCCTCCCCTTTATGCACTCTATGGTCCTTTCAAATTTCCTCACGCACAAGCTTCTATCTCTTGTTTCCATTCTTCTTCAGTATTTCCCCTAATCCCTAATACATTTTCTCTTCACTTCAGACTCCTGGTTTCTTTCAAATCCTGGCTAATTACTCTTAAAAATCCTTTCCTAATTTTCTCTGATGCTAGTGCCTCTTCCCCTCTTCTAACCAAAGTATCTTTACTTTGTGGTTTTATTTTTGCATTTACACACACATACACACACACACACACACACACACACACATGTTGTTTCCTTGTATAATCCTCGAGTACAGAGACTATTTCTTTTAATCTTTTTCTGTCCCATGCCCAGCATAGTGCCTAGTGCACATTAGTCAATTAATAGTACTTTTTGAGTAAGCAAATGATAGCATTTTTTGTATCATTTTATATTTTTTGACATTGGTTCTTTTAAAAAAAATTAAATTTAACTGCTTTTCAGTGAACAAAAATCTGCCTTATTTCTTTCTGATCACCTGCCCCCAACTCTACCATTGAAAAACAAAGAAAAACCAAAACCTGTTGCAAATATATATGGTCAATCAAAACAAATTTTTTCATTAGGTATATTTTTAAAAAAAGGTTTAAACTGACTCTATGAGGACAGGTATGGAAGAAAAGAAGTTTTTATCTAATCCCTTCAGAATATTTGGGAATAAAACAGGAATTTTTAAGTCTTTGGGGACCATGTCATTATACTTTATATCCCTCCAACATCTAGCCACATCCAAATTCAGAGTTCTATTTGTTGGGTGAATCAAAAATTCCTGGTTCAACCTGAGGTGACACTAGTCCTATAAATGGTGTAAAAGATGTTGTTATTTAAGTCATCCATCAGAGACTTTTGAGGCTAAGATAATTTAAAAGTTCTGCTTTCAGAAATACCAAGACCATGTCTTCTGAGCCAAAGTAAATGATTGAGTGACAATTACCTTGTGATTGTTGGGTACAGGAGCCAAGTCAATCCAGGTCATTGGGCAAAAATACATTTTAGAAATACTTTGTTTGCCCATGTTGAAGTCACATGAGGTGATGTCATAGTCTAATCCTTCTTTGGCAGCCAACGTTTCCTAGATGACTTGATTAAGTGAGCAACCTTGAATTCCAAGGTAATTATACTTTGGCTTAATTAAGTCAACTGTAGAAAAAAATCTTGAGAAGTTCATATTTGCTTCTTAGGCACCATGAAGCAGTCTAAATGTGGTTCTTTTACTTAAAAATTTTAACATATGATCCTCTTTATTGATGTAGGAAACAGCACTTTGTTTTTTGTTGTTTAATTGATACTTTTTGAAAATTTTCCATGACTTCCCCAAAACATGCCCCATAAAAACAGTTCAGCAAAACTGCTTGATAGAATAATTGTTGCCCCTCCCAATAGTATATATCATTTTCTTCATTTTTGTTGTTTACTGTTACAGGAAAGATGTGTGGGTTAGTTTGAGCAATTTGGAATGCATAGTCCATTATATTTTTCTTAATTTTTGTTGTCTTTTAGTGTATTAATTAACATTATTGTCTTTTAGTATAAATTTTTTTTGCTTTGTCTTTCTTCATGATATATTAATAATAATTTTTCCATGTCTTTTTGACTTTCCCATAGTTGTCTTCTATTATATTTCTGTACTATAATTTATTCTGTCATCCCTAATTTGTTGTGATAATTTGTTTCTAACTTTTTATTGTTATATATAATATTGCTTTGAATGTTTTAGTTCTTAGAGTTTTTCTTTGTTTCTGTCATTAACCTCCTTAATTTACTAGAAAGAATTTATTAAGCACTTACTGTATGTTCAGCATTGTGATAAGCACTAGGATACTAGTATAAACAAAAAAAGAAAGCTGGTACCTGCTCTTTTAAAAAAATTATAATTATTTATTTTTAAAAAAATATTTTTCTGGTAGCAGCTGGGTGGCTCAGTGGATTAAGAACCAGGCCTAGAGGCGGGAGGCCCTAGTTTCAAATCTTGCCTCAGACATTTCCTAGCTGTGTGATCCTGGGCAAGTCACTTAACCCCCATTGCCTAGCCCTCTTCTGCTTTAGAATCAATACATATTGATTCTAAGACTGAAGGTAAGGATTTTTAAAAAATATATATTTTTTGAAATTTACATGATTCATTTTCTTTCCCTCCCCTCTCCCCTCTTCCCTCCCAGAGCTGATAAGCAATTCCACTGGGTTTTACAAATGTTGTCACTTAATACCTATTTCCATATTATTCATTTTTTTAATAGAGCAATTTTTTGAAGCCTAAACCCCAAATCACATACCCATATATACATGGGATAAGTGATGCCATATGTTCATCTTTTGCATTTCAACTCCCATAGTTCTTTCTCTCAATGTGGTTAGCATTCTTTCCCATAAATCTTTCAGGAGTGTCCTGGCTTATTGCATTGCTACTAGTAGCAAAGTTCATTACATTGGATTGTTCCACAATATTTTACTTTCTGTGTACAATGGTCTTCTGGTTCTGGTTCTCCCAGTTCATATGGAAAGCCTCCAGATCATTGATTCTTACAGCACAATAGTATTCCATCACCATCATATACCACAGTTTGTTCAGCCATTCCCTAATCGAGGGACACTTGCTAATTTTCCAATTTTTTGCCACCACAAAGAGTGCAACTATGAATATTTTTGTACAAGTATTTTCCTTATTATTTCTTTGGGGCCCAAACCCAGCATTAGTATGGCTGGATCAAAGAGTATGCATTCTTTTAAAGCCCTTTGGGCATAGTTCAAAATTGCCCTCCAGAATGGCTGGATTAATTCACAACTTCACCAGCAATGCATTAGTGTCCCAATTTTGCCACATCCCCTCCAACATTTATTATTTTCCTTTACATATTGGCTAATCTGCTAGATGTGAGGTCATACCTCAGCATTGTTTTGATTTGCATTTCTCTAATTATGAGAGACTTAGAACACTTTTTCATGTGCAGTATCCCCTAAATTTTGATATGTTGTTTCCTCATTGGCATTCTCTTCAATGAAATCATTGTTTCTATGATTTGTTCTTTAACCAGGTTTGGAGAATCAGATTATTTAATCTCCAATTAATCTTTGATTTTACTCTCCATGCACTCTTACTAATTATAATTTTCATTGTATTATGATTTGAAAAAGTTGCGTTTATGATTTCTGCTTTTCTGCATTTGTTTGCAATGTTTTTATGCTCTAGTACATGGCAATCTTTATGAATGTACAATGTACTGCTGAAAAGGTGTATTTCTTTTTATCTTTATTTACTTTTCTCTATATATCTATTAACTCTGATTTTTCTGAGATTTCATTCATATCTCTTCTTTCTTATTGATTTTTTGGTTTGATTTATTTTCATCTGATGAAGGAAGGTTGAGGTCTCACTCTACTATAGTTGTACTATCTATTTCCTCCATAAGTTCCAACAGTTTCTCCTTTAAAAATCTGGAAGCTATACCATTTGGTGCATACATGTTGAGTATTGATATTTCTTCATTGTCTATACTGCCTTTTATCAGGATGTAATTACCTTTCTTATCTCTTTTAATCAGATCTATTTTTACTTTGACTTTGTCAGATATCATGACTCCTGCCTTCTTTTTCTCCATGGATGCCCAACAAATTCTGCTCCAGCCTCTTACCTTTACCCTCTGTGTGTCTAACTGCTTCATGTGTTTCTTGTAGACAACACATGGTAGGTTTTTTGTTTTTAATCCACTCTGCCATTTATGGGTGAGTTCATCCCATTCACATTCAGTGTTATGATTACCACCTGTATTCCCCATCATTTTGATTTCCTCTTTTAGTCCTGATCTTTCTTCTTTTGCTATTTTCTTCTACACCAGTGTTTTGCTTTTAATCACTCTCTCTTTTCTCCATCCTTATTTTACTTTCCCCCCACCCTCCCCTCTTATTCCCCTCTTCTTTTTCTTTAATTATTAATCAACCCCCCAACCTTTCCCTTCCTTTTGATACTCTTTGCCCCACCCCTCCCCTTTGTTATTACCTCTCAACTTTCCTGTAAGGTAAGATAGAATTCTATACTCCAATAGATCTGGCTGTTCTCTCAGAACTGATTCCTCTGAGAGTAAGGCTTAAGTATTACCCATTACCACTTTCTTCCTCCCCTTCTTATAATAGTATTCTTCTGTTCCCCCTCCCCCATGTGCCTCTTTATGTGGTATAATTTATCCTATTTTTCTTTTTCAAGTTTTTCTTAGTACCATCCTCTTTTTTGTCTCCCCCCCCATTTTTGTTTACATATCATCTTAAACAACTTAATACCACAACCTCTGCCTATGAATAATTCTTCTATCTACTATGATAATGAAAAATTTTTTGAGAGTTATAGATATCATTTTTCCATATAGGAATATAATCAAATTGACCTTACTGAAGCCCTTAAATTTTTTTTCTCCCTTTTTCTTGTTTACCTTTTTATGGTTCTCTTGAATTTTGAATTTGGACATCAAAACTTCCATTTAGTTCTGGTCTTTTCTTTAGGAATGCTTGGAAATTTTCTATTTTGTTAAATTCCCAAACTTTCCCATGAAAGTATATAGTCAGTTTTGATGGGTAGGTGATTCTTGATTGTAGACCCAATTCTCTTGCCTTCCTGAATACCATATTCTAAGCCTTGAAGTCTCTTAGTGTGGAGGCTGCCAGATCCTGTGTAAGCCTAACTAGGGCTCCTTGATATCTGATTTGTTTCTCTCTGGCCACTTGAAATATTTTCTCCTTGGCCTGTAAGCTCTTGAATTTGGCTATAACATTCCTAGGGGATTGTTTTAGGGATTTAATGTTGTGTTTTAGGGATTTAATTTGGGGAAAATCTATGAATTCTTTCAATGTCTATTTTGGCCCCTTGTTCAAGAATATCAGGGCAGTTTTCTTGGATAATTTCCTATAATATGATGTCAAGGCTTTTATTTTGTTCCAGGCTTTCCAGTAGACCAGTAATTCTCAAATCGTGTCCCCTGGATCTGTTTTCCAGGTTAGTTTTCTTTTAAATGAGATATTTCACATTTCCTTCTATTTTTTTCTTTCTTTTGATTTTGCTTTATTAATTCTTACTGTCTCATGAGATCATTAGCTTCTACTTGCCCAATTCTAGTCTTTAAAGACTGATTTTCAGCTTTGATCTTTTCATTTTCCTTTTTCAGTTTGGTCAATCCTGCTTTTTTTTTTAACTTCCAGCAGATCTATTCTGGTCTCCAATTTTCTTTTACTTCATTTGATTTCTGTGCCTCTTTTTCCATATGAGCAACTTTGTCTTTTAAGGTGTTATTTTCTTTTTGTATTACTTTCATTTCTTTTCCTCACTTTTCTTCCCATTTTCTTCTATCTTTCTTATTTGGTTTTTGAACTCCTTTTTGAGTTCTTCAAGAGTTTGTGACCAGTTTTCCATTTTTTTGGGAAATTTGCTTGTTTGCCACTCTCTGCTGTTGCTTCTGTATTTTGCTCTTTTACTCCATAGAAATTATCCAGGGTCAAGAGTTTTTTTTTTTTTTTTTGCCACTAGTGCATTGGGGTTCCTGCATGTTGATTGCTTTCTTAGCTTGTCTTACAGAGTTTTGCCTTGGAAGTACCTTCCCTTCCCAGTCTGAAGTCTAAATGAGGGCAAGTTAATCTGTAATGTCCATTGTGTAGCTTGCTTTAAAGTGTTTTGCCCTAAGGCTATCTTTCCAGCCCCTGCTGCCTTGTCTTCAAGTTCTCTGCTCTGTTGCCCAGGCTCCACGCTTCTCAATCTTGGGTCTCAAGTCTTTCTGCCAAGGCCTTGAACCACCCTCAGGGGCAAGTTTGTGGTGTCCTCAGCCAGCCCCCCAAATTTAGAGATTATCTTGGCCCTCACTCTGTCTCTGGCATGGTAGGTGGTATGGGAGAGGGGTGGTCAGCTTGAGCCTTGTTAAGTGCAGTTTTGCCCCCTTATGAGATCCCCAAATACTGCCTAACTTTAAGGCTGCATCCTGTGGGAGAGCCCCTTTATTTGTCCAGTTTTGATTTCTGTCCTTTTGAGATGCTTTGTATGATTGCTTGACAGGAGATTCCAAAGGCTCCTGCTACTATGCTACTATGCTCTTATTTGTCCATCTCTCTTACCTTTTAATGGCAAATATATATCCTATTGCCCTTTTCAGATGAGTTAGCCTTTGTAAATTTGTCTGCTAAGTAAATGATAGTAAGATGTACTGAAACATTCTGCCTGGAGACAGAGATTTTTCATTTTTTATATTTAGGCAAATGTGAGATCTGCAAGATTTTAATGGGTTTTGAAAACACATTCCATCAAACTGCTTAGTTAATGCTTCGTTGTGTCATCACAGAACTCTGAGCTCCAGAAGCTATGCACCAAAAAAGGCTTTGAATAGAAGTTCAGTGATAGACATGGTATATCAGAATCTCATCTTCACATTGATCTCAGTGTGATGGATCTAAAATCTACAACTCTCCATTCCTCCCTTTGGATTGTACAATGCTATAAGACGTATCTGCTTCTTCCTTTACACTTCCCTTTAGTTTTCAATATTGCTCAGCAATAGTGGTCACCTTTTGACTATTGACTAATAGACAAATGCCTAAAATTCTTGCACCTAAGGGAAAAAATTGTCCACCAAATTAGAGAAAGGTGGTGATCAATAGTCATGGAATATCTATACCTCCACCCCAATAAAACTATTGTTCCTTGAAGTACTTAAGGCTTAGGTTTGGGGAAAAACCATTTGGGAGGATTTGTGTGGTTGAATTACTAAACTTCATTGAACCATATAACAACTTTGGATGCATTTTTGCTTTGTTTTGTTAGGGTTTGGGGCTATTTTTAATGCTAAGGTTTTGGTGAAGTGGGAAATCCAAACCCAGTGTAAAACAAGATGGGAAAGACTCTTTTGTCTAAATACCAATCAATCAAAAGAGGTTCCAGGGGGCCACAGTGGTGGAAACTGAAAAATATTCAGTTTTATTTTGTTGTTGTTGCTTTTTTCTTAGCCCAGGTATCAGAGATAAGATAATCCAATGAGAGAAAAATAAAAGGAAATATTTCATCACTGAGTTGATAGCTTTCTTTCCTATACTTAGTTTCCTAAAGGCCTAGAGATTTCTTATTGTCCAATCTTCATTTGTTTTTTTAAGTATCAATTCTATGAAGAACATCAATAGCTAGGCAATAGCTGTTCAGGGTTACACAGCTAAGAAGTATCTGAGGTCATTTTTGAACCCAGGAGTTCCCCATTGCAGGTCTGGTGCTCCACCAACTGTATTACCTACCTACTCTTTTATTGCCCACTCTTGAAGAAGACTCTTTATGCTCTTTGTTTTAAGATTCACTCCTCCATAGTTGGGGTGAATCTATACCTCAAACAAGGAGGGCAAAATCTCTTTACTCTTTACTGAGTTGTTCCACCATGGTGGGTAGCAATGATATATTTAGCTCATGATTCTGCATCTTCTGGAAGACTCAAATGTAGCTGGTACCTGAATGTATTGAGGCATAGCAAGAGAGCTATGTATTACCAGTCCTTTTCTTACTAGAGTAGGCTGAGATGGGGAAAAAAAGCTAAACGTCCTCAGTCCTGAACCTTGTACATTTGTTAGAGGTCCAATAGTAACATCTAGTGACACCCTTTGCCTAGAGACAGAGATTTTTCACTTTTTATTTTTTGGCCAATGTGGGAGGCACAAGATTTTAATGGGTTTTGAACACATACTTTCACTCAACTGCTAGGCTGATGCTTCATTGTGCCATGATAGGAGTTTGAGAAGTCTATGAACCAAAGAAAAAAAGGCTTTGAGTAGAGGTCCTGACTGTACTTTGGAGATGTGGCATAACTGGGCTCTGGTCACATAGCTTGGGTTTTCCTTTTCTTAGACCCAACTGAGCTTTTTGGTGTCCCAGATCTCTCTGTCAACCACTTGTCAATTGGTGTATACTTTAGAGGAGGGTGATTAGAAGAGCAAATGTACTTGAAGTTATGCCATAGGAAGACCTAGGATGTTTTAGGTTGGAGAAGAGAAGATTTATTTGAGAGGAGCATAACTGTTTCTCTAGACTAAAGCTTCAGAAACCATTCCCTCTTCCCATCCTGGGGAAGTTAATCAGTTTGTTTAGAAACAGGTGTCAATGCCATTTCTTAGCCCTAGCACCATGGCCCCTGCATTCTGGCTATCATCTTCATCTGTCTGCATTTGAAATTTAAGAATCTTCCCTTGGGACACTGGGTTACATGCAGGCTTAATGCCAGGTCCTAATCATCTCTGCAATGTTGCCTCCCATTTCTCTATGCTCTCTTTCCCCATATGAGAAGGTAAGCTCCTTGGGAGTAGCTAGGTGACTTAGTGGATAGAATAGAGATAGGAGGTCCTGGGTTCAAATGTGACCCCAGACACTTCCTAGCTGAGTTACTCTGGGCAAGTCACTTAATTCCAATTGCCTAGCTCTTATCCACTTTTTTTGCTTTGGAACTAATACTTATTATCAATTCTAAGACAGAAGGTAAGGGTTAAAAATATACACTCCTTTAGAGAATGATCTGTCTTATTTGTTTTATTTATATCACCAATGTTTAGTCCCTGATATATAGTAAGAGCTTAACAAATGCTTTTTGTATCCTCTCTTTCTCTCTCTCTCCTTCCATCCATCCATCTAAATATCTATTGATCAATCAATCAATGTGTGTATGTATGTATGTATGTATGTGTATCTATCTATCCATCTCTCTCTCCCTCCATCCGTCCATCCATCTAAATATCTATCAATCTGTCTATCCACCCCTCTGTCTGTCTATCTATCTATCTATCTATCTATCTATCTATCTATCTATCTATCTATCTATCTATCTGTCTGTCTATCTATCTATCTATCTATCTATCTATCTATCTATCTATCTATCTATCTATCTATCTATCTGTCTGTCTGTCTATCCAGCTCACTATACTTAGCTGGACCCTAATCATGTTTCTCATCTCATCTAGCTATATACCAGGAAGCCAAGGACCGACTAGGCATCTTACATCTGACTTACTGTTGTGTATATTCTTCTCACCTTCCCTCTCTCCCCCCCAGTTTTGAACAATAAGGAACACCATATACCTGATTAGACCATGAGGTTTTTGAAGACAGAGACTAATTCACTTTTGTATTGTATTAGTTTAGAATCTTGAACCCTAGAGACTACATTTCCCACAATCCTCTTTCCCTTTTCCTGTTTGTGCATCTCCTTATGTGGATTGGGGTTTTGAGTTTCCTCTCTCTGACTGGTATCAGTGTGGAGAAGGGAGCATTTTTTTTTGCCTTTTTGGGTTTTTTTTTAATACATTTCTCTGGTTGTTTTAAATTTCTCTCTGCTCTAAGTGGATTTTAATAAATAGTATTAAACTAATACTTGAAGTTTTGAATATTAATTTTAATCTTTACATATTTGGCGACTCTACAAAAGGGACTTTAGAACTCAGAGCTTTTTTTTTTTTAAGCTGGCAGTTTCTGCCCTGGTTGCACTACCTGAGTGCAGCTGCGTCCAGCAGCTATTAGCAATCAACATTAAAGCACCAGCTTGCCTAAACCCTGTGGTTTGAAACTGCTATTGGTTTGTGCCCAAAAGCTGCTTTTTTGATGGGAGTTTTCAAACCCTGGTTACAGCCACCCAGCGGAGGCTCATTCCCCTAGATCTCCTTCCACCTTCTGAGCCTCTGGCAGCTTGTGAGTATTTTCCACCCTGGCCTGCTGGTTGCTTTCCTATTGGCCCAATTGCCTTAATTTGGGGGACTTAGTGGAGAAGTTGCTCCCTGCCCATGGCCTGGAAAGAAACCTGATTAGCCTGATCAGCCATTCCTGCCCTCAAGCGGCAGGCCCACTTGCTCCCCCACTGCCTCAAACTGCTACCTCAGCCATGGCACCCTGGGCCCACCCCTGTGCTGCTACTGCCTCCTGTAGCTGTCACACCCCTGAGCTTTCTGCCACTTTTGCTGACCTGCTCCTGTTCTAGCTGGTGAATATAAATTTCCCTTTCCCCAGCCCAGTGCAGAAGGGAAGCTCCTATTTCCCACTGGGCTCTATTAGCCTCTACCAGGCTTTTTGCCTTGGCAAGTAGGGTCCTTGCCTCTTTCAACAACCTGGCCCCCTCCTTGCTTTACCAAACCTCCCTTATTCCATCTCTCTCAGACCCTGCCTGATTTAGAAGTCATATCCTCCATCTTGGTTTCTGGCAGTCTCTAATCACACCCCTTACCCTGAAACCCACCCCTAACCATGTCCCTAACTCCTCCCAGTTGTAGTGCTGCCTCTTGGCCACTAGAGGTCAATATTGAGCACTGATTTTTTTTCCTCTTATTTTTTTTTTTACCCCTTTCCTGCTTAGCTATAGTCCTTGTTTGTTGCCATTAGAGAACAGCAACAAATAAATAATTAAAATTTTTTTCACATTTTTTAAAAGAATAAAAATCCAATAAAATCCTAAAAAATAAAATAAGCTAAATGCCCTCACCTTACTCTACCCCACCCTTATAATAACAGTTAGAAAATAAATTAACAAAAATATACATTATTTTTTCTTTTTTGATCAAAATGCTAAGTACCATAAATGCTACCATGCATGAAAATATTCTGCTTTTTGCCCATTAGAGGCATGTGAGATTATAAATTCCCTCCTTCTCCTTGTACTCCTAGGAAATTTTATTTTTCTGATCTTCAATATTAAGACAAAAAGTGTTGCTATACGAGAGATTAAAGCAGAAATGCAGGCTGGTAGGAAAATTCAATAAAAAAAATTTCAAACACTTACATTAGCTAATGAAAAATACTGATCCCATCCAAAACAAGTATGAATTTTGTGATCCTGTTGCTGAACCACAAATAGAGGACAATTGTAATTCTCCTGAAATGGAGCTGAGACACCCCTCTCATATACATCAAGTATAGATACTTCTCTCATACTCTGCAACATCTCTCTCATGCTCTGCAACTCTTGGATGATCTTACTTCCCCTGATCCTTCTTCTAATCGCCCATCCTCTCCTGTCCCTTCTCCCACCCCACAACCAGCCCCAGCCCCAAAGAAATCTTGTTCTGCTACAGTACCTGTTCCTACCCATGTTGCCTCAGTATCCCCAAAGTCAACTTCTGAGGGAACACAGTCATTGAATGATTACTATCTATTCCTTTTCCCATTAAGGGAATTGCCCAAAATAGGATGCAATGGGGATGTGGTGACCCTAAGACAGCATATACCTTTTTCTCCTTAAGAAATTAGAGAACTGAAATATAATATACCTTGTTTTGAATGTGAACCCCTCATGGTAACCAAGAAGATGTCTGATATTTTTTATAAATATGATCCATGCTATAAGGATGTTGAGAATTTGCTCAATGCTTTTCTAATGGAACATGAGAAAAATAAGATCATCTTTCATGTTAACAAGATCTGGGGGCATGGTGCAGCACACTGGCCAGCTCAGGATCTTGCATGGGATTATAACAGTACCAAGGACTGGTTGCAATTAAATTGTTGTAGGGAGAGCATTATAACAGCTATGTAAGAATGCTCCAAGGATACTGAAGCATGGTCAAAATTTGAAAGCCTTAGACAATCAGATAATGATACACTCTCGCAATTCATGGATAAGCTCATTGAGCTTGGGGGTCCATACCTAATCTTTGATATTTCTAAAGACAAAGATATTAAGCAAATAAGGAGACATTTTATCAACAACTTTTGTAGGGTGATCCAATATTATTTTAAGACTCATTGCCCATGGTGGCCTCAGATGGACCTTGAAGAGTTGGGGAAAACTGTTGCTTATGTCTTTGAAGGCCAAAAAGAAAAACAGGAAGAGGCTAATAATGTCATAGAAACCTTGAAAAAAGAAATCAAATCTTTAAAGGATAGGCTTGATAAACATGACAAAGGCATGATGCTCAACCAATGGCACTAGCCCCTCTCCAAGAATCTAAGTATCAGTCCCTACCTGCCGTTTCTCTCAGAGGAAGGGTCACAAAATTAAGAAATGTAGAACTTTGTTCCAGGCAGTAAGAAACAATATCCACTGGAAAAATTATCAAATAAACAATTATAGAAATAATGATTATAATGGTAATTTCAGGAATCATAATTTCAGGACTGATAATAATAATTGTAGAGACATAAATCAGGCACCTGACAACTCATACCAAATGACCCCATAGCAGTATATCTTGAAAGGAGTTTGTCCCCAAACCACCCAGAGTGCTACTGCCTTTCAGGGGGGAGCCTAAGGAACTACTCAAACATTATGAAGGTGTATGGGGGGGGGGGGTGTTGGAGCACAGGAATCAGAGGATTCAACCATTGCTACGTATATCAGACAATTACAAACAAAATTGTGAGAACTCCACGACGCTGGAGCAGCTGTTCAAGTAAGCCTTATAGATTTCTCACTTGATTATTTAAACCCAGATGATAGTGTATACATAAAGAATTTCAAACATATTGAGTCGACTGAACCTGCTTATGATGGACCATTGCAGGTCCTACTAACTACATCAACAGTCATAAAAACTGGAGAGAGGGACTCATGAATTAGTAGCCATGTAAAATGAGTACCTTCTGTTGATGATGAATAATTGCTTGCACTGATTGTATTTGAGTATTGATTGCAAAGTCCTCCAACACAGCGGTGTAAGCACTGGGACGAAGCTCAAAGTGTACAACGCAGTGGTCCTCAGCTCGCTCCTGTACGGTTATGAGACATGGACACTGTACCGGAAGCACATGAAACAGCTGGAGCAATTCCACCAATGCTCCCTCCGGTCAATCATGAGGATCCAATGGCAGGACCGAATCACCAACCAGGAAGTCCTCGACAGAGCGAACTCCACCAGCATCGAAGTCCTGGCCCTCAAAACCCAGCTACGATGGTCTGGACACGTCATCCGCATGGACCCACAGCGAATACCAAGACAGGTATTCTATGGTGAACTGTCAGCTAGACTCAGGAAACAAGGCCGACCAAAGAAAAGATTCAAGGATCAGCTAAAGTCAAACCTGAAGTGGGCTGGCATCACACCAAAGCAACTAGAACTCGCTGCCTCTGTCAGAAGCAGCTGGCGAGCCCACATTCACCATGCCGCCACCACCTTTGAACATGAACGACGTCGACGTCTTGCCGCTGCACGTGAACGCCGACACCAGGCCACAACCGCACCTCCCGTAACAACTGGCATCCCAGGCCCCATGTGCCACACACTCTGCGCCTCAGCCTTTGGACTCCAAAGCCACATGAGGGTACACCGTAGATGAAACTGCACAAAGACAATCGTCATTCTCGGTCACCGAGAGACTACCACTATTGATTGTGATTGAACTTCTTTATTGCTGAATTTGTACTATTTTGTTGCACTTTATTTGGTTGATCCTTGTATTTACACAAATTGCCTTGTAGGGCATATATATACTATATGTGTGTGTATATATATATATATATATATATATATACTACCTCATAGATTAAAATCTGTATTAGTGACCTCTATTGACCTTATATGCCTTTTGTAACATTTTGTAACTTTCTAATTTTTTGCATCTTCTTAAATATATTATTGCTTTATTTACCTCATTTGTACTCACATTGTTTTGTCTACCTCATTTGCACTCACGCTGCGGATCATGGTAAGTCAAAGAGGAAATGAATCTTACTTTTTGAAAACTAGTCTCTATACCTTTGTAATTATGAACTATTCACATTTTAACATTTTGTTTTCTTCCTATATGTGTCATACAGTATTTTATTTTTTCCCCTTCTTTTCCCATTTTTTGCCTTTGAAACATGTCACTAATATTGAAAAAGTTTTTTTTAACTATTTTGACTTTTTTCAATAGAATAAGCTAAGATGTCCATTTACATATAATATAAAAAGCATACCCAAAAAGGCTTTGGACTATGGCAACATGCCACTAACTATTTAAATATTATGAGACTTTTGCTTGATGACTATGCCAAATCCAAGGAGAAATGGACCATAAAGGAGCATAGAATTTGACCTGCAAATGACCAAATAAGCCCCCAAAGATAAAAGAAACTAAACCAATCCTCTGGGGATTTGTGACATTCTTCACAAAAAGCAATATGACCTGATCATGTGCTAGACTCAAGGTTGCAGCTATTTAACATGTGTTAAATGCAGGACTTCCTTGTACTGCACTCTATATCAAGCATATAATATTGATTGTTCTGGCTCCCTTATTCTGAAAAAGTTAAGAAAAGGGTTGAATCAGGGAATTCTATTTCCCATTTGTCTCAAGATCTAGTCTCTTTTTCTAATTTCTCTCATGATGTGACAACTTACTGTAGTCCAGACTGCTAAATTGGGTTAGTGACTGATTGTTTTTGTATGCTCATGGGACATGGATCTTTACAAGATCCTGTTGTGAGTTGTGATATTTTTTCTTTTTTTTCTTTTTTCCTTCTTCCCAGAATTTTTTTCAAGTTTTCCTTTAATATTTTTTATCTGACTCAGAGGTTATTTTTTAAAAATTTCTTTGACTTCTTTGACATTTTTTGATACTTGATTCATATGCCTTGTGACTCAACCATGTATTCCTGTGTAATTCCTACATGTATCCCTGTATCCTCCTCAGGGGAGAATATATTATTATTTTGCTCGGGGGGAGGGGACTATGTTATTGTTGTGAACTTTGACTTGAATTTGAGCCTAATTTAGAACAAGTGACTACCTCCCAGAATCTAGAAGGTGCCATGAAGATACCTGCAAAGACCACACACTGTACCAGAAGATCCAGATTGAACTTTGAGATGTGGAGGGTTGAATGCTTTTGTTTTGAATGTACACTCTTATGCCAAAGGGGACTACCCCCTAATTGGCTTTTTGTCAATGCACCTATTAATGGTTTTGTTCCTTTTCCCTTTTATTTTCTTCTTATCCCAAAATTATTGTAATTTCCCTTTTAAAACTGTAGTATTTGTATGTACCTCTAGTTCAAGTTAAAAGCTAGTTATGTTTTCATGATCCTTTGGGAAGACTCATCTTCCAAAGGATCACAGGGGAAAATGTATTGATTTAGAATCTTGAACACTAGAGACTACATTTCTCACAATCCTCTTTCCCTTTTCCTGTTTGTGCATCTCCTTACGTGGATTTGAGTTTCTGTTTCTACTCACATGCTCTCTCTGGCTGGCATCAGTGTGGAGGAGGGAGCGTTTTTTTTGCCTTTTCTCTGTTTTTTTTTTAAAATTTCTCTGGTTGTTTTTAATTTTTCTCTGCTCTAAGTGGATTTTAATAAATAGTATTAAAATAATACTTGGAATATTGAATATTAATTTTAATCTTTACAGTATGTTTTTCTAGTTCCTAGCCAACCTAGTGCCTAGCATATAAGAGAATCTTAAAAATTCCTTTAAAATTAATTTATTGGTTTTTCAGATAGTCAAAAGAGAGTTTAGATTAATTTTGGTTGGCCCTGGAAGGCAGAACTAGGAGAAAATTGAAGAGGCAAATTTCAGTTTGATATTAAAAAAATGTTCTTGCAATTAGAGTCATACAAAAACAGAATCAGCTTTCTCCAGAGGGGATTTGGAGGCTGGAAAAGTGGACAGTGAAGAAAGGCATCTTATGTAGACATGGATTAGCCTAAACAGCCTCTGAGTTCCCATCCAACTTGAAAAATTCCACGATTCTATGGTCTATTCATATCTTGCCCTTTGACACTGAGAGTGATGGCTGCTGGTCAGATAAATTAGGTCCTTTAATAAAAGCAGATGAATTGGCTGTGAGGAGGCAAGAAGCCGGTTTCCCAGTTTGGGTCATCTTAATGTGACACCTCTACAGGCAACCTGAAGATGGCCACTCACCACACTGCCTATTCTGTTGTTTGTCCCTTCCTCAAACTCTGTAACCTTGACCTAGTTTCTGACTTTCCCTTAGAGATTCTTGGATGTTTCTGCTCCCTATCAGATTTACTGTTTCATTCTCAATCTGATTGATAAGGATTTCTGCATTTCATGGGGAAGGTTCCTTTCTAATTCCTTTCTAATTTCCAGCTAGAATCTTAGTAGTTTGGACTTTAGCACTTCTGAATGGTGAGACCTTACCTGTAGCCCCTGAACCCCAGACCCTCAAATCACCATCTCCTTCTGACAGCCTAAATCAGGAATACCCAGGTGCCCCAATCACTTCAGAGCATCCTCCACATTGTTGAGTCCCTAAATTTCCTCTCTTTCTCTCTTGACTCTTCTTTTTGTTTTCAGAATTTACCAGCTCTATGCACACTACCTAGTCACTCCAATTCCTACAGAGATCATGGAACAGTTTTGCTGAGAGTTAGGATCTCCTACACTCTCTCTCCTTTTGGATTGGTCCCCCTATTGTATGGAAAGGCTCATCGGTATTCCTTTACACCTCCTATCAATATTTAAATAGTGCCCATTACTTGGTGATCCCCCTTTGACGGTTGTCATGCCTATAATTTCTTGTGACTAAGGAAAAACAATATAATGAAGAGGCAAAGGGAGAGGGAGACAGCACTTTCGATTGGCTGAGGAGAAAACGGCCACTCTCAAAGTATGTCTGCTTCTGTTGACGTTTTCCTATTTGCAAAAGCTCACAAGTTGAAGTGGTGCTTCAATGAAATCACCAGAAGAGTGAAATAAAAATGCCCAGGAGGTTGGCTGCCACAGAATCAGACTGGGAAACAAGCAGCAGAATATTTTGCTTATGAGGGGAAATAGGACTGGAAGCAAGAAGCACAACCAGGCAAGGAGACAACAGCAGGCCATGGGAAATGCCATTTGAAGTTTTGTATGGCCTCAGGTCTCTAATGAGAGGCTTTTATCCTATTATGTCTAATTGACACAAGACTTATTAACAAATTGAGAAGTGCTTATTCCTTGAAATATTTTGGACATTAAACCAACTTCTTCTGATGGGTTGTTGAAATGACTCTATTATGCCAGACTGGCTTGTAACCTGTGAAAATGATCCAGCAATCTTCAAAGTTAATGAAACATCATTTGTCATAGGATTTGCAGGTGTGACTCAGTTCCTACATTCTAAGACACAATGAAAGCGCAAGCTGAGGGGCAGGCCCCTTGCCAAGCCTAATGAGTATTCTGTATGTAAGTGGCACTTGTGCTGTGGTCTTTAGTCTTCCATCTGGTGCCAAGGCCTGATATGCCCGGTCTTGTTGATGTGGAGCTGAATGCCATGACTCTACAACTTGATTTTAGTCTCTTTTCTGCTCTCAGACTAATGGAGGAAATATCTTTTTTCTTCCTTTGGCCATTATGTTTTTTGTGATAGCTAAATATGGGAAACAAAGTAGATGCTCATTGATTGGGGAATTCTTGATCGAATTTTATCGTGTTATTATCAATCAATGATCCAAACAATGAATCACTCACTATGTGTTAGGCCTGGGGTATTCTAGGAGTACAAAGAAAGGCAAAAACAGAAACAAAAAATGGTCTCCACCCTCAAGAAGACTGCATTCTAATTGTGGAGACAACATGTAAACAATGAGGCATAAAAGATTGTATGCATATATATGTATGTTTCACATAGGTACATGTATCAATACATTGACATATGAACATATAAATAAGCTAAAATATTGGTCATCCCTGGGAATGCATACCTTATTTTGTCCCAATAGTCTACCACCTCTGCTCAGGTCTTTTAGTCCTTTGGAGTCAAGATTCTTCAAACCCTATATTCATATGTGTGTATATAAATGTATGTATTCCTATATATACATATATATGTTTAAAATTGCATATATCTATCCATCTATCTATCCATCCATCTATATATCCATCCATCTATTTATCCATCCATTTATCTATCTATCTATCTATCTATCTATCTATCTATCTATCTATCTATCCATCCATCCATCCATCCATCCATCTATCTATCTATCTATCTATCTATCTATCTATCTATCTATCTATCTATCTATCTATCTATCTAAATCTGAGGGGGAAAAACACTAGCAACTGGGGAGACTGGGAACGACCTCCTGGAGAAGGTAGAGTTTAAGTTGAATCCTGAAGAAAACCAGGGAAAATAAAAGACTGAAGTCAAAGTGACAAAGCACAACATTCAAAGCATGGGAGACAGTGCACAGGCACAGAGATATGAGATGCGATGGAATATTACTTCATTATAATGTAATGATTTAGAGTTTACTATCTTCATTTACTCTCTATAGCAGCACTGGTGAAGACGCTGTGCAGAGCTGGCATTTGGGGAGCTACTCCGGTCCCCCTCTTTCCAGAGCCCAAGGACATTTTTTGCATGCCCCACCCCTCTGTCTAGTCACTCAAAACCAGCACTTCCCCCCTCAGCTCTCTCCCATAATGCTGGGACTCACAGACAGCCTGAATTTGCCCTCTGGGCACTCAAACTCTGAAAAGGTTCGCCAAAGCTGCTCTATAGAATTCTAGGTCCTAAGGATACATCAGAGGGTTTGAGGTGTGTTTCATACTATCAGCTTGAGTCCCCATTCCAATATATTTTTCTCTACTCTTAACCACCAGTGATAAGAGCCCCGATTCATTTAACCAGTTTATGTCAATTAGCTTTTACAGTGAAAAATTCATACCTTAAATATATAGCACGTACAGAAGTATAAATATTTTCCTTCAATACTTCAAGGCACACAATCCCCATTTACTACATTGGTACTGAGGAGAAAGATCCTAAGACTCAATTGTATTTATCCCACCAAGTTTATGTCCAAATGTGGTATTCTATGGATCCTTATTAAATACTGGGCTCCATGGTCAGTTCTATCTTATGATAACAACAACATTAGGAAGACATATGTCCTTCTGTTAGTTTCATGTAGTGGAGAGCTGAAATTAATGCGCTGAACTTAGTTATGACTTGGTTTTGAATCCTGACTCTGTCATCTATGACCTGTATGACCTTGAGTAGATCACTTAACTTTCCATATAACGAAGGAGTTGGATTAAGTGATCTTTGAGGTGTTTCCCAGTTTTAAATCTATGTATTTAAGATCTATGAACTAAAGTAAGTGGGACAAAGAGCAATTTATACATTGATCAAAACAATGGAAAGGAAAATAGCATTGAACGATATCATAATTATGATCAATGCAATGAAGAATCTTGACTCCATAGGACTGATAGTGAAACATACTTCCCTCCTCTGAGCAGAGGTGGTGGACTTCAAGGGCAGACATGACCCATGTAGTGGTTTGCTTTATTTAAGAAGAGAAGAAGGCTCTATGGTGGTGGCATGTGTCATCAGGAAGTAATAGGAATGTAAAAAAAAATCAGTGAAACATTTGTTCTAAAGAAATAAAATGGGAAACTTTTTTTTTCCCTAGAGCTCATTCCTCTGCCTATAATCAGATCTGCTAAGTCAAGGGAATGCCATCCATGTATGATCACTAAAAGGTCTGGTTTTGGGGTCTATTAGCCAATATGATTAGGTTGTCTACAAATGGTAGGATAGATTACAAGATGTAGAGATGCAAGGAAATTTAGTAGAAGCATCATTGATCTAGAGCTAGGAGGGACCTCCAAAAGTTATTAGATCCAACTTCTTCACTTTCCTGAGAAACACAGAGGGAAAGCATCTTCTGATTTCAAAACCAGTCATCTTTCCATTTTCCAGAGTCCTTGCCCTCTCCTAATATACTCTTGGACTTTGCACTAGATAAAGTCTTGACTGGGATTTTGAGCCAGATCCTTGACCATATTCTTATGAATATAGGGTCAATCTTATTTGTAGACATAGTAAGGTTTTTCCTACTTGTGTAAAGACTCCCTTATTCTAAAGCAAAACAAAACAAAAAGCCCAGAATAAAACAAAAAATTTCCCTCCTTTCTCATGTCTAAAAACCTTTAAAATGAGACAAAGATTTCCATTTCATGAATAGGAGATAAAGGTTATATCCAATTGGGGATTGAGGGAGAGACACGCTCCCGTGTAATTGACTAATATAAGCTTTTTCCCTTGAGACTAAATTTTGTTTTGGTGATCTGGAGAATTTGATGAGAAGGGGATGATGGGAGATAGCCAGTCCAAGAAAGAGGAAAAGAAAAAGAGTGAGAAAATATGAAAATAAACTTTTTTTGACTCATAATTTTGCCTAAGGCTGGCTCTGAGTAGTCAGATTTCATTCTTTTCAAAATCGACTGTTCAGCTGACAAGAAGGTCTTTAAGGAAACAAGTGGGGGTTGGAATGTAGAAAGTCTTAATCCTTTCTGGCCCCTATGTCTTGCCTTTGCTGAGGGCTCATCCTGTCCCCTTCTTGGAAGGAATGTCAACAGGTTGGTCCAACTGGATTTTTCACATTGGTGAACTTTTTGTGAGCAGAGAGGTTGTGACTGCAGGTCATTTCCTTTCTCTGGCAGGAACCTAAAGGATATGTAGACAGGATCTGTATGCATTGATGTGCCTTATGTTCTCTCTATCTTTGCTTTGATCTAGCTCCTCACCCTGAGTGGTCAGAGAGTCAGTCTATCAATCAGTAAACACTTAATAAGCATTTACTGTGTACAAACACTATGTTAAACATTGGAGATGCAAAGAAATTTAAAAACAAAAACAAAAACAGGAAATCCTCTCCCTTCCACTGTCCCTGCCCTCAAGGAGCTTACATCCCAGTGGAGGAGAAAATAAGCAAATAACTATATATAGGCAAAATCAATCAATGAGTCAATAAACAATTATTAAGTGCTTACTAAGTGTGAGCCCCTGTGGTAGAAGAGTAGATGAGAGATAATTTTAGAAGGAAGGCATTGATATTCAGAAGGATCTGGAAAACTTTTTTCTGCAATGAGGGATTTTAGCTAAGATTTGAAGGGAGTTAGATGACATGCTGAGCATAATGCTCATAATATAAAAATAAAGAGATGGAGTGTCTTGTGCAAGGACCAGCCAGGTGGCTGGTGCAGCTAGATGGTGAGGCAGGATTTGCTAGGATATCCACTCCAATGAGGAACCTTAGTTTCCTCATCTATACAAACAGGTGGTTACTAAGTTTCAGTCAATCTCAATCTTTCTGCATTCCAGAATGTACCAGTTTTTGTCTGGTAATGCGTTGGATTTACAGGATTTGGCTCAGGGGTTAGTTGTTACTTCCCAAGATTATATGCCTGAAACATATCAAACATAACACAGTCTTTAACTATTTATGTAGTAATTTCTCCATAGCATGTCATCACATACCAAAGCTCTCTGAGCTCTGTTTTCCATGAAGTTGTTTTCTACTTATTTAACTCAGGTCTAGTCATCTTTTTAATTGAGAATCTCCTCAGTATTGCAGGTACTGACTATATGTGACTCTGTATAAGTCACTGACTTTCTTAGCTTCAATTTCCCAATTTTTAGAATAACACAGTTTGACAAGATAAATGCAGTAAAAGCATTTATTATATACTTACTATATACCAAGCACTGTAGCAAGCCCTGAAGACACAAATACAAAAGTAGAAATACTTTTTGCATTCAACGAACTTACTTTCTTTAAAAAACAAACAAAAACCAAACAACAACAACAACAAAAAAACCTCTTACCTTCTGGATCTGTTCCAAGGCAGAACAGCAGCAAGGACTAGGCAATTGGGATTAAGTGACTTGCCCAGGGTCACATAGCTAGGAAGTAACTCGGGTTAGATTTGAACTCAGGACCTCCTGTGTTTATGCCTGACTCTCTATCCACTGAACCACCCAACAGTCTCTAGAAGCTTACATTCCAATGGCAAAAAGTATACATAGGGGAGTAATAGATGGGATGGGGTACTTTGATCTGGAGACCTTAGGTGGTTTAAAATATTCATGTTCAATGTACAGCCTTCGGCTTCTAAATATAATCCTATATTATTGCATGGATTGAACTTGATATATTTCCATGAGCATTTTGATGTTTCGTGTTAATTTGCCATTTAAGAGGAAGGTATAAAGATGCTTTGTGACTTGAAATCTAAATAATTGGTCACCAGGGAAAATTCCCAAATAATAAAATACCCAAGTCAACTGGAAATTATGGTGATTTTAATTAATATAGAGAGAAGGAATTAAGGAAGAGAGAGAGAGAGAGAGAGAGAGAGAGAGAGAGAGAGAGAGAGAGAGAGAGAGAGAGAGAGAGAGAGAGAGAAATTAATTTAAACTGCTCTGGCTCAGGCTGAGCCAGGTAGTAGTTAAAGTCCTTGGCCAAAGTGGCCTCCCTGTTAATTTAACCTTTAAAGGTACTTAACACCCTTTTGTATTAGATCTAAAAATAGACTTAGCTTAAGTTTTAGCTTCATTATAAGGTATGAGTTAAGTACCTTCCTTGTTCAATCAGAAGTTTACAACTTTATCTTCCCCTAAAGTATGTCTAATTAGGGTGGAGTAATTTCCAAGTTCACAAAGGGAAGAAGCCAGGATTTATGCATGCCAATCCCTGTGCTAAGTGATTTACAAATGTCATCTGATTTGAACCCCACAACGAGCCCGAGAAGTAGGGGCTATCATTATCCCTATATTATAATGGAGGAAATTGAGACAGACAGCTAGTATCTAAGGATAAATGAACTCAGGTCTTCTTGACTCCAAAGCCAGCCTCATATCTTCCATTTCTTCTTTACCACAGGTATGGAGTCCTATCTGGGATTTTATCTTCTCTCAGCAGGTTTGGATCACAGAACATTAAGAGCCCAAAGTAGCAATGTTTCTCACCTATGAGAGACCCAAGAGATGTTGGAGGCTATCCATGGATTCCTTCGCAGTGAATTGTCACCAAGGTAAGCATGTACAAGTTGGAATGTAATGCATACTTTTTTTTTGGATCAGCCAAGAGCCTCCCTGCCTCTAGCCTATAAGTCATCCTATGTGACATCACCAGAATTGTTTTTGGTCAGAAAGTATTATTTCATCAGTGAAGGAAGCTCCTGGTATGGAAATTCCCATTACCAATGCATATTGTCTACCTTTGTTCTGCAAATTAGAGTCTCATTTCATGCCCTTTTTCAAAAATCTTCAATCATTCCTCTATTACTTACCAAACAAAGTCCAAGTTTCATAGATGTGCGTAGTGCTTGGATTGGGCATGTCATTCCTCTCAGAGGAGCATTCACATTGGTACTAGCTACTCAGTTTCATTCTACAATTATTTCCTCCCCATATATATATATGTGCATCTATATATATATTACACATATACCTACACACCTATATTTTATATCAAGTATCAATCTATATATTCATAGATTTCCCCCCCCCCCTTTTTCCCCATTTTTCCTTTTATTCTTACTTGTGCTCTCTGAGATCGAGTAGATCGGGTCAAGCTGTCATATACTTTTTAGTCTTCCTTTTCTCTAGGCTAAACATAGCCAAATTTCCTTGATTAATCCTCACATGGCCTGAGCTAACAACCCTTTGCCCTTCTCCTTAACTTTCTCTGGACACTCTTCAATTTATCAATGTCTTTCCTAAATAAGAGGCCCAAAACTAAACATGATACTTCAGGGATGATCTGACCATGGCAAGTATAGTAAAACTATTGCTTTTGTCACGTTGGGCATTCAAGGCAGACCCAGATTGCATTTACTTTTTATGATGCATGTTACATTATTGACTGATTGTTGAGCTTGCATTGCACGAAAGCCCTGAAGTTGTTTTTTTTTAAGAATCATAGAATTTTATTTATTTTTAATTAACCTTTATCCTAATTTTATTCCATTAATACATTTACATATAAGTTTTCCAAAATTACATGATTTGTGTTGTCTCCCTCCCTTCCTGGAGTTGACAAGCAATTCAACTGGGTTATACATGTGTTTTCACTCAAAACATATTTCCATATTATTCATTTTTGAAAGAGAATAATCTTATAAAAACCCAAATCCTAAATTATATACCCAAATAAATAAGCAATAAGGTGTTTTTTTTTAAAGGAAATGCTATCTAATTGTGGGTCCTTCATCTTTAGAAATTGATTTGTTGAACCCTAGTGTAAGGCTAATATAAATTTCTTCTAATTAGATCCAGCTCAATATTCTAGTTTATCAAAATCTTTCCAATGCCGATTCTGTCATCCATTGGGTTAACTACTCTCATCTTTGTGTAATCTGCAAGTCTGATACCCACTTATGCTTTTGTGCAAGTTTTTGAGAAGTGTTAAATAATATAAGGCTAAGCATAGCTCTCTGGGGCACTCCACTAGAGTCTTCTTTCCAATTATTAATGACTACCTTTTGGATCCAGCCTTACAACCAGTTCCAATTCTAAAATAGCTCTCTCTTTAAGAAAAATAATCTGATAGATTTTATCAAAAATGTTTTGCTGAAAAACTAGGCAAACTCTATCTACAATGTTTCACTGATCCCCCAAAGCTGTCAAAAAAGAAAAAAAAAGGCAAATGAAGTTAATTTGGCATAGCTTGTTCTTTTTCTTTCTTTCTTTTTTAAACCCATACCTTCTGTCTTAGAAGCAATACTGTGTATTGGTTCCAAGGCAGAAGAGTGGTAAGGGCTAGGCAATGGGGGTCAAGTGACTTGCCCAGGGTCACACAGCTAGGAAGTGTCTGAGGCCAGATTTGAACCTAGGACCTCCCATCTCTAGGCCTGGCTCTCAATCCACTGAGCTACCCAGCAGCCCCCCCCACCCCCCCATAGCTTGTTCTTAAGGAAGATTGAATGTGATATATAAAACTCTAAAGCACTTTATGTCACCTATTTTTGTAGAAATTCTTGTTGAAGAAACACTGTTCCTTCCTTGTGTTTTTCATATCCTTTTTTTAGGTACATCTAATATACTTATTATAGAGGAAGAAAATAAGGTCTTGGAAAGGAAAATTATTTACCCACAGTCACACAACTAATAGGATGCTGAGTTAGGTTGAAACTAGGACGCCTGGTTCTGGTACTCTTTCTTCTATATAAAGTTTTATAAGAGGGATTCTTTTCAACCTACTGGTGAAGTGTACAAACCCCTTTTCAGAATACATTTAAAAATAAAGTTGTAGGATTATAAAGAAAACCCTTTATACTAAAATACAGTTATTAAGATGTTAAAAAACAAACAAATTTACAGATCCCAGGTTAAGAACCTCTATTCTCTATCATGTCTTTGTTGATAGGGACATAGAACCACCAAAATACTAGAGAGTGAATTTTTTTTTTTGCCATATTTTTGTTGTTAGTCATTTTCAGTTCTGTCTGACTCTTTGTGGCCTCATTAGGGTTTTCTTGGCAAAAATACTTGGAATGGTTTGCCATTTCATTCTTCAACTATTACAGAAGAGGAAACCGAAGCAAATGGGATTAGATGACTTGTTCAGAGTCATATAGCTAATAAGCATCTGAGGTCAGATTTGAACCCAGGTCTTCTGGACTCCAGGAACAACACTCTATTGACTGTACCATTTCACTGCTCCTTGGCTACTAAGTAGGAAGGACAAAAGTAGAGATTCCCAGATAATCAGAATTCACAGATAACTTCAGGTAACTTCATTGAGATTCACAATAAATGATTAACAAACAAGGCACTCTGGCTCCCCAGGGATCAAATGTGATAAAAAGGAAATGGAACTAGTTTGGGAGGCAGCATGGTCTTGTTCCAAATTCTTAACCTGGGGGTCTATGAACTTAAAAAACAAAAGTATTGTGATAATAATATTTTAATATAATTGGGTTCCTTTGTATCCTACATATTTTATTTTATGCACTTAAAAATATCATTCTGATATGGAGGCCAAATACTTCACCAGCCTGCCAAAAGGGTTCTGTGACACACACTCCTCCAAAGGTGAAGAATTCCTGCTCTGCCTACTTTTTTTACTTTATTTTTCTCCTTCTTCTGCTCCCCCCTTTTTTTGCAACATGACTAATATGAAAATATTTTGCCAGACTTCACATGTATAATAAATATCATATTGTTTGCCTTCTCAATGGGTAATGAAGGGTCTGGAAAGAGGGAGAAAATTTGGAACTCAAAATTTTAAAAAACAATTGTTAAAAATAAATCACTAAATTAAGAAAAAAAAATTCTGCTATAGCACAAATAGATTAGATTAGGAGTCAAGAGGCCTGGCTTTTACTCCTCATCAGTTGTGTGGACCTTATGCAAATGATTTTGAACTCCACGTGCTTCCTTTATCTTCTGTAGTCTAATAACTAATGATGTCCTTCCTACATGACAGGAATGTTGTGGGTCTCAAATGAGGTATTGCAGGCTAAAGTATGATAGAAAACAAAACATCTATTCTCTACCCCTGACTCCTTCTTCCCTCCCTCCCTCCCTCCAAACTTCAGACATTATAAAACCTAGCAATGAATGAGTTTTGAAGATCACCAGAGCTAAATTCAAGACTCAATATTAAGGCAGAAAGAAACAATAGAACGTTCCCTGAACTCCTGGAGCCTTCATGGACACGGGCAGCCTCTTTGGTGAGAAGGGAGAAGTAGGGGAATTCTCTACATTGTTTCCTATAATTAGAGCAGGCATCCAAATGAGCTGCTGCTGAGACTGACATAGGAGACAAGTTCCTTGTGAACTTCTTGGATACTTGATTTATAGGTCATTCATGTATCTGAGTAATTGAAAATATCTGAGCTTAAATATGTGAATGTTCATTGAATACACCCTATATCTTCCTAAAGAAGGCAACCACAATGGCATTACAATGCCAAGCCAGGACTTCTATCCCACATCATTTATAGTGGAGAATATTGAAAATATTTCTATTTCTACTGTCCTCTGATTTTCATCACCTCCTCATCTTGTTCCTAAGAGCATTCCACTGATCAGAGTACAAGTAAAACTGTATTTTGTTGCCATGAGGTAGGCTACCATGCTTTGCTCCAGGGTGACTAAAAGACTTAAAGTTGGTCCTGGAATTATCAGCATCTAGCAGAGTTCTAATAACATAATATTTGACTAATAAATGATTGTTGAATTGAACTGGACTGAATCATCATGTTCTATTCCTTCTCCCCTTAGACACTGACTCAAGTGGGGGTTATTTTGAAAAATATATTTTTATTTTTTCTTCCATGTCACCTTCCTTCCTTCCTTCCTTCCTTCCTTCCTTCCTTCCTTCCTTCCTTCCTTCCTTCCTTCCTTCCTTCCTTCCTTCCTTCCTTCCTTCCATTCTATTATGAAGTTTGGATTTAGCTATCCCCTGATTGTAACAATGAAGGTACTTAACTCTTCCTTGATTATGAAGACTAATTTCTAATCCCCTGATTATATCAATGAAGGTATGTAGGTCTTTCTTTATTGGGAAGATTGAATTGTAATCTCCAGTCTATTTTTAGATTTTAATCCCCCAAAAGTGTTAACTCAGTATTTAAAGTAGATTTACCCATTTTAACTATTAAAGTTGCAAACTAACTATAAAATGTGTGATATAATCAAAAAAGGTATAATCTAACAAAAAAAGGTGTGAACTAAAGAGTGGGCAGTCTTGGAGAGGGTGTTTGCTATGATTGGTAGATGTAAAATTTAGGGGAGGTGACACAAGAGAAAAAGAAACAGAGGCATACAACAGACTAATTTGGAGAATGCTGACTCAGAGTTGGACTGGAGATCAGTCACTTGGGCTTGGCATGAAGGGTCAATCACTCAGAGCTGGAGGAAGACAGACACTTGAGGAGAGACTGGAAGACAGATACTTGAACTTGGCTGTGTGCAAAGGATAATTTAGTGTTGTGACCTAAACTATGTTAATTATTTGGTCGCCATGGATATCCCAAACATATAAAAAAAATAACCAATTCAGCTGGAAATTTATGGTGATTTAATCAATATAGTGGAAAGAAATTAAGAAGAAGGAAGAAGGAAAAGAGTGTAGGATTCCTCCCGCCTGGATAGTGCCAGGAAAAAGACCAGAGGCTCTAGGAAGATAAGGTCTTTGAAAGGTAAGGAGGAAGGAATCAGCCTGAACTCCAAAGGGCTCAGCCAAGATGCTTGAACCTGAATCAGCTCAAAGGCAAACTCACCGCCAAACCCAGACAATAGCTGCCACCATGCCAAGATGTCAGAACTCTAAGCACGCTGCCAGCCAGCATCACCTTTCTGGGGAAAAAGGGAGAGAGAGAGCAAGTGACGTGCCTTATATAGATGGTTTTACGTCACTTTCCTGCATCTTATCTGTACCATGATAGCTTAGCTTGACTTAGGAAAGCCTAGGGGTCTGTCCACTTTTTCTGCACATGTCTGTTGAAGGCCATTTCCTCAGATAATTAAATCTTTGAGTATAGTGCAGGCATCCTGACCTTGCTAAACTAAGTAGGGTGGATAAATGTATAGTTTCCAAAACTTGATTCTATTAAACCAAGTATCTCCATTGTTACTAATCAGGAAATAGCTAAATCAGATCTTCTAAAGTATGGCCTGAATAGGGTGGAGTAGTTTTAAAATTCACATATGGAATTCAACCCTGGAGGAGTTTGTGCAGGAGGCTTCAGACTGCTTTTCTTTTAGAGGGTCACCATGGTGAGTGAAAGGCTGACTTAGTTTCCCTGATTTTCTGGAGGTATGAACCTCTGAGAAATGCCCATTGTTTTGAGACTCCTTTCCCTGATTAGGGCCTTAGAATTTCTATCTGGCTCAGAGGAAGCTTTTCTCTCTCTCTCTCTCTCTCTCTCTCTCTCTCTCTCTCTCTCTCTCTCTCTCTCTCTCATTTCTTAATATCTTCCCTCTATTGTAAATAAAATTATCATAAATTCCATTTTACTTTAGTAATTCATTTTGGGATTTAGTAATTAAATCCCTGGTGACCACAAAATTTAATATTCAGTCCAACCAATATAAATCTAACCCTTCCTTTCTTCTTTCTTCTCCCCTTATCTTCTGTTTTATCAATTCCAAGGTAAAAAAAAAATACAGGCTATGTTACTGGGATTAAATAACTTGCCCAAGGTCACAAACCTAGTGTCAAAGGTGTATTTTAATTTAAAATCTAAGAATTTTTTATTTTTTGTTTAAGATTGTATTGTTATAAAAATCCAAGACTTTGAATTTTGTTCGAGAAAATATCTTCAAGAAAGAAGCTTGAAACTCCTAAATCCAGAGAATGAATTGTTGCAGAAAGATACTGGAAAACCTACACTTCATCAAGAAAATCAAGAATGAACTTTGGATATGATTGATTGAACTGAACTTTGATTGAACATTTATTGTAAATGTACATATTTATGCCAAAAGGGACTGCCCCTAATTTGACTTTCTGTCAATGCGCCTAGCAAAACATTGGTTTTGCTTTCTTTTCTTTTCTATTTCCTCCCTCACTATTCTAATTTCTCTTAGAAAATTGAATATTGTGTATATCTATAGTTAGAAGTGCATTTAGGATTAGGGGAGACTAGTCTCCCAATGATCATCAGGGGGGGTTGTGAATCTTGAAATTTCTCAGACTTGTGAATGTTAAAAGATTCTCAGACTCTACCTTAGAACATTTGGTTAAGACCATTCCCCATTTTAAACAGTGAAGCTACTTAGATCTAAAATGTGAGAACTCTACTTGGATCAGAAATGGGAGGACCTCTACTCCACCCATACTTAGGATTGCTTTAGGGGAGAAAACTCCTTGCTGAACAATGAGAAATGCTTACACCCATACTTAAGCCATGCCTATTTTTAGAATTAATATAAAGGGGTGCTAGGTACCTATTAAAGATCAGGCAACTTGTAAACTTGCCAGGACAAAAAGGTGAGAAACTTCCTCAAAGATTCTAACCTACTCAGGTGTGGATTACTAAAAGGATTAATCTACTCAGCTGTGAATTCAGAATGGGCTGTCCTTTGGAAAACATCTACTGTGATTGGTAGATGGAAGAACTTAGGGGAGGTGACATAGGAGAAAACCCCCCATATAAGAAAAAGGAATCTCTTGAGAAAAGAAGCTCTTGAGAAAAAAAAGGTCTTGAGAGACAGGCTCTAAGGAGGGTTTCTTGAGAAAGAATCTCTTGGAGGAAATCTCTAAGGAGGTCTCTCAAGGGAAGCTGACTCTGGCTGGAACTCCCTCTGGGGAGACTCTGTCCCCCAGAATCCTCACTTGAACAGATCTTATGGTGAGTGATAACTGACTGACTGATCTTTTCTTTTAGGACTTAGGCCTGGGTTGGCCAGGGCTACCCTGGGCCAGTCTATCCTTTTCTTATTATTTCCTTTCTCTCTCTCTCTCTCTCTCTCTCTCTCTCTCTCTCTCTCTCTCTCTCTCTCTCTCTCTCTCTCTCTCTCTCTTTCTTTGATTCCTCATTGTGTTATTAATTTAAAATCTCTATAAAACCCAGTTGACTTGGGTATATTCATAATTGGGAATATTTCCCTGGCGACCACCTTAAATATTTGATTTTAAAACAAGACACTGTGGTGAAAACATATTTCCTATGATCACAATTTACTCACCCACTCTTATATCTATCACAATTTAAGTCTTCCAATATTTTAATCACTATAGTTCCAGTAAGTCACCTAGCTGCCTCTCCCCTTTATTTCTAAATATATTTCTCCTCACTCTTCTAGCCAGTGAGCTATTCTTGGTGACAAAGAAAGAGGAAAAAAGGCTTGGTGACAAAGAAAGAGGAAAAAAAAATTTCAATAACACACCAAATGAGACTGACAGTATATATATAATAAACCCTATCTATAGGTACCCAACTCTGCCAAGAAGGGAAGAAGATATATTTTCTGAGTTGATTTTTGATCTACAAGTTTCTCTGACCACTCCTATTCTTTCTTCTTCATTTTGAAATAGAGGGAGAAAATACAACTTCCCAGATTGGAGTGCTGATGGGGTTGAGTTTATATTATCAAAGAAATTTGATCTAGAGTCTACCACAAATGTGTTGGGCCCTGAAAAAAATCCATGTACATTCATCTCCCCCAAGATGTGCTGCCCTTGATTAGCCATTGTTTCATGCTGATGAAATAGCCTTTTTTTTCACAATTCAGAACCTCTTCATAGCTGCTTTTCTGTAAACCTTTCCTTTTTCATTATGTGGTCATAATTATTTCTTTCTGTGGAGTGCATAACCTAACACCTATGTATTCTGGGTGCCAAGGTTTGAAACCATAATAAGCTGAATGCTCACCTTTGAAACCATTATTTCAATCATTAGACGCAGTTTATTTCTCCAGAGAACATTAACATTTGAAAATGTGTCAACTGGAGTAGGAAATTTATCATGATCATGGACCACCTGCCAACTCATTAGAATGCAACATTCAGAATTTCCTGGACTCCTCAGCTAAATCTAACATTTGACATCAGTTTATATTTTTAAGTTGTTTCAGCTCAGTTCCTGGTAAATCACTTGTGAAGGCCAAAGAAATGTGATTTGAAACTGGGATGTTAGAATGGCAGTGCTGCCAGGGGAAGGACCGAGGAACTCTGAAAAGGTGAATGCTGATAGGAAGGACTGGTCTTTTGGCTACAAAACCTTTTCAGTTTGGAGATTACCAAAGCAAGGGAAAATTCTCTACATTTGCTCACCTATCGTTAGTGTACTAAGTAGGTTGGAATAGTTAAATACACTCATCCGGGATTTTAGGTAGGAAGACAGAGGATGGCATTCTTAATTCTAAAGCACCAAAGAGCCACATTTCCATGGAGAGAGCAAAGTGGAGAGCTGTGATCATAGTTTTGATAATTTCAGTAAAGAAAATTTACCTGAAGTTAAATATCCTTTAAGTGGTAAATCCAGGACCAGAGCTTTGGTCTCTTAATCCACCTCCACCTTGCAATGTATCTTTTGTACTAGGACACAGGGCTTGAGTCTCCAGATAAATCTAATAAGAAAATATATTCGAGAGGGATAAATGCAAAGTTTTGCATTCAGGTACAAAAAATCAGTTTCACAAATCTAAGATAGAGGAGGCACACATAAAGAGCAGTTGTTCTGGATTAGCTCAAGATGACTCAGCAGTAAAATGTGCCTTTCTCCTCCCTGCCCCAATTCTATCTTGGGCTCTGTTCTAGGATTGAAAGATAAGAGTTCCACTCTACTCTTTTGGATGCCAAAGTTTAAGAAAGATATTGCTAAACTGGAAAATATCCATAGGTGGGCAACCAGGATAGTGAAGAACCTTGAGTCCATGACACATGAGGATGGACTGAAGGAAGGGGGTCATCAGTTAAGAGCATTTTTAAAAGCACCTACTATGTATCAGAAACTGTGATAAACACTGAGGATACATGAAGTCATCTATGTACAAACTGGAAACGTTTAGCCTAAAGAAAGTAGCTTCGGAGGGGAAGTGAAAGTTCTGTTCTAGTATCTGAAAGGTTGTGTTGCAGAGGGGTAATTCCATATGTTTTATTTGATCCCAAGGGGTAAACTGAGGCTAGATGTCATGGAAAAAACTTCCTAGTAATTAGATCTATCCCCAAAATGGAATGAACTACCTTATGAAGTCGTAGATTTACCCTTCTTGGATGTCTTCAAGCTGTAGGACCACTTCTGGGGATGTTCTAGTGGGGAATTCTTTTTGTGGATGTTTTGGATTAGATAGCCAATGGTATCCCTTCACATTCTCAGTTTCAGTGATCTTTGAATAAGAAGATGATAACACTACTGTGCTGTGACTTGGTCAGATTAAATCAGGAATATCATGTTTGGTTCTGGGTGTCATGCTCTACGAAAGACATTGATGAGATGGAGAACACCCAGATGAGGGCAGCTAAAAGGGTGAAGGGCCCCAAGCCCATGCCATTTTTGGAATGACTAAAGGAAGTGGACAGGAGAGAAGAAATGGGGTGAAAAGGGAATAAAATATTAGAAAGATATTGATATGGAATTAGATAGGGATTTGACTTCTCTTTGTCCCCGAGGAGAAAACAAGGTAGAAACTGCAAAAAAAATTTAAAAAAGTATATTTTACAGAGGCAATTCTTTGAAGGGTATTATTTCCCTAGAAAGATGATCTTTCTTTTCTGAAATTCTATGGAGCAGTTAGGTGGTATGGAGGCTAGAGTGCTGGGACTGGGGTCAGAAAGACCCAAATTCAAAGTCAGTCTTAGACACTAGCCAAGTAACTTAACCTCTGTTTGCCTCAGTTTTCTCATCTATAAAATGAAGATAATAATAGCACCTACCTCCCAGGGTTGATGTGATGATCAAACCTGAGATAATAAGGCACATAGTGCTATCTAAATGTTAACTATAGAGTACTAGTGTGACTTTAGGTAAGTTACTCAAGTTTTTTTGCCTTCTATTTCCTTAAATGTACACTAAGAAGGCTGAATTTATTTGTGGCATCAAATTATTTTTACTTGAACTTCCAAGTGAGAAGGGAGAAATAGAGCTGTATTATTCTGATTTTTAACAATTTAGCCTGGGATGAAATCATACAAATTTGATTTGTTACCTTTAGTTCTTGCCAGAAATGTCTCAGTTATGTATACGTATGTAATAAACAGTTTAGAGAGCTTTTTGTTCATTTATATTATTTAGGCTTTCTAATCTAAACTTAATGCACTGTTTACTGAACACAAAGCATTAAGTATATAGGGGATATGAAATTTCCTACATTTTGTATTGATTTGGCAGGTCGTAGTGGATAGGTCAGTGGGTTTGGAATCAGATCTACTATTCATATCTCACCTCAGACACATACAAATTTGTAGGACCCTGAACTAAGCTTTTTACTTCCTTTTTCCTCTTTTTCCCTCATCTGCCAAATGAGGGATTTAGACTGAATTTCCTCTAAGATCCTCTCTAGCTCTAAATGTATGTATGGGCCTAATGTTAATCTAGTCAAAATCCATCATTTATTTGACTATCCTTTCTAGTTAGTGTCTTATTTGCTTATTTATTTTATTTCTCTTTCATGGCTAAATTCCTAGAAAAACTGTCTAAACTTGGAGTCTCTATTTCTTCTCTCATTCATTTTTCATCCCTTTGCATTTGGATTCTGTCCTCATTAACTTAAATTATTTTCTTTTCTTTCGTCTTCTTCCTTCCTTCCTTCCTTCCTTCCTTCCTTCCTTCCTTCCTTCCTTCCTTCCTTCCTTCCTTCCTTCCTTCCTTCCTTCCTTCCCTTCCTTCCTTCCTTCCTTCCTTCCTTCCTTCCTTCCTTCCTTCCTTCCTTCCATCCTTCCTTCCTTCCTTCCCTCCTTCCCTCCTTCCCTCCTTTCTTTCTTTCTTTCTTTCTTTCTTTCTTTCTTTCTTTCTTTCTTTCTTTCTTTCTTTCTTTCTTTCTTTCTTTCTTTCTTTCTTTCTTTCTTTCTTTCTTTCTTTCTTTCTTTCTTTCTTTCTTTCTTTCTTTCTTTCTTTCTTTCTTTCTTTCTTTCTTTCTTTCTCCTCCCTCTATTCTCCTAGTGTGTATGCACATATGTATATGTATACATATATACAAAATACATGTAGACATACACACATTTATATACATACATATATTTGCTGTGTATATGTGTGTCTAGATTATATATACATATACAAATATTCACACACATACATATATTCATGTATGTGTATATTTCTTTGTTTTGTAAGATTTAACTATTGAGGAACTGGGAAAATGGCATTGCCCTCTGTAACAATATGGAAGCTATGGGGGAAGTTATGTCTTAAGGGGAAAAAAATGAGTTCAGTTTTGGATGTGTTGAATTTAAAATATCTCAGAACAAAAATATTTACTGAAATGACATATGAGACTGGTGATAATAAAACACCTTCCCTATATCTACAAATCAACCGAGTCTCAGTGGGAAAAGTGGGCATAGAGAGTATTCAAAAGGAAAAAAGGCATGAATATTTAGAATGTTCCTGTCTGAGGCATGGATAAGTGCTGTTTTTGATAGCTGACTCTTCATTCTTTGGCAATAGTCACTGCTACTTTAGATTCTGGCTTAGCTAAAATCCTTGGCCATGGCAATTCTATACTCTTTTAGAAAGAACAGGAACTTTTATGTAGGACCCTCAAAATCCTCTGGCCTGGTTTCCTGAGCTTTGACTCTAAGATCCCCTACCTCTAGATTCTTAGCCTTAGGTACTAAGCTTTTTGGAACAAGACCAGGATGACCAATTAATATCATACTATCTTATCTTTTCATGACTTTTTCTGGGTGCATCCTCTGGTCAGAGATTCACTCTAGCTTATGGTGACTGCAAAACACCTCCCAATTTATAGCTCTGCAGGTCAGACCACAAACCAGGTTTAGGGACCATTGGTCAAATAATCACAGCCCAAGGATTCACGTCTCTCCAGTTTTTCTTTTAACTCTGAATCTTTCCAGCTTGTCCATGTCAATGAGTTGTTGGAGAAAAGGTATTGAGGCAATCTATTTTAGGAATAAATTCATGTCTGTTAGAACTTTTTGTTCTATCAACTTAATTTAACTACTCAAAATTAGTAATGATTATTCCCTTTATATCACATTGTGCCTATTACCTGCCCTTTACCTTTACATTCTGTAATGCAACTGGTTAAAGCTTCAAAGGAACTTTGCCTCATGTTCTTACATTTATATGTAAAGAAAGATAAAAGAATGAACTCCAAAGAATGGAGCCTATGTTTGGAGAAATGGGTTAATCCCACTGGTAGGGAGGCCAGCTAGAGACAGAATAGACATCCCTATCCTTTTCTCCTCCCACCCTCCACAAAAGACTTTCATTCCTGCTAGGAAAGGGAGCAGAAGTTGGGTTCAGAGGCTACCACTCTGCTGTCCTCAAAGGGTGAATACTCGACTAGAATGATCTCTTCTCTGCTCCTTATTAGTCTGAGGAGAGGTATAATCAATTTCATTTTAACTTCTGATCACTTTGCCGTTATTATTGTTGGAATGAAGGAGGCCTAAGCTTTATGTCCAAGGGTTGACCCCTTTCCCAGCAAGTACCAGTTCCACAGTGAACAAAGAAAATGCCAAAGAAACCCAATTATCTGAATCACGAACAAAGCAGAAAATGAGAAAAATTACATATAGGAGAATCTATACCAGATGATATAGAATGAAGAAGCTCTCCCATTTGAGAGCAAGATAGCTCAATCAAGAGAGAGTCCTGGATCTCCTCCAAGGGGAAGTCCCCCCCCCCACCCCCCCAATCTCTAGTGTAGCAAGCTTGGGACAAGGATATGATGGAGAGTGCCAGCTTCTCTCGTGTCTCTACAAAGTCTTTTTCTTCAGAAACTTGAAGTAGGGTTGGCTTCTTCCATCTTTTCTTTTGAAGCTGGAAACCAGAATTGCCCAAAGAGACTTGCCTTGAAACCCCCCAAAGAGAACTGAGCTTGAAGAGCACTGAGTGGGGACTGGAGAAGGCTGGAACTCTTCTGCTCTCACCATCTTCATTCTGTCTATCAAGGAGAGAGAACAAAACCAATGAGCCCTGGGACAGACAGCCTATATTACTAAGGGTATACACTGTTTTCCCCTTTGGAATATAAGAACACTGAAGGCAGGGACTTCAGTTTAGCTTTTGTCTTTGTGTCCACCAGCACCTAGCATAGTTATTAGAACATGGTAGATGCTTAATGAATGTTTCTTACACTTTTGACTCTCCCGTGAAGGGTCCAGTAATGCATCCTGCTGCCTATAGCAAGTGCTCAGGGATACCTGAATCAGGATACAGCAGACTATGTTTTCTTCCTTTGCCTATCCTTCTGAAAAGTGCTAGAGGAAAATAAGCCAGTATCCCAAAGGGCTGACTCCTTTATTTGGAACGCTCTTCACTGCTGCAGTCCAAGAGTCAGATACAGCTACTGGAATTAAATGAGGCAAACAATGTTGTTTCCCAGGCCAGAAAGGATTTGAAGAGAAGAGTTGCCTTATGATTTGTAAAACATCCAGGTCCATGTGACATGAACCAGGTGTAAGAAGAGAAGGTGGGATTTGGCTGGGCCTCTCCCAGGATGTTGTACTTTGGGGTTTGCACCAAAGTACATTTGACTGTGTGTACACAATCCTGTTTCTGAGAACAGTTGAGATGCACTTTATTTATCAAAAGCAGGTTTAGCAAGGCCTGGGTAAACAGTATCCGGAGGAGGACTTGGCCCTGGCTTGTGCTTACTTCACTCAAGGGGCCTGTATCTGGGTTGATGTATTAGGCTGGTTCCCACAGACGCAAGGTCTGTCCCCTCCCCAAGTGAAAGGGATTTTTTGTCATTAGCTTTATTGCTCACAACTGGATGGAGGGACCTCCAACCTCCCCCAGACCCCCCAAACCTGTAGCCAATCGGAGTAGCAATAAACCCAACAAAATGATATTCTCATGTCTATTTGTTGGACAAAGGGCTTCATTGTATAGCAAAATAAAACACGTTTCTCCTTCCTGTTCCTGTTTTGTGCCTGTGATTCAGAAACCAGCTACAAAGCACTAGAGTGGAAACTTGGCTGGGCTGTTTCAAGGCAAGTTCCTTCCAAAGTCTCTTTTTTTGAAAGGTATTTCAGACCATTTTTCCTGGCCTGCAGTGGCATTTGCAAACAATCACTTTGGGCTTGTTAGGTCAGCTATGTGTGTGTGTGTGTGTGTGTGTGTGTGTGTGTGTGTGTGTGTGTGTGTGTGTGTGTGTGTTGTGTGTGTGTTGGGGGGGTTGGTGGGATGAAATGGGGGTGGTGGTGATGGTGGGAAGGGGAAGACCTGAAACATTTAAGTCTCTCCCAAGCTGATTATTTTCCTGTAGGGGTAGCAATTACATTTTCTCCCCCCTCCATATGATGTTCACATCTGGAGCCCAGAGCATCCCAGCAGCTCCATTTATTGACCCTGAGGGTCCTGCCTACCCTCCCTTTTAATTATACGCTCCCATTTAGGACTGTGCCCTTGACTCTTTCCAATGGCCTACTTAAATACAAAGCTTAGTTTCCTGGTCTGGTGAGTTTCAATAGATTCTCTGCTTTCTTTTGAAACAGAAGCTCAGTAAATGTTGGCCTTATCATGAGTACTGAAGTAGCTCAACTAGGTAAAAATTATGTGTTACAATCATAGCCAGGGAAGGGTAAAATAAAGGGCCAAGGCCTTATGGGTCCTCAGTCCTCAGCTGGTTTTGGTTGTTGTCTTTTTGGCCAACTATGTCATAAGGTTCACAAAGGTAAGTGAAATAACTAAAGCTGGACTTGAAGAGTTGTTGATCGTGCTGCCTAAACTCTCTGAGCAATGTTTTCTCATCTTTGACAAGGGGGTAATAACACTGTCGTAGAATGTCTCATAGAGGCATTGAAAGCTTTAGTGAAATAAAGAATGTATGTGAAATGCTTTGCAAAGTTTAAAGGACTATCTAAAGATCATTCATGGATGACATTGCTCCTATTATTTGTCTTCTTGACATCACCCCAAATACATTGCCCATCCTAATATTTTTAAATGAATAAGTGAATGGATTTTCTGTTCTGGTATGCTAACCATATTTCAATAGTTTAAGGATTTCTGCTTTTCATTGGTGAATATTTCTTTTTTTTTTTTTACACAAATGGCAACCCCTCTCTAGTTGGCAGATGGCTATCCATCTGCCAAACTGAAGAGAGGCAGAGGTTGAAAAATAAATCAGTCTGTAGCCAGTCTCTCTGTCCTTTCCTGGATAAACCTAGTGGAAACCTTTCCATGGTAGTAGAATCTGTTGGAGCTTGTATTTCACCTGGGTTCATATCCCTTCTTCAACCTTTACTGCTTTCCAATGTCCTTAAAGCAAGTCATTTCACTTCTTTTTCCTCATTTATAAGGTGAGGGGGTTGGATGAGAGACCGTTGAGAACTTAAGGTCATATCTGAACCTTGGTGAGGTATCTTAGCAAGACTTTAACGGTGGTATAAAAGTAATTACTAAATGAATTGATAATTGATTATAAACTGATTTGATACTCTGCTTCTTATGCTTACAAAGTATCTTCAGTTTATATCAGTGAAGTGAAGCTTGTAAGTGAACTTCTCTTCAGGGCCGGGTGCAAGGACGCGAAGGAGACTCTTGTTATATAAAAATAATCTATTTATTGAGAATATAAGGATAAAAAAGGATTTCTAACTCTAAGGGATTCTAACTCCACCCAAATAAAACTCCCTGTTTCTGCAAGGAACAGCTTCTCCTGTTTCCACAGGCTACACTAATCCTTCCTGATCTGACTTACCCAAATTTTCACTATTCTACAATAAACTAAACATTATTATCCTTATACGAAGTATATAATTCTTAACTTTGTCTCCAAGTTATAAAAATAACAAAGGCTAGCTGGCTAAACCTCAGCAAGAACCAAGTTAGGACTCTGAGCCTTAGCGGACAGAGTCCAAACCAAAGACCAGGTCTTTCTTTGTTCTTATCAGATATAAAAACAATTTATGAAAGACAGTCACTAGTGTTTCTCAAGTTGGAAAAGGAAAATCATTTAGCTCTTTCAGATTTTTCCCTTCTTTCCTTTTACCTCAGACAATGAGGAGAGAGAGAAATGAAGATGTCACCTGCTCCCAGCACTCTGAGAGAGAGCAACTGCTAACTCCCTCAGAGTAAAAGCCATACCCAGAGAATAATTGCCACAGAAAAACCTTAACCCCTCTACCACTGTCAACATTTGAAACTGACACACTGTCTCAGATATGTTTCAAACTCCAATTCTTTCTCGAGCCATCTTCTCTACCTCTTACCTCTAAACTAATATAACAAGACTTAATTTCTAATATCATCCTTATAGTGGGGATATGCCAAAGCAATATTTTAAAGGTTTGAAAGGAAAAAAAAAGAAGAAAAATTTGCTTCTTTAAAATGTCTTAGAAAACACATAGACAGAGACAGCTAGGTAGCTCAGGGAATAGAGAAATAATCAGGCCTTGAGATAGGAGTTCCTAGATTCAAATCTGATCTGAGAAGCTTCCTAGCTGTATGATCCTGGACAAGTCATTTAACCTAATTGCCTTGCTCTTACTGCTCTTCTGCCTTGAAAGAGATACTCATCAACTCTAAGAGGGAAGTAAGGATAAAAAAAAAGAAAAAGAAAACACACAGACAGATTTGCAGTTAATCTTAGTGCCTTGGGGAAAGGTGTGAAAAAAGAAGTCAATTTTCACAAGGAAAGAGATCAAACAATCAGTCCACAAGCATTTATTGGGCACCTATAATGTGCCAGGCATTGTACTTGGCCTTGGAAATACAAAGACAAAAATTAACCAATCCTTGACATCAACAAATGTACGATCTATTCTATATACATGTATACATATAAGTATAAACAAGTATAAATATGGAAAATATTAGTCTATACAAAACAAATACAAAGTAATCTGTAGGAGGGGGCACTAGCAGCTGGGGGATAGAGGAAGGCTTCTTGTGCAACAGAAGAAGGATTGAAACTGAGTTTTGAAGGAAACTCTAAAAGTTGAAGTGGAACCAGTATTGGAGACAAGGAGCAGATATTTGTCAGTAGCTGCTTTTGATGGGGGACTGCTTACCCAAACTGTGATTACTTTGGATTATTGGTGGCACTTTGGATACATTACTATTAGGAGAGGGTATGATGTAGTGGGAAGAATGGAAAGGTCTTGAATAATAATAATAATACCTAATATTAATAGAGCACTTATCATATGCTAACCAATATTTAATTATTATTAATTTTATTTTCAATAAAACCTCGGGAGGTAGGTGATATTATTATCCCCATTTCATAGATGAGGAAATTTGCTCTGGGTCATATAGCTAGCAAGTGTCTAAGAGCAAATTCAAACTCATATCTTTCTGACCCCATGCCTGATGCTCTATGCATTGTATTAGAGAATCTGAATCAGTGATATGCTGGAAAATTTTAAGAATTGACTCTCTGGGGGAAATATATATATATATGTACATATATATATATGCATATAGAATATACTTTTAAGCTTTATCTGCATTATTCACATTTTCTCCACCACTTTGTCTAGAAAATCTATGAAACAATCCCTGATTTATAGTGTTTGTTGATTTCTAAGGTATAAATTCTCACACTGAAAATTTAGCAATTGGATCTCAAGAGAGTCTATTCCAGTTGGCTCAAGGATATCTGATCCTGACCCAGCCACTATTTAACTGTGTGACCTTAACAAGTGAGAAGTCAAAAAGGTCTGAATTCAGATCCTCGAACTGACAGTATAGTGATGTGACTGTGCCAGTCATTTAATCTCTCTGCGCCTCAGTTTCCTCATCTCTAAAAGAAAGGGATCAATTTCAATGATTTCTTCTAGCTCTAAATCTATGACCCTCTAATTCCAAGATTTCCCATTTGTAAAATTAGGTTTATTATACAGGATGTCTCAAAGGTTATGGTACAGTCTTAATCCTTAAAAAATTTAATTTTGGTACTGTCTATGCTTATACTACCTATCTCCAATGACTGCTGTGAGGAAAGTGCTTTGCAAAATTAGGAAGCCACAGAAATACATCTATTATGATGATTAGTGGCTGTTGGCTGTATATATGAAATGTTAGAGATGTTTTCCAAATTGATAGTGCTGGTGGGGAGATGAAAGTGATTTTCTCTGAAATTCTAACTCCAGTAACTCTGATTTGCTTAATTCATTAGGTGCTTGTCCTGCATGAATATATGGCTGTGGAGGAGGGAGGGAGAAAACCAGCATTTATCAAGCATATGCTATGTGGCAGCCCCTGTATTAAGTTCCTTACAAACATTATTTCATTTGAGGAGGAAGATGGACATGAGACATGACATAGTTAATTCTTGACTATCCATAGTAATGGAAGAAAAAAGAAGGTAGTAGGTAGGGGAAAGCAGATTTGAGGTACTCGGTTAAGGATGCTCATTCCTGGTTTCCTATTATGTCCCACCCCAGTGAGTCCATTAAACTGCTTTTGAGGGTTTGGATCTCATATTGACTATGGAAATTTGGAACTCTCTCTTCTCATTTCTACCTCCTAGTTTCCTTCAAGTCTCAGTTAAAGTTCCTGGTCCTTTCTCATTTGAGTTTTTATACATAATTGTTTGCATGTTGTTTCCCCCAGTAGAATGTGAGCTCTTTGAGAACAGGGACTATTTTTTGCTATTCTTTTTTATCCTTTCTTTGTATCTACAATGTTTAGTACCATGGCTGCCACATAGTAGATACTTAATAAATGCTTGTTGACTTGAGAAGATAATGGAAGAGTTTGGAGGAGGAGGGGATGCCATTGGTACCCTTTAAATTACATCTCAGAGTCAGTCAGATACTCATGAAATTGCCCCTACTACTCAACCCAGCTTAGCCTGGCAATTGATTTTTTAGGGGACTTAGGGTGTGTGTGTGTGTGTGTGTGTGTGTGTGTGTGTGTGTGTGTGTGTGTGTGTGTGTAAAGAAGAGAGAGGGGGAAAGAAGGAGAGAGAGAGAGACAGATAGATAGACAGACAGACAGAAGAGGGAAGGAGGGAAGGAGGGAGAATATGGATTTTGATAATAATGAGTTGGTTTATACTTTAGCTTAGTATTTAAAATTTGTCTTTGCCAATCACTGAACCAATCATTTTTACTCTCATTTTTCTTTGCCTATATCTTGTAGATATTCTTTGGCATTATATTTGGAATACTAAGGTACAGTACCAGATGGCTAAGTATGGACAAGAGTCAAAACAATAATTCCAGGTTCTAGCAATTCTAGGAAATGGGAGGACAAATACATGAAAGGACACTTGAGAAAGGCCAAAGGGACAGAGTTAAAGGAAGAAATTCTAAGGGTTGAGTTTGGATTCTTTTTTAAAGTTCAATTGTATTTTAATTTCCACATTCTCTCCTTTCCTTCTCCATTGAGAAGGCAAGAAAAAAACAAAGAAAAATATTACTAATATGAATAGACATGCAAAACAAATTTCCACATTAGCAATGGAATGAGTCAGTTTTGAGTACAGCAACAAATACAATGATTAAGGCACAGCATCATTGGACAATGGAACTTAAAAGTAACTCCATCACCCTGAATGAACAGACCCTTTGACAGTCAGTCTCTAGTAGTCCTTAGGGGAGAGAGTGTGCCTTCGGTTCCTTCAAGGCAGTGATGGACAACCTTTTGAGCTTGGTGTGTCCAAATTTGCCAAAAAACCAAGCATAACTCAGGTTGTGAGTCATTTTGAGAAAAAAACCCATAATTTTGCGATATTTATAGTTTAAATAACAAATATGTATAATTGTAATATATAACTATTTAATAAATCCCAAACTAATTATTTAACTTACCTTCTTAGTGAATTCTTTGTTCATCTGTCAGTCAGTTTCTTTTGTTGGTCTTGATATTATTTAACTTGTATGAACTAAGATAAGTGATGGGGAGGGAGAATTCTTTAACTAACCTGCCTATTAGTGACTTTTTTGTTGCTGAATTTCATTGGCGAAATCTTCAATTGAAGGTTGGTATTTTGTACACTTCAAGCCCAAGCAAGTGCTACTAACTTCATCTGTCAATCTGTTTCTTTTGTTGGTTTTGATATTATTTAACACTGAGAATAAGGTCTCACAAAAATACCTAGAGGGGAAAATTGTGAGTAAAGCCATTGCTATATTTTTCAGGGTGCTAAAAGTATCTGGTAATGGGTTCCAGGCACTCCTCCATTGCACATGGCCTGGTCTCACCCTTTCCCTCCCCCGCCAGCTGTCCCCGGGGTTGCTTCCCCCAAGCCTGCCTGCCCACATGGGCTCTTTCTTCTCCTGCGCCTCCTCTCTGACCCCACAGAGGCCCCACAGGAGCCGCAGCTACTTGGTGCGATGCCTACCACCCCCCACCCCCATCCTGCAGCCAGCACGTGAGTCCTCCCCACCGGGCCAGGCTGGGGTATGGCTATGGCCACAGCTGTGGGTGTGCTGCTCCCTGGCCCCAAGGCCATGCTGATCCTGTATGCGGCTGTGTGTCATTGAAAATGGCTACAAGTGTCAGTGCCGACACACGTGTGTCATAGGTTTGCCATCACAGCTTTAAGGGCTCCTATCTTCCTACCTCTAATATTTGGTTTGAACTTGAAAAAAGTGAAGATCCATTTAAGTTAATTTTAGCTCTAGAAATAAGCCCTCAGAGAATTTTTACTCATTTTACAGATGAAGAAACTGGTACTCAAAAAGGATATGGTTGCCTAAGGTTACACAGGTAAGTGACAGAGCAGAGACTAGACCCCAGACCTTCTAACTCTGAGTCTAGTGGTCTTTTGACTGCACTAGTCCCTAATTGCTCTCTTACAGTAATGCTGTGAACTCAAGTAGGGAGCACAGTGACTCTTTATCAAAGTGAACACCAGAGCTAGGATGCTTGCAAACATTTGATCTTTATAGCTCACCCAGGACTCAGTGCATTTTCAGGACTAACGACCTCCAAAATGCTGTGCTTTAAAAGGAAGAGCTTGGCAGCGCCAACTGGAAACTGAAGCCAAGTTACATTAAAAAAATGGCCACTCCCTCCTCACTAACCCACTCAGTGGATTTCCACTATTTATACAGAGAAGAAAATGACTGTCAGACTGACTAATCAGAGGCTCCCCAGCCTCAGTGTGCTCCTAAAATCAAATAACCCATCAAGGAGCGATGGAAAAGTCAATGGGTGTGTATAATTTAATTTCTGCAAAATGTGGTATGGAAGGGAATCTGTTCAGATTAAGTCCCAAATTTATAAAAGCAATGATTTGAAAGGATGAGATTGTTTGCAGTGAAGTCAACTGCACAGCCAAAAAGCCCTTTTAATCTCCCCCGTTGGATACTTACTGGAGATTACAGTAGGAGTAGAGACCTTTGGATTTCTTCTTGCTCCTATTTCAATGTGTACATCAGCTATAGGTTCTTTGCGTTAGTTTCATGGTCTGTGGAATGGGGATAAATATAAGTTGCACTTACACTACAATATTAGCTAGGACATTTCCTGGAATGAAGAAAGAACTTCTAGCAAGATCATGTGGATGAATTAAACATGTCATTGAAATGTCAATTGTATACTGGTCTAACATTTCACTGTACCAGAAATAAAATGAAAATGAAATAATTTTATCAAATAAATATTATATACTACAGGCTTCACTGGCTCCATTAGCATCATCCAATTCTACTGTGGGGTTATATTATTTATAACCCGACCAGCTTCTAAAACCTACTTTAATTTAAGACAGACTTGTGCTTCTTTTCTCCTTTTCTTCTCTCTTTACTCCCTTCCTTTCTTCTTTTTTCCTCCCTCTCTCCCCCCTCAATGTTGTGTGTTATTAAGTTGCTGTTGTCTAAAGGCATTTCAGTTTCTTTTCACGTCATGATATCATATTCAAATACCATAATGAGCTTGGTACCACATTTCCCCAGTCATTCTCCTTTTGTGTTACATCTTGTCTGTAGGGTGCTTTTATTATATAAACAAAGATTTTTAGAGTGTGTAAAATACCTTTTTATTCAGTAGCTGGCACTGTAATGAGAGCAGGAAAACTTTTTCTGACTTTATTTGTCTTCTTTTATCACTCATTGCTGGAAAGAAAGCCTGACTTTATTTATGGACTTTATCTAAGGTTCATCAGAATATACACCTGGACAATTCCACACATCAAGGATGAGAGGGATCTGGTTTAGTTGCTCTTAGTGTGGTCCTAGATTGCTCAGGAAGACTATTTTTCACGGTCATCATGCATTTGTATTAGAAGGGGCTTTATTGGGGTTCTTTGCTTTTTGCCATTGCTAGGGGTGAGTATTATAAAATATTGAAGGGCAAGCAGCTTTGAGATTATGGATAAAGGTATGAAGAGTAAATATTCAGGCAGAATAGCTGTTATCTGATTCCACTGAGGTCATGAGAGCAGAATGGCACCAAGAGGAATTTAAGCGATGGAGAACATCTCATCTTTAGGGACTAAGAGTTGTTTCCAGGCTATGTGGAAGTCCCTTTGTTAGAGATGTTTAATATGAAAAGGATGCTGCTAGGATGGTTGAGGTCTAGTCTTATTTGGGAGCTAGGTGAGAATTAGGAGGGAAGAAGGGCTCATTCAGACCAGCAGAACTCTTGAAGTCTCTTCTGGTCCTCTGAGTAGTATTCTCATATGGTGGAACGGTTTGAATGAAGAAGTTGTTGGCATTGTATTTAGAGATGCAGGAACCAAGTACTTTGTTTGTGCCAAGTACTTTTGGCACTTTAGGAGGAGCAATAAAGGAGAGGAAGGGGCTTTTAGAGAGAATGAGGGGCTTCCAGCACTACCAATAGAGCCTAATCTAGACCAACCACAACCTTGACCCTTCATGAATTTGGTTATCATCAAAGACAAGGTCTGACCCAGATAGCTGTTAGGGATCAAGTCCAGGTAGGTTGTACTGTCTGGCTTTGCCTCGGAAGCTTCTCTCTTCAGGTATCTCTTTTTTGTTATACTGAGTATAAGGAAGGCATAGCACTGAGGGTTGGAGCAGTGACACTGTGTACTTTCTTTTATGCTGGGACCACTCGATGCCTCCCCGAATGGTGAGACATGGGATCTGCTTTTCAATAAGGGCTAATTTTGCAATGACGAGGTCATTCAGATTCATTCCAGGATTCATTTCTGGAACAGAGATTATTATGAGTCTGTTCTACTCCCATAGGCGTGTATTTGGGAGCTCTTAATAGATACGGTGTTTGGATTAGGAGAGAAAGTAGCCATACCGATAGGCAACCATAAGGGAATCCCATCTACGTATTATAGTATTTTTGGAAGGTTTGCTGATTTAATTGAACCTGTAACCTTGCCCTAATAAGGCTGTGGAATTCATCCTCCTATGGCCTACTTAGTTTTTCTCTGTTTTATGACTCCCAGACTTCCTCTTTAACATTCTATCACCAGTAATGCAAAAATAGCTTTTACTATTTATAATAGGACCAGCTTTGTATGTGAAGAGCAACATGTTAACACTAGGATTTTGGCTTTTTATTTGTGCATTATGGCAGCATGGCATAATGGTTAGAGCTTGGGACTTGGAGTCAGGAAGAGATGGGTTCAAATCTTGTTCATACCATTTATTAGCTCTATGAACCTAGGAAAATCACTTGATCTCCATGGGGCTCCCCAGGGACTTAGCTAATGAGTCATAGCTTGGCTTCGATCTCTATCAGTAGAGGGAGTTCTCATAGGAGGACGTCCCCATGCTGATGAAATCCATATCTTTCTTAGTGTCTCATATCCATGGTTTTACATTTAAGGAAAATTGTTATAGGCAATAGCAGAACCAGAAGGGTTCAACACTGAGTGGAGACTGATGGACTTTACCCAATAAAACGATGCTTATTATTGAGCATTAACTATTCATTATCTGTTTCATCTAATTATTAGTAGAGAGTAACATTATATGAGTATGACCTCCTGGACCAATCATGTGTGATAGTCATATAAAATCATGACATCCAGCTTGCCCTATGATTGATGAGCCCAATTATATGAATTAGTATCTTGCCGCAAAAAAGAAACATTCCATTTGCTATGATCCTGAGATGAAAAGTGAGTGTCAGAGCCCCTCCACATTCCACGTAAAGTCCTTTCTTTTCCTTTCTTCCTTCTCTTTAGTTTCAGGGTTGATCCAGTGCTTTGCTGCTAAGGGAGGGGGTATCCCTCCAGGGACCTAGAGTTTAGGCTGTGGGATGCAAATTTGCTTTTTATTACTCAACTGCCCTCTTTGGCTTCTGATCATATGTGACTTTGCTGCTGGAGATTCAGGAAAGGATATAAAAGAGTGAATGAAAATGAAGGGGGAGGGGGTTCCAGATTAGTAAAACAGGAAAAATTTTTTTTCCAGGCAAAAGAAACCAAAGGTTTTGAGCACAGGAACCTGAATTTTTCATGGCACAGGCTGAAGGAAGTTTGAAAGTTTTGGCAAGGATCTTTTTTCTTACTGTCACCTTTGAACAAACCATACTACCCCTGTCCAAAGTATGCCCAGTTTGAGGACTAAAACTGATTTGCCTTGTTCTGTTTTCAACCACTTTGAGATATGGGCAGTTCTGATATCTGTGTCATCAATTGCAGTCAATGATTACTGTTAGCTTTTTTTCCCCCTCCCATATGCTACTGAAATCAAATAACTTATGCAGGGAGAGCTAATCGTTAAATTTTCAGTGTGAGCATTTACATTTCATGAATTGGCAAGCTCTCCAAATAAGGGCCTGATTTATTTATTTATTTTTGGTAAGTGATGGAGAAATGTTAATAATGCAAATTAAATTTTAAAATGTGTTTGTTCTATGTACATTTTCTTCTTCCAGAAAGTCTATTGTTAAATGTTACTAGCATACCACTGAAACCAGACCAAATGCCACTTGCAAGCTGGTTGTTCATTTAAGAGTCAAAGAATTCTCCCTTTTTAAGTTAACATTGTGCTGTGTTAATGATTAGTGGCAATCCATATCTGACATTTAATACACAAGGGAGCATAAATGGTACTGAGACCTATGCCCTAGAATTGGGAGTGAGAGCAAACTGAAAGTACAGGAAAATATTCATTTTTCCCAGGGAGACCTCAGAGAATGGGATGTCAAAAGAGTGAGGACTGTGGTGACTAGGTGGCTCAGTGGATAGAGAGCCAGGCTTGGAGTCAGGAGGTCCTGGGTTCAAATGGGATCTCAGATACTTCTTAGCTGTGTGAACCTGGGCAAGTCACTTAACCTCAATTGCCTAGGCCTTATTGCTCTTCTGCCTTGCAAACAACACTTAGTACTGATCCCAAGACAGAAAGTAAAGATCTAAAAAAGAAAAAAAAAGGAATGAGGATGAATAGAATTGAGCTCTCTGGAAACTTGTTTAACTGGGTAAATGAATGATAGGCAGGGTGAGAAAGGTGAAGACTATGATATTTATTTGTGATTATAAATAATGTTTATGATGATTTACATTTGTAAATAGATGGCCTCTGGTCATTATTTATGGGATCCTGAGCCTTTAATCAAAGTGATGGCCTTGAAAATAATTTTAGACTGTCACTGGTGTAGAAATGAATGGTGCTGGTATGGTAGAAAGCAAGTAGGGGCCATTGGTAACACCTGGAAAAAGAACACAACTAGCATGAGGTAATTTAGAAAGTGCTCCATTTTTCAAAACACCTTTGCTTGCTTTGCTTCTTCATAGTATCCAGAAACATAATGTTTGTCTCAATTAGAAGAGTCAGGTCATGGCTCCAAAGATAAACAGATCCATTTTTCTTGGAGAAATGCACTAATCCTTCTAGCCCCTCTCAGCCTGAATGCATCAAGTGTGTCTTAGGAGATTGTAGTTTCCTGCCTCACATTGCTGCTGGGCAAACATTCCTCCCTTCCTATGATGGGCTTCCTCCAAGGCAACACACAAATGAGCTCTTTACAGAGTGTCCTAGTTGTTACACAGAGTCTGCTTCAAAGCCCAGACCCCACATCTGGCCCAGGTTTATGCAGTTGTACCTAAATATTCCACTACTCTCAAAGCACAGGATAGCCACACACAGCACTTGTGTTTCAAAACCTAGGACCCATCATGTTAGCAAATCCAGGATTTCCTCGTGCGTGTGTGTGTGTGTGTGTGTGTGTGTGTGTGTGTGTGTGCATTTTTGTTTTCTTTTTTAGCAGTGAATGCTTCTTGGAGTCTATAAAATGCATGGGTCAATTTTATGAGTTCCCTGGAGCTGGGTGAGAGAGGGTCTCTGGTCAGAAATGGAAATCCAAGCTAGATGGTCAAAAAGACCACCACGGTTGTAAAGGTAAATATCTTTTTTTTTTTTTGAGCCACTCTCCAAAGGCCTTTGGCAATTTGGTAAATTTGGTCAAGTCCATATTTTTGGCTCCATATTCTTTCTTCCTCTTCCTTGCTCTGTCCTCCTAGAGCTCAGTGTTTTCCAGCTATCAGTGGATGGGGTGGAGTGGGGGAGGATTGGATTTGATAAATTCATTGATTTCGATGGGTTAGGAATTTAGAGCTTTGCCCTGGGGTGGGGGAGAAATAGAATTTTAACAGAGGATATTGGGATTTTTGTTTTATTTTATTAATTATTTATTTTTAATGTAAATTTTATTTTTTATTTAATTATTAATTATTAAATTAATTAATTTAATAAAATATTTTATTATTTAATGCAAAAGAATGAATCACTATAGTAGAATTTCAGGCATTATGGGGTCCCTTTCCTCTTATTTGTAATGCTAGTTTGCCAGTTTGAAGGAACTTAAATTCTGACCCTCTGAGCAAAACTTTCAAAAAGGCTCTCTTAATTGATGAATAAATAGGCCCTCAGTAGACAGAAGGGGCTTCCTCTTTTTATGAGCCCATGGGCATATTCTGGGGTATTCACCTATTCCATGCTTCTGTCCTAAGCTCAGGTACTTCCATCCAGTGCCAATTCCACTCAGAAAAGTCCCCATGAGATCTGCCTCCCCTAAACACTTACTACATGGGTCTTTGACCTGGGTATAATCTAGAGGATCCTGTGGCCTTTTGCAAAACCGTCATTAGAGAAAATCCAGACCCAAACAACAGCTTTAAAACATTTCCAGGCAGCAAGCTGGAGGACTTCTGTGGCTTTGTAATGCCAGCTGAGTAATGGGTGGGAGGCCAGCAATGATACAGCCAATAAAACTGGGTTTTCTACATGCCTATCTTTCTCCATTTTCTTTTCCTTCCTTCTTGTTCCCTTTTGTTCTTATTTAAAAGAAAGTCAAAATCACTATGGAATTGAATGTTTTTGGATTGTGACTCAACAATGCACCATGCAATCCATGGCTATTCTGCTTAGGGTAGAAAGTGTGATCTATAGGGCTAAGCATTGGAAATTGATATTGTAGTGCCAACTCTTAATTATCCATGGTTGGATTATTTGTGGCCTCCACCCCCAATCACCAGGCGGAATCCCAGGCTGCTAAGAGTAGGTCTGAGCCAGGAGGATCTGGGTACCAGGAACATATCTGGGGGTGGGCTGTCTCAAGAGCATGTGCGTGAGCACATCTGACCATATGTCTCTCTTCCAAAGCCAAATATGAATCACCTGTTGAGGATTTGATTGTTCAGCCTGGAGCTGCCCAAATGCCAGTGAAAGATGAGTTTTGCTTTGCTCCCTAAATATGTGTACTTCTGGGTTTATTAGTTAGAGCTGAGGAAACGGTGTTTCTTTGCCCCCCTTCACTCCCCCTTGATTCTTCACTGAAAAGAGCCCTCTTTCAAAGTTAGTTGTGTGTTGGCAAAGCTCTGACATGTGGTAAGGAATTATAGAATTTTAATACTGAAAGGAACCTTCTAGAACATCTAGCCTGATTCCCCTCATTTTAGAGATGAAGAAACTTATGTCCAGAGATCAAGCGTCTTACAAAAAGCTCATTCAAATGGCAAGTAGGTGGTTCATGCTTCCAATTATGCCCCCCAAATCCATATCCCATCCACTATTCCATATCTGCTGTGTGTAGGGTTTTGATGTCAGGAGGACTCTCAGCATGCCAGGTGCTATCCTTGAGAAAGGGGGCTCTCCTTTCTTTGTGTTTCCTACAGAGCACTGAGCACTGAACAATATATGTCTATCAGCCCCTTTGAAGGCACTACCCATGTTTTTTTCCTCTTTGTAGTCATGGTACAAAGCACTTACCCTTTTTGTTGTTCAGGTATTTCAGTCATATTTAATGACCTTATTTGGAGTTTTCTTGGCAGAGATACTGGAGTGGCTTTCCATTTTCTTCTCTAACTCATTTTACAGATGAGGAAACTGAGGCAAACAGGGTTAAGGGGCTTGCCCAGAATAATACAGTTTATACATGTCTGAGGTTGGATTTGAACTGGGTACAGTGTTCTATTCACAGAATCATCTAGCTGCCCCGAGTTAGATTGGAAGTCAACAAAAGAAGTGGCAGTTTCAAATTATGGGGGAGAAGGGAAGGACCTCCTTTGGACCCAAGTAAGAAGGTGGCATTTCTCCCTTAAAGAAGCACCCAAGAGTCGGAAAGAAATCTCAGGAGTGTCCCTCTCACTTCTCCTCTTGGCTCTGCAACTGATTTCCTGGGTGGCCTCCCACATGGACCTACTGTCAGGGGATGCCAATTATTAATAATGTCTAATTAATGATCACAAAGAGTTAGGTTGGTGCCAGGAGTGACTGCATGCCTGGCTGCAGGAACAGCTGGCAGACAGTGTGCCACCTGGGCATGAGGATCTTGGCATCATAGCATCAGGGAAGATTTGATTCCCACTGCAGGTATCCTGGCCAGCTCTAGACGTGGAGCAGCTACAGAAGAGATCCTGCCACAACCAGAAGTGTGTAATGAGAGCAAAAGCAACATTCATATGAGCTAAAGGGAAGGAGAAAGAGTAAGTGAAGTCTTGAAGAGCTTCCACTCTAGGGGAGTAAATGTTCCATGATGACGGAAGCATGTGTTCTCTCTAGATGATTTCTCCCTTGAGTAGATTCTATCCCCCTAATTGAAAAGCTGGAAGGTGGAGCAAAGAGTTCCTCTCAAAGATTCCATTTAAAGAAGGCTTCCAGGGTAGCCAATCTCATCATTTCCCCACACAGCTGCATTCTTTGGATTGGACTCCATCATGCTCTCATGCCAGTTACCTTCCCTTTCCCGCTTCTCCACTCCCCTTTTCAGCTCCCCCCCATTAGACTGGAACCCCTTGAGGGCAGAGATTATCCTTCTATTTCATGTTTGTTTCCCCAGCACTTAAACTGTCTGGCACTATGCTTAATCAATGGCACTGGTGATAAATAAAGGTTTATTGACTTACAAATTCTAGGTAAGAATTATATGACCCATGAGCTAATCATAGAACGTTGGGAGAGAGCCCTTTTAAAGAAGAGTGCTTTGCTTTATGTATACAGGAAGGAGGAAGTTGAGACTAAGGATTAATGATTTAAAGATGACTTTCTGATTGAGACAGACCACGCCTTTTCCTTCTCTAAAGTAAACTAAACTAAACTAGAATTTGGTGGATGTTGTCAAAGATGTGTGAGTAATTATGATATCACTGCTAAGCCATTCAGTGATCTCAATCATAATTCTATAAATATTTATTAATTGATTGCATGATTGAAGAGAATTAAAATAGAAGGGTTCCATAGGACAATATGGCCCAACCTCTTTGGTGCCAATTGGATTTCTAGGGGAAATGATGACTGAACAAATTAATAAGAACTGAAATTGCTTCATGTATGCATGCATGCACCAGGATTAAGTTACTGAGAATAAAGTAGAGTAGGACAGTGGAAAGAACAATGGGGCAGGAGTCAGAAGATGAGGAGGTCATTCCTGGCTCTTTTACTTAGTATTGCTGAGACCTTGGACAAGTCACTCTATATCCCAATGAAATAAGAGGATCAGTCAAGATTGTCTCTGAAGGTCCTTCTATATCTCTAATTCTATGACTAAATAACTTGTAAGGTCCCTTCCAGTTCTAGATCTATGCTGTTATGGCTCAGGAATGTTCTTTGAATTTCTACCCTGATCCTAGCCTAGAAGACTTGGAAGCAGTCTTATACCAAAAGAATGATGGGTAGCAGAAACCATTGCTTTTAGTGGCTTTCCTGGCAGTAAGGCATTATCCCATTAGCAAATTGAAGTTCTTAGTTTTGAAGTGGATTATCTCTGACAAATTCTAAGTCTCTGTATATTATTTTTAAAAAATCCTTACCTTTTATCTTAGAATTGATACTAAGTATTGGTTCCAAGGCAGAAGAGTGGTAAAGACTAGGCAACTGGGGTAAAATGACTTGCCTAGGGTCACACAGCTAGGAAGTGTCTGAGGCCAAATTTGAACCCAGGTCTTCTTTACTCCAGGCCTGTTTCTCTATCTGTTGTGCCATCTAATTGTCCCTTACTTCTTTTTTTTTAAAAAGATACTTGTTGATCTCTTTTCTTTTCACATTGCTTAGATTTCCTTCTATATTCTACTCCTTGGCCCCTCCCAGACAGCCATCATTTATAAAAGATTTACAGATTTAAAAAGTGTGTATAATCAGTATTAGAGAGATTATAGAAAGACAGGCACATTTAATGCATTGTTGGTAGAGACATGAATTAGTACAGACATTATAGAAAGCAATTTGGAATTATTCAAATAATTTGGCTAAAATATCCAGGACGCTTATACTAATTTATGAATCCACCAACAATGAATTTGTGTGCTTGTCTTTCTTTAATCCCTCCAAAACTGAATATAGTTACTTTTGTCATCTTTACCAATTTACTGGGAATGAGAAGATATGTCAGGGTTATTTTGATTTACATCTCTCTCATTATTAGTATTTGAAGCATCCTTTTATATGGTTGCTAATAGTTTTCTTCCTTTGAGAACAGTTTGTTCATTTATTTATTGGGCAATGGCTTTTGGTTGTATATGTTTCTGTTAAATATATCTATGTCTAAATATCTTGTTTACCAAACTCTTATCAGAGATATTCAATGCAAAGATCCTCTACCCACCCATTTAACTGTTTCCCTTCTTTTCCTGTATACAATAATTTTATTTGTAAAGAAATGTTTTAATTTCATGTAATAAAAATGGTCTACTTTATTTTTTTTGTAATGGTTTCCATCTCTTATTTGGTCAAGAATTCCCCTTCTACTAAGCTGAGAGATGTATAGGATCTGCTTTGGTAAAATACATGTAGCATGTGCTTTCTATATAATGGCAATATAAATAATATATATAATATTTTTATTATATGTAATATATAAACTTGAATAAAAATTAAAACACTTTAATTAATTAGACAACTGCAAACACCTCAAACAATAGAACATTGTTACAGTACAGGCATAATTTCACAATCTAGTTATTGGCAAAGCATGTGAATAAATTTAAATGGACAAAATCAAGAAAAATTGGCACCAAAATTAACATGTAAAAGCCAGAAAAATATGACATTTATCTTCCTGATTTATAAAAGAGGCAAAATACCTGTCTATTTATATATACATATAATATTACATATATATCATCTACCTGTTGCTATGCAATGTCTTTTTTAATTCAGTCATATGTAATCTTTGCTATAACTGCTAGGTTATTTTTAAATTAAAGTTTTATTGATGTACTTTTAAACAGAAATATATTTTCTCTCCTTTATACCTCACTTCATTATAAAAAAGAAAATAAAAACAAATTCTTTGTACTTGTATTCATAGTCAAGGAAAACAAATTCCCTTACTGCCCTTGTTAAAAAACACACATGCATATGTATTTGTGTGTGTGTGTGTGTGTGTGTGTGTGTGTGTATACTAAATCCACCACCTCTCTGTCATGGGTCGTATGTTTTATCATTAGTCCTCTGGAATCATGAATGGTCAATATATTGATCATAATTCTTGCAGCAGTCAAAGCTTTTAAAAAAATCATATTACTGCTATTATATAAATTGATCTTCTGGCTCTGCTCATTTCCTTCTTCATCAGTTTGTGGAAGTCTTTATTTTTATAATATTATAAATTTTTCTTCTGTTTCAGTTCATATGTCTTTCCATTTCTCTTTGGTACAAATACCACTTAGTCATAGTGTATAATCTTTTAAAATATGTTGTTGTCATAGCCACTGTGCTATAATTTTATTTAATATTTTGTGCCAATATTAATCAGGTAAATTTATCTTAATTTTCTTTCTCTGCATTGTTTCTTCCTAGGTTAGGTATCAAAACCAATTTTTTAATAGAAAGAGTTTAGTTGGATCTGCCCTTTTTCCCCATCACCATTTTTGACAACAGTTCATGTAATACCAAAATTAATTGTTTGAATGCTTGATTGAACTTATAAAAACATTTGCTTCTGGGATATTTTCTTTGGGAGTTCATTTTTAGCTTGTTTAATTTATTTTTTCAGATATTAGCTTCTTTAAGTTCTTTATTTCCTATTAATTAATGTGATGTTATTTTATTTTTTGGTTAGGATTCTTCTATTTCCTCTAAGTTATCAATTTTGTTGGTAATTGGGCAGATAATTTCTGATAGTTTCCTTTATTTCATCTCCATTTGTTGCAAATTCTCCCTTTTCATTTGTGATACTAGCTATTTCGTTTTCTGCTTTAAAAAAAGATTAGCTAACTTTATTTTATTTGTCTAAAATACCAGCTTCTAGTTTTTATCAATTCAACAGGGGTGGCTCCATCAATGAAGAGGATACATATATATGAGAGATATTTTGAAGAGAAAACTGACAAGATTTGACGACAGATTAGATATATTAAATGTAAGTGAGAAGTCAAGAATAATATTGAATTTGTGAGCCTAGGTGCCTAGGAGAATGGTGGTGTGATAAGAAGTTCTATTTTGGATAGAGAGATAAATAACTGGGAAAGGCAAGGTGGTCATTTATGGGGTGTGAGAGACAATGGGTGGATAGCTCTTCTTGATATCTACATAATGCCAAAAAATCTAGAGGAAGATCCTTAGAACTTTGAGGGGACCAAGTATGGAGGAGTTATGGAGTAACATGTGTGAATTGCACAGGACAAGAAGGCTTGGACAGATGTGATCTGTGCCGGTGTAGGAAATACTCACATTGATGAGCTTGTTCAAGTATCAAATTAGAATAGAATTATAGTGGTGGAAACTCTAGCTTTTTTCTTTCCAACATTTACAAAAGTAGTATGTACACATGTGTTATATGAGGCTGATCCTGAAAGAAGAGGCTACTTTTTTTTTTTTTATGAGAGTAGGGAACTATAGCTATGAAACCCCAATAGTCTAGGAAGGGAGAGATTTTCCTTTCTGGATGGTTGAGTCTTATTAAGTTCCTTTTACTACCATCATTCTTCCTCTAATGGAAATACTTTAAAAAAGAAAGAAGGAAAGAAAGAAAGAAAAGAAAGAATCAACACAAATAAAAATGTCAGCCTCTCTCTTCCATGATGGCAATAGAACAGTGAAACCACTTCCAAGCTGCAGCTATAGATAGATCAAAAGGGGGAAAAAAAGGAAGGAAAAGAACACACGTGTATACAAAAGATGTGGAACAGACACGGAAACTCTGCTTCTAAGGGATTTTCTTTTTTCTATCCAATTGTCTGAATGAGCTCAGATGGAATGTTTGCCAAAAGGAGATAAAAAGAAGATAAGATACACACACACACACACACACACACACACACACACACACACACACACACACACACACACACCTTTTTGCCTTTTTCTATCTATCTTCAGGGGCAGGAAGGGTTTAGCTGTGTGGGGAGGTGAGTGTGTGAAATCCAAAGGATGATTAAGAGAATTTGATGAAGAAAATGACTTCTTCCACCCATTTAACACCCACATTAATCCACCTGGATGATCAAAAGCAAAAGATAAAGACAATTACAATGCCTTCTGAGCCAAGAAATAATAATCATTCAAAAAAATATCCTTAAAAAAAGGAAGAAACCAAGCATGCACACACACACACACACACACACACACACACACACACACAGAGTTGGATGTTGGAATCTGGTTAGGTGGTGTAGATTTTGCTTGTTTTATCTAGATTTTATCTTGTTTTAAAAGATAAAAAAAAAGTCAAACACTTCTCTTGAACAAGCGATGGAAATCTGGTGACTGCAATAATTGTCCTCCTCACTGACAGTGGATGGTCTCTGCCTTTTCCTGGAGTAGAAAGCCCAGAGGTCAAATGCATAGAAGACTGAGTGTTCAGTGCCTGGGCATATGATAGCCTCTGCCAATATAATCCAAACTGTGGCTCTGTAAGAGCTAGGTTTTGTTTTTAAAAGCCTTTAGTGTCCTTTGATAGAAGAAAAAGGCTGTGGGGGTGGGAAGAAACCACTGAAGTACAAGGTCTGGAGCAAAAAAGAAAAAATAAGAAAGGAAAGCTAAGACCAATTTCCTTCGGTGGCATATTATATTGTTAAGACTGCCTGGCATGAGTCCAAGGTTTCAGCTGAAAGTGAATTTCTCTTATTGAATTCCATCCAGAGATATCATAACCTCAAAAGGCTACAATTACCCAGAGGGGTTCAGATGAAATCATTTGTCCATGACTTGACTATAAGGAGTCACAATTGTCATTTGACAACAAGGAATGGGGGAGAAAACCTGTCAGGTCCCCTCCTTCTAAGGCAGGTGAGAGGTTTGTGGAATCTGGCTCCTCTTTCTTTTCTTGAGGTCTATTAGAGAAAGGTAGGCAATCCCAGACCTTTTCTCCCAGGAGGCAAAATTGTGAAAGAAAAAAAAAAAGTACGTGTGTGCATGTGTGTGTGTGTGTGTGTGTGTGTGTGTGTGTGTGTGTGTGTGTGTGTGTTGAGTTCTACAAGCAGTGACCTGAGCAGAATTTAAACATTAAATGGCTGAGCTGTGCAATCAGAAGAGAGGGTCAATGGGGCACTGGAGAGACCTTTAGATTCTTATAGAATGGGTTTACTTTCTTTAACTAGAACATACAGTCAAAATATCACAGCAAAGGACAAAACATGGAGAGAAATAGGAAAGAATGAGAAACTTTGGGACAAGTTAAATCCATGAGGGGAAAAGCAAAGCTGGTTTGTTCAATGTGCTCACTTCCCCCCATCCCTCCTTGAAATGGCCTGATTTGATTATACCCTGTGGCAAGGGCAGCCCTTTTTATTTCCTAGTTCCACTTGTCTTCCCTATCCTTCCTTCCCGGCCCTCTCTCTTTTTTCCCCCAATTCATCTCTTAATTTCCTTATCAGCAAAATTAAGGTGTTGGACGATATGGTCTCTTACATCTCTTCCAACTGGAAGATCCTTTGATGAATGATTCCTTCTCTTTTCCTTTCCTAGTTTCCTGTTTCCCTCTGATATCCAATGGGAAGGATTGTTCATCAAAGCTTATCATTCACTCATTTGGAATTTAGACTGATAAGCAACTTCTGCTACAGGATTGAAAAAAGTTATTTTTCACACTCACACATGTGTGTGCACGCATGCATGTGTATCACCTTTCCAAAGTTGTTGGTCATGAGGTTGTAGTTGTGAAAATAAGTAGAATGGCTAATTTCTTTGGACGTACATCTAAATGGATCATAGCCATATGGATTGCATTTCCTGTATGAATAACAAAATAGTATTTTAAAATGAAAAATAAATATCTGTACACAAATGCTTTTGGCAGTTTTCCCTCTCTCAGTTTTAGAAAAAAGCAATTTGAGGTGTTTATTTGGTAAGTAAGAAATTGTGTCTAGTGCTAAGCATGTTGGACTGGGGTGACAGGCTCAGCCACAAGTGAGCTATAGATGCCTCCAAGACAGTCTCCAGAATTTGCACCTTCCTTTCCACGGCAGTCCTCGTGTTTCATCACCCAGGTTAAGTGAGAACTTCTTAATGGTAACTCCTAAATGACTAGTAGTTTTACTTTCTTGGATCTGTTCTTCATAGCTCTGCTTGAGTAATCTTGATAAGACAAAGATTTCCAGTCAATCTTTGACCATATCATTCCTCCGCTCCCCAAAGCCTACTGAATGGCATCTAAATCCCTTGAAAATCATTCACAATCTGTGTCTATCTAGCTTTTAATCTTTTTCCATGCTTCCCCCTTTCACATACTTAGAGCTAAGAAATCAGATTCCCAGTTGTTTTTCTTCTGTTCTCTTCTATATCTGTACCTTTCCTTTTGCTGTCCCCCATACCTTGAGTATTCATCTTTTCTCAAATATTCCTCAATTTCCTCAAATATTCATCCTTTCTCAAAAAATGCTTGTTGCCTAACTCAATGATAGTGAACTTTCTTTCTTTCTTTGAGGCCCAATTCAGGTAACATCTTCCATAAACCCCTTCCCTGATCTTTCCCTCTCTCATTTATTTTTCCATACCCTCAATGGGAAGTGATCTCTCCTTTCTCAAGCTTCACATAGCGCTCCGTTCAAATTTCTCCTGTGCACTTGGCACATTCTATCTTGTATTATAAATCATTTGTGTATACATTTTATTTCTCTTATTAGATTACATACTTTAGAGCAAGGACTATGTTTTATTTGTAACATGTGGCCCAACACTCTAGGCTCTGTGGGCTTATATTATATTATCATATATAATATATAGATTGTGTATAATTTTAGGGATGGCCCCAAGAAATCACAAATTTTTGTGACTTGTTACTCAGGTTTTAAAATCTTAAAATACAGGATATCACCCAAAGTCTTAGTGAAGCATTAAGCTTAAAACTTAAGCTCATATTTAGGCATGTAAAGATATGAGTCTCCCCAGATCTCATACAAATATTCAAGATAAGAGTGTAAATACTGGGAAAAGGACAAAAAATGGAAAAAAGAACTCATGAGAGTCCATAAATGATATAGCCAAACACATAAAGGCTTGGTCTGTGAATAACCAACACAATTCTCTTAATTCTGGTGAATTCTACTTTCCCCACATTTTTAAACTCCTCTACACTTATAATATCACTTTGCTATTTGGACTCCTCTCAGAAGGAGAACAAATGTGGGATTGTTAGAGGGGCAGTCCCTGATATTTTAGTGATTGTCTTTTTCCCTTAAGAATGAATTCATTCCCTTAGACTCATAGAACCATTTTGTGGTTTGGTCTCTCCTTTGAAGGAAGCTAATTTAGGGTTGATAGACATTCAACACCTTTCCATTCTTGTGACTCACAGTTTCTCCACACAGGTCTAAAGCCTTATGGTTTGGATAATTTCCAAAATAGAAACATACTTGGGGCTCTCTTTCCATGAGGTCCAAAATGTCCAAATGCACACAAATAGTGGAATTAAAAATCCGTGTCCCTTGTGGTCCCAATGTCATGGCTTTGATCTCTTGCTGATAATCCAAGTCTGAGATCAAGGCATATTATTCTCAGAATTTAAGACTGTTAAAGAAGGGGTAGATGCTAAGGCAGATGTTACTGAAGAAATCCTCCTTCTCATGTGTACATTTATTTAGTATTGTTCCCCTTCTAGAAGCAAAGATTCTACCAGAAAATCTGAGGGACTGTTGCTTTTCTGATAGAAAGAATGAATTCTTGAACTTGGGGTTGCTAGAGAGACAATCTCCAAAGAAGAACTCTCTCAGTGTTTCTCCAAAAGTTGGGGAGAGGCTTAAGATATTTTCATCATGTGGTCCATATAATTCCTTTCCCTATATGTGGAACATGGTTGAGAAAATGTGGCTCTGTTGTGTCTCTAGGTCTGGGTCCAGATACTCAATATTCCAAAACTTTCCAAGTTGTTACTATCTCTTGGGCCAAATGTCTGACATCTCTATAGGACTATTTGCCATTAACTATTAATGGCTCCTAGGGAAGGACTCTCCCACTAAGACTCCAGTCTGATTCTAGCTTTGTTTGAAAAGAACAATGACAAAAAAAGCTTAAAAAGGGGAAAGTGGAATAGAGAGCAAGGGTTCCATGTTTTCCTTTTATAAGCTAACAGGAAGATTTGGCTCCTACACAGAGTGACCTATGACAGTGGGAACCATCAGACTCTTCTTACAAGGCAGAACCAGTTCCTCAAAATTAATCTTTAATTCCCTCAGTGATGTTCCAGTGGGCACGCCTACACCATTTTTAAAGAGCTGCTTTCCAAGTCCTTAACAAATGCTCACCTCCCTCTCAGCTCATTGAGTTGATTGGGGAACTCTCTAGCATCACCCCCTACATATTTCATTTTTATATATCCAACACTAAGCTCAGTACTTTGAACATGTGAGTGCCATAATCTTTTTTTAAATTGAATTAAATATAATCCATGTTGGCCTTAACTAGGGATTGTAGAAAATGTTATCAAAGGGAGAAACTTTTAAAATGGCAGCCATACTTGGAATACATTCACCAAGGAAAATAAAGGGCAGAAGAAATGGCCATTTTTCTTCTTTCTTGGACTTGTTGCTTCAAGTCTGCATCCCTGTGAATTATGTTGAAACTTTTTTCTTCTGGACAGATCAGTCATTGCAGTTGTCCTGGAAATTAAATAACATCTTAGAGTTGATGATTTTCTTGGTGGAGTGTGTGGATCCTAAAACGTCTATTTCTTTTTTGAAGTGTTCCCAGATTTAAGAAAGTTTGGTTTAAAGATTTTCTTATTAACCCCTCATTTCTTACCTGAAGATACACTTAATTTTGAATACTGTTAATAAACATGTTGTTGTTCAGTCACATCAGACTCTTCAGGACTCCATTTAGGATATTCTTTGGTAAGATAGTGGAGTGGTTTGCCTTTTCCTTTTACAGATGAGTAACTGAGGCAAACAGGATTACATGACTTATCCAGGGTCACATGGCTAGTAAATGTCTGAGGCCAAATTTGAACTCATGAAGATGAATTTTCCTAACTCTAGGCCCTGTACTCTATTCACTATATCACATAGTTGCTCTATTAATTTGGCATATTTGTTTGAAATTTCAAATTTATGGAATTTGGCCTCTACTAGTTATTTAGGTCAGAGGTATCTATCTATATAGTAAACTCCTATATGGCAGGGAATATGATACTCTAAACTTTTATGCACAGTGCCCAGGTTCAGAACTGGGTACCCACTGGATATGATTGAGTCTCAATTGCATCTATTCATATTCTTTTGGATATTTCATCAAGAAGACAGTTAAATGGAAACAGCCTCAGTAGCTTGGGCAAACAACTCCTTTTCCATTTTTTATAGAGACTTGTCAGTTGAATTCTTTGAAGTCACCATTGGAACATCTTCAGAGTTGCATTATTCACATTTTTTCCATTATTTTCTTAAGTCTGGACAATTAAAGAACAACAAATCAAACCTTGATTTGTGTCATTTGTGCTGAATATTTAACCATTGAGCTCTCCCTGGTCTATATAAGCTGGTTCCAGCACACTGCCACTTTCATCCATGAATAGTGGCCAAATGAAGTAGGCCCTTCGTTAAGGATTTTGGAATTATTTTCACATACTAAAAGTGCATTAAGATGATTGTTTCTGTTCATCATGTGTGGCTAGGCATCATCTGTAGAATTCTGTAGAACCAGAGGATGAGAAAAATGTTTGAAGTTCCAGCCAGTCCATTTTATGGATAATACCATAACCCAGAGAAGTTGAAATGGCTTTGTTATACCAGGATGTTGGAATGGAAACACAACTGATTGGAATTAAAAGACTTGGGTACCAGTCATGAATTTCCTTGGGCAAGTCACTTAACACCTCTAGCCCTCAGTATCTATCTTGGTACAAAGAAGAGTTGGACAAATCTCTAAGGCAGTTTCTTGATCTAAGTCCTGTTGTCTTATGGCCACATGAATAGGGGCAGTCAGTTGGTCAATTAATAAACATTTATTAAAAATCTACTATGTACCAGACACTGTGCTAAGCTTACCTTGAGAAAGGCAAAAGACCATGACTGTCCTCAAAGAGCTCACAGTCTATGGCAGAGACAATTTGCAAATAACTATGTACAAACAAGCTATTGGGGATAATTAATAGGGTAAAGACACCAGAATTATGAGGAATTGAGAAGGATTTCCTGTATAAAGTGGGATCTTATTTGGAACTTGAAAGTATCTAGGGAACCCAGGAGGTAGAGATGAAGGGGCACAGAATTCCGGCTAGATTACCTTAATTTCCCTATTCCTGGCCTAATGTTTTTTCTATAAAGTGTTTTACTCTGAATAATAAAATCTGGATAATGAGCAACAACCTAGTCAATATTTTAGACTCCAATCAAATGGCAGTAATATATATTCCTAATCACTCCCATCCCTCTAACACAGTTTTTTTAAAATGGGTTTTTTCCTTTTTTTTCCTTTTTTTGTGTGTGTATGTCATGGACCCCTTAGGCAGTTTGGTAAAGCCTCCAGATTGACTCCCCTTCACAATAACATTTTTAAAAACATAAAAATGAACATATAGAATTACAGAAGAAAACAATTATATTAAAATATATTTAAAATTTATTGTTTATTTATAACAATATAATATATAACAACATAATATGATAAAATACATGCAATATGTTATAAGTGTGTAATAAATTATAACGAATATGTTTATATAAGAGAAACAAATTCTTACATTAGTTATGTTCAAAAATCTGTTTCGCTTTTTTTCCCTTCACTTTCACTCACCCCCCCCCCCAAGAAGTCAGGTAATATATATATAGGTTGTACATACATTATCATGAAATAGATATTCCCCTGATCATCATGTTATAAAACAAGAGACATATTGGTTACACTAGTGAAAAATTCATGGAGAAAATAAAATGAAGAATGGTATGTTTCAATCTACAGTCAGACTCCATCTTTTCCTTCTGTGGTGGTAGATATCCTTTATACAATTATCAAAATATTAAAAAAAGTTGACAGATTCCTCATTAAGAAACACTGCTTTAACAAAATACTTCACTTATTATTTTTCCACTTTTTTTTTTTTCAAAAATAAAGATTTGTTCAATTTAGGGTAAACGGAGATGATTCTATGAACAGGGGAATTTTTAGACAATTTAGAGCTTCAGCCTTGGAATAAGTTTGCACTCCTTTAAAAAAGGATTTGGTCATGGAAAATGCTCATGCCAGAGGACAGGGTCCTATCTCTGATTGCCAGAGCATATTCCTTTTTGGGTCATCTCTCAGATTATGCTGACTTGCACTACCATGTTGAATTCATAGGTTGTGGCAGATTAGGGATTCAGCCAGGTCACCACTGTGACCAGGAGATCAAAGCAAGTGGGAAGGGATGTGCTATTGTCAGACAATAGAGTTTGCCAGTGTAAATGAGGACAAGGGTCTGCTGGGGATGACCCAAAAGGAATAGACTCTGGGACTCAAGGATTGATCTCTATCTATCACCAGATTATACATTCTTTATGCCCTACTCAATTTTTTTAAAATTATGAGCTCATTCCAGGAGTGATTCCCTAAATCTGGACTCCAGGCATGAAGACAAAAGTTAAACATTTAACAGAAGTCAGAACAGTAAGAGGTTAAGAATCAGATACCGAAAAGTGAGCCAGAATAAGGTACCAGCAATCAGAATTCCATAAGCTACGAATCTGATATTGTCATAAAATTATAGTTCCAGTAGAGATCTCTTAAACTTTCTGCCAGGCAGGCACTACTCCCAGGACACAGGGGATTCTGAGCTGATGGGTGAGAGTAAGTATGGAACTGGGAGGTTCCAGGGTCACAAATAGCTCCTTGTAGGGATTTATAGTCTTAGGTCCATGGAGTAAATGAATCACAATGAGTATAGGCAATCCTGTAGTCCACTATCTCTTTTTCTTTCTTTTTAAAAAACCCTTACATTTCTGTCTTGGAATTGTTTCTAAGAATTGGTTTTGAGGCAGAAGAGTGGTAAGGGCCAGGCTACTGGGGTTAAGTGACTAGTCTAGGTTCACTTAGCAAAGAAGTGTCTGAGGTCACATTTGAACATTGGACCACCCATCTCCAAGTCTTTCAATCAATAGAGCCAACTTATCTGCTCTGGTCTACTCTCTTCAAGGAACATAGCACCATGTTCCAAGATAGACTTAAAGGAATTAATTTTCAGTTTTTTAAAAAAAAAAGAATTGATCTATAATTAAAACAAATAGAATGGAAGTTATTTGTAACCAAAGGCTGCCATTTTAATCTTTGAATATATAGTACCTTGCATATTATAAGTAGTTAATAAATGTCTGAGAAATGAATTAAAGATTGAGGAGTCTATAGTCTCTGGGAAGCCTGATATTTTTCCCTTTAAAGACTAAGCCTAACTAAGACTCAGAGTGAGGAGTGCCCAAGGAAATACTTAGCTGATTTTTGAAAATTGATACTGGGCAGGAATTATTCACAACTTTTCTCTGTGGGAAAATCCCTGACTGCTCTTGGATCTTTTTCTGACCTGAGTTAACTCCATAGCTACTCTCATTTTCTGTTCTGGTACAGTACCTTATCATCACACACTCACTTCCCATGCTTGCCTACTTTGGCTAAGAGCTCTTTGGTCAATGTTTTCTAAAACTCAGCTTATCATAGGATAGCAGAAGAACAACAGAGCATTAATTTTTTGTTGTTGTTGTTAGAACTAAAAGATACCTTAGTGATTATATAAAGACCAAGGATTCTTAACCTGGTGTCTATTAACTTAAAAAATACTTCGATGACTATTTTTAAATTATAGTTTATTTTCTATGCCATTCCATGTATATTATTTTATGTATTAAAAATGTTATTCTGAGAAAAGGTCCATAGGTTTCACCAAGCTATCAAAGTAGTCCATGCCACAAGAAAAATCTAGATAATCCTTCTTGCTTTGATGGGGAAAGTGAGGTGCAGAGAACTAAATTTATTTGCCCAAAGGCAGATTGTGAGTTAAAAGAAGACTGACACTAGAAGTTCAGTGTCCTGACTCCAAGTCCAGCACTCTTTTCAATGAACCATGCTACTCCAGGGGATGCTTTTCTCGTCTTCTGCTTCCAACACTAAAGCTATTGACTTTGTGGATCCACGTGTTGAGAGCCTTGCTTACTGCCAAACTGCAGAATGTGCTTTTCAGAGCCTGAAATCCCTTCTTTGGCTCACTTTTTGTCTTTGTGCCCATGGCTGGCTTTGGACTTGTCTCTTGGGCATGCCCCACTTTATGGGTTTGGCTCAGTTACAAGGATCTCTCCTGGAAACCTTTCTTTACTAAATGTTCCTCTCCTTTTCATTCATTTCCTCCCTCCACTCTTCTCCCCACCAATTTTGCCTCTGTGATTCAGTGGTTTGAGGTGTGTTCCAGAATCTTTCATTCTTTCCCCTGGGAAGGTAAAACATTGGGACCATGGATCAGGAAATCAAGGGATTGTAGATGAAGAATGGTGTTTTAAGATGACCTTTGTAAAGAGAATGATTGCCTATGGAAAGGCATTTACTAATCTGAGGATTCTTCTCTTTGTAGGCTACTGGCCCTGCTTCCATGCTAAGGGAAATTCCCCAAGAAGGAATAGGTTTCTATTGTAAATGATATTGAAGCAGAGGCAGAAATGTTGTAGAGAGAATTCCTGAACTGGATGTGAGATTGCTAAGGTCTCTACCAACTTGAAATTTCCATGATTTTTCTTTTTGCACTGTCCACTCATATTGGATCTTTGCTGTAGCTTTTTTCCTAGTTGGATATTAGAAGTGATCATGTTTTTTTTTTTCTCTGTGTAATTTTAGCTGGAGTTCTCTTTGCATAAAAGGAAGGAAGATAAATGGTATATCTTTATGGTCTTTCATTTTGGGTCAGCTTCTTTCTTCCCTATTTTCTGGAGATTGTTAAGGTACATGGCAATATCAATAATAGAAACTAGCATTTAGTTTTAAGTTTTGCAAAGTACTTTACATACATTATCTCATTTGATTCTCTTAGTCTCTGTAATAGGCTGAGAAATGGGTCAAGTCACCACAATGGGGCAAGCACAGGGTAAACCCCAAGCAAGCAAGTACCTGTAGGGAGAGGACTCCATTGAAGGGAATATAAATATTATTCCCCCTCCCTCTGCTCCTCCAAGGCTTTTCAGACCAACCTGAACTGGATACTTGTGCCCTTGTTTCCTGAGCCAGAGTTGTGCTCCGTAAAAGAACTGTCCTCATCTAATGTGACTTGACCCAACTCCCAAGCTATCATAATCCATCCCTCTCCCTTTTGTCTCACAATGGTCAAGAGTGTTCATTGCCAAAAATATCAGTGGAGCCTCACATTTCCAGAAAATCCTAAATTTATAAGTGAAATTTTAAGATTCTAAAGATATATTGTTTGAGGTATGATATGCTCCAAAATTCAAAGGATCATAGTATCCTAGATTTAAAGTTAGAAAGGAACTTGGAGGTCATTTGGATGGGCTCTGTTAATTCCATATAAAAAATGAATCTTGACACCCATAGAATGGAGGTGACTTTTTGGGTTTGAGTTCTAAGAATCCAGATGTACTAGGAAGCCTGTCATGAGTTGGACTGGGAGGGTGGAGGGCATGAAGATTCTGATCCACTTGTTTTCTGACACCTTTGAGTCTATACAGAGAGTTGTGACCTCCCAGAAGAGCAAGCATGCAAATCTATAGCCCCACAGCTTACCCAAGACAAGCAATAGGAAGAGTAACATCAAAGTCCACTTATTTCATGATACTAGAACTATGTTATATCAAGGGAAAATAGTCATATGATAACACATTCACTTACCCCTTTTCTGGTTCCCTCTATAACAGGCTGACATTTACAGAATTTTGGTTAGATTTATCCTTTTATAACAACAGGCTTTTTCCTAAGACCACATTGAGCACCATGGGTCATTTTAGTATAAAATATGCTTAAAAGTAACATATATCTCCATGGAAACTTGTATGTTGTTTTCAGGCAATTAAAAGAACAAATTAGTTATTTTCTCCTGAATTTAACAGTTCTTAGGTTTTATATTTTTCTATTCCTTAAAAAAAAAAATAAACCCTTACCTTCCATTTTAGAATCAATAATGTGTATTGGCTTAAGGGAGAAGAGTAATAAAGGCTAGAAAATGGGGATTAAGTGACTTGTCCAGTGTTACACAGTTAGCAAGTATCTGAGGCTAGACTTGAACCTAGAACTTCCCATCTAGTTCATAGTCAGAGCCACTTAACTGTCCCCTCAACTCCTCATTCCCAATTACTTTTTAAAAAAAATTTACTTATTTAAATTTTTTTCCCAATTACTTTTTAATCAAAGGTTAGCACAATGCCTGGCACATAGTAAATGATACTTAAATGATGACTATTATGTATCTAAGACAAAATGCATATTAGAGAAGGATGCCCCCATATTGAACTACATTTAATGATTCCCATGAAGCAATGCAATGATAGGGACGATGGTGTCCTGTTCATATCCCCTTTTGAGTAAGTTAGGAGATAGATAAATTAGACAGTATCTGCATGTCGGAGTGCTGGGGGAAGGGGAGAAAGGGAATAAGCATTTATTAAGCATCTACTATGTGAACCTTTGAGAATTTTCCATTCCATTCTAACTAATCTTCTGTCTGTTCCTAGACAGAGTATTCGTTCCCTGCCTTGGTAGGTTTGCACAGGCTGTCCCCTATGTCTGGGTGGAATGTACTTCCTCCTCCCCATCACTGCTTCTTTTTTTCCCCTATTTTGTTTTTTGACATTTTGTGAACCAAATTATCTCCACCCCATCTCTTCCTCCTTGAGATAGCAATCCATTTAATAGAGGTTATAAATGCACTAACATGCAGTCCATATTTCCATATGCATCATGTTGTGAAAGAAGATGCATATAACACTTACAAGAAAAAACTCATGAAGAACTAAAAGTGAGAAATGTCATACTTCAATCTGGATTGAGATTTCTTCAATTCTTTCTCTGGTGGCGGATAGCATTTTTCATCCTGAGTCCTTTGGAGTTGTCTTGGATCATTGTATTGCTGATAAAAGCTAAGTGATTCGTCATTGATCATTGTACCAAGATGTCCTTACTGTGTATAGTGCTCCAGGTCTGCCCACTTCACTTTGTATTGGTTTTCTCCGTTGCTTCTTAAAACTGAAACTTCTTTAAAGGCATAACTCAGATGTTCTATCCTTCCTCATGGCTTTCTGGATTCCTTCCAGGTGTCAATCCTTTCTCAGATTTAAAATTACTTTTAACAACTTTGTAAGATTGTTGTTGTTTAATCATTTTCAGCCATGCATGGCTCTTTGTGATCTCTTTTGGGGTTTTCCTGATAAAGACATTGGGGTGGTCTGCTTTTGTTCCTTCTCCAGCTTATTTTATGGATGAGGAAATTTAGGAAAACAAGATTAAGTGACTTGCCCAAAGTCACACAGCTAGTCAGTGTCGGAGACCAGATTTGAACTCATGAAGACAATTCTTCTCTGACTTCTAGTCCGGTGCTCTATCCACCACAGCACCTAGCTTTCTTAATCTGTATACTCGTATTCTACCTGAGGAGTCATCATCTCCTCATGGTCAGGATTTCTTAGACCAGAAACTTTTTTTTTCTTTTTGGAAACCAAGCTTGTAGCACAGTGCCTTCTAGGTAGTAGCTATTTAAATATGTGTTGAATTGAATTGACACAATGCCATGTGAGGTGGAGGGCTGACCTCTGAAGATTTAGTAGATCTTTTTTTGGTGCCAGTGTGATAAGGAGATTCTTACAATTAAGTAATAATCACTCTAGCTCCCTTGATAAAGCATTTTAAGCTGCACCAATTGCTCACTGTACATTCTCCTTGGGTATTTAGGAGAACCCTTCCAGGGAAGTATAATTATCCCTTCCATTTTGCAGAAGAGGAAACAAGAGTCAGAGAGATGAATTGCCCAGGCTTCATTAAAATGATACTGTTCAACTCTTTGAAGCTAGTCCCTGCCTTTTCTGGCCATGTCATCTTACTGGAGATGGTTAGTTCTTGGTTATGTCTCCACTAAGGGGTCAAGGGAATTTCTTTCAGAAGTCTATCACCTATCCTTTGTTTCCTTTGCCTTAAAAAAAAAGAAAAAAATCCAGTGAGTTGCTGAAGATGTGTGAAATCCCTCTTCCTTTCCCATCCTTGGGGCTTGGTGGGTCATTTGTTAGATTCTAGGCAACAATAGAGGAATGGAATCTCTAATGAGAGCTCTGATCCCACTCCATCTGGGACACAGAGGCAAGGCTAACATGGAGCACACATATGGTGCTGCACACTGTCCCCACGAGAGGGAGAAAAGGTCAGGGGCTATTGTGTGAACTTGGGAAAGAGAGGAGCAATGTGAAATGAGTCTAGCGGACTTAGGAGGCCACAGGGTCCTCTTGGACAAAATAACCCACGCTCCTTCATCTTATTTGTGATATTCGGACCCTCTCAGATTTCTTTTCTTCAAAGCAAGAGCAACATGTTGTCTTTCCCTAGAATTTGGAGCAGGAGATTTTTTTTTTTGCTTCTTCTTTAGATTCTGCTCTAAAGAGAGGCCAGCCTGACTGGTGTGTTTATAGAGTTCTTGGCCTCTCAAAGTATTTATGGAGGAGGGGCTGTGGGGAGAATGCTGGTACAGTTTGCATGCTAATCATTTCTGTAATTGATCTTCCCAGCTTTCTCCCAGCCTTGCATGAGGCTGTCAACTGCTTCTTTGAAGTTAACTAATGATTGTGTGAGCTAGGCATCTCAGCCAGGAGCTGGGGTCAAATTAGCATTGTGGAATGGCGAGAGCCCTGGCTCGAGCTCTCTGTTACCTCACACTATTTTATTCAGGTCAGTGTGCAGGTAAAATGGGTTTAATTGTACTACATTCCTCACAGCTCGGGTCAGTCGGGGTTTATTGTTACCAAAATGGATAAAGGGGATTTTTTACCCCCTTGTGTTAACAAAAAGCTGGCATCATGCTAATGGGCAGGCAGTTGGCACTAGATTGTGCTTCGAGAGCTGGAATGTCTCAAAAGGTGCCCCATTATGTTGGGATAATCACGCATGTCCTGAACTTTAAAAGGAAAGAGGAGCAATTTTGGGGTTTCACTGCATGATCTGAATAGATGCTGGAGGAAAAGGAACAACTCTCCATTCAGAGTTCTTGGCTAGAAATAGATTAGTTGTGTTCACATCTCAAGATTTGATGCTTACCAGCTATTGACCTTGGCAAGGCACTTCAGCCATTTATGCCTCAGTTTCTTCATCTGTAAATGGATATATTGGACTAACAATCTAAATAGAGGTTTTTGACCTAGAGTACAAAGACCCCAAAGACTCCAAGGATAGATTTAAGGGGATCTCTGAACTTGGATGGGAAAAAATTATGTCTTTATGTTCATTCATTTCAAACTGAACTTTAGTTTATGAATTAAAAAAATATTCTGAGAAAGGGTCTCTGGGTTTTACCAGACTAACAAAGGGCTCTATGATATAAAAAAGTGAAGAAGCTCTGGTCTAATAGTCCTTTTGAGTTCTAAATCTATATTTAAGCCTAGTTTACAGATAAATTGATGCCCAAAGAAGTGATCTGATTTGTTCAAGTTCACTGTCAGTTAATAGTAGAGCTAGAGAAAAAACAAACAATTCTACCCTTGTTTAGTGATTTCCTGAGGATGTCATTCTGTTTTGCTTCTGTTCAGTAGAAAGTGTCATGAGAATCTTGAGATACTCATTGAGGAACTGAGTTAAGGTACCATGTCCACATAACTGTGAAGAAACAGAAGTCACCGAGAGAAGATTTCCACTCTTCTTTTTAAAATTGACTCTTCTCTACAAAAATATCTCCTCCTTACAGAATTATTAGATTTCAGTTTGGAAACATGGCTCTTTCAGCTGCAGGGTGCAACTTTTTTTTTTTTAATACTAACATTGATCTAAAAGTGAATTCTTCAGAAAACCCATACAGCTCCTTGAGGAGGAATTGGACAAGGTGGTGGTGTGTCGCAGATGTCTGAGGGCTTTAAATTAACACTGTAAATCTCAGGATTATGGGGGAAGAGCTCACAACTTTATTGAATGTATCCCATCTGGCTGCATTTCAGGCAGCTGCCTGACTTGGGGGGAGGAGTGGCAGGTATGAGATCATGAATTCAGATCTCAGAGAGGATTTAATGAGGAGTCTGTCTGGTGTCCATGCCCAGCAATGACTTTTTTAGCAGGAGCATTAAAACAGGGATTTTATTGACCTCAGCAACACACTATACTCACCCAGGAATCACTTTGCCTTCCTGTAATGGTAGGTAGCAGCAAGAACAGGATGGCCAATCCAACTAAGGAGGAAGATCATGGAAAATATTGTGGTCTAGCTAGGTGAGAAGTCTTGTCCTAGAACACATAAGGACAGGCAGAGGGTTAAATTAGAAGATACTTCAGGTCTAGGCAGGCAAGAGATCAAGTCCAACAGATTTTGCCTCAGGACAGATAAATGTAGGCAAGGTTAGTGCAGGTTCAGGCAGGTCAAGTCCATGGAGGTCACAGAGTTAACCAGAGGAACACTAGTGACAATGTGAACTCAGATCCTTGGACACAATCTGTTCTCAGCCCTATAGTATACATGCTTACTAGCTCCTTAGCTATGGGATAATAACAGGAGGTGGAAAAAGTATGTAGGTAAATCCTCTAACTGAAGCACACCCATGCTCAGCATTTTTATAGGAAGTTTAATCTCTTTGCAGGTTGTTTCTATTTGAATTTAGTACTCCCTAGTCCTGGTCTAGAACAGAAAAGCAACCTTTTGGGAATGATACAGACAGACAATGGCTTGGAATAACATCAAATCACAGCATTTTAGAAACTGAAGATGACCTTAAGGATCATACATGTTCATTTATTTTACAGTTTGGGGGGCTAATACGTAGAGAGGTGGTTTAATCAACCAAAAGTTGGTTAAAAAGCTAGTTATATAGTTAGAAGAACCCAGACTGATGATGAAGAAGACATCCTTTCTCTTAGAGACTTAGATAAGACACCAACTTAGAGAGTTGGTGAACTACAGATTTGGAATGAGGCATGTGCTATTAAACATGTATGAGGTTCTTGATCAAAGTTCATAGGAACAGTTTTATTTTAACTGTACTTTGCTATAAGGAAAGTTTCCATGGTGGAGGAATTATTAGAAAGACAGCATTTTTGTTTTTCTTTAAAGCCTCAATAAAACAATTTAAAAAAATCTTTTACCTTCCATCTTAGAATCAATGCTAAGTATTGCTTTCAAGGTAGAAGAGCAGTGAGGGTTGGCAACTGGGGTTAAGTGACTTGCTCAGGATCACACAGCTAGGAAGTGTCTGAGGCCATCTTTGAATCCAGGACTTCCCATGTCTAGGCCTGACCCTCACTTAACTGAGCCACCTACTTGCTCTAATAAAACAATTTTTTTTTGAAGGGAAGAATCCATGGCTCTTGAATCTTGGTTTAGTGTTCTTTTCATTATACTGCCCCTAAATCGTGACAAATAACATTAAGTAAACCCACATTAATTTGTATTCTGCTAATTAAAACTCTGTAAAATTTGCATGAGAAAATGGAGCCAAAATGAATCTGAATGAGCCAAATTTAGGCTTAGTAGTAAAGATTTGGTGTTGGAATATTTTTAAGATAGAGGATTCCTTGGAATCCCCATATACAACGTATTTATTGCCTATAGGCAAGACTGGCTTTGCTCTTAGAGTTAGTTTTTGAAAGGCATGGGAGGGTACAGAAGTCTTGTGTCCTACTGTCATACTTTAAGATAAATCAGAAGACCTTTCTTAAAGATGAGAAAGTAATTTAATTTATTATTATTATTTTTTAAATTTTAAAATATTTTCCCATTGTTACATGATTTATTTTCTCTTCCTTCTCTGAGAAAGACATTTAAAGCTAGCAACCTCATTTTTTCTTCTTCCTCCCTCCCTCCCTCACTTCCTTCCTTCCTTCCTTCCTTCCTTCCTTCCTTCCTTCCTTCCTTCCTTCCTTCCTTCCTTCCTTCCTTCCTTCCTTCCTTCCTTCCTTCCTTCCTTCCTTCCTTCCTTCTTTCTTTCATCTCTCTCTTTCTTTCTCTTTTCATCAGCAAGATGGGGCTAAAACCTCAGATAAGGTACCATGGGGCTAAACTGCTACTGTTTAATCCTACCATGCCAAAAGACAGACCCTTCCTTACTTGTGTGCTAATTCAGAAGACATTTGATAAGGGGATAAGAGGACACGGGACTTAGGGGACTCTTTGAGCAGATGAGGAGGGAGAAAGGGAAAGAATTCAGCAAGTTCAGTCTCCAGTTTAGGATTAGGTTGCTTGTCAGCATAAAGAACCCTTGGGCATTCGATTCTTTGTATAACCTCACACAGAGGTCTGTTCCAGATAATCACACTCTGAGCCAAGTGGGAGAATTATTTTTTCCCCAATCTTTTCCTCTCCTCTCTCTCCCTAAAATATTTCCTTCTGTCATTTGTTCCTCATTGCCCTTGCTTGGTGACCTGGTGACATAAGGGATTCATGAGCGCTCAGGTGAGCTGTTCACCTCTCCCTGAAGAGACCCTTGGACCAAAAAAGTTACCTGTTACCTGGACCAAAGCCACAATTTTTCCTCCTCACCTATGCAAATCTAAAGTAGATAAATGCGAGCTATCAGGAGTCAATTTGTTGGAAATCTTCTCTTAGTAATTGGCTTCATATTTCACCTGAAAGGAGAGAAAATGATAGTTTAGTCCTCCCCTCCCATCCTGCCTTCTCCCCTAGAGGCCAGCAGCATCGGAGCAGAAGGGATGGGGAGTGGAGAGAAGGGAAGCACAGATGAACGGGTTTTGCTCGCTTCTCCCTGCCATGTTTTAATTCCATTCTCCCTTTCTCTCCAGCAGTCATTCTCAGACAAGAGGCTCATGGGCCAGTGTCTTTTTGCCAGTGGGGAGTGTGTCCTTCCCCACTCAGTATGCTGAGATAGGAAGTGACAGGCAGGGAGACCTCCTGTCCTGGGTCCCTTCAGTGGAGAGCACAAAGGATTATATCAAACACCACCACCAGGCCAGAGCCTTTTGGTTGCATTAGCCAGTCAAGCATTTTGCTGCCTGCTGAATGTCATCTCATTTAACATTTTGTTAAACAACTTCTAAAGGTCTTAACAATATGACAGATGGGCCTTTGACTGGATACTTAGTGGCTAAGTATCAGTTTGGTCTGGCTGGGTTGTGTTTATTGTTCATTAAGTGTTGTTTAAATAAGTAAATCTTTGCCCCCCATTTGCTAGTCTGGACCCCAGGGTGTCCATTTGGAGGTGGAGTTTTATAAAGGAGAGCTGGAAGAAGAAAAGGACGGAGATGAAGGCCTGAGGAGAGGGAAAGAAATGAGGAGGTGGGCAGAGACACAGAGGGAGAGGCCTGGGAGGGAAACAAATGGGAAGGAAAGTTCAAAGGCAGACACAGGCAAAATGAGGCTGAACAAAGTGGACAGAGACTGGGGAATTTTGTTCTATTCAAGAGAATCAGAAGGAAGGACAAAATGTCCATTGCATTGATGTCCAAGAGACCAAATGATGTGGCTTTGGTTTGCTCAGCAGTGTGGATTATACCCCCATGATAATTTAGCACATCGGCTACCGGAGGGCTCCTTACCAGGTTACAGTGCCGTCCTTAGCAAGATAGAATTCACAGATTGGTCTCCATATGGGCCAGTTGGCACCCCACAGAGAGAACCTTTTGGGGGCCCACAGATTGAACCTTTAATCCCTGTCAACTCTCTTGCAAATGCATATCCTCTATGGCAAAGAAGACTGGGAAGAAGGCGGACTACACATCTGTGACTGCTACTGGAAAAGCAAACTCAAAATTCTTGGCTTACTCTTGGTGGGTCAGTACTATCTCTGGCGTGAACCTCATCCTCTAGCTAAGCTAGTTTATTCATTTTCCCTCCAAGAGGCCTCTGAGTCATTGCTCATAAAGCTCCCTCCTCCTGCAATGACTTCGCCTTCATACCTTGGTCCAGGCACTTCCTTCATTTGGGTTCATTGGTGTTAGTGCTGCTGCTTTACAAAGGAAATCACTAAGCTCAGAGCCATGAAGTGACCTTCCCAACGTCACACACTCAATCAGTGTAAGAGGAAGACCCAGATTCCCTGCCTCTGCTATAGCCATGTAGTTTTTGTTTGTTTGTTTGTTTTTTTCCACATTAAACCACTCTGGTGAAATTTGACTGATTTTCCGTTGCTCATAATTATTGCTTCTGAGCCTGTTTGGCAGCTTCTCATTTCCTTCTCCCCGTAGCCCAGGGCCCCGTAGTAAAACTCTAGGTTGAGTTTAATCACAGGGGCTCGTCACAACACTCACTTCTTTTGGCTGCTAGACCCACAACGAGCCAACCGTGCACAAATCTAAATCTGGCTCAGGTCTGATGGTCCACAACAAAGGAAAAATGCCTTCGACTGCCATGTAAACATTCTGGCTGATAGTATAGACTACAGGACAGATTTTAACAAGAAAAACAAAAATCAACATCTGATAGAATTGCATCTGAGTTCATGAACAGTCAAGACAAAACTTTCTTTAGTTTTTTTTTGGTGAATCCTAACTCTGGCCTCAGAACATTGTTCCCAGACTTCATTTTCTAGAGTCATCATCTAGTGGCTTGGAGATCTCTCAGAGACTTCAAGTTCTCTGATAACTCTGTAACCTTGATCAAGTCAAACAATCATTTGGCATCTTCATCTATAAAATGTGAATAATACTTACTTTGCCCATTGAAAAGAGCTATGTTGAACTAAAGAGGTACTTATCAATTGGAGAATGGCGAAAATTTTAGAGTTTATGAATGTAATGGAATATTTCTGTAATAAATAATAAAAAGGATGGGAAGACTTGTACAAACTGATGCAGTGTAAAGTAAGCAGCACCAGGAGTAATAAAATAATAACAACTTTGTAAGTCAAATCAGCTTCCAAAGCTTAAGAATTCTTATTAAAGAAACAGACAATTATAAATCCATTAGTAGTGAAACCCTCTTAATGTTTATTCAAAATGCAAAATGAGACATTCCTTTTTGTTTGTTCTGTTTGTTTGTTTGTCCTTAATCAACTGTGGGAATTTGTTTTGCTTTGTGGAGAGGGGGAATGACAATGGAGACAATGAATCTGAGACAATGAGAAGGAGGGAAAGACCCTTTCCCCTCAAAGATAAAAGTGAAGAAGGAAGAACAACAAATAAGCAACTTGAAAATATACATTGTAAATTTATATATTTACAAAAAAGCAAGTGCAAATAATAGAAATTTGTACATCTGCACAGATAGTTCTCTTCTACTCTACAATATATGTAAAATGTTTATTTTATTTAGTATTCGTTAAATTCAGAATAAAAATGGAAACTAAGAAAAAGAAGGTAGAATGAATCTCAAATGTGCTAATCTATATAACTTACAGTTATCTCTTTCACATCACAACTTTCCCCATTGTGATTTTGATATATCATGGCTTGGCATAAGAAATTAAATGGGAATTTTCTGGGAGTTTTGCAAAGCTACAAATGACATGCAAAGGCTTGTAGATGACAAAGAAAAAAATTAGAAACTCAGAAATGCATAATTAACCCCAAATCAACAGTAAGGTACTGTAAACACCACAAAAAAGAAAAAGCAAAAAATGCAGACTTCTCTATATGAAGGGAGGGCCAAAATTTTTTAGATGGATTTTCCAGATGGCAAGGGTGCTTGTACCCTTAACCATCACGATGTAGAAGGGATAACTATACTTTGTAACTGTGAATTAAATGTGAAATTAGAGAGAGTTATGGAATGGAAGAGTGAAATGATACAATCTGGCTTCTTTAAGAACAGTTCTAGAGCTTTCTACTGCTAGCAGAAGAGTAAAAAGGCAGAGTTTAGATTCTCAGTTCCTTAACTACTAAATTGCATATATGCTGCTTCAGACGTAACAAGCATTGCTCATAAAAAGAATAGCAGTGTATAATGGGATATAAGGACCTGACTAATCTGGCATAAATTACTTTGGAGATAGTTGTTTCTCACTGAGGTGGATATTGACAATGGTCATGTTATATAGTATATAGAAATGTTCATATTTGGGTAATAAAAATTTCATTTCCTTAAATTAAAAAAAAAACAAAAACCTACTGACAACCTTGTTTTATGAAACTTCAAATTGATTCTTGGCTCATGGGAACTTGCCTTTTAGGAACTCTCAGACTGACCCTATTTCAAGTTTCAAGCACCCACTGAGCACCTGTATAGGAATGGTAGTTGTAGTTAAATCTTAAGTACCCTTTTTGTCTTCTTAGTTTCTCTTACGGTATTTAAGCTCTTCCCAGGTATTCTAGTCTCTGGCTACATCCTCTTAACCAATCAATTGTCCTTTCTTTCATGTACTCCCTAAAATATATACAAGACCCTGAGTTCTAAAGTTCAGTGGAAATTCCCATTATTGGTGTCCTGAGACAGTGTTACCTGAGTGATAGCTCTGGATGGTGAGTGGTGGCTCTGTGTGGTAGTGGCCAATGAGCATTGTCTCCCTCATCCTGATTAAAGACATGTTCTATTATAACTATTTTGGTAATTCTGGATTTTTTCAGGTTGACACTACAGATAAAATCTTTACTGACTTTCTAACCAAGGGACCAATTTTTAATTATCCTTTGGAAAACATTAGACTATAAACTGCATCACAGTTGGAAAGAATGGGTCTATTCTATTAATGAGCGGTGTGATTGAACCACTTAATTTCATATATTCCCCAAATGTTATAGATGAAAGAAGCCTTAGAGATAATTGAATCAACATTCATTTTTTACATAAGAAAACAGAGGTCCAAAAAAGAGAAATTATTTTTCCCAAGGCCACCCAAGTTAAATTGGAACCCAGATCTCCTGTCTTCAAATCCACTATTCTTTCTACTGTATTCTTTCAAAGGTCTTTACAGAGCAAACATTTTTAAATGTCTATAAACTGTATTCCTATCAAATATTTGATATTTTTTGAATATTTGGAGGGAGGTAGGAGGAAGAAGATTAAACTCAACCTTTGGGTATCCTTGAATGTGATGACATAGGAATTTGATCAGGAAGCATAGCAGGATGTTCTAAAATGTTTAAGTATTTCTACCCCATATCATTAAAAACTATTTGGAGCAGAGCATATCCACCACTGAACTAAAGATAGTCAAGAAAAAAATTTAAAAGCAAACTATTTGTTCATTAACTGAGCAAGATCTTCTGTTAGCTTACAGTGTTATTGAGAGTCAAGATGCATTGAGAATATAAAATGAGATCATATTTGTAAAGCAGTTTATAAACCTTAAAGTGCTATATAAAGGGCGATTTCTGTTATTGTGTGAATCGGGAGTGTATATTTTTGTGAAGTAGCCCTGGAAGATGTTGGTTTAGACTAATTGTGTCATTTGGCATTTGAGATACAAACTTGGAAGTCATTTATCTTCAGGTGTTCTCTTGTTTGGCAAATGAGGAAGGGTAGCTAATTTCCAAGGAGACAAGGATATTTGTCAAAGATAAATAAAATGCTATATAAAGATACCTGTTATTATCACCATTTTAGAGATGAGGAAACTGAGGCTAGAACAGATTAAGTGTCTTGCACAGAATCACACAACTAGTAAGCATCTGAGGCTTGACTTGAACTCAATTCTTCCTGACCTCAAGTCTAAGATTTTTATAGATGAATAGACAGATAAATAACACATTTATAAATCATTATGTTCCAGACACTATGAAATAAAATCATTTCAAACAGGCTTTAAAAAATCCTTCTCTACTAAGAATGAAAAGTAAGCCTCTTCTCTCTAACTAGTAGCCAAGCATGTCTCATTACTCTACCATATAAGCCTAGCTCAATCTAACCTCCAGGTCTTTGCACAGCTTCTAGAAAGATTCTAGGACCCTATCGCCATTTCAAAATCTGTCCAAGTTCTACCTCAAAATCTAGAATTTGTTTCCTAGAGTTTCCTAGAATTTTCTAGAGCTAATTCAGTTTTTAGATCATTATTGTTTGCAGGTCTCAAAACACCGGCCTTCTATTCTGGGGTAGAGTAAAATATTTCCTTAAAGGCTCTCTTCTAATGGCTATTTCCCTTGAGTATGTTAAAATTATACAAAGTCTCTTGAAAGATGCAATAACAGAGATAAATTTGATGACCTTCTGATTAATAGCAGTTAATGGAAAAAAAGTATGGAGAAATATACTAGCCAAAGGTGTCTGTTTTTGCATGGAGCACAGAAGCCCAATAGAAGAAGGATCCTAAAAACCATGAGTTTAGGTTTCTTCTAACTCTAAAATTTTTTATTATGTGCCCTCCAAATGTTACTGTTTGTTGGAGATGTTGATGATTGCATCGAAGACTAACATTGCAGAGCCTGGCAAATGAGAGCCATAATCATTTGAAAATGTTTGACTTTATAGGAGAAAAGCCAAGGGGATGAAGAAATGCCTATTGTCCAAATTGTGAAATTTATCGTATTGAACAAAAAACCTAGATAGATAATGGCATGGGTCTAGAACTGAGTAGGAGGCAGGAAGTGACCCAGACTGCATTTGGGAAATTTTCTAGTGTTTTTAGTGACCCATATTTTTTTCTTGAAATAATGGCCCATCTTTTTTGAATATCAACTTTCCCCCCCCCCCCCCCCAGTGATGCTATATAGTCAAAAAGCCTGGGATGCCACAAATTTTTCACTTGTCCAGTCTTAATGTGAATGCCCCAAATACAGTAATGCTTATGTTTCTCCATATAAATAACACCAAATTATCTGAGTCTTAAGGATCAAGGTAAGGAACACAGCCCAGAGAGACCCTAAAAATTCTTTAGGACTTGTTGCAGTTCTCTGAGGGGGAATAAACATGATATGCCCAATATAGAGTAGATTAACTGCCATTTACCACATTGTCCTGAAAGGGCAGGCATTGTAGAAGGAGCAGGCTGAGCCCATAAGGTCCAACAGAAATGTTCAAATCCACGTGAGAACCACAGAGAGGAGCTTGTCTTTGTGTTGTCTGAACTATCATACTTATGAATCCTCTGCCTTTCTAGTGCGCAGCGGCTTTCAGCACTCTAGATAATTCACTGACTGAGTACTAAAAGCAATGGGGAAAGGGACTGAAATAGGCATTTTAGTGCGCGAATGTAGAATGACACCTGAACTCAATTAATTTTCAGCCATGTTATTCTTCAAAACATCTCTACTCCAGGCCCCCATTTTTAAAATTTTGGATTTAAAAATAACAAAATATTAAAGTGAAAGTCTCCTGATTATTATCCTTTAAAGCCTTCCCCTCCCCACTTTTTTTTTCTCTTGTGATATGAACAAGTTTCACAAAAGGCTATTTTACTCTCAGAAATTAGGTTTCTGGTTAGCAGGAACCCTAAATAGACATGAATTACAAGAGCGTCCTTTGAAAACCCCATGCAGCACTTGTTTCATTAAATCCCATGAAGCGACCTTAATTTAGTGGAACACTGGATAGGCTGTTCTTTTAACCTATTATCACTTTGGCCAGGCCCATAAACCATATTCATGGATGATTCCATCAAGAAGGACAACAGTGGGATTAATATTATTTCAGGATACAGTAAATGCCACAATGATGAAGCTGTTTAAGATCTGGTGCTCACGGTGTCACACGGAATGCATTGACATTTACTCTGCTATCACTTCATTTCCAATATTCCTTCCAAATCAGCCGATGCTAATGCTTCAGCGTGTGTGCAGAATACAATTTGGTTGGGGGCTGGGAACAAGGGGGCCATACTGAACTAGCAGCTCTCTTCCCTTTTCCCCTTCTGGTATCAAGAATGTAAAATTATACCATTGTGATATTTAATGTGTGTTAGGCTAGAAGACGAAGGTTACTAGGTCTGCAAAGAGGGACCTGGGAATTTATCCTTCTCTTGCAACTGGAATAAAATGGGCACTTCTTGGTACTAAGAATGTGGTGCCTGTTGGAATTTAAGAACTCATGTATTTCACTCCACTAATGTCTTCTTCCTGTGTCTAATGGTGAGGCAGGTGCAGCGGAGAAGGTGCTAAGCCTACAATTAGGAAGACGAGTTTGAACTTGACCTCAGAACTAGCTGTATGACTGTGGACAAGTCATCCAACTTCTGTTTGCCTCAGTTTCCTCAACTATAAAAATTGAGATAATAGTGGCACCTACCATGCAAAGTTGTTGGGAGGATCAAGTGATGGAACATTGGTAAGGAGCTTAGCATAGTGCCTGCCACATAGTAGATTTCTATCCCATTATTCCTTTCCCTTCCCAATTTGCATCTTCTATTTCTGTTGTAGAAATGACTGAAAATTTTAAATTCTTGGCTAACATAACTTAAATAGGACTAAAGAGTTGGAAAGGCTTTGAGGACAGGTCCTTACCTGGACTGCCTGTCTGAAGGACTAATCTCATTAGGTTTGGGAAGGCTAATTAAGAGGTAGATTAGAAGATGGTATATTTTTTGGATGCAAGAACAAGGGAAAAAAGATTGTATAATAAACTATAGATGGATTGCAGTTTATGTTAAAGGGACCCACACTGATGAAACTGCAGAACCTTGGAAGTAATGGAGTACATCTCTCATGTAAAAGGCATATTAGCTCTTACATTCGGTATTGGCTAGTGTCATGATCGTCTTGAAATCAGACACACCATCTCATTCCTGATTCAGCACTCTAACATCACCATTAAGAGATTATACATCTGTTTATAATATTTTCCTGGACCATTTTCCCTTCAGATTCCTCCTATCCTTTGTCTCTCTACAAAAATATCTTTAAATGGTATTTGGCCCAATGACCTGTCTTGATGTTCATGCATGTTTCTAGCATGTTATCTTTAAGAAACAAACAAAATGGAGCTTCACAATGGCTATCCTAATTGTAATAATAGCATAACCCATGCCCTAGCACTTCTAGCTCTGGGTTTATATAGACCAGGTTCAAACGTGGGGCTGCCTCCTTCCCACAAATCATGTCTCATTGGCTTATTTTTGTTTCCATTTAGTTTTCTTAAAGCCTCAGAATAGTTTATGAATTGGTCTGTAGAAGTATATAAAAGAATTTCTAGTTCTCATGCAAGCACTCAAGGTAACAGTGCATATCAGATATGGGGCAGCCTTTATTTCACCCAAGAAAGTGCAAATAACATAAAGCATTTATTTACAATAGCTAATGCACAGTTGACAACAATCTCCTTCCCCAGTCACTTCTACTTTTTCTTCAGAGACCCAGAGGGTTCTCTAGACTTGCTGCATGGCTCTATGGGCTGGATTTCCCAGAGAAGGGAGACAAAGTTGCTAGAAAGGTGACCCCTTACCATTTTTTGAATTTCTTTTGCATTTCAAGAATAAATCTCTTGCCATGTCTCAGCTCTGGGGCTGCATGCTGGTGATTCTCTGTGGTATAATTCTGGCTTCTAAGTTGTGTCTTTCTAGGTATTTAGTGAATGTCCACTTTGTGCTCCCTGGAGTGACATGGTGCATAGTTACTATGACTCCTGTTAAGGCTTGATCAAGGAAATCTGAGCAGCTTCATGGGGTTTTGGGGTGGTGACTGTTTGGGACTTTCATTGTATCTCCCTGTAGAGTGGTGTAGACATGCCCACTGGTACCTCATGGGAAAGGAATGATTATGTTTCCCTGATGGAGGATGAGCTTATTGGCTTGGCTAGAGCCATCCCTTTGTTCTGGGTCTTTAAAAAATTGTTGAGATACAATAAGTGCAGAGACTTGGGTGGATATTGGAAGACCTGAATCCCAGGATAACGTACTTCCCTACAGTCCCAGAGGTGGCAGTTTTGGAAAGACTGTGGCAGAGCTTCTTGGTCCAAGAAATAGCAGCTCTGGATCCTATATAGCACCTAGCCCAATGCCGGTCACAGAATAATGCAAAATAAAGTGCATTGATTGACACAATTTCAGCTGATCCTTCCCCAGCAATAGTTCAAAGAACACAGGTGGGTAAGGGGTGGGACTAGGAAAAGTGCTTATTGATGTACTTGCAACTAGAACTTGCCAGCAGTAAATGGGCATGCCATTTGGGCATTGCCAACTTCTATTATAGAAAAAAAACCAGCAGGGAGGGAAGCAAGGGAGGTGGAATAAAGTAATATGAATTTGAAGCTGATGGTACCTAGATCAGAAAAAGGGTCAAAGGGAGGGAAAGGGGGAAAGTAGCATTGATTTGAAGATGTTTTTCCCAGGATTCCCTTTCCCCTTGCATTTGTGGCCCATGTATGGAACATTTGTTTATTATCTAAAGATCAACTTTGCTAAATTGGGAGAGGCTTCTTACCAGAGCATTGGCACCCACAGCTCATATATGGAGAAGGCTGAGTTCTACCTTACTAGAAGTCACAACTCCTCAGAGTTCTGAAGTAATATTCTCCAAGTAAACTTCAACTCTGCCTTTAAATGGATGTGTACAGACAGATAATTGATTTAATGTTATCAGTTTGAGGCTCTAAAAAAATATACAAGCTTTCGGAAATAAAATGTATCAATGACAAAAAGAAAAGAAGACTCTGGCTTTCTCACACACCTTTCCCACTTAGAGGATTGGTGGGTCTAGAATTTTCCCAAGTGATAGAGTAGTGAACCCAGGAGCCTAAGAATATTCACACTGAGTCAGACTCATCAAGCTCAGGTTTCTAGATATGGGAGGGTATGGTTGTCCTTCATGACATCTAATCAAACAACTCCATATTCCCTATGTAAGCCCATTGGTGTAGGACTCTCTCCTCATTGGTGGAGGCCAATTCCTCCCACCTATGTGTATGTGGGCAGAATTAGGGATGGGAAAAAGGAGACGTTCAGTCTTCTGGCTTCTAGCTTCAAAAGGGACGATCGAAGATGCCAACACCATTTCAGAGTCATGAAGGAAAAGATTCTAGGAAGAAGCCAACATGAGAGGAGCTGGTAGTTGATATGTCCCTGATCCCAATTTGCTACCCTAGTGACTAGAGAATTTCTCCCAGGATGAGATGTGGGACTCTGTTGAGCTGAATTATCTCACTCCCAATGGGAACCTCTGTCTGATATATATTCTTCTATATATTTTTTTCTCTGATTTCTGTTTTGCTATTGATTTGGATAAATGAACTTCTTTGCTATTTGCTATATGTGTATTCGTCTTGGAACTGATATTTGGTGGGAAAAGGGTCAAATCTTGAATATGGAGTCTGGGAATTCTTTTCCTCATTAAGAAATAGCAAGCAGATGTTTAGTTTGAACCTGAAAACCCTTTCTCTCCCCTTCTGGAAGGAAATAAAGTTTTCCTTAGGGAAAAGAACGGGGAGAAGAGGCAAGAGATGTCTTTCATTCATAATCAATGATACCATATAGTACATGTGGAAGACAACTCTTGATATATCTAAATAATCCATTAAGGAATTATTATGGGGTAACAGAAAGCACTGGACTAGGAGTTAGAAGAAAGGTTCTAGTCTTGGATCTGCCCCTAATTAACTTGTGATTTGGGGCAAGTTGCTTAACTTATCTAAGCTTTAGTCTCTTCATCTGCAAAAAAGGAGGATTGATTGAATGAGATCATGTCTACAGTTTCTTCCAGATCTAAAAGTTTAGATCATCACCATCTTCTTCCTCTTCTTCATACCCTCTTGAATGTATATTTTCCAACAAAGTCCAACTTTGGACTTGTGACTTCCATAGGCATTCTATACATTAGTAAAAGGATACTTTTCCTCCATTAATCTTAAACTCCTCACCTTTCAAACTTTGAAGGTTGGGGGAGCGATAGAGAGAGTAGTATTTTTTTAACAGAGAAATGAAAATAAACTCTACCTCCAAGAGGCTCATAGTCAAATAGGAGAGACTATATGCCAACAATTTTGTACAAACATGTTAGATGGAAGATGAATGGGAGATATTCAAGAAAGAAAAAAGCATTATGGGAAATTGGGAAAGCCTTTTTGCAGAAAATGGGCTTTTAGATGGGACTAGAAGGAAACCAAGGATGCCAAGAGGTAGAAATGAGAAGGGAGGGAGAGTGTTCCAGGTATGGAGTACAGTCAGTGAAAATGCCTGGAGTTGGGGAGTGGAGTGTTGTGTGCAAGGAACAGCAAGGAGGCAGAAGGAGTGAAGAATGGTAAAGTAGAAGAATTCTGGAAAGGTAAGTGGGGTCCAGTTATTAAGGGCTTTGAATAGGGGTTTTATATTTGACTCCAGAGCTAATGGAGAGCTAGCAAAGTGACTGAATGGGGCAGAGTGTGTGACAGGGTCAGACTCACACTTTAGGAAAATTAGTTTGACAGCTGACTAAAGGATGGATTGAAAGAGGGAAAGACTTGAGGCAGAGAGACGGACCAGCAAGCTATTGCGCTATTCTAGTCCATGTAAGGATTAAACACAGTCCCTGCCTTCTGGGAATGTATTACCTGTTTGGGAAGGCAGGACATTTTTACAAAGAGAACAGATTAATCAGTGCTTAAGGATGAACTTGCCTTCAGAGATTAAGAGTAAATTCTGTAAGAATTGGATTCAAGGATGCTGAGTTTGTAGTTATAGGACTTGAATTTGAATCCCAGAACTGCCGCACCATTGTGTGTTCCTGAGTAAGTTCTTAGGGCCTCACTTCCTTCATTAGATGACTTTGGTAAGGTCCCTTCCCAATGATGCTGTGATATTCATTCTGCTAGTAGGAAATAAAGGGAAAGAAATTTTCTTTTAATTGTTTTTAAATAATTGTAAAATGGAGGAGAACAATATCACCTAGGAAGAAAGAAGGGGGCAGAATCAGGCATTAGACAATGGCTTCACTATGACTGATGCCCGTCTCCTTTAGGCAATTTATTGTAGTATTCAGGTGCTCCACCAAAGGTTGTGGGATCATTTAAAAAAAAATTGAAAAACCCACGACATTCAAGATCCTTCAGAAAGCTGCTGTCTATAGGCATCAAGTCAGAAAATAAAAACAAAAGCTTCTTACTAACAGCTGAGGGACTTCTTACAAACATTCTTCAGCATTTGGTTAAAGTGTAGACTGCCTTGTGGTAACCAAGTGAAAGGAAGGGACGCTGCTCTCTGGAAGAAAAAAAGGAAAGAATAATTTATTAAGCATCTATTCTGTGTCAGGCATAGCACCAAGAGATTTACAAATATTGGGGTTTTTGATACTCACGACAGCCCTGGAAGGCAGGTGCTGTATTGTTCCCATTTTACAGATGAGGAAATTGAGGCAAGCAGAAGTTGAGTGACTTCCATAGGTTAACACAGCTACTGAGTATCTGAAGCTGGATTTTAAGTCAGGTTTCCTTGATTCCAGGCCCAGCACACTATCTTCTGTGCTACCTAGGTGCCTAGCTTCTCTGTTTCTGTGAGATGGAGATAATGATAGCTCCTATTGCTCAAGGTTGTCATAAAGATCAAATGATATAACATACATAAAGCACCAGATAAAAGTTATTATTCTAATATCTTTTATTATAAGGTCTAACTCCAATTATAGTCATTGCTAGGAATTTACTTTGCTTTAAGGTTTGGAAAGCACAAATATTACCTCATTTTATCCTTCTGATAGCCTTAGGAGTTAGGTCTTATTACTATCTCTATTTTACAGATGAGGGAACTGAGGCTATGAGTGGTTAAGTGACTTTCTCAGGGTCACATAACCTGTGTTTAAAACTGGATTTTAACCCAGTTCCTCCTGACTCCAGGTCCAGCCTTCCATCCATTGAAAACCTGCCATTTTCAGTTTTTCCTAGTTATCTTTGTTTATAATGCAAGAATGACTCTTTAGCTTTATAATATTTCTCAAGAAGTCTCGTCCCTCAGGGCACTGATGGCTTACTTGTGCTTAGCAGCCACAGAGCAGCTGAAAGCAGTTCATATATTTCCCCCCATCCTCAATTTTTCTTCAATACGCCTTTAATGATTATTTGCCTGAGCACTGTGACCAGCTGCCTAGGTCACTGCAGTTCCATGACCACCTCATTGCTTATAAATATAATGGAGCTGGTGATGGCCTCTTCTTAAGCAGAGAATCCTTCATTTTACAAAGGGTCAGTAATAGAATTTCGTATGTTTGGCCCTTTGGAGGTTTAATGGAGCTGTCAGAGCTCAGCAGTAACCCAGCAGGACAGAGACATGGAAAGACTCTTGTGATAAACCTCCTTGGGCTATAAGCAGCCCTTATCATTCACATTCTACACAATATGATTATTTTCCCACTGCCTTCTGTTGTTTAGTCCATACAGATTTATTGAGTGTCCAGCTTGATGCTAGGTGTTTCTAGGGATACAAAAATGTGTATAGAGCAATTCAAAAAAAGTTACATTTTAAATCAGAGGATCCGGAGTTAAATCTCTGGTGTGACTTTGGCTAGGTTGCTTCATCTCTCCTGGCCTCAGTTTCCTCATTTCTAAAATGTGGGATGCAGTTAGACTAGATGACTCCCAGGGACTTCTAAGTCCTTTTTATTTTTTTCTTTTCATTTTGAAATCTATGAAATAGTCTTTGCTTTCAAGGAGTTTATAGAACTAACATATGTGAAGCAATTATGGAGGAATAAAACATCATACAGATATATTATACCTAAGTTTATCTGGCTAATGTTGTCTTGAGATACTATTTTTAATGCATTATGGCCAAATCCCACTGTGAAAATATTTGGCCCATCTCCTTATTTATAATCTCTGTAACTGCCCAGGCTTCTCTGCCAACAAGTATGCAGGTGATCAATAGAGGCACAGACAGGCAGAATGGTATGTTTCCCTTTTTGACTCCCTCCCCATCTCCCAAAATTTATTTCAACTCTGAGTTTCTGTGAACCTATGCATTAGAACAGCACAAATTGCTTAGCATCAGTATCTTGAGTTTTTGATGTCTCTGTTTCTGATGTTTTGAATAAAGATTTTTGGGACTGCTTTCTGGAGCTTTCTTAGACACTCCTCCAGTAGAACATAAGCATTTTTTGGGGGCTGAACCTATCTTTTCATTTTTTTTCATGGTATATCCAGCACCTAGCCCAGGACTCTGATTATAGTATCTCCTTACTAAACACTTCTTCAATTGAATTGAAAAATTGGAATACCTTTATAGAAAAACTATCTTTTCCCTTTTACATACTCTAAGTGCTTTGAACTATATGTTTCTTGGCCTCAGACACTTCCTAGCTGAGTGACCTTGGGCAATTCACTTAACCTCAATTGCCTAGCCCTGATCATTCTTTTGCCATGGAACCAATATACAATATTGATTCTAAGATGGAAGGTAAGGGTTTTTGAAAAAGAAATATATGTTTCCAATTCTTGGTGATACTTGCTTTTTTCTATATTTTAGAAACTTAAAAAATGAACAACATACATAAGCAATGAGATCAGTACACTTTGTGAGGCAGAGAGAAGACACTGAATTAATGGGTTGAATGTTCAGAAAGCATGCTACAAATTAATATGGAATTTAATCTCCCCAGTTTTTAGTTTCTTTATTTTTAAATTGATGGTTGTCTAGATTTGTGGTTTCAAAAATTGGTGACAAGATGGGTTGTCACCCTCCCCAAAATAGCCAATCATGAAGCTTCTCTCTAACACAACCACTTCTATCCTTCTTCCACATTAGCCCAATATATTCATATTATTCCTCCAGTCATAACTGGGTAAACTCTTCACCTTCCTCTCCTTTTTGGCTAAGCATTAGCCTCTCAGATATCTTATAACCTCATTTGAACTATACAAACTGTGCAGATGCCATTGGGAAAACCCCTCTCCTCCATCCCCGACATTATTGTTGTTCTTTCATTTCAGTTGTGTATGACAGTTTTCTTGGCAAAAATACTTGAATGGTTTGCCATTTCCATTTCATTTAACAGACATTAAATGACTCGCCCGTTAATATAGCTAAGAAGTTTCTAAAGCTGAAATTTAATTCAGATCTTCCTGATTCTAAGCCCAGTGCTCTATACACTGTGCCGTCTAGCTGTTCCCAATATACCTCTCATGAAAAAAACCAAAACAATTACCAATAGGAATTTGTGATCAGTGCAGTTTAGAGATCACCAGTCTTGCTGTTGCTGATAATAGTTGTCATTTATGTAGCATCTTAAGATGAACAAAGTCTCGCATTTATTATGCTATTTGATTCTCATAACCATCCTGCCTAGTAGGCATTACAAATATTATTATTTCCATTTTATAGATGAAGAAACGGAAGCCGCAGAACTTTAAGTGACTTTCCAAGGTCATTTAAAGCGTGCTTCACTCCAAGTTTAGTATTTTTTCCTCTAGTCTTCATTTTATCTCCAAAGACCCTTTCAATTCCCATTAGGGAAGGTGTATGATACCACCCATCCCTAGAAGACAGCACAGAAACTTCCAGTAGTGAAAAGAACATTTAAGTGGAAGTCAGAAAATCCCCCATTGACTAGATGTGTAGATGAGGGCAAGTCACTTAACATACCTAGACCTCATTTCCAATATAGGTCCAGCTCTCCTAGTCTATAAGACGACGATGATAAGCTAGGTACAGTGGGTAGAGCACTGGGACTAGAGTCAGGATGACCTTATTCAAATCTGGCCTCAAACACTTACTAGCTGTGTCACCCTGGGCAAGTAACTTAACCTCTGTTTGTCTCAGTCTTCTCATCTGCAAAATGAGCTCTAGAAGGAAATGGTAAGCTGCTCCAGTATCTTTGGCAAGAGGATCCCAAATGGGGTCATAAAGAGACAGGCAGGACATTGATTCCTTGGACAGATCCGGACCAAGAAGAAAGGATGTATGGGTTGCTGGGGTCAGTCATCCTGGGTGGTAGAGAGGACAAAGATTCAATGTGAGGATATGCTGACTTCAGAACAATGAAAGGTCCTAGTAAGGCAAGGCTGGAAGAGTAGGTATGATTCATGGGATAGAGCAACTTTCATTGTACATTATACCTTCCTTAAAGAATGGAATTTCCAGGAATGAGGTAGAGAATAAGGCCACAACAAAAACAAAACAAAACAAAACAAATACACAAGAGGATAGGAAAGATGTGAAGAGGCCATCAAATAGAAATGAAGGCAAAGGAGGGCCTCAGTTTCATCTGTGAAATGAAGATAATGTTTACCGCATTTATCTCCCAGAATTATTTTGAGAATCATATAAGATAATGCATGTAAAACTGCAAGAAAGAGTGCTAAACAAATGGAAATGATTATGATTATTATTATTATTCCATTTTGGTAAAAAAAAAAGTGGTTTTACAACTTTTTATTGAGAAGGAAGTCCTATTGTGTTTGGTATGGGAACTAAGCTCTGAACTTCATGTTCTATTCATATTTGTAGGTCATAGCACAAGGGTGGCATATTTTTTAAATGGATATTTAATAGACTTGGGATGAAAGATCATAAGAATAAAATCCATGTAAGCCCACCATGCCAAAGGGAGACAAACAGGATCCAAAGGGTGTTGAGAGCTAAAGCCAGAGGCAGAATGGTTTAGAAATTTTCAAGTGACTTTTCTTTAATTGAAAGAGAACAGTGACACTTTAAAAAGGGAATTGCAAAGTATCTAGAAAGAACCAGCAGGAGCTCTTGAGGTAATGGGAATAGGATGGTCCTTAGGGTATGTAGTACACAGGGATTTATCTAATGGAAGAGCCAGTGGTAAATGACTTTGAGATTTCAACCCCCATATTTATCTGAGTAAGGACAGCCTTGAAAGGAAAAAGAAGTCACACAGGGACAGCTGTTTTATGTGGGTGGATAGAGAAGGGAGGTAGAGGGATTGTGCATTTGTTTGACTGTATGTACCCAAGTTTCATGTCTCCTTTATTGCCTAACTCAGCTGCTCCCAATAACTTCTTACCATCAGCAGTGAGAGGATTTCATCCTACCCTTTTGATAGCCCTAGAAAGAAGGACACAAGCTCTCTGGGTCTCAGTTTACTCATCTATAAAGGTCTAAATTTATGATCCTATGCACAAAAGGAAGCTGGAAGATATGGGGAAATTTAAAAAAAAATTTATTATTGTTTTTAAACCCTTACCTTCCATCTTGGAGTCAATACTGTGTATTGGCTCCAAGGCAGAAGAGTGGTAAGGGCTAGGCAATGGGGGTCAAGTGACTTGCCCAGGGTCACACAGCTGGGAAATGTCTGAGGTCAGATTTGAACCTAGGACCCCCCATCTCTAGGCTTGGCTCTCAATCCACTGAGCTACCCAGATGCCCTCCCCCCCAAATTAATTTAAAGTAAGAACTTGGAACTGGACAAAAGGTTTTGAGTTTGAATAACATAAAAGGGAGCTTGAGCATTGACCCAGTAGTTTTCCAGGTAACCTTTTTTTGTTCTCAGGAAAGAGTTAAAACCATCAGTGTCTAGAAAGTGACTAGATACTGAATATTCAGGAGCAGGATGGTAGTGACCTTTGTTCCCTGCCTCAAGAGTCTGATAATTTAATTCTAACAAAGGGATTTGTGATTTCTAACAAGTTAGTGTATGAGTACCCTGGAGAGTATTTACATCTTACAAGATGGTACCTAAAGGGAAGAGAAATATTAATCCATGAAAAGTGCTCACTTTCCACTTGTGGCTCACGTTCTGCTGCTCCACCATTATGCTAGCTTCCTCCACCCAGACTCTCCACCAAGGCCTCCACATTGAGGCTGACTCGGGGTTGTCCCCTGAACTATTTCCTTACTCAGGCACCAAATTCTACTCTCCCTCCTTCAAGCTCCCTTTATATTTTGTCTGTTCCTGCTAGAATGTTATTTCCTTGAGTTTAGGAACTAATCATTTTATTTTTATGTTTATGATTAACAGGTGCTTAGCATGGTGCCAAACTTAGGAGTTCTTATTAAATGGTCTATCTATCTATCTGTCTGTCTGTCTGTCTGTCTGTCCGTCCGTCCATCCACCCATCCATTTATCTATCTATCTATCTATCTATCTATCTATCTATCTATCTATCTATCTATCCATTCATCCATCCATCTATCCATCTCCTTTCTCTGTCTTTCTCTGTCTCTGTCTCTCTTTCTCTCCCTCCCCCCATATACCTGTCTTATTTATTTATCTATCTAATCTATCTGTCTATCTATATGTAATAGTAGAATTTCAGATATGTTACAATTAAGCGGACAAGATATGAGTGGAGTAGGGAAGCTTCTTGAGAGTACTTCAATCAATGTCTCTTATGCCACAAAGATTGGTCTTACTCTAGGATCTCATTCTGACCCGACTGGCTTATTTGAATGAATTTGACATTTATTAAGTACCTATCCTGAACAAATATAAAACAACATGGATGCACCCAAGATCAAAACAGTGGCATCTCATTGACTACATCATTGTACGCCGGCGAGACATCCAGGATGTAAAGATCACCAGAGCCATGAGAGGAGCTGAATGCTGGACAGAACACCGATTGGTTAGAGTGACTCTTCAAATGTGCATTGCGCCTCACCATCCAAAACGCGCCCAGACAGTTCGCGCATTTTACAACGTGAGTCGTCTTAGAGATCCATCTTATTTGCAAACATTCCAGTCCTGCCTGGACGACAAGCTGTCTGCCAAGGGACTACTCACTGGAAGCTCAACCGAGAAATGGAACCAGTTCAGAGACGCAGTGAAGGAAACATCAAAGGCAGTCCTAGGCCCAAAACAACGCAACCACCAGGACTGGTTCGAGGAGAACAACACTGCTATTGAAGACCTATTGAGCAAGAAAAACAAAGCCTTTATGGAGTGGCAAAATAACCCAAACTCTGGTCCTAAAAAGGACAGATTCAAGTCTCTCCAAGCCATGGCGCAGCATGAGATCAGGAAGTTGCAAGACCGATGGTGGGAAAAAAAGGCAGAAGAAATCCAGCAGTTTGCTGATATGAAAAACTACAAACAATTTTTCAGAGCCCTCAAGACTGTCTATGGACCATCAAAACCCACCACCACTCCCTTGCTATCCTCTGACGGTGACACTCTCATAAAAGATAAAAAAGGCATCAGCAACAGGTGGAAAGAACACCTTAGTCAGCTTCTCAACCAACCCTCTTCAGTTGACCAAAGCGCCCTTGACCAGATCCCCCAAAATCATTCCATTGAACAACTTGATGTCCCTCCTTCAATAGAGGAAGTCCAAAAAGCCATTAAACAAATGAGTGCAGGCAAGGCACCCGGTAAAGACGGGATCCCAACCAAGGTGTACAAGGTCTTAAATGGAAAGGCGCTCCAGGCATTCCACATAGTGCTGACCAGCATATGGGAAGAGGAAGACATGCCCCCAGAACTCAGAGATGCCTCCATCATAGCCCTATACAAGAACAAAGGCTCATGAGCAGCCTGTGACAACTATAGAGGCATCTCACTACTCTCCACTGCCGGAAAGATCCTCGCCCATTTTATACTCAACAGACACCTGTCATCTGTTTCAGAGCAGAACCTGCCTGAATCACAATGTGGCTTCTGACCAGATCTCAGCACCATCGACATGGTCTTCATGGTGAGGCAAATGCAGGAAAAATGCCTTGAGCAGAACCTGAGTCTCTACATTGTCTTCATAGACCTGACAAAGGCGTTCGACACAGTAAACAGGGACTCATTGTGGGTGATCCTCATCAAGCTCGGTTGCCCAGCAAAATTTGTCAAACTGATCCAGCTCTTTCATGTCGACATGACAGGGGAAGTCCTATCTGGTGGAGAGACTTCCGATTGCTTCAACATCTCCAATGGCGGGAAACAAGGCTGTGTCCTTGCTCCGGTACTATTCAACCTATTTTTCACCCAAGTATTATGACATGCTGTGATGGATCTAGACCTGGGCGTCTACATCAAATATCGACTGGATGGCTCACTATTTGACCTTCACCGCCTGACTGCAAAAACAAAGACAACAGAGAGACTCATCCTGGAAGCTCTCTTTGCAGATGACTGTGCTCTCATGGCCCACCAAGAAAATCATCTCCAAACCATTGTGGACAGGTTCTCCACCGCAACAAAACTGTTTGGCCTGACTATCAGCCTCAGCAAAACAGAGGTGCTGTTCCAACCTGCACCAGGGAGGCCAACGAACCAGCCGTGCATTACAATCGACAGCACGCAGCTTTCTAACGTCAACACTTTCAAGTACCTGGGCAGCACCATCGCCCACGACGGGTCCCTAGACCACGAGATCAATGCCAGGATCCAAAAGGCCAGCCAGGCACTCTGGCGGCTGCGCTCCAAAGTCCTCCAACACAGTGGTGTAAGCACTGCGACGAAGCTCAAAGTGTACAATGCAGTGGTCCTCAGCTCGCTCCTGTATGGTTGTGAGACATGGACACTGTACCGGAAGCACATGAAACAGCTGGAGCAATTCCACCAACGCTCCCTCCGGTCAATCATGAGGATCCGATGGCAGGACCGAATCACCAATCAGGAAGTCCTCGACAGAGCCAACTCCACCAGCATCGAAGTCATGGTCCTCAGAACCCAGCTACGATGGTCTGGACACGTCATCCGCATGGACCCACAGCGAATACCAAGACAGGTATTATATGGTGAACTGTCAGCTGGACTCAGGAAACAAGGCCGACCAAAGAAAAGATTCAAGGATCAGCTAAAGTCCAACTTGAAGTGGGCTGGCATTACACCAAAGCAACTAGAACTCGCTGCCTCTGACAGAAGCAGCTGGCGAACCCACATTAACCATATCGCCACCACCTTTGAAGATGAGCGACGTCGACGTCTCTCCGCTGCGTGTGAACGCTGACACCAGGCCACAACCGCACCTCCCGTGACAACTGGCGTCCCATGCCCCATGTGCCACACACTCTGCGCCTCAGCCTTTGGACTTCAAAGCCACATGAGGGTACACCGTAGATGAAACTGCACAAAGACAACAGTCATTCTCGGTCACCGAGAGACTACTATATATATATATATCTTATGCAAAGCACTGTACTTAGCACTGGGGCTGGAAAGATAAAAAGAATAAAGAAAAAAGCAGTATTTATCCTCAAGGATTTTTCTTTTTATTAGCTAGACCAGCTGTTTTTAACCTTTTTGTGTTATCGACATTTATGGCAGTCTGGTGAAGCCTATGGATCCCATCTCAAAAAACAATTTCAAATACATAAAATAAAACACACACACGTTTATAAAGGAAACTGATTATGTTGAAATACAGTTACAAATATATTTTTAAAATTAAGTTCCTAGATCTTAGTTAAAATAGGGGGATAGAACATGTATGCAGATAAAAGAAAGTGTGTACAGAGTAATTTTACGAGAGAGAGAACACTACTAATTGGGTGGATCAGGAAATGTCCTGGGTAGAGAGTGACATGTGAACTGTGCTTTCAAGGAAGCTAGTAATTTAAGGAGGCAGGGATAAAGAGGAAGTTTATTTTGGTCATAGGAGAGCACCTTTGCAAGGGTATGGAGGCAGGAATTAGAATGTGGTGGATGAGGAATAGTTAGAAGGCCAATTTGACTGTGGTAAAGAGTTTGTGAAGGGAATCCAGTGGAATAAGTTTGGAAAGATAGGTTGGAGGGCTTTAAATGCCACAATACTTAGAAAAAAACCTTTTTGAACAGGGCATGATGATCAATAAGGAGGCCAATATCATTGTGTAGAGGAGAGGTGATAAGAGCCTGAACTAGGATAAAGCCTGTGTGAAAGGGGAAAATGGGACTAATAAGAGGTATGTCATATCCCCATTCTGGATTTTGGATTGAGGTGCCCAAAAAAGTCTTTATTTTCTTTAGTAATTTGCTACTATTTCCTCTTGGAGGTGAGGGAGTTGAGGGGGGGAATGAAATTCTCTAATATTCCCAATAAAGAAAAAAAATCCATGTGAGACATCTCAGGAAATCCATAAAAATGTCCTTAAAAGGATGTGAAACCCTAGAAGGAGCAAGCCTGCCCTAATTTTAAAGACCCAGATCATGGATGCTTTGAAAGCCAAGTAAGGGCAACCGAGTGTCAACCGAGTTGGAAGGAGAGGGGATGGGACATCAATCACGCTGGGAGGTTCCCTGACCTCCTCCAGGCGTGTGGCTTCCTCCTTTAGTCATGCCCCTAGGAAGCATAAATAAAGCTTGCTTCAGGTTTAATCATTATCATCAGCCAGAGGGTAATTTATGTCCATGTCATGGCCTTGGCTAGTGCCTGGAGAGCAGAAGCACCTGAGCCTCCTGCTCCCCAGTGGGGCCATGGCCAAGCTTGGAGAGGTCTGACTGGGGCTGTGGGCCTGATGGTCAGGACAGGCTAGCCCAATCTCCATGGTCCAGGCTTGGTTTCTTGGCCTTTTGTGTTTCTATCTTGGAGGATATAAATTAGGCTTCTTTTGTAACCAGAATTTGGCCGCTGAGGGAAATGGAGGCTCTCGTGGAATCTAGTTCCACCAGCAGTTGGTGTTTCCCAACTAGGGCATTCCCTCCTCCAGCCTAGCAAGAAGAGGCAGGAATGGTTTGTTTTCAATGGATATTTATGAAGTTGTTGGGGTTAGAATTATTCTTTTCCCCTCTACTCTCTCAGAAAAATTGCTTTGATTCAAACAAAAGCAGCCCAACAAGGCTCTTGTTTCCCAGAGAGGGATTGCTGGGGGCAGAGGAACAATTGTGGCAATGATTTTTCTTTCTTTTGTTAATAAGGATTTGGGGGGGGAGGACAGGGGTTGGGGTTGGGCTCAGTGGATGAGAAGGTATCATCTGGTGGGAGGAAATGGCAGGAAGGCTTTGCCTCCCTTTTCCCCCAGAATTTTCTTTGTGTCCCCAGGGGTGCTGACAGGATAATGGTATTTTAACACTAGCACATCTGGCTGGGGGTGGGGGAAAGAAGGAAGGGATTAGGGGGAAGGAGGAAGGGTTGCTAGGCTAGGAAGCAGAGGGATAGCTGGATGAGTAACTCTGCAGAGCTAACCCCAGACCCTTTCTCTAAACAAACCGAGACAGGAAGTGAGAGGCATAGGCATAGGTCAGCTGTATTTACACATACGTATATACATGCAAATATACCAACAGATATACATATGTGTATAGAATACCTAAAAGAGAAAATGCATATACATTTAGACACATATATTATGTGCAAATATATGCAATCCATGTATGTACACATGATTTGAATATGTATATATACACAATTCACATTTGTAAATAAGTATGCATATATGTATGCATGTGTACAAATATATAAATATATGTACAAGTATATAGATATAGGAATGTATGTATAAATATATAAATATATGCATTAATGTATAAACACATGTATAAGTATATAGATATATAAATGTATGTATAAATATATGCATCGATTTATACATATATAAATATATGCATTAATATATAAATACATGTATAAGTATATAGATATATAAATGTATGTATAAAGACATGCATCAACGTATACATATATAAATATATGCATTAATGTATACATATATAAACACATGCATTAATGCAGAAACATATGCATTAATGTACACATATGTAAATATATGCATTAATGTATAAAGATATGCATATAGGTATTAATGTATAAATACATGTACAAGTGTATAGATATAGGAATGTATGTATAAATATACAAATATATGCATTAATATATAAACATATGTATGAGTATATAGATATATAAATGTATGCATAAACATATGCATTAAGGTATAAATATATAAATATGCATTATTATATAAATACATAAATATATGTATTAATGTATAAATATATACATGCATGCATTCATGTATAAATATATGCATTAATGTATGAATATATAAATATATGTATTAATGTATAAATATATAAATATATATTATTATACAAATATATAAATATATGTATAAGTGTATAGATATAGGAATGTATGTGTAAATATATAAATACATGAATTAATTTATAAATATATAAATATATGCATAAGTGTATAGATATAGAAATGTATGTGTAAATATATACATATATGCATTAATGTATAAATTATGCATTAATGTATAAATATATGCACTGTGCATAAATATATAAATATACACATATATGTATTATTGCATAAATATATAAATTTGTATATTAATGTGTACATAGAAATATATAAATATGTTATGATATAAATATATAATAATAAGTATTATTGTATACATATTATTTATTATTGTATAGATATAAAATATATGTATTAATGCATAAATATATAAATATGTATATTAACACAAATATATAAATATGTGTTATTATATAGACATAAATATATATGTACATATGAATTTCCTTTGTTGCTGCATTTTTTCCCCTCACAGACATAGCTCAGTCTTCCAGAAGAGGTGGAATGCCCATCCTGCGGGACAACCAAATCAACGACTTTAGTGTCATTGTATGAAAATATACATACATATGTATGACTGAACAAAGCGGGACGCCAACTCAAATATACCAAGCGTTGATGGACATTGAAATGAACATTCCCCAAAACATGCAAGTATGTTGCAAATCACTTACTCAGGAAGTCAGGCCCAGGGAAAGCATAGAAGCGCATGCTAATCTTTGACCTTCTTTCTGATTTATTTCCCAGTTTTAGTCCTGCTAATGGAAGGAAGTTGAAATTTTGGCTTTTAGTCTTTTTTTTTTTAAGGTCCAAGCAAATTGTTGGCCAACTTTTCAGAACACTCCCCACCCCTTTGTCTGATTCAAACCTCCTAATTGTGTGGACTGCAAGCTGAATCAGGTCTATTTTTTGCTCAGCTAATTTGCAAGCAAGTCCAGCTTGTTTCTTTAACTTGGCCTCAGACAGGTCAATGGGTTTGAACCTTTAGTAGCTTAGCATCAATTTCCTTTGGAGCAAGTGGGTGAGGGAGTCTGGGCCACATCACCCCAAATGAACCAGCCTCTCTGTGCTTGAGAGCCTCTTCATCTTGTTGATAGATACGCCCATTTGCATTGATCTGGCTGGCTTTTGCCCTCCCTCTCCCCTGGGGTCTTCTGGTACCCCTCCTCCAGGGGTTGGGAACTCCCTTCGCTGCTGTATTCTTTGTCCTCACAGCCTTAGCTCAGCAGTCCAAAAGAGGTGGAATGCCCATCCTGTTGGGCAGCCAAACCAATACTTTAATGTCAGTTTACTACAAGGATGAAAATGCTCTGAAGAATCCCACTTAGGTATTGCCAACCATTTTTTAAAATGGAGACTGCTGATGTTAGGAGAGCTGATTAAATAGGCGAAGCCCCTTTGGAGAGTTTCCCCTAATTTTCTATTTCCTCATTCATGATGACATGACTTGGGAACATCTCACCAAACCAGTTATTTGGCTAAGAGGCAATAGTAGGTCCCCCTTAGTGGGCCAAGCTCTGAGCAGGGGGGATCTGGCTTAAACTGATGAAGGGCAGAAAATTCAGACTTGTGTTCCTGATCCTTTCTGCTTTAGTTAAGGTGCAGATTCTGTCTAATTGTAGACATACTTGTGCTAAGCTTGCTATGTAGGGGCCTCCCAGGGCAGAAGTAGTGAGAATGTCCAAATAAAAGGGCAAAGTATAGCGGAGAAGACCTCGCTGGAAGTAGATGGAAGCCGAAGCTCTCATGGGGACATCTTCCCCAATAAACTCATTACCCTTGTCTTTGTGAATCAGGGCCACGAGGAGAGAGTGTTTTACAGGGGGAAACCCTATTCCATGTATGATTGTTTACACGCTATATGTATCTTTGAACCCAATATTTGTAGGGTGCCTTGGCTTTTTCCAGGGAAATGATGATGCATTCTACTTGTTTTAAACAAAGACCCTGGTTCAGGGACCCATGGACCCTGCTGCCGCCTCAGTAACCACATATAAATATCAAGGGGGAATAACAACATCACAGATGATCTTTACTAAGCAAAATTGACACTGCTATTATTTATTTTTATTTTTTTGGTAAGAAAGCCCTGTAGCTTTCAATCCTTGAGAGCTAAGGAGACTCTGTTTCATAGAGCCCAAGCTGGATAGGTTGGTAGTTTGTACCAGGGCTAAGAATCTCAGGAGAAGAGTTTCACTTCAGGAAAATTATATTTTCCATTTAGACCAACGACAACCTGACTTCCCTGTATCAACACTTTTTTTCCCATACTTAAAAATAGACACAGCATAAAGGTATTTCTCATAGATGTATCTTTGAAGTCAGAATGGCGTACCTATTTCAAGCAGGCTAAATTAAAAAAAAAAAAGGTGGGAAATTGTAGACTTCCAGTATGGTTTGGGTTCTTTTCTGAAGCGAAGTTCCAAGCTCCTTCTACCTGCCTGACTGGTTTTCCTGGGACATATCCATGTGCTTGCCTGGAGTGGCATTAACTTTGCTTTGGACTGAGACCCAGCACCCTTGAGGTTGTTCAGTGAATCTTCTCAAACCTGGGGGGAATATTAACCTTCTTTGTGTTTTCAGTGTAGTTCTCCATAACTATTTCCCTAAATTCATTATCTACTCAAATTCATGGTTATGGTCTCTGAATTCCACTGAACCTCTTCCATGGTCTAGAGAAAATGTAATGCTTGACATCATAGTAAGATAAAAAGAAATTATAAGAAACAAAAAGCAAAGTAAACAACCAAGAGTTAAAATCAGGTAGTAATCACTTCTCACCTGTTTACTTCCCAAGCCAGATTCGTGACTGCCTTATCGTTATCCTCCTCACAAAAAGAAGGGGATGTATCAGTTTACTCATGGAAGGTGCTAGGAACCATATGCAATTCCTAGCATGGATGTGAATCTTCACTTTCCTTTGGGTATGCAGATTTCTTGCCACTGTAACTAGAGACCATTAGAGTGTTGCTGACTTTTTAGTGTAATGGCAGGATAGCACTAGTTGAGGGGAGTTAGTTGGCTAGTACCAGCCAAATGGTATTCTTTATCCCTACTGGAAAGGGTCATAATGGAATCATTTCCAGATTTAAATAATCTCTTGAAGGAGATAAGTTTAGAGGGCAATATTTTCTTTGGTTATTGTTTTTTTCTCCCCGATCTCCTCTTCTTTGGAGATTTAGTAACAAATAACTCATTTTGAGAATAGTAGAAATTTAATGATCATTAGGTGTCTGTTGTAATTTTCTTTACCATTTTATGGAGTTTATATCAGGCAAAAAAGTTATTAATATAATCATAATAGCTCAGAGCCCCCAGTTAGACAATGTTGGGGACAGAGGTATGACTCTTCATTCTAATTTGAAATTTTTGTCCTTAAAGCCAACCTCTGAATTTCTCCATTTCCTTTGCCTTAGCATGAACTAAGATTACTATATAAAACTTAGGGATGGATGCTGGATTTCTTTATATATATATATATGTATTAAAAGTTATACAAGAAATATTTAAATATTAGGAGGAAGAATATGTAAAAGTACCTGTTACTGAATAAGCAAGGGTGGGGGGGAGGGGAGCCTGGAAAAGAGTAGTATCTGGAATAACACTTAGACTTTAAAGATAAATTATAACTAGCAGTTTCAGGACATGTTTTGTTTCAAGATGTCCATAGGTTTCTAATGGTTCACCTCTCTGTCTCTGTCTCTCTTTTTATCTTTCCCTACTTATTTCTCTCTTCTATTCTCTGTTTCTCTTTCCTCTCACTTTCTTCTCTCACTATTTCTCTTCCTGTTTTTGTCTCTCTCCCCTCTTTCACTTTTTGCTTTATAGATTTAAAATTCATATGTGAGCCCTCTGTGTGAGTTTCTGATACGGAAATGGCACAAGAAATTTGTAACACAAACAGGCATACCTCAGAAACACTGCAATTGGCAAATATTGCAATAATGCGATCATAGAATTTTATTTTTGCTTTTTCCAGTACATATAAAAGTTACACTTGTACTATACTGTAGTCTATTAAGTGTATAATAGTATTATGTCTAAAAATGCCTTAAAGCATATCTTAATTAAAAATAATTTATTGCTAAAAAGTGCTAACCATCTTCTGAGCTTTCTGTAGTCATAATTGTTTCGTTGGTGGAGGATCTCACCTCCACGTTGATGGCTGCAAACTGATCTGGGTGGTAGTTACTGATGGATGGGGTGACTGTGGTAGTTTCTTAAAATAAGACAACAAAGAAGTTTGCTGCATTGATTGACTCTCCCTTTCACTTGAATACTGAGAGGCCATCTTAAGGGTATTAATTAGACTAATTTCAATATTATGGTCTCAGGGAATAGGCAGGCCAGAGGAGGGGGAGAGAGACACACACATAAAGAAGAGAATATGAGTTGGTGGAGAAGTCAGAACACACAACATTTATCAGTTAAGTTTGTCTTCTTTTTTGAATGCAGTTAGTGGCACCCAGAACAATTATAACAGCAACATTGATGATCACTGATATGATCAGATATAATAATATTGTGAATATTGTGAGAATTACCAAAATGCGACACAGAGACACGATATGAACACATGCTGTTTGAAAAATGGCCCTGAAAGACTTGCTCGAAGGAGGGTTGCCACCAACCTTCAATTTATAAAAAATGGAATATCTACAAAATGCAATAAAGTGAAGCACAATAAAATGAGATATGCCTATATCTTCATAATATGGCCTCCCCTCTGAACTGACAGAGTGAATTTCAGTCTCAATTCATCCTTTAAAAAAAAACCTTTATAACCTGTCTTAGAATAGATACAAGTATTGATTCCAAGGCAGAAGAATGGTAAGGGCTAGGCAATTGGGGTTACTTTCCCAGGATCACCCAATTAGGAAATGTCTGAGGCCACATTTGAACTCAATTCCTCCTGACTCCAGACCTGGCATTCTCTCCACTGAGCCACCTAGCTGCTTTTAGTCTCAATTCATCTTCATCTCCCTCATCCCTGCTTTATTTTATCCTGACTACAAAGGAACAAGCAGGAAAGCAGAAAGCTTATATTGGTCTTTCTATCAACTTCTTGGCTGCCTCCAATGGTGCAGTCTAACTCCATGCCATGAATGTGATTTCTGATCAAAAATATCAGGAGTCTTTGGTCCCATTTTCTCTTTTCCTTTTATTACAAATAAAATCATTAGCTTTCCAACAGAAAGGATATTTAGCTTCTCATGGGCTTATCTTGCCATGTAGGAATTGTGCCATTGTCTTGGATAGAATTTGTATTTAGGACAGCAGAGGGAGACAGTGGTCAGGGGATATCTCTCTAATTTGGATAAATATGGACTAAGTACTTGTTATTTGCAAAACACTTTGTTAAATATCAGAGATACAGAGAAAAGAAAAAACAAAAACCTAAATGATATCACCAAGAGTTTCCATCCTATTTTATTCAATTCAATAAACATTTTTAAGCACTTATTGCTTTGTGCTTGGTGATAGGTGTGCCTCTAGAAGTGGAGGTGTGGGACCTTCCTGTAAGTTTAGGGAGTTATGTTGGGCGGGTCATTACCTGTAGAAGCAATTGCTTTTTAGAAATTTAGAGATTTGCAGATTTTAATTGAAATCTTGTGCTGCTTTAGGGTAGGATCTGACTTCTGCAGTTTCCAGCTAGGTCTCCAAGGGTCCCCTTTAAGCCTTGAAGGAGAGAGGTAAAGTTCTAAATGGTACATTCTTGGCCAACAGCTACCATTATTCCCCCTCTTCTTTCTGGTCTTAAGAAATGGTCTTGTGTCTATGGAAAAATTCAATGGAAAAAAATAGCAATCACTTCTGATCTTTTCCCAGGTCAGGTGACTTCAGACCAGGGCTATTTTTGCATCTGAATTAATCCCCAGGGATATCATGGGTCTACTCAGAAGCCAAGGCCTAGGTACATTTTCTTGCAGTGTCTTTCCTGCCAGGGCAGAGGGAAAGGAACTTGAAAGCAATGCTGGACTCTTCTTACTCTCCTGAGCCTGCCTCCCCTAGTGTGGAAAATCTCTCTCACATGATGACATGGTGCCTTCATCTCTTCCATTCACACATCATTAGAAGGCCAAGTTAGTTCCCACCTTTTCAGGAACTTGTTAGCACTTACGGCAGAGATGGTAAAAAAAAAAAACCCACAGTATTTGCCAATTGGGAGATGCCAAAGGCAAGAGATGTAAAGAGTTTCCCTGTGACTTTGTTTCACTTTTAGGAGATGGAGGACCATCATAATTAGGTGGATGGGGAAAAAAGAGAGTCATGAAGGACAGTGAAGGTAGAAACCATTCCAAGCGAGGTGAGTGGCAATAATTGCATAAATAGCTATGTGAAATCCAAGTTCCCCTGGATGGCATTAGCCAATGAGGTTCTAAAGAATGGGCTCGGCCTTTCCATGATACCATTCTATGACTGTGGGAAGGCCTCTTAGCACCATCTTCTACTCAGAAATATCTTCTTTGTTGATATTTAAAATTCTACAATTAGGGACTTATCCATCAGGCTGAAAGCTATTCTCTAGATGTGGTCCATGTAGAATATGCAAATGTCTCCCATACCTCCTGTAATGTTCTAAACACCTTAGCCAAATGCGAATGTTCAGTGAACTGATCAGAGATGCCCATGTTCCTTCTACCTTTAAGAAGTTTCCAGTTTCATTGAAAAAAGTCTTTGATTCAACTTCCTCTACAGAAATTATGCATGTTTGGAGACAATCAAGATCTAACCTATTGTGGAGGAAGGGGAATAAGACAATTGAGGATGTGGACTTTAATTACTTTTACAAATAAGATGATTTAATTTTTAAAATTCTAAACTTACCCCACCCCCAAATAAAAGAGAAGTTCCATACATAGATCATAAAGATGGTTGCATATATAGGTACAAATCTGAACCCTGTACAGTTTGTTTTTTTTTCCTCCAAATATACAAAACATTCTGTGTATTATTTCTTTCTTAATTTATCTTTTTTTTTTAACCTTTATCTTCTGTTTTACTGATACTGATACTCAGTATCAGTTCCAAGACAGAAGAGTGGTAAGGGCTAGGCTATTAAGTAACTTGCCTAAGGTTCACACAGCTAAGAAGTATCTGAGGTCAAATTTGAATCCATCTCCAGGCTTGTTTCTCTATTCACTAAGTCACTTAGCTGCCCATCTTCTATTATCTTAAAAACTGTCCTGCTTATATTTTTCAAATGGACATTTCTTCTGTTATCTTCTGCACATTTAAAAAATGCTTTATGTTTGTTTTTTTTTTTAATTTGGGTGACCCTATAGATACTACCCAGATTTGTCCCTTGTGAATTTTGAGTTGCTATTGGATAAGGATGAAAGAGTCTAATATCTGGCTTGACCTATATTGCTTTCTTGTGATTTTATTAAGAAGAGAATATACCACTTCTCCTGATTTTGAAGACTTTGAAGCCTCTGACTTGCTACAAGTACAGATGGAATAGTTAGAGGCATCTAGGTGGCACAGTAGATAGAGCACTGGGCTTGGAATTAGAAGACTTCTTTTCATGAGTTTAAATCTGGCCTCAGACACCTTCTAGCTGTGTGATCCTGGGGAAGTCCCACAACATTGTTTGCCTCAGTTTCCTCATCTGTAAAATGAGCTGGAGAAGGAAATGGCAAACTACTCTTGTACCTCTGCTAACCCCCAATGGGGTCATGAAGAGTCAAACATAAATGAACAACACTAATCCCTTGTTAGTGATGTTGTGCTGCCAAAGATGAAAGAGGGTGCCTGCTCTGGAGCTTCCCTGAGAAGTCTATAAGCATCATTAATGTATTTGATGGCTTCATAGCTTAGGTGCAACTGTATTAGAGATATGGGTCTTCCCTTGGGTTCAAGTCATGGAAGCTAGTATTAAAAGCTTGTGGGGCAATTCGATTCCATAGATAAATTCAACAAACAGCTGTTAAATACTGACTATGTACAAGGCTTTATGCTAGGCACTGGGGACAAAAAGATGTATACCAAAAAAAAATCCTGTCCTTCCTCTTGAGGAATTTATAGTCTATTGGATAAATGCAACATATACACAAATTAAGTACAACATTAATGGATGAGGGAGTGAGAATGAATAACTAGGGATATCAGAAGAGATTTCCTTGTAAGAGGCTGAATTGAATTGCCATGACTGAAACAGAAAATGGTAAGCATTCTTTTGGTATTTAGAACTTTTTCTACATGTAAATATTACGCTATTGTAGCCTGTATGCTCTGACCCTCTTTTCCAGATCTAGGGTGCTATGTGTATTATATCATGGTTCAAGGGTACCCTGAAGGATTTATGGGATGTCTCTTTTCTCTACTGTTATTGGCTTGAATCCCTGCCATGTGTGCTATTCCCATAGTTAATCATTTTTAGAATCAAATAGATTAAGGAACTATGTAACCACCTTGCAATTTCATCAAAAGGAACATTTCCTCTGATGAAAGATTATGGTAAATTGGACACCCTTTTGAAGCAGTTCAAAAAAGCTTCAGAGCTGTAGATCCATAACCCTTCAAATTCTGAAACACAGTTATCATTTTCCTACATCTTCCCTTCTCTAGGTTAAATATTTTAATTTCTTTTAATACATCCTCATATAAGAAGGGCTCAAGGACTGTGGTAGGAGCTTAGATTGATTCTCTCCCCAGCCATCACCTTAACTCAACCAATTTGGTGCTTCATACACCCAGATTTCATGGACTATAAAAGGATTAATCCAGTGGCAGGGAAGGTTGTCAGGAATCTTTCCTTTAATTCTTCATTTGGTAACTGCAGATGAGATGTGTTTTACATCCTTTTTATTCTTAAATTGTGTGGTTGTAAGTCATTTAACCTCTGTTTGACTCATTTTTTTTAAACTGCAAAATGTATGTAACAATAGCACCAAATTTCCAGTATTGTGGGGATCAAATATGACAATATTTATAAAGTGCTTATCAGAGTGCTTGGTGCATAAATAGGTGCTATGCAAAAGTTGTTACAGTAGGACCTTGTTTTCCATGACCAGTATGTTCCAAGACCCTTATAAGTTGAAAATCAAGCATGATTATGAATCCTATTATTTAATAAGTATTTATTGTATGAATATATGTAGGTACTTTATGATTTTTCTTAGGCTTATCAGAGCTACCAGCGTCACCATTCTTGTACTCTGAGGCCATTATTAATGGCCTCAAATAAATAGCATTAATGAAACAAAAAGAACCACTGCTCTGACACTGACATGACTTGTTATAAGGCAGAACTTTAGACAAAGACAGATAAGGGACCTAATGTTTGGTGCAAGACAATGTAATGACTCATACCACAAATGAGCATGATTGGGTTAAACTGCCAAGAGACTTGATGCCACTTGGAGAAATGACTAATTTTAATTAAATTAATCAAGTAAACAATTATTTTAAGCTAATTAATCACTATATTTTCACTAAGTGTACATTATATAAATATTACATTTTAAATTATATTACATAAATTAATTTAATAATATTTATTTACTTATTTAATTATAATTTTTGTTTACATATTTTTCTGCCTTTTTAATTGTCATTTGTGTATATCTGATTTTGCATGTGTTAAGTTTGTGTAAAACAAGGTCCTCTGTATTAGTATTATTAGCATTAACATTATTTTTAATAATTTTTCATTATAAAATAGTTTTTTTTTCTGGATTTTATGGTTTAAGAGCATCTGTTGCATTAAAAAAAAAACAGAACTCAAACCCATTAGACTAAACCAAATTATAGATCAGATTACAATAAAGCCCTTCACTATCCTGGTTATCCTTCTATCTTGTCAATGGCCTTCTTAAACTGTGGTGCCCAGGAATGAGCCCAATATTCCATCCCAGAGTGCCTTTCAATTCCTTATTCCTAAAATATCAAGATAAAAATACCCATGCAATTTTTTAATAATGGTTTTCTGACATTTCAGGATTCATGTTATTTCCTTCTCTTAGTGCTTCCCACCCCAAGATGGCAGATTTTGATTTAGGTTGTACATGCGTTATTATATAATAATTTTCCTACATTCATTTATTCATCTCCTTATTCTTGAAGGCCATACCTCCCTTAAGGTAGCATAATGTAGCATTAGCTTTTTTTGGTTCCCACATGATATTGCTCCTTCATATCAAATGTTCAGTCTGTAACCCCACTATGATTTTTATCAGACCATTTGTTATCTGACTTTGCCTCTCCTAGTTTGTGTTCATGAAGTTGATTTTTTTTAACCCAATGTGAGATTTTACATATGCCTTTATTAAATTTCATTTTATTAGAGTCAGTCCTAGGTCTTAGCTTGTCAATATCTTTTTGGATCCCACTTTTATTATTTAGTTTAACTCTCCCTTTCAGATCTTTTTTAAAAAATTGCAAACGATTAATACTCCATCATAAGTTTGGAAGGGACTTTGGGGATGAACTTACCTAATTTGTTTTGGCTGGTCATGGATTGGATAAGATCACTTTTGGGGTTTCTTCCAGTGCAACTTAAAATTTATATTTTAAATTTTGCATTTCTGTGCTATGATTTGCACAGTAATAGAAGAATCAATATTGTGATACAGTGATACAGTCATTTTAGTTGTGCCCAACTTTTTGTTGACTCCATTGAAGCCTTTCTTGGTAAAAATATGGTAGTGGTTTGCCTTTCCATCTCCAGCTCATTTTACAGATGAGAAACTGAAGCAAACAGAGTTAGGTGACTTGACCAGAGTTACAAAGCTAGTAAGTGTCTGAGGCAAGATTAGAACTCAGGAAGATGAGTCTGACTTCATTTCATTTATTGTATTACCTGGCTTGAAACTGCTTGCATGTAGTCTGATGACTGTCACTCAGGGATCTTGTCTAAGAATGTGACAGGATGATTCTCTATTAGGCACTTCTGGCTGAAATGACTGTTCCAGAACTGAGAAGATAAGGCTATCACTGTAGTGTGCATTAAACCCATACAGGTCTTTTGCCTGGAATTCTATGCATCATGGAAGATCCACTTAGTATTCTACCAATCCCTGCTCTGATCAGTTCAGAAGAACAATGTCAACCTTTCCTGGATCTTTGCCCAGTTTTCGAGGGATGTCTTACCCCTGTGGTGTTAAAATAAGATTTTCCAATTGAGAAGTTGCTAGGAGGATGAAGTCTAATAAATGAATTCTTATTGGCCTGAGCACTATGGCTAAAGGGTCGTGAGACCATAGAATTATATGTTCAAATGACAATCTATTTTAGTGATGGTAGATAGCCAATAGGAGTACCTGGGTTCCATGACATAGGACTGTCTGGGAAGGATAGGAGACTGAAATATCGTTTAGCTGATTCTGGGTATTCACCATCTTTTCAGTCTCTTGACTGAGGTTCTTGCCAGTGATATCCTACAAACCTGACTTGGCAACCAGGAGAAGCTCTCAGGGATGACAGATAATGAATGAGTTACCTGGCCAAGCAAATGTAGAAACTGATGCTTCCATAAGTAGTATCAGAGGGCAAGGGTTAACATGGATAGAAGGTGGCAAATCATAGAGCCGGAACTCATGACAAGTCTGCTGTGCAGGCTTATTGTCCTTCATCCTGACAAACTCTTTAAGATTCCCTTCCTGTCAGGTTGGGGCTTCCTTAGATGATTCTGAGTTTGTGTCTATGCTTCATGAATCTTCTTTGTTAACCTGTGATCTTGATTCAGAATTATTTGTCTAAGTAATTCCTTAATTCCCAGAGTCTATGTATTTTTAAATTAGTTGAATGTAGGTCTTAAGATCTTTCACCAAACATGTTTTAGGGTTGTCATAAGCAAGGAAAGGGGATAACTTGTTAGGCTGTAAGGAAAACATGAATGAGAATTACCATTATAAATAAATAAATATATATATGAGTGTGTGCATACATATATTCACACACATATGTATTCTTTACCATATATATGTATATCTTATCCTTTCCCCCCCCTGGTATTCTAATAAAAGTTATAGCCAGGCATAGCTACTTGCTTACTAATCCTTGAGTTTGCATCCTAGGTTTGATGAGTTCAGAGAAACAATTTCATTCTTTCCTGGATCTTTGCCCAGTTTTTGAGGAATGTCTCTTTCCCTATGGTGCTAAAATAAGATTTTCCAGTCTTACTGGGAAGATGAAGTCTAATAAATTAGTTTTCTTATTGACCTGGGCTTCACAGCTAAATCAAAGGAAAGAACTGAGGAAATGTTTGAATCACTTGGGCAAAACTACAAACTATTCTCTTTAATTTGCAACTTTGGAGTTATAGCAGTGGTGGTATGGTGTGGGGAGCAGAGCTGTTCAGTCGTTGCTCTTTGCCCCCCATCCTACTACTGACTCATTCCTGGAATGGCTTTCCCAGTATAAACATCCTTCCTTTTCTCTGGAAAGATATATCAAAAGGGATCTATAATTCTTTTTCTTTCTAGCTCTTAGCCCCTAGACAGAGACAGCGCTTTGGCAAATGCATCCCTTTTAAATCTCTTTCTCTTCCTCTCCTGGGATGATGTTCACTCTCAGTCACCTTTTCCCAACCTCATCCCAGAAAACACATTTCTATTAGTAAATGCCTTTTTGTTAATGCTGTTTAAAAAGATTTAGTAAAAGTTTAAAACATAGAAAGGTTGATAGTCTTTCTCCTTGCCCAGTGGAAAAGACGCTAGTTCCCATGAGGGAGGCCAGCACAGAATTACCTTTTTAGGATCTATAAGGATTGAGCGATTGGGTTCAGCCACACATGCTCTATTCTAGAATCCTTGCCCCACCCCTTGTGGCAGATGTCTCTGCTGGTGTTTCTACTCTCCCAGTTGGTGTGAACATGGACTTTTCATAGAATCCTCTTCTAGTTCCTTAAGTTAGATCGCAGAGAGCTGTCTTCTTCCCTAAGCCTGGCCCCTGCCTGTCCTTACTGGAACCTCCTAGTTCTGGAACTATTACATTGTCTGCTAAGGATAACTTATGTGACTTAATCTTTCTTCGTAGAAGGAAGACCACATATGGCCTGGATTTTTAGCTAAACACCTTGTCATCTCAGATTAGGTACTAGGCTTTCAGAGGCCAACTTCCTTATGGAGTTATGCAGAAATGAAGTCTATTGTCTTCCCTCACCTCCCCCCCACCCCCAAAAGAGAACCAGAGAGAGTCAGCTGTGGGCATGGTTGTTAGAGAACTGTTTTGGAATTAGGGAGATCTGGGTTCAAGATGACTCACACATCCTCCTTGTGGTTATCCTTTATATTCAAAGAGGACCAAAATGACACCCCTATGTTTGAGTAAATGTACAGTGTGTCAGACTGGCTGGTCAGACCAATAAGAACTTGGAAGATTCTACCATAGGTCCGGCACAATTAGACCATATAAATATTTGGAATGGAATATCTCTAAATTTATGCATCTTGTTTGCCATTTGAACTACTGCAATTCTGCATCCTGTTTGCATAGTCCCAAGTAAGTCAATTCTTCAGACAACTGTCTAAGAGTAAGTTGCAACGAAGGTGTTGATCTGCATTGGTAGGGGAAAGTTCCTCACTAGAGTTCCCTATATGCAGGAAGTCAGAAGTTCTATAAAAAATGGAAGTGGACTAGATCAGAAACGGGTGGAGCTCAGTGGATGGGATGGTGAACTGGCTCTGGAGCCAAAAAGACATGGGTTTGGGCCTTGGTCTCTAATATTGAGGAGGTCAGGTGAACAGGAACATCAGAAAACTCTGTAAGGCTGTTCATTATAAGTGGGTTATCCATTGATGGGAGCCATATCTATATTGAGGATGTCAGAGGTACTTGGAATAGAGATCCTGAACAACAGCTGCCATTTTGGAAAGTGGATTGGCTCTGCAGTAAGAGGATTTGACTTTCAAATTCCACCTCTGACAGGTATCATTCAGGTAAGCTTAGGCAAGTCAACTAGCCTACTTCAGCTTCTGTTTCCTCTTCTACCAAATGAGAGGGTTGGACTAGATGGCCTCTGAGGAATCTTTCATGGGGAGCTTACTGTCAGCCAGTTGAACTCTGGACATAGAGTCAGGAAGACCTGAGTTCAAATGTAATCTCACACACTTATCAGCTATATGTCTGTGGGAAAATCAATCCCTTTTTGCCTCATTTTGCTCTACTGTAAAATGGGGTGATAATATCCTGGACAATATTTGTTAATCTCAGTACCTGGCACATAGTACGTGCTGTACAAATGCTTATTCCTTTCTCTTCCTTTCTCTCCTCTCTCCTTCTAGGTATTCATCTATATAATGCTATTTATATGGCACCTTTTATTCATACAATACTTTACAAAGTTCATTTAATCCTCACAGCAAATTTAGGAAATACTTAATGCTAATACCCTTACTTCCATTTTTCAGCTGAGTCAGATGAGACTCAGAGATTTGACCAAGGTCACACCATTAATATATGGCAGAAGACTTGAACTCAGGTCTCCTGATTTTAATTCCAACATCTCTTTCTAGTGTATGACTAGATAGATAGTTTCTTTCTGAATTCTTTTTTTGAAATTCTGCAAGAAAAAGATCAAGGCTATTTTTCAACCCTTTTTCATTTCCCTAGTGTAAATAGAATAAATATTTTAGAATTGACCATTAAAAAGAATAAATTTTAGTTAAAAATGAAAAACAACTTAGAGCTAAAGGGGAAAGGGGGATTGCTAGGTAGCACAGTGGATAGAATGCTGGACCTGGAGACTAGGAGACTCATAATCCTGAGTTCAAATTTGGCCTTAGACTCTTACTAAAGCTGTGTGTCCCTAGGCAAGCCACGTAACCCTATTTGCCTCAGTTTCCTCATTTGTAAAATGAACTGGAAAAGGAAATGGCAAACCACTCTAGTGTCTTTGCCAAGAAAACTCCAAATGGGGCCACCAAGAATTAGACATGATTGAAATGACTAAGCAAAAGCAAAAGTAAAAAAACAAACACACACAGTGTTTATTGTCAGTCACCTTTGCTAGTCAGAATTTTAGTTTTATAAAATATTGGGGCTAGAAAGAGCTAATTGGAGATTACCTAGTATAACTATTTTGCAGATGAGTAAACTGAGTACAAGTGGAGAAGTAAAGCTCTTCTACTGAAGTTATATAGGTAAGGAGTAGTAAAACAGGAGTTTTGAAAACTCCATACATAGTTATGTGATGTTGGACAAGTCAGGTCAACTCAATTCAAGAAAGATTTATTTAAATCCCTATTAAGGCCATCTTTCTGAGTCTCAACTTTATTATCCATCAAAAGAGGAAACTGGATTAGTTCATCTCCAAGATTCTACCTAGCTCCTTCATTTTATGATTCATTTTTTAAGTGAATATAGATGATGTTTATCAATGCATATGTTTTGAACATGGCCTTGTTTGGGGTGTGTATGAGGGAATATGACACAGCAGAGTGAAACTGTAGGGGAAGGTTGAAAGCTGTTGCTATACATATATTGGAGAGATTCTTCAGCCAGTGATAGTGTGGAGAGCATGTTGGACTCTGAGTGAAGACCTGATTTTCATCTCAATTCAGACACTTAAAAGCTGTGCGACTCTGGGCAAATAACTTAATCTAATTTAAGTCTCAATTTTTACATCTATAAAATGGTAACAATAATTTTAGCAATACCTCAAAGATATATATTTTTTGAGGATTGGATAAGATGTTGTAGATAAAACACTTTGTAAATCCCTAAATGCTATACAGTATAAGTTGAAGAGAGCTTATTTTCCAAATATGTATTTGCTGGATTGAGATTTGAGGATGGAGGAGGGTTTGCTTAAAGCCAGGTTTTTTCCCTAAGACTCACCATGATCCAATTCTTTTCTTTACTGTTTTTTGTAATCCCACTAATTGAGATCACCCAAAATGTTACCATGAGCTAAAGTCAACATCAATTAAAAATCCCATTTATATTCTATTTGAAAACACATGGTCTTCAAAAGTATGTAATTTTCACCGAACTTTCTCATCTGTTTGTCATTTAAAGTTCAGGCCATTTTCCATATTTCTATCAAATGCTGCCTCAGATGAAAGCCTGCCAAGTGATTGTACAAAATAACTTTCTGAAGTTATAAATAATCTAATACTTGCTGAGGGTTGACCTCACTATACAATAATATACAAATTAATGACTGAAGCCCAGGGGTAAAGGGGACTAAATGATCGCCTTCTTAGTGAGAGAATGGTTGAGCTTCTGCTTGTAATAATACATACAGTCATTTCTCTTCACCCACTTTATTCTTCCTGGCAACCTCTAGGAAGGTGGAATTCAGAAGAGACATTAGGGAACAGAGCTGTCTCTTGAATAGGATGGTTAAGTTGACTGACTTATGACCTATGCCTTTGGGAGTCCCATAGCTGTTCTGGTGACTAGGAAAGCAGAGGAAGATGGTATGTGGAAAATACCTCAGCCAGGTATAGAGGCATGTGTCTACAATTCTTGCTCCTGGGGAGGCTGAGACTGGTGGATTGCTTGAGCTCAGGAGTTCTGAGCTGTAGCAGTAGATTATAATGATTGGATATCCACACTATATCCAGCCACAATATGGTAAACCCACAGGAGCAGAGGGCTACCATGTTGCCCAAGGAGGGGTGAACCAGCCTAGGTCAGAAACAGAGCAAGTCAAAGCTTCCAACTCAGTCATCACTGGGATTGGGACCATGAGTGAACTCTGTACTTCCAGCCTGGGGAGATAGTAGACCCAATCTCAAACAAAAGAAAAGAAAGCAAAAAAACTCAATAATATCCTTTGACACAGACACTGAAAAAGCTCATGGATTGGTACTAAATTTCTAGAAGCAATGCTTCCCTCCCCCTTTCAATACAACCTGTAGGATGTATATTGTACTTTGTGCTCTAGAGCTCAAAATACAAGAACTAGAAGGATGTTAGGGTTGTCTGGTTTAATCCTTATATTTTGTAAGTGAGAAAACAGACCCAGGAAGGACAAGTCACTTTCTTAAGGTGACAAAGTCAATTGATGGCAGAGGAAAGCCTAGATTTCACCTTTTCTGACTCCTGAGTCTCTTCTGAAAAGCACTGTAGCAATAATGCAAAGCACTCTGGATTAGAGCTCAAGACTTGGATTCTCATCTTGATCTATTGCTAACTCTCAATTTGCTCAACCTCTTGAGGTCCTATTTCCTATTTCTGGGGAATAAAATGGTTGGACTGGAATGATTCTGAAGGTCCTTTCCAGCTCTGACATTCTACAGTTTTCATAGTAGTCCTTCGTAGCTGCTTTTGATGCTGATATTTCATCCACTTAAAAAATAATAGTGGGGACATGGGGATAGCTGTGGGGTAGGGAAATGGGTGCAGTGAGGGGACACAATATCACCCACTCAGGGACCTGTACTCTCTTGATGAAAAAGAGAATGTGGACCATTTGGCCCTATGAATGAACTTCCTAATGGCCATGTGTTTTGTTTATGGTCTTAGGTCAATAGGCAAAGTTGTGATGGTTGAGGTGCTTTTCCTTTTAGTCATGGTTTTACTTCTAAGTCCTCCAGGTGGATGAGGAGATAAATAGGGCACATACTCTTTGTCTTTCTCAAGTTGTTTTGAGGCATTTGTCCCTTCTATTTCTTCTCATCTGTTTTGAAGATAGAGCTTTTCCTGAAATGTCGGCAATGAACATTGAGAGGTTCCTTTTAAAAATCTGTTTTAAGACACCCAATGATTTACAGTGGGCCACATGGCCAGCTGTCGCTTGAGTTCATTAAAATGGGCCTCCCTGGAGGTCAGGTGGAACCTTCAAGTTCAAATATTTTTTAATCTGAAAAGACACATTCCAGTTCTTTCCAGGAGACATATCTAAGTGGCCCATCAGGTCAGTGGAAGACAGTGATCACTAATCAAGTGTCAGATACCATGGATGACATTTAGCATCACGGGCACCATCTTGGTGTCTGTAATTGGAGCTGAGGTCACGGATCATGCATGGTTCCCCCTCACAGTACTGATGAGAAAGCCAGCTTGGGCCTTAGAGGGTAGAAAGAGGTCACCAAGATGCCTGTAGTTACTTTCAACTATACCTCATGGGTTCTTGAGGCTCAATCACTGAAACTCCTACCTCAGACTGGAATGCAGAAGAAGGAGGGGTTGGAACTGGGGGATGTGGGGGTCAGGTTTCTAGGGAGGAATTAGGCTTCTGCTTGCAGATGATGGTACTGAGCTAACACACAAGCAAGCACTGTTGATTGGGGGAAGTGCTGAACTGATGAGATATTTACTATCTCTGGCCAAAATTCCTTCCTTCAAGCAATGGTATCTGAGATTAATTGAATTGAAATGCCATTGCTTAAGATTCCATAACAAACAGTGCTCCATAAGGCACCTTCTCCTCTCTTCTAACTCCCTTTGTGCTCCCCTGACCCTTCCTGTTCATAGTGTGCCTCAGGTATGTCATTCATTGGGCTGGATTATTTCATTGATCCTCATGAAACAATGACCGCATAAAACACCTCTCAGTCTAGAGATAAGCACTGATGCATGCCCTGCAGCTGAGATTAAAATCTGTGCCATAAATCTTTCCACAATACTGTATACTGTACACACTGGGACAGGCAACAAACTTGTGAACACAGGGCTGACACAACAAAAATCCACAACTTGAGATTCCATGTGATTAAGAGATTTGTCCTTATATTTGTGATGTACTAATCACACATTAGGGGTGTGGGTTAAGGTTGGTCATTAATGCTCCACTTCTTCCATGGAGCAAAACTGGGAATACATGTGTTAGGGATTTGGAGACTGTTTTGGGACAGTTTGTAAAATATTAATGATAATAATTTATTTATAATAAGAAAATAAGCAATCACTTTATATATGCTTTTTCATTTTAACCTTACAACTACCCTGTAAAGATGATATAAATAGGCATTGGTATTCCCATTTTACAGATGAGGAAACTGAAGCTTGGAGAAGATAATTGTGCCCTATATGCCCAGAGTCACACAATTAGTATGTAAACATCCAGAGTTTTTTGATTTCAGGTCTAATACTCCTTCTTTGATATCATGCTGCCTTTCTGACTTTTATAGATCAAAAATTGGTTTGTATAGAATCTAATTTTATGGAAATCCACTTGTTTTGAATAGGAAGAGGTTTGTAGTAATGTCATGGAATGCAGTTAGGACATTTTCCCATGCCTAATTTTTCATACTTCATGAGGAAGCCTTTAACAAATAGTAATTGAAGTATTGATTATCTCTATAACTTCTTACTTGAAAATATCACATTGTTAGTTTTGTAGACCAGCATCCTGGGGTTGCATCCTTAAATGGAAGCTGTTAGCTAGATTGATACTTTCAAATAAATAAGCTCTCAGTTTTCTGTGGTAAAGACATGGGGAAGAGGTAAAAAGAAAGAAATAAGATAATTGAAATCTTCAGATTAAATCAAAACATCATGACCATCCAAGACTTTAACTTTTCTTCCATGCTGATGACAAATCAAGCAACAAAACAAAACAAAATCCAAAGCAATCCCTTAGAATAGGAAGTCATAATATTTTTGCCAGTCAACTGGCACTGGGCAAAGCCATAGAAAGGCTTGAAGTCTGAGTAGTTCCTAAAGACTTGACAAAGGCTCTCCTGATAATGATCACAAATGCTTTCACCATGAAAGGATTAGGAGTCACTAGAACAGGTGAGTGAAAGTGGCTATAGAAGCACCTTTTCTGGGGATTTTTATGACAAAGACAGATGTCCCTCTGCCTGGGTTGCTTTTAGCGTAGTTGAGTCTAGGCACAAGGGAATGGATTAGGCGACCTTTCTGAGGTCTTCGCATAGTCCCATGATTCTATAAGTAATGAGTAGACAGAAAATTCTACTCAGTATTTGGTCAGCCATCTGCTCTTTCCCGAAGTCTACTTGATAAAGGCATGGCTATGTGGGTAGAAGGTGAGCTGTAATTAATTATCTATGGCATTGATGAAGTTCTCATAGGCTATTCCCCTGCTAATTCAGCACCATATTTACATCTCTTCCACACCTCCTTCGCCCCCTCATCCATGTTAACAGTCTATTTATGAACTCAGCTCTGTAATTAAATGTTTCATTTGCAAAGAAAATGATTCCTAGGAAAATCTGAGATGTGTTTATACAGGAGTATTAGGCCTTCTCAGACATTACATAAGAAATTTGTTCATGTTGGCTCACAGCTCTTAGCTTTTCAGATAATCTAATGTATTATGTTTCCAGTGTATGTAGATAACTAAATTTAATTTTTTCGAAATGCCTGCATGCAGAAAAGCCCACGTTATTGTGGGCATAATTTAAATTATTTATGTTCTATAAGAATGGAAGGAAATAAGAATTACAGGAACAGGATTCTAAAAACCTCTTAGGCTTTGTTTAGGGCTGCAAATTAATCAGATTTAAGCTTCCATCATTTTTCAGACCTTCCTCTCCTCCTGATCTTTTGGTCTGGCATTGACTTTGTCAGCATGTGGTTGTGCTTCCCCCATCAAGGCATTTCTCTGGGAGGTAGGTTATTGCCTTGTTAGAATGGAACACCTCTTTAACACCTAAATCTGCGGAGCAGAGACAATAGGAAAAATCGGGGGCTTAATTTGAAGGTTTGTCCTTGGGACTCCTTCCTCAGTGTGAGGATTGACTTCCACTCTGTCCCATATCAAAGGTAGTAGAAGTACATTGTATCTGAAGTTACACCAAATCAGCAAGATCATCTGAACCTCCCGAAATGGGAACAAATGGAGAAGGAAGCAAAGCAACCATTTTTATATAGTGGTCAGAGAGTTAAGAGCCACTACTCATGAATGGTATGCTATATTTCCTAATGGTGACTTGCAGTCAAAATTTTTCTACGATCTTCAGAAATGAATTCACCAACTTTCATCATCAGGGCAGCTAGGTGGCACTGGGAACAGAACACTAGGAACAGAGTCAGGAAGACTTGAGTTCAGACTTGCCACAGACATGTAAAAACTGGACGACTTCATTACTGTCTGCCTCAGTTTCTTCATCTGTAAAATGGGGATAATAATACCTACTTTCCAAAGTTGTTTCGAGGATCAAATGAGATATTTGTAGTTGGCTTATTTCTAAAGCACTTACTGTGATGTGTCTGTTTGCTAAAAACTCATTGATTATTTGAGGGATTGATTATAGGAAGCCTTCTGGCTGAAATCTAACATTCTAATCTAACATTCTTGGGAGATAAAGATGTCTGAGCTCCATTTGAAAGGGAAGGCTTTTCCTAATTAGAGAATAGATAGATGGTGCTCTATTTGGCTAGATCTGAAGAATTGTGGCTAGGGATAGGAACTAGATCTATAATTTCATTGTTATAAGAACTCCAGGATGAAGAAACTCCTTCTACTAATGATACCTGGAACCTTCTTTGCAACTTATAGATTTAGAGAGTTGCCTAGAAGACTGAAGAGTTAAGCAACTTGCCCAGGATCATATAGCCAATATGTGTCAGAGGTGAGACTTGAACTCAAGTCTTCTTGACTTGAGGCTTAAGGCTAGCCCTCTATCTCTTATATCACACTGCCTTTCAGCATGTTGATTTGTTACAAATGGGATTTAAAAATGTGGTTTGTCTAATTTTCCAGGATTTGTCTTCATGGTACACATATAAGGGACTCACATTTTTGGGTTCTTGAAACACCAAGTAACCACACAGATTTGGGTGTATTGGATGTTCCAATCCTGTCCAAATTGGCCACTCTAAGGGAGATACAGTATGTGTGTGCCTTGTGGCAACAGAAGGGGAGGAAACACAGGCAGTTATGGTCAATGATTCTTGGGGGAATGGATCTCTTCTCCAATGACTCATGAGTAATGAAGTTCGACAGCAGACTTCTTGGTGCCCAGAACCCGTCCACACCCAGACTTGATTTACATGGGAACCTTTTCTCAGCTCTGGCATCCAGAAAGGGAAATAGCAAATTTTGGGTGTTTGCTTATTTCCTTCAGTAATTTGGGTTGGGAGGAGGAAAGGCTGATTAATTATACAGCTCTGACTCATTAAAATACAAATTCCCTTTGAAATTAGAAGCAGGAAATGGATAGTCATTAGGCAAGCTTGGTGGGATGTTGGGTGGTCTCCAGCACTCATCCCTTAAGACACAGTTGGAAAAAGCATTTACCCTAAGCTATACCCTTTGGCGGACTTGAATGAAACTTAGGGTTAGACTTGTGGGGTTGTGGTGAAAACAGGACTCAGTGAAAAGTGTGGCTGCTGAAGGAGCCCACATAAGGGACCCTCAGACTAGGAATGGTTTGCCCATTTCCTGTCCCTGTTTCTCTTGGGGGCCCTACTGGGTAAATACTACCTTGTCTTGTGTGCCAAACCAATCTCTGGGCTCTCACCCCAGGTTGTCTGAAAGGCAATAGCTGGCTTAGTGCCCCAGAGCCGTCAGTGCCTTCTCCTCAGGAAGAAATAGCCATCCAAGAAAAGCGCCTGGCAGATTGAATATATGCTACTCTCAGTAACAAAATTAGGCCATGACTTTTACTAAGAAGAGTCCAGAGGACTAGGAAAACCAGTTCAGTGAAAGCTGAGAAAAACCACGTTTGCCTCATTTTGCTCTTGGTTTTAAAAATTTCATTTCATACTAAACAGCAAAGTCTTTGAATACTTATTTAGGTTGTTGAAGTGACCGTATCACTCAAGAATGTTCATTCTCAATGCTCTTGACTCTTGGTTTCCCCTCCCTTATTGTCTATTTCTTCTTAAAGTCCGGGAACCTGTCATGTATGGGAGAGGTAGCTTGAGAATAGCTTGTGCTTATATAAAATTTTATAGCCTACAAAGTAGTTTCCTTGCATCACTTTGATGAAGGTATACCAAAGTTCAATAGATCAGTGATCTTACTAATGTTCAGATTATTTCCAGTGGTGTCATTCATAACTCATCCACTTCTCTTCATCCCATGAGATTCTTGTCCTTGTTGTCCTAAAGCCTTTCCATGTAGCCTCTAGTCATTATGTTGAAGACCTTCATGTGGGTCTTTTTACATTTTGAGCATCCCACTAAAGCACGCAGGCTTTCACATCACTCAGTCTCAGTATATGACTGTCCCAGCTGCATTTTCTGATTAGGCATTCTTTAATATTTTTCCTTACAGTGCTTTTGACGTATTAAAATATATTGCAGCCCACTTTTTCTGCGAATGTGCCATTTGCTGCCCTTTGGAAACCCAATTGAGGCTATGTAGTATTATTTTCACCATTCTGTAGGTGAGAAAACAAGTTCAAAGAATGTAAATAACTTGCCCAAGGTCACGCTTCTAGGAAATAATAGATTTGGAACTTAAGTTGAGTTCTTTTGACTTCTGGTTAGCATTCTTTCTTGTATAGTATGCCATCTGTTTCTCTTTCCACTATATTATTTGGGTACTCAGGTGACCACATAAAGGAGGAATATAATCAGCAGTATCTGTGAGGCTTATGGACAAGGGCAGGGAGTGGTATTTGTTTTACTTTATACATATATTCTATGAAAATCAGGTTTAGAATATGGGGAAGTTGCCAATTATCTATATGTATGTGTATATGTATCTTTATATCTCTCTATCACAAGACTTTAGTTTTCAATTAAATAATTGTGCCTTGGTTAAATTGGCTGAGATACTGCTACTGCACAAAGCTATAACAAGACTTCTTAAGAAAAAAGTTCCTTTCATATTTATTCAGAGAATGCCAGAATTCATTCAAGAGATAAGAAAGTCCAAATTTGCCTGAGATTGAACTTTCTTTTTGCCCAGATGTGACAACAGCACCATAAACCAGAGTAGGGTTTTTCTCCTGATAGTTTTAGAGTTGGGTTGTATCTAAATTTAGCTCCAAATCTTATTTTTTTTTGTATCTTATTTGTCCCGGCTCTGGTGGAATAAACATTTGGGATGGACTAGGAATTTAATGTAATAACATATAGTTTGAGAAATCCAAAATGAGGTGAGTTTTTGAATGAATGAAAACATATTTCTAATTTTGTGTTAGGTACTATGCTAGATGTTGGCGATCCAGACAATCAAACCAGTTCCTGCCCTTAAGGAGTTTACATTTTAATAAAAGAAGACAAAACATGTAGAGGACCTACATTTGGAAAAGAGTATGTGGTACAGGCATGGAAGTGTAAAATTTAAATTTAATAACAATAATGATAATTCCAGGTTCTTATTTTTTTCCATAGAGTTTTATTAATAATCACTAAAGATAGAGGAAGTAGATTAAAGCCTAATGTAACCTAACTGACCACTGCCTGGCTCTCGGCCAAGCTCCCCAGCACCTGCATTCACATCTGTCCATTCACGCAACATAAACATGCAAATGGGATGCTGGATAAGATGAGTTGGGTTGGACAACCCTTGGGGAGAGAATTCTATCTACACAGAGGCATGGTTTGGAAATGACCAGGAAGTGATTTGGAGTCTTGGCTCTAGGTGAGGTAGGGTGACAAGTTCACCAATCAGAACTCTGGATCGCAGGGAAGTCTGTATGGAAGTGGTATGAGGAAGAGGAAGATCAAAATGAGGTCAACATGGTTTGGAAATGGTTGGGAATTTTGTCCAATGAATTGTTGAGAAAATCAGTTTTTTTTTTTTCTATTCTAGTCTCCAAGTAGAAGAATCCTCTTGAAGTATAAAGTAAGGGCAAAAGTTTTATACTAACTGGTCAAACTTTGTTGTATTTGTTTTTTAAGGTCAATGAATTTTGCCCAAGATTTGCAAAAGGGGTACTTTGTTATGACAGAAATGATTATATCATTCAAGAGAAAAGTTCCCAATGAAACTGTAGCATTGCTCTTTTAGGCACTGAGATGTTATATTTCAAGTCAGAATAAAGGCAAAACTCAGAAGGGTTCTACTTGATGGTCCTCTGCTCTTCTCCTCTGTGTTGGAAAGGTGTTTTTGCTTTGGACTGGTGCTAGAAACCACCAAATTCCAAATCCTGTTAGTTTCAGTTTCTTCCTTTCCATTCTCACAGCCACCACACTATTCCAAATTCTCATCACCTCATGCCTTTGGCCAACTGGCAAAATCCTAAATGGTTACCTTGTCTCCATTCTCCTTTGCCTCTAATTTCTCTTGCCCATGGTTCAAATCTCTGCTAATTCCAATTCAGTTCCACAAATAATTCCCATGTTTTTGCACCATGGGAGAAACTCTACTAGGTGCTAGTTACATAAAGACAGAACCAAAACAATCCTGTCCTCAAAAAGTTTGCTGGTGCAAGCAAATATGCTGGAGGTAGACAATATAAACGTAAGTAAGCATACCATTAGACAAAGTAACTTCTGAGGGGAAAGAGCATAACAAGTAGGAGGATTAGCAAAGACCTTTGGCAGGAGATGTCATTGATTTTGTAGGAAACTAAGGATCCTGGAGGGTAGGGGTATGCGTGTGGGAGCTAAGTGGCACAGTGAATAGAGGGTTGGGCTTAAAGCTAGGAAGTCATCTTCCTGAATTCAAGTCTGCCCTCAGATACTAGCTGTATGACCCTGGGCAAGTCACTTAACCCTGTTTGCCTCAGTTTCCTCATCTATAAATGAGCTGGAGAAGGAAATGGCTAGCCACTTCAGTATCTTTGCCAAGAAAACCCCAAATGGGGTCAGGAAGAGACAGATATGATGGAAAAAAGAATTAACAACAACAAATAATTAAACAACAATAACAATAATAGAAAAGATTGTTGGAATCTGAATTGGGAAGACCTGGATTAAAAGCCCCATCTCTGACACATAGTAGTTTGAGTGCCTCTAATCTCAAAATCTCTAAAATTTTAGATTGGGGCAGGAAGTGGGGAGGGGGTAGAGAGGTGGCTCTGTGGATTGAAAGCCTGGTCTAGAGATGTGAATTCCTGGGTTCAAATGTGACCTCAGATACTTCCTAGCTGTGTGACCCTGGGCAAATCACTTAAGCCCCATTGCCTATAGCCTCTAGTGTCTAGCACAGTAAGTTTCTATTGATTAATGTTTATTGATCTGCCATATTGGCCAAAGGGGCACCTATCTGGGAAGTGGATAGAGTGCCAGACCTGGAGTCAGAAAGACTCATCTTCCTGAGTTTAAATCTGGTCTTTGCCTCTCAAACACTAGTTTTGTGATTCTGGGCAAATCACTTACTGTTTGTCTCAGTTTCCTCATCTGTAAAATGATCTAGAGAAAGAAATGGCCAACTACTCCAGTATCTGGCCAGGAGTCAGACACAACTGGAAATGATTCAATCAACAAACAATATCAGCCAATGTTTTCAGAATGAACCATTAAAATTTAAGGTGACATAAAGTCAAAGTGAAAAGGTTATTTTAGACTAAAGTTCTTCTACTATTGGACAGTTTATAGAGACCATAAAATGTTGACTTTTAGAGTCACTGGCACATTTATTTACACATCTAAGATCTCTTTTCTCTTTCCTTTTACTCTAGTGAGAAGTCAAAATTTCGGTAGAAGAGTTCAATTCAATTCAAGTTAAACAAAAATGTTAAACTCCTTAGGTGCAAGGTACTATGGATATAAAGACAAGACAGAGTCACTGCCCCCCAAACCTTATATTTTCTAAAAGACTGAGATAATTTGAGGGGAGAAAGAGAACCAACCAACCAACAACTGGGGTGTGAAGGTGGGAAATCAGAAAACACTTGTGTAGAGAGGAGAGCACCTTGCAGGAGTATTCTGAAACCAGCTTGAGAGAACTGATTGTTCAGTTTTTAGTAAGAACATTTACAACTTGGAAACTGGAAAATGCTACAAATTGGGGCTTGATTTGGCTGGTTGTTTAAATTTATGAAAGTATCAGAGTAGGGGAAGCTCGCTGGTTCAGTGGATTGAGAGTCAGGGCTAGAGATGGAAAGTCCTGGGTTTAAATATGGCCTCAGATACTTCCTAGATAGGTGACCTGGACAAGTCACTTATCCCCATTGTCTATTCCTTACTACTTTTCTGCCATGGAACCAATCCACAATATTGATTCTAAGATGGAAGGTAAGGGTTTCTAAGAAAAGGAAAGAAAGAAAGTTTTAGAGAAAATAACAATGCAAATTAAATTTAAAATTTGTCAGGTATACAATTTTGAAGAGCTGGTTGTTCAGCATTTACCAGTATGCCCTTGGGTTTGAACTTTGAGGAAAGTTCAGTATTTGAAGAGGCAGAGGTGAAAATAAGAATGCATTCACGGTGTAAGGGACAACTTGTACAGATGCAGAGGTAGAAGGTATATTGCAAAAGCTAAAGAAAATGTGCAAGTCTGGAAGGAATGTAGAAAGTAAGAAGGGAAATAAGGTGAAATAATTCTGAAAAACAATTGTGGAGAACTTTAAATTCCAGCTGAAGAGTTTGTAACTTATCTTAGCAGCAATAGGGATTTTCTAAACATTTCCTAGTAGATGCATGACAAATTCAAACCTGTTCTTTAGGAAAGTTATTTTAGTAGCTGCATGGAGAATAGACGGGAGAAGGGTGAACCTGAAAGCAAGGAGACAGATGAAGAAGCTCTTGTAGTCATTCAAGAAAGAGAGGATGAGGAGAGCCCAAGCTAGGAGAGTGTCCATGAGAGAAGAAAGAAGGACATACATATGAAAGAGGATTTGGAAGTAGAACAAAAATTGTTATGTTACTGGATGTGGGGAGTGAGAGAAAAGGACGAGATGAGGATATCTCTGAAGTTGTGAACCTGAGCCACAGGGAGATGTCATTGCTAAGATAACAACAGGACCCATAGATGCTCAAGCTCCAAATGCTTTAAAGGGATCCTTTTGGGTGACTATGGAAAATCTTTTGGGAAAAATGTTAATTTTTTATCTTAATGCCCATAATCATTAAAATAAGAACATTTTGGTCAGAATTTTGGAAAATTAATTCTGTCAAATGATGAAGATATCAGATGTCTAGGAGGACACATTTTCTTTTCTGAAACTGACCATCTGTCTTCACTTGCTTAGAGGCAGCATATCACAAAGGATCGAGGACTATGAGTTGGAAATATTTGTTTTATATCTGGCTTTTGACATTTCCTAGTTGTATGACTCTGGACAAGTCATCGAACCTCTCAGAGACCCAGTTTCCTCATTGATTGGAATGGATGGAGGGAAGGAAGGAGTCAGGGAAGGACAGAAAGAGGGAAAGGAGGGGTGAGGAAGGGAGGGAATGACAAGATGAGAGAAGCAAAGAAAGAGGAGGGAGGGAGGGAGGGAGGAAAGAAATGAAGGGAAGAAAGAGGAAGGGAAAAGGGGAGGAAGAAGGGAGGAAAGGAAGGAAGAAGAAAAAAGAAGAGGAGGAAAGGAGGGAGAAAGGGAAGGATTTGAGGAAGGGAATGAAGGAGAATGAGAAAGAGAGAAGGAAGGAAAGAAGAGAGAGAGAAGAAAGGAGAGGAGGAAGGAGGAAGAGAAAGAAAAAAATAAAAAGGAAGCAAAGGAAGGAAAGAGGGAAGGAACAATAGAGGGAGAGAAGGGAGAAAGGAAGAAATTAAATAAGCATATATTAAATGCCTACAATGTGCCAGGCACTGTGCTAAGCACTTTACAAATATTATTTCATTTGATCTTCATGACAATACTGGGTTGTAGGTGCTATTATTATCATCATGATTTTACAGGTGAGGAAACAGAGGCAAATAGAGGTGAAGTGGTTTACCCAGGATTCTACAGTCTGTAAGTGTCTGAGGATAGATTTGTATTCTTGACTTCAGGCCCAGTTTTCAATCTACTGTGCCATCTTGCTGCTTTTTTTACCTATAAAATGGAGCCCTCTGTAAGTGTCAGATATTACTATTATTTAGCTAGCCCTTCTTTTACTTCATGTTGATCTCATGGAAATGATAAAGGAAGACTGGTCTACATGGTCCCCCTTCCAGTGGAAGCTGGATTTTTATTGCTTGGTTTCCTCTACCTTTTCTTAGATTAGTCTTTTGCTTAGACTCCCGATAATGCACAGAAGAGGCCACTTGGAGGAAATCAAAAGGCCAGGTTTCAGGTTGGCATGGACAGTTGGATGTCACAATATTCTAGGTATCATTTGATGCCTGTAAACAGAAGGAATGGGGCAACTGGGCCTGGCTCAGGATCCTGGAATGTGGTGTCAGTCACAGGGCAGCCTTTTCTGAAACCAGACCCTGTCTTGACCCTGATTAATTACTCAGGAGTTGTTCACACAACTAAATTCCTGCTGTCAATGGGTCCTGTGATGTATTTTGAGGCTGCCAATGAAAATAGAGCAGCTCTAATCCTAGTGAGCCTGCCCTGAGGCTGGGTGGGATGTCCTGTGGAATGATTATCATGTGATGAGGCTGCCCATGCTTGCCAGATCTCCTTGGCTTCCCTGGTGTAATGTTCACAGGCTTTCCCCCTCTTTCTTTTTAAAGGGGCTCACCTTAAAGGGGCTCTCTCATGGGGATCACACATTCACAAATTCCAAATGTATTATTATTTTATACATTCAATAGCCTCATATATTATCTCTGAAAGAGATCAAGAACTCAGTTAAAACTAGTAACCTCAATTTCCCAGGATAGAAAATGACTAAAGTAGAATCATTCTGTTAGATTTCCAACAGCTCATTAAAATATTAGATTGGCAAAACTGGATGCCATTGAATATAATTTCAGAGACCCTATGGATTCATTGTTTTTTCAGACTCCATTCTCCCTAGTTGCTTCTTTTTCCACTTTTCTTGAAAATGTTGAGATTGGCAGAAAAATGAATGGATCTTAGAAGTTGTCAAGTCCAACCTGAGGCTTATCTAATCCAATGAGTTACTCTGTAATATACTTGATAAATGGTCATCTGCTTTCTCTGGTGAAGGAAAATGTACTACTTTCTAGGTAAGCCCATTCTACTTTTGGGTGACTTGGTTGGTAAATTTTTCCTCATATCAACCTTAAATCTGCCTCTTTGCAACTTCTGCTCAAAATAACTTATCCTGCTAAAGCAGAATGTCTAATCACTCTTCAGTGGGATAGGTCTTCAAGTACATGAAGATGTCATCTATCATGTCTTTCCCTGAGTCTTCCCTAAACATCCATTTCTGTTTTGTGTTAATTTAGCTCATCAGACAGTAGTTTATAGATTATTTCCTGTTCAGAGAGTCTGTTAAACCTCCTAGGAAGCTTTGAAAAGCTTACTTCTTTTTTTCCTGGGTTATACATGTATTAGCATGCAAAATATACTTCCATGTTGGTCATTGTTATAAGAGAATACTCATCTAAAATTACCCCCCCCAAAAAAAAACCCATAAATGAACTAATGTGAAAAAAAGTATGCTTTGATTGGCATCCAGCTCTAGTAGTTCTTTTTCTGGAGGTGGATAGCATTTTTTGTCATAAGTTCTTCCAAATTGTCCTGGATCACTGTATTGCTGAGAGTTGCTAAGTCTTTCAGAGCTGATCATCATATAATATTGTGTTACTTGTGTGTAATGTTCTTCTGGTTCTGCTTATTTTACTCTGCATCAGTTCATATAGATCTTTTCAGAAAAGCCTTACTTAAAAAAAATGGAATATTGTACTTAAAAGTCAATAAACTGAAACTACATGTTGCCATTCTGGACTCATAAGCCCTTCCCTAGATGGATTGGGCAGAGTTTTTGAGCAATGTCGTGTCAGACACAACCCTGAATTGTCTCAGATAGGTTTAAATAAGCCTATATAATAAGTTATGGACTCTGTCTAATATGGAGGACTGACCTCACCCAGTGGGTGATATCAAGTTCAGTAAGAGATTATAAAAGCTCTTTATAAAATTACTTTACCCAAAGTAAAAGGAAAGAACACTGATGTTTCTTAGCTCCTCTGGCTACTTTACCACATTTAGGGGAAAGAGGCTTCAGAAAAATTCCAAATACGAATGGTTAGCTTCCAATCTCCGTTGACTCTTGATGCACCTAAATCCTACACAGGAGGTCAACCCCAAGCCCCCATAATGGCAGCAGAAATGGAGCTGAGTTACAGGTAAATCTGGGCTGTTCCCCATAAAAGGTTGATTGTAAGCCTGGCATTCTGTTGCCTTTGTCTCCAGAACTAATAAAAGATCGGGTTATGACCAGGAACTTACCATATATTTAGTTAGACTTTGGCTTAGAGTGATTCTGTGACAGAAGAGAATAATGCTCTTTCTTGGACCCCTTTCTGGCCAGGCCTATAGCAATCGTTTAGTATAGAATTACCTCAGAGGACCACTGGGCACTACCTCCATGGCTTGCAAAATAATCTAGGCTCTGTCCTTTGTGTCCAAGAGCAGAAGCAGCTAGAAGCTCTCTGGCTTGTGAGGATGATAATTTGCCTAACCAGTTTTGTGTTGGCCACGTAGTCCTGTAGACTAAAATCTATCTCTGTCTTACTTTTTCATTTAATGTTTGAGACTCTAAAGTTGGAGAAGGAAGGCACAATATTTGCTTTAGAAATACCAAGAAGCCATTACCTAAAGCAGGTTCTTAATTCATGCTACCTGATTTGATGTTGCTGTTTTCATAACACTAATCTTTCCTCCTCTATATTTTTTAGAGCTTCTCTCAAAACTCAGCTCCTCCTCTCAGGGTGTAGCTTTGCCTGATCTCCCTTCTCATTATTGTTCTGATCTTTCTCATATACTCGTGTTCAGGTTTAGCTGTGTACATGTCAATCAAAAAAGAATTTATTTAACACTTAATTTGTGCCAGGCAATGGACTAAGTACTAGGGATACACAAAAAGGGCAAAAACATAGTCTCTGTCTTCAAGGAACTTACTTTCTAATGGTAGAAATAGAATGTAATTAACTAGATAGACACTATATATAGAATAGACAGGGAAATCTGAAAGGGAGAAGAAAGCATTAGCTGAGGAGTCTGGAATGGCTGGTTGTTGTTCTTTGTAGTCCAAGAGGACCACATTGACATCACTATGTCAGGGTCAATGTATAGCCTGTCTGATTGAGACCACTATGAGCTTGGAGGACCATTTGGGATCAAGATGTCTCTAAACTGAAACATTTCATTTTTTGGGGGGGCTACTGCAATTCTGCTTTGCTCATAGAGTGCAGCACCTTCTTTGATGTGGGCACACCATGCTGGATGGTCCTATGCCAATGTCTCCTATGTTTTACAGCTGATACCAAAATTCCTCAAGAAGATTTTTGGAGTATCCTTATATTTCTTCTTCTTACCTCCATGTGAATACTTACTTTGTGTGAGTTCTCTGTAAAATAGTCTTTTAGGCTAACTTAGTGAGTAGGGTGATCCCCTACTCAATCTTCCTATATTCTCACAGTATAGTAGAAGTTCTTTTATTTTATTCTCCCAAGAATGGGCACTGACACATCAATGTTACAAACATTACAGTCAGTGAGTGTGAAATATATGGGCTCACAGCCTTCCTTTTATCCTGGTGCCTGCCTGCTGCAAAGATGGTCCCTCTCCTTGATCACCATTGGCTGATTTTTTGAGAGTCACAATCTTATCTCTGAAAGTTAGTTAATCTGAATGTGCAATTTACAAACCCAATTTTCCCAATTATTCAAGCAGGATTTAACCAATCAAAATAAGGATTGGCCTTTAACCAATCAAATAAAGGACTGTTTCAATCCTATCTATTTGAAATCCTATAGCCTTCTCACCCATCCAAGTTGGAGAAAGTTATATACTGCTCTTTCTGGGGAAAACAAAACTTGGCTTGTTTATCTCCTCAGGCAGATGTACTTCCCTGAGAGGAGTCTATGCTATCTATTTTTCCCTCACTTATGTCTGGCATTCAAACAACATGGCCAGCCCATTGGAGTTGTGCTCTTTGTGGCAGAGCATTCCAGCAATGGGGTGTGGGGGAGGACAAGAAGGGCAAAGACATGGATTAGAGTTGGGAGGTTGAGTGTTGTATTCCTGAAGGTTATATTTGTGGAACCACAAGAAGGACAGTGTAGTTAGATCTCAGAATATGTGGAACTAAGGTGTAAGAAGGCTAGAAAGGCAAAAAGATTCCGGACTGTGAACAGATTTCAGTGCTAAATAGACAACTTTAAATTTGAACTTAGAGTAATAGGGAGCCACTGGTACTCTTTGGGAGTGGGGAAGAATGACAGTGAACTTAATACTTTTTTACTTGCAGTATCTCTAGAGTAAAAATGAAGACAGGGGCCATTTTTACTTTTGTTTTTGTCTCTAGCACTTTAACAACAGGTACACAGTTCTTAGCAAACACTTAATGAATTGATGATGATGGTAATGAACTTGGAAAATATCAACTCAGAGTTCTGGATAAGAAGACTGTCTTTGGTTGTTTGCCATCCTCTTGGATTTGCAAATCAAGATATATCAATGTGATTATTTAAGAGTCCACTGTGTGCCAGGCATTGTATTAAGTGGTTGGAATACAAGAGGCAAACTACAGTCCCTGTTCTCAAGAAGCTTACAATCTGATGGGGGATACAGCTTGTAAACAAATCTATATATAGCAAACTATTTACAGGATCGATAGGAAATAATTAACAGAGGGAAGGCACAAGCTAAGATTTAAAATACCACCTAGCATTTGCATTTTCATAATTTATTTAGTAATTTGAAATTTTACCATTTCATAATTTTACATTCATGATCTTGTTTGAGATTCGCAACAACCCTGTGAGGTATGTGGATATAGATAGCAGTATCTTCAATTTTAAAATGGTAAAGCTATGTCAGCTTTGGGATGGGGGATGGAAGAGGGGAGGGAAGGAACATGAATCATGTAATCATGGAAAAAATACTTAAAAATAAATGAAAAATAAAGTAAAATGGTAAAGCTAAGTACAGAAGGGTTGCTTAAAATCATTCAACTACTTAATGACGAACCAGGATACAAAGTCACTCCTAGTCTAATGTATCTGCTGAAGGGAAATGTGTGAATTCTGTTAGTTCAGTGGAGAAAATGAGGGAAAGTGAAGGGGTGAAATGGAAGTTTCCTATTCTCTAGGGCTGCCTATAAAAGCTGTCTTTCATGCCAGGGCACCACCCTATCTCAAGAGTGTTCTCTTAATATCCAGCCTTCAATCCTGGAATTATTAATGGGATCTCCCTGCTTTTGGGGAATATGCAAGAAAATCTTTAAATGGGGAAACTCTGGCTTGTTACAAAGGCCAACTGTTGTTTGGCTGGCTTATACTTCTCCCCCTCCCCTAAATTCTCATTCTAGTATTGGATGAACATATTGCAATTATGCTAATTAAGCTGGCTGGTCAACCTGAGGCCATATGGGAGGGGCACTGATGTCCCTAATTGTTTCCCTCACTTCCTAGGGCAATTGTCTGGCTGACTCTCCAGAAAAAGAACAGGTCCTAGGACTGGCAGCAGCCAAGAACCCTTCAGCCTAGGCCTTATGCATTATTTCATGTATTTTGACTTATTACATGACAGATATGCTGTGCTCTGACTGGGGAGAATTGGAACTGAGTACTGCCTGGGGTACTTTCTAGCTGTGTGTTCATGGGCACGCCATGAACAGGCACTCAGACTTGTTTTCTTATTGGCAAAATGGGAACCATCATATTTGTTCTTCCAATCTCACAGGGTTTTGAGGAAGGGGCTTTGTTGCAGTGCTGGAGAAAAGGGGAGCTGTGATGTTGGTATGCTTGTTAGGCTTGAGCTCCTATAGACTGTGAGAGGGTATATAGAGAACAGGTGCTAGGAATGGGATGAGGGGATGAAGGGCAGTTTCTGCTTGGTAAGGTTGAGGCTTTGGACTGGAATTTGGCAAAACTGATCTTCCTACTTCCCTCTTCCTTGCCTCCCCCTAAATGACTTTTTAAAATCCCTTGTTCTCCATCAAACCAGAACTTTGATCTCCTCTGGAACCCTCTAGTCCAACACAGTATTCCAGGCTCTAGGGAGATAAAAGGCAGGGGGGAGGAATGGAGGGCACAGTACCTGCCTTCTAGGAGCTAACATGGGAGTAGTTCTGATCATATAAATAGATAAGTACTGACATAATTATTTGAGGGGGAAGAGACCATGAAACATTGGGATACAGGGATCCGGAAAAGCTTCCTGGAGGAGGTGACACATTAACTGAGCCCTGAATAAGGCTAGAAATTCTGAAAGGTGAAAGAGTTGGGGGAGGGAGGAACAGCATGGGCAATGAATGGTCTGGAGGAGGATGAGAGTACTGAGATCAGCCACCAGCAAGCCATTCATTTGTTTAGTAAATCCATATCAAGATGTTAGTGACTTAATGTGTTAGTCTTCTGGGGAGTATAAACACTTTAAAAGATAAACTATAGGGAGAGAAATAATAACAACAAAAACTACTGAAAACAGCATGTTGCTCTAGTACAACATATTCATTGATCTTTTTGGTTTAAAAAGGGCTTTTATGTATCACATCTCATTTGAGCCTCACCAGAGTCCTCTGAGGAAGATGGTAGAAGTATTATCTCCATTTCATAGATGAAGAAACTAAGGGTCAGAGATGTTAAGTGATTTGTCAAGGGTCTCTTGGCTAAAAAGTAGTGGTTCTGGGATTTTGACCTAGGTCTTTTTTCTCCAAGCCATCTAAGTCAGTTCCAAAGTAAAAGCAAGCCATCATGAACTACTATGGCCTGACTCAAAGGGTGTAAGATCAGCTCACTCAATGGGTGGGGAGATGAGTAGCATTCTACCTTCCTTGGGACAGTCCATTGTGGGACTTATCTCTAAGAGAACCTATCCTTAGTTCTCAGACATTCCCCATCTTCACCCCTTTCCTCCCATGTACAAACTCCCAATATCTCCCCTTCTGAATTGGGCATTGATCCCTTGAGGCATTTACAACCTAATTATTACTCAGGTGCCCACAAGAGGAACTGTGCAGGAGCTAATGGGAAAAATGATCCTTCCAGTCCCCTTGCTCCCAACCCCAATCCTCAAATCACTTTGTGGATGCAGCAGACGGTACTTTGGTGGTAGGTACTCTGGGAGGGCTGTCTATACTGTGGGGCAGTACCTGATGAGAGGTCCCTTCCACAGGGCAGCTAGGTTTTACAGTGAATAGAGCACCAGTCCCGGAGTTGGGAGGACCTGGCTTCAAATCTGATCTCACAATTCCTAGCTGTGTGGCTCTGGGCAAGTTACTTAAACCCAAGTGCCTAGCCCTTGCCACTTTACTGTCTTAGAAATGATACTAAGTGAATGGGACATTAGTTGCACCAGATGAGCAGGCATGGATAGGTCTTGGTCTGTATCATTGACATGATTACATTCCTTTCCCTCTTCAATTCATCCCTCTTCTCAATAACCCTATTGTTGAGAACATCATTTTCCCCATCACTTAGGTTCACAACCCAACTGTACACTTTGTTTCCTTATTTTCTCTGATCCCACCTTTTTAGTCAATTGTCAGATCTTGTCTTTTCTACTTCTACAGCATCTGACCCATTCCCTGTACTCATTCAGTACCCTAGTTCAGTCTCTCATCACTTCTCACTCAGATCATTTTAGTAACCTCTTAATTGGTTAGTCAGTCATTTTTAAAGCCTGTACTATGTACTACTTTCTCTTCTTTACAATTCATGCTTCAAACAATGGCCAAAATGATTTTCTTAATATGCAGACCTGACCATGTCAGACTCCTACTCAATAAACTTAAGTGACTCCCTATTGATTTTAGGATCAAATATTATTTTATTTCAACCTCATCTTTTTAAGATTTCTATTTTTTAATGTTTGTTTTTTCCTTTAATTTCACTAATATTTCTATTTATTATACAATGATATAATAATAACAGAATAATTATTATAGTAGAGTTGTATATGCATCTAACTTACAAATAAATATATCCATATGTGTGTGCTCAAAATTTTTTTACTGATGAGGTTTGTGAACAAAAAAGTTTAGAAACTATTGAAATAGGACACATTGTATTTCTATTGTGGAATTCTAGTCAGCATGACTATTTGTGTACTGAATGTTTTCTCAAATCATATCAAATAGATGATCCTATATTTTGTCCACTTGAAAGATCAGCTCTGGCAGGATTTTATAGCAAACAATCAACCCTCTCCCTCAAACATAGGCAAGTTTTGTTTTGTTTTCTTTTCTTTTCTTTTCAATTTTCTGTCTTCTTTGTGCCTGGAAAATCTACTGAGTGATACCTGACATGAATCTGTTCTCCCTTTGCCCCAGAAAGGTCTGCTATCTTGAGCTTTTTTCAGTAAGTGAGCATTAAAGAATTACCAAGGTTTATCATGAACATCATACTGAAGAATCTACCTCATCAGTTTCATGATGGAACAGATAGAAGAAACGATCAACTGATCCACCTTCTTATTTTACAGATGAGGAAACTTTTGCCCAGGGAGTAGCAAAGGTACAAATTTAAATTCAGATCCTCTGACTAAAAACCCAGCATTCTCTCCAAGCAATTGATAAGCTTTTGTTAAGAGCCAATGACAAAGACACCAGGTACTATTTCCTGTTTCCTCCCTTCTTTCTCCTCTCTTTCTGTGTTTTCTCGGGTGCTTCTTTTTTGCATGTTACTATTATGTCAAACATAACACAGCTGCAGAAGACCCAAAAGGAAACCCCACGTTATGAGTGCATAACTGGCTGATTGCCCATAAGGTTTGTCCTTTGTTTTTAGGCTGTGTAGAGTAGTTTTTATTAGCTATGAATCATCTGGTTGTAAATATCCTGAATCCAGTTGTAAATAATCAATAACTAGGCTGCAATGTAGAAAACTAATTTGATTTGCTTTAAGCAAAGGTACTCATTAGGTGTAGCAATAGGAAAGAAGAAGACAAGCTTTCTACACTTGCTTAAGGTGCTTTCTATAGATGTGTATGTTAGAAGCTGTAGTTTCTTTTCTTCTCTTTGCATTCTTTCCACATTTTTCAGGCCAATTTGTTTTGTCTCTTTTTGTCTCTTATAGCACTCATCTAACTCCCCCCCCCCAATTCTTCTATGGCTTTTCTATCCTTATTTCTGTTTTTTAACCACTTGTCCTTTCCTTATCTATTTTTGCTTATCCATCTCTCTGCCTCTGTCTCCCTTTACTTCCCTTGCTTATGCCCCATTGACCTTGAATTTCCCAATATAAAACAGCATCAGAGCTGTGGGAACACCTAAACAGGCAGACCCCCAGAAATGGCAGGCTTTGGTGGCACTCTCTCCTCCCCTCCTTCCCTCCTTTCTTCCTTCCTTGCCTCCCATTGTATAACCTGGTCTAGGTAATATGGCTCAAATGGTCCATTATCTGGAGGATGTCTCATAACAGTGGGCGTTCTGACCTACAAAGCAATGTGAGCCATTGCAGTAACTACACACAACAGGCTAAGTGCAGGGCAGAATTTCAGTTCTAAATCAGAAATTACCCTGGATTCCTGGCACTATAAACCAGATCACTAATACCCAGTGATTTTATTAGAGTCTCTCTTGTGGGTGGGGATTACTTTTTTTTCATTTCTTAATGCTAGTTAAAAGGGGAAAATGAAAAGCTCCCTCCTCCGAAAAGAACTTTGGCAGGCAGACAGTAATGACCATGGAACAGACTGTTTAAATATTATTTACATATTATTTGAAGTCATAACATGGTCTTGTGCCTATTTGTGCTATGGTAAATGGCTGTTCAATTTGCTATTCTTAGCAAGGTTAGGGCAATTAAATTGGAGAAAAAAGATGAAAATCAAGGGCAAGCAGTTAAAATGAGGACCAGAGGAACTGTCAGCCATTAAGGCTGCATCTCCAAGAGCTAAGCGAAGAGGAGAGTTGAGAGATTAACTCTCTGAATTTGATCTGCCGGGATAACAGGAACTAAATAAGCTGCCTTTTCCACAATTACAGGTTACCTCCTGTTATCGACAACCACCTCCATTCTCCACTTCCCTTTGCCTTCCCATGGCCCTACAATCCAATGTGGAATGAGTTCAGTTAAGTTTGCTAACAGTCTGCATTGGTTCCCAATCCGGGAGCTATAAAAAAAGATGGGAGAGAAAGGGATAAACAAAATAAGGGTTAGGTCACATGCTCTATTAGTAGCTACACTAGCATAGTTTTATATTTGTATACTAATTAAATACGATACTAGCATGTGAGTACTAATAAAATATAATGACATACATTTCAAGAGGAGGATTTGTGGGAGAATGTGGACAAGAGTCACAGGCACGGACGGATGGAGATCTGTTCCTGGAGAGAAGACTCGGATTTCTGAGTTCACAGGTCCATCAGAGGATCGGAGTAGGATATCACCAAAGTTGATTCTGAGGGGAAATTGAAAGGATGTATGGGTAAAAACTCCAAATAGCCACAGAACCATGAAATCATAGGCTGTCGAAGTTAGAAAAGGCAGTAGAGGTTGGAGATGAAGTGACTTACTGAAGGTTGCACAGCTATACATAGTCTACAAAATAATCTTCTTCCTACTTTGTTTTTATCACTTAAAAAAAAAACCAACCAAACAAATCTGGAATGAATCTGCTTCCCTATGAAACTGTGAGGATTTTCCCCTCCCCGTCTCTAATTAGAGTTATTTCTTGCCACATTTTAGTCAATAATGAGTTTGGATGGTTAGATATGAAACCAGAATGGATGATACAGATTTCAAATGGAAATGCAAGTCGGCTATAAGCTGAAATGAGTCTCTTTTGCAAATGGTTTGGACTATTTAGTTCAATTAGTTTGCTCCAATTTAGTATTTATAACATGGCTTGGCAGAAAGAGGATGAAGGGGCTAAGAGGCAGGGGACTCTGGCTCTCACAAAGGCTCTGAGGCAGGCATGGGAAGTGCTTGTGTGGTGAGAGGTATTATAGCGAGCCTGGATGGAGTACAGAGCCTGAGTTGTTGGAGGGGCCGTGGGGGCTTTCACAAAGGGTTGGAAGAATTAATGCCATTACCCATGTGGAGGTCAGCACCATACACTGAGGTGCAACTGGAAAAAAAAATGCCTATCTGGGAGTCAGAGGATGTGATCATTACATTTTTGTTCTGGCATTTCTTAGCTGTATGGCTCTGGACAAATATAATAACTATTTTGTGCCTCAGTTTCTTTATCGGTGAAATAGTTAAAATAATCAATTGGTTTATTTATACACAGGGACATGGTGAGGAAAGGGCTTTGTAAATATAGGTTCTTAATTATATATAAATATAAATTTTGTTCTTGTTCAGTCATTTCAGTCAGATGTGACTCTTCAAGACACCATTGGATTTTCTTAGTAAAGATACTGGAGTGGTTTGCCATTCCCTTCTTTGGCTCATTTTACAGATGAGGAAGCCAGTGCAAACAGGGTTAAGTGACTTGCTCAGGGTCACATAGTCTAAAGTCAGATTTCAACTCAGGGAGATGAGTCTCTCTGGTTCTAAGCCCCATGTTTTATCTGTAATAAGTCCTTATTATGGTTATGGGAGATGTTCACAATTGCCATTGCTTTTTCAGATTTAGATTGATAATATAAGGGAGATTAGGTGAAACAGTGTAAAAAAACACTGGTTCTGGAGTCAGAGGATCTGAGTTCAAATCCTATCCCTAGCATATACTATCTATATGACTGAGCAAGTCACTTAACTCTCCTAAGCCTTAGTTTCTTCAGTTGGAAGATGAAAGAATTGGACTAGATAACTACTAAAATTTCTTCCAGCTCCATGATTCTTTGTGTCTTTCAGAGACATCAATTTTCTCAGGGGCATAATATAGGCAATCCTTCTAGATCAGAGATTTTTAACTTGGGATCTAGGAACCTGATTTATTTGTTTAAAAGATATGTTGATAATTGTTGGTTAATATAATTGGTTTCCTTCATAATCATATATTTACATTAAAAAAAACCATTATTCTGAGGAGTCCACAGATTTCAACCAGATTGCCCAAGGTTCATGATAAAAAAAAAAGATTAAGAATCATCTTTCTAGAAACTAAGCTTCTTGAAGGTCTTTGCCTTCTTTTTAACCATCTTCTTTATCTAGAACAGGGATGAACACAAAATAAACATAATAAATATTTTTTAAATGAAAGTTCCTCTGTCTGATATCCCATCAGCATGGCTAACTGAGATAAAAATTTATCACTTTTTGCACAATCTGCTCTTAGTTATCTAGAAGGGTACTCTATTCTTTCCCTTAAAAATTATTTATTTATTTAATTTAGAATATTTTCCCATGGTTACGTGATTCATATTCTTTCCTTCTCCTTTCCCCTGCCCACTCCTGTAGCCAACGAGAAATTCCACTGGGTTTTATATGTATCATTATTCAAAACCTGTTTCCATATTATTAATATTTGCAGCAGAGTGATTGTTTAAAGTCAACATCCCCAGTCATATCCCCATCGAATCATGTGTTCAATCATGTTTTTCTTCTGCATTTCTACTTCTACAGTTCTTTCTCTGGATATGGATAGTGTTCTTTCTCCTAAGTCTAGAGGGGGTACTCTTTAGAAGACTGTCCTGTGGGATCCAATCTTCCTTTCTAGATGACCATCCATACAGCCTGGGCATGCTAATGGGAATCACCTATGCACTCTACGTGGCAAAATAGATCTCAGTGTCTTTTGGACTATGAGTTAGTGTCTGAATTTTCAATACACCTGGTTTTGTTTTCCTCTCTTAAAGAATCTGACTGCTGGCCAAGAGCTCATGAATGAGTTGTACTTAAAATGTTCCTTTAAGGAAGAGGGAAATGTTACTTTTGAATAACGTCCTTCCCCTCCAGTACCCTTTTGATTCTTGGTCCAGTAAGAGCCCTGAACTCTGAGCACCTCTTCAAGAATTCAGACATGTATGAGGAAACAGAAGAAGCAATTAGATTACCCGAACATTGAATACTGGGCCACTCAAGAGGGCTTTCTTGAGATGACAGTTTCAGCTTCCAAAGAGGCGTGCAAACCGGAATAATGAAATGTTCCATTTGGTTACATTCCTGGCCAGAGGGAGGGGACTGCCTCCGAATGGGGAAAAAGGTGGGGAGTTTTTAGCCTGATTTCTGTGATGCTGATAAGCAGTAATTTTTGCAGAGGGGGGAAAAATAATCGAGTGCAATGAAACCATTTTCATAATACCATGGGAATGAGTTATTGGTTGAGGTAAGGCACAGTTACTAATGGCTGCCTGAGCTTTCATCTCCATCTTTCATGGGCCAGGCAGACATTTTTATAGTGCTGACACAAAAAGAGAGCGTTTACGCTACTTCCATTCTCCATCTGTCAACAGTTAGGTTAAAATGCCACTTCAGGATTACTTTTGATCTGATTTCCATTCCAACTTGGTATAGGACCTCAAGGTCCACCACTGGAAACTTTGTGATTCCTGAGGCTCTACAACATTTTTAGACTCTTAATGGAGAGAAAGGAAGAGGAAAGGAAAGTGAATTTATTTTTGCCTGATCCAGGGGGAAAGTTTCATTTTTTTTTCTCTTTAGTTCCTCAGACTCTGGCCTGTAGCACAGCATTTTCAGAGCCCTTTCTGAGTACCAGGTCCAAAAAAGGGCTGCTTCTTGGTTTATTGTTCCTGATATATGCCTGCCTTTGAAACTGAAGATCCCATACAAAAATGAAATTGAATTCTTGAAAACACCATTCCCACCCCATCCCCAGCCAACAGAGACCCCATGACTTTTGAAGCCAGTTTCCCTCTTCTTTTCCCTAGGTCCTGTTTGAATTTAGTGAAATACAAATCAAAAAATGCTGATGGAAGGAGACCCACATGCAATCTATGAACAGAATACATTTGGTCCATTCTCTGCCTTTTTCAGAAACCCAGATTCTCCCTCTTTTGAGACAATGTTGGTGAATTAAGTAGCTGCAAATATGAAAGCAGTCTTATCTTGAACATGGTTAACATTTTGAAAGAAAAAATATGCATAAGGAAAAACCAACAGGTCAGAGTTATTTTTATTTAAAGCAAGTTAATGTTTATACATGATGACAGGTTCTGACCTAGAAGAGCCATATGGGGTAATTTAGTGAAATCCCTTTTTTAAAGTTGCCCAAAGTCACACAGGTTGTGTGAATTTTAAAACTACTCCATCCTACTCAGGCCATACTTTAGAAGATCTGATTTAGCTATTTCCTGATTAGTAACAATGGAGATACTTGGTTTAACAGAATCAAGTATTGGGAACTATACATTTCTCCACCTTACTCAGTTTAACAAGGTCAGGATGCCTGCAACATACTCAAAGATTTAATTATCTGCGGAAATGGCCTTTAACAGACATGTTCAGAAAAAAGGACAGACCCCTGGGCTGTCCTAAGTCAAGCTAAGCCATCATTGGTACAGATGAGATGCAGGAAAGTGATGTAAAACCATCTATATAAGGCATGTCACTTGCTCTCTCTCCCTCTTTCCCCGGACAGGCAATTCTGGCTGGCAGTGTGCTAAGCATTCCAACATCTTGGTGTGGTAGAAGCTATTGTCTGGGTTTGGTGGTGAGTTGGCCCTTGAGCTGTTTCAGGTTCAGGCATCTTGGCTTAGCCCTTTGGAGTTCAGACTGATTCTTTCCTCCTTACTCTTCAAAAACCTTATCTTCCTAGAGCCTCTGCTCTTCCTCATGGCACTGGCCAGGTGGGAGAAAATCCTACACCTTTTTCCTTCTTCCTTCTTCTTAATTTCTTTCCACTATATCAATTAAATCACCAATAAATTTTCCATCTGACTTGGTTATATTTCTTTTATATTTGGGATATCCATGGCGACCAAATAATTAACATAGTTTAGGTCACAGCGCTAAAATTATCCTTACAGTTTTGGCTGACCACATCAGTTGTGATGAAATACCCTCAATCTTCTTAACTCTCCTAAATCTTTTCTCTTCTGTGACTATCCCTAAGTTCAGCTTTTAATAGCTTATTTTGATCAGCTGTAGAGGTAAATAAATTTGGAATTTTTTCTCCCCTTAAATTAGATAGAATACAGCTGTTTTTTCCTTTCCAAAGTAACAGACTGGATTTAAATCCATGTGCTTTGACCCCAAGCATATCAAATTTTCTACTGCCCCATATGTCTCTTTGACAGGGAAAGTTCCCATTGGTCTAAATGTGTAGAGAGATCCCTGTGATTGGATTGGGTTGCTGGAGTTCTTTTGACTTCCTAGAACCTGTTTTTTTCCTCTTATGTACTTTGGGGTAGAAGGAAAGGAACAGAGCTTGCAGTTTTCCCTTTCATTGTTCTAGCTGCAATCAGGCCTTTCCTTTGGGCCCTTAGTCCATGTGACATAAACAGTAATGAAGGGCACTGAGGAGGAATGTTAGAATGTAGAAGGAGAAAAAAGTTGGACTATATTATGCTAAACAGAATCATCTTTGGTTTTCCAAAGGAGCAATTAACTTCTTGTTTTCCTTGGTCATAATGAATGACAGAAATTCACGTCATGGCTATTTAGAATTGATTAAACACCTACTATTTGCAGAGTACCATCCTGGGGTATTTTTATTAAGAAGATAGAGAAATGCTCTATATGGGACCATTGGAACTTGAATGTGTCCCTCTCTCTTCTTAACTTTTATATTCATTTTCTACCCTCATCTAATTGAGAATAGATCACATACAACCTTGTAGTAGTTAAATGTGCATATACCTTGTTCTTCTATTTAAACTGCAAACTCATTAAGGGCAAAATAGTATCTTGTGTTTTTTTGTTTGTTTGTTTGTTTCTCCCATAGCTTTTAGCACAGGAATATAGTATTTCATGATTGCTTTTATTGAGAGATCCAATTCTGTACCAGATGAGCTGATGGTCTAAGTGGTCAGAGGAGGAGAGAGATATATAGAAGAAATAGGACAAACCAACATGCAAGAGAATTCTAGATTTCTAGGGCTTGAAAGGATACTAGAGGTCATTAGTACAGTCCTGATCACCTTACTGGAGAAGAAGTTTAGATCCTAGGAATGGACAAAGAACTCTATTGGAATTTAATTACTTTGGAGACTCTAATGGCAATTTCATTGGAGTTTTACTGGTTATACTTTTCACACAAGGTCTTCTTCTGGCACTTTATCATAATATGACAAGGTTTTGCCAATGGAGCAGGAGCTTGAGTAGAGGGTTACAATGAGGATTACAATGACTAGCATTTATATAGTGCTTTAAACTTTGCAAAGTGCTTTACATATGCATGATCTGATTTGATCCTAATGGCTGGAAGTTATATAATACGTTAAGGTTTACAAAATATTTTATAAATGTTATCTAATTTGCCCACAATAGCTGGCATTTAAATAATATCTTAAGGTTTGCAAAGCACTTTATATGTTATCTCTTTGGTAAATATACTATAGTTTCTCCCATTTTGCAGATGAGGGAACTGAGACTGAGAGAAGGCAAGGATTTGAAATTAAAGCCTCCTAACTGGAAATCTAGTACTTTCCATTTTGCCATTTAAAGAAAGGTTTTGATGAAGAGCTCAGTGATTGACAGTCTACCTGTTGTTACTCAGTGATAAGTATATTTGATTCAGAATGGCTTATCATGAGATTTGCCACAGAGAATTGAATTTTTAGCCAGAGCAGCTCTGGGAGAAATAGTTTTTAACAGCTAACATTTACATCTTGCTTTAAGGTTTACAAAGCACTTTGCATTTACTTTTCCCATTGATCTTCATAATAGCCCTTTGAGGTGGCTGTTATTCTATTTTTATAGTTGAAGAAACTGAAGTAGAGATATTTAATGACTTGCCCAGGGTCACATAGTTTCTGAGTCAGGATTTGAACTCAGATCTTTATAATCCAAGCCCAGCACTCAGTCTATGAAGTCACCTAGCTATACCAGGCCCAGAGGGGATATGATTTGGATTCCCCAAATCAAAGCAAAACAAATCCTTGAAATATTGAAGTAATAGAGAGAAAATGGGAATGGAAAGAAAAGAATTCTTGCATGAATCTGGGAGAAGCATGATTTCTTCTTTATGGACATTTGTTTACTAAAATTATATAGCTTATAAGCAGAAAAGATGGGATTTGAGCCTGGATCTCCTGAAGCACACATGTGTTTTTTCCCTACCATATCATATGTAATGGCCAGCATAGAAATATATCAGGAAAATGTGAGACAGAAATAGGTGGCATAAAAAAATACAATTGGAATCATAATGAGTTGGGGCATCATTACTAACCATGATAGTCTGTTTCTAAATGGGGAGAGCTAATTGGTACTGGAGTAAAATGAGGTCCATAAATGTTGGCTTCTGTTAGAGACTATATTTAGAAAGAAGGTGGGGCTCAGAGCAATGAATCTCAGAGTTATTCTGGTTCAGTTCCCTTCTGGAATTTATGTCTGTGTGACTCAACTCCTTGGGGTGGGGGGCTTAGGTAGGGTATAGCACATTTTGAGTGATGACCAATGTATAGGAATGGATGCCTAGGTGGTGCAGTAGATAGAGCACTGAACCTAGAGTCAGGAAGACTCATTTTACTGAGTTCAAATTTGGTCACAGATACTTACTAATTGTGTGATCCCAGATAAGTTACTTAATCCTATTTAACTCAGTTTCCTCATCTGCAAAGTGAGCAGGAAAAGAAAGTGGCAAAATATTCCAGTGTCTTTGCCAATAAAATTCCAAAAAAGGTCACCAAGAGTCAAACACAATTGCAATGACTGAATACCAACATGTATAAGAAGGGACCTCAATAAGGAAATATATGATTAGAAAAGAAAGAGAGCCAGCAATGGGGGAATAAGAGTTGAGTAGCCTCAGTACTCTTTTGGTTCCCACAAAATCTAAAAAATCCTTGAGAAAGACTCCTACTTAGATGGGTTGGATCTTCTATGGAGCTTATATGAAAGAACACAGGCAATAATTACTTATCAGGAAGGCACAGAGAAGTCACAAACCATACCAGTGGAGGAAATACTAGTTTTTGCTCCTTTTTTGTATATCTAGTACTTAGTATAGTGCCTGGCACATAGTATCTGCTTAATAACTGTTTGTTTGTTGTTCAATATCTGACATCTCTGGTTCAGAGTGTGATAAATAGTTTGATTGATGACTGTTAGAATTCATCCATTGGAACATAGATCTTGGATAGAAACTATCTAAACTATAGGCAATGAATTGGACTTAGAATTGAAAAGGAAGAGGAGAGTAGATGTGACTACTAGGAGAAATTAAAAGGAGCCCCAGGCTTCTCCTCAAAACTGAAAAGGTTAAAATGAATGGTTGGATGATGATTATAGGAGATTATGTTATTGCCAGTATTTACGATAACTTGAGTCAAAAATTTATTTACAAATATTTATAAATGGAGAGGAAACAATAAAGAAGGGAATTGTGAGGGGAAAAGAGAAGTTATCTATACTATCTGGCTCTGCTTAATCCAGGCAGAGATTAATTAGCTCTCAACTAGGAAGGCTGGTAGTGAGTAACCACAGATGGAAGCTGGTCTCTCTAGAAGCTAGGAAAGGGGTCATCCTTTTACTCACCCAAGGAAGTAATCCAAGATTCAAAGTCCAAGTAGAAGTCGAGCTCCAAGCCCACAATCCAAGCCATAGTCTCCAGTGAAGCTCCCTCAAAGACTATCTAAGACTATCTCCAGAAGACAATCTCATCAGACTATCTTCTCAAAGATAATATGCCCTGAAAAAGTATGGGACTTGCTTTTTATGGTGACTTCTTGTCCCTTCCCCTTTTCACAGCAGCCAATCACAGTTTCCAAATTGTCTAACACTACCCAGGGGGCAGTGTCTGTAGGATCAACTTCTCACCTTCTGAAGGTCAAGTTCTCATCAAAAAGATTCACAGATTCCCAGATGATTGAATTTCTAAGGGTGTGAATTATCTAAGCATCTTGCTAGCTTCTCACCTAGTACTAAGTAGGGTGTTTAATCTTTTGTTGATTCAATTCAAAAGTAGACAAAGGAGAGTTAATCCAGTCTTCACAATCTAGTGAGATACTAAGTAGGGGTACTTAAGTCATCATTAACTCAGGATAGATAATAGAGTAAAGAATTCTTTTTCACAAAACCAAGATCCATCTTTTGAACAACACCATTCTTCTTATGATTGCCAGTCATAGAACCCTGTGGTCTTTGAAGAATTGTAATGGAAGATCAACCAGAGGGAAATGGAGGGATGTGTGGTGGGGATAAACAAGCTGCACACATTCCAAATGTGTAGCATTCCAAATGACAGTTAGGTGGCATAGAGGATAGAGTTCTGGATCTGAAATCAGGAAGATCAGAGTTCATATCCAGCTTTAAACACTTAATAGTTGTGTGACTGTAGGCAGATTATATAACCTCTGCCTGACTCAGATTCCTCAACTGTAAAATGGGGATTATAAGAAGAGCACTGATATGTCAAGATTGTTGTGAGGACCAAATGAAATAATATTTGTACAGTGTCTAGCACATAGTAGGTGCTTACTAAATGCTTGTTCCCTCTTTGCCCAAGTGAGGAATTCATTAAATTAAATTAAATATCATTAAAGACATGTTTGAAAGTAAAAAAAAATGGAGAGGGAAAGATAAATGTCTTCCTTCAAATCTCAGCTAAAATCCTATCTTCTAAAGGCAGACATTCCTGATTTCCATTCATTCTAGAGTCTTAACTCTATTGTTTCTTACTTATTTTTTTCTGGTATATAGCTTATTTGCATGTAGCTATTCTAATGTTTTCTCCCCTTTAAGATGGTTGTTCTGTCTTTTGCTTTTCTTTTTATCCCAGTACTTAGCAAAGTGCTTGGCACATAGTAGGTGCTTGATAGATGTTTATTGACTGAAGACTACTGAATGATTGAAGGACAACTCAAGGCATTGATGCAATGTCATATAGAAAGGCTCTCAGCACTTTTGGTTGACCACCCCTAGTATACATATATAAAAGTCACATAGGATGAACAGGTATGGATAGGTAGCTCTTATGTCATTCAAGGAATTATGACTATCATTGAGATCACAGGTCCACTGGAGTATGGAAATATTGATTCATGTTACTTCTCAGAAACTCAAGTTCTAGGCTCCCCCCTTTAGTAGACTGTTCAGCCTTGGGCGACTAATGAACTGGCTCTGGACAAGAGAAGCAGAAAGACTTGGTGCCAGGACGGTGGCTGCCCAGCATTCTGGTTGTCATGGGCTAGTGGTTTCAGGATGCTGAATGTCCTAACTTGTGGAGATTTTTGATGGCTTACTCAGTCTTTTGGAGGTACCCAGGGAGTAAAATGAATGAAAAGGGAAATGATTTGTTCAGTGGAAATTGGTCCAATGGGTGAGTAGTTATTTCTAAGATTATGGGAGCTCCCTGTTTCAGAGCATAAGCCTTCACAGCACTTTTCATGGCAGATTTAGAATGGAGAACACTGATAGAGTGGGTTAGAGCCTGAACAAATGAGCAGCATGTGCTTAGGATGTGGGGAGACAGGAAGGTCAGAAAATGATTGCCTAAGTTACAGTCATTTTGGGAAAGTGAAGTGAGTTTTAGCATCTCAGTCTGGCCTCACTGTTTAATGCTGACTTTGCTTAATGATATTTAAATAAACTACTGGCTAGAACTTATTGTGTAAAAACTCAGTGGCTCTGCTGGGGTGATGATACCACTGAATTTTGACTTCTTTTATGTCTGTTGTGGTACTAGGTGATAAGAATGTTGTTTTTTAGTCATTTCAATTGTGTCCAATTCTTCATGGCTTCTTTTGGGGTTTTCTTGGCAAAGATACTGTAAAAGTTTGATATTTCTTTCTTCAGCTTATTTTGTAATTGAGGAAAGAGAGGCAGAGTTAAGTGACTTGCCCAGGGTCACACAGCTAATAAGTGTCTAAGGCCAGATTTGATCTCAGGAAGATGTGTCTAGCTCCAAGCCTGGTATTCTATCTATTGCACTTCCTACCTGCCCAAATGATAAGGTACTAGGTAGATTTCTACTGGTTTTGTCATTGGTTTAAATATTATCATAGTAATGTTAATAACAAATATTTACATAGAGTTTTATATATGTAACCTTAGTGGTCAGTATGTTGAACTCCAAGGGCTATTAACTATACATTATGATCATCTCAGCACCCCTCTTAAGGAAATGCTATATATAGTATCCATTTTACAGATGGGAAAACTGAGAATGAGACAAGTTAAATAGTTTACCCAGGATCACACAATTTGAATCAAGTCTAGGTCTTCCCAACTCCAAAATTAGTATTCTATACCCAATACCATAGCACACCTGATCACAGATTGAATCCAGAAACTATTTTGAAAGGTTGCCTTTTAACATAAAAATTGCTTCCTCTCTCCCACCCTCAATCATAGGCTAACCCATTGGAAAAAGGGGAAAGGGGCATGATTAATTATTTCTTTTCCCTCCTGAGTTTTAAGCAGGTTTCAATAGAGGAGAAGCCTAAATCTTCTGTAATTTAGACCAGATTTTTTTCCTCCCAAGTAGGCAGGGACACAGCTTCTCTGGATATGCGGCTTCATGATGAAATAAATCACAAAGGCTTTCAGTTCTGAAAAAAGACACTTTCATTCATTCAACAGATTTTCAGTGAGTACTATTTGTGTGTGGTTGGGGGAGGGGGAGATGGTAGTGGTGTGTAGGGTGGAGAGGAGAGGTATGTGGGAATAAAGAGTGAAAAAAATATAGACCCCAAGGAGGAACTTATAATCTAGTAAGAGGAAATAGGATATGTGCTCACATAAGACATGCAAATGATTATGATATAAAACAGGAACCTTGGACTTAGAGTCCTGCATTCAAACTCTACCTCTGCCACCCTTGGGCAGCTACGTGGTGCAGTAGATAGAGTATCAGGCTTGGAGTCAGGAAGACTCAACTTCCTGAGTTCAAATCTGGCCTCAGACACTTAGTAGGTATGTGACTCTGGGCAAATCCTTTTATTGTGTTTGCCTCAGCGTCCTCATCTGTAAAATAAGCTGGTGAAGGAAATGGCAAAGCACTTCAATATCTTTGCCAAGAAAATCCCAGATGGGGTCAGGAAGAGTCAGACACAACTGAAATGACTCAACAATAACAAAATCTGATACCCTCTAGCTGTGTGACAATAAACAAATCACTTAACCTTTCTTGCCTTCATCTGGGAAAGTGGAGCAGTACCTGCCTCCAAAGGCTATTGGGAGGAGCCAATGAGATAGTAGGTAAAAGTTTCTATGTGCCATTAAAAATAAAGGCTATACCTATAATTTATTTGATAAAAGGCAGTGGTTCTCAAAGAGTATTCCAGATATTTCTTGGTGAGGGAGAGCTAGGAGGCAGAATGTGCTCAGCGAGTACTTTGACCATCATCTCCCTATAGACTCTGATGATGACAGCCCAAGACCCCTGAGCCCAAGTTCCTTGAGAACAATGATATTTCCATGTCAGAGCCCATTGACTTCCTTCTGAGAAGCAAACCCTGGGGAGATGCAGTCTGGTAATGGCAGTTGACTTAGCCAGATTTATCAAAGACCCAGAAAAGATAGCTCCTTTCATCAGTCTTTGATACTGTACAATGAATGGTTCAACATTAGAAACACAAATTATTTTATTAGTGAAAATTATATTAAAGAAGAAGCATCACCATCTGCTTTGTTTCCATATTCTGAAGATCATGGGATATTTCCATCTTTCCATATGCATTGTTTCCCCCATTAGAATGAGAACTCTTTAGATAGAAAGACTGTCTTGAAAGAGACTATCAGGATTTGGAAATGAGGACATTGGTGAGTTTAGGGAGAGCATCTTCAATGGAAACTAGATTACAAAGGCTTGAGCAGTGGAGACTAATGTAGACCACTCTTTCTAGAAGTTTAGCAGTGAAGGGAAAGAGTGAGGGGATAAATAGATTGAGGGAAAGTATGTACCTACATCTATAAATAGCTTTAAATTACAGGAGAGACGAGTATGTTTGTAGGCAAAGGGGAAGGAGACAGTGGTAAGAGGGAGACTGAAGATGTAGAAGAGAGAGGGAGTAATTGATGGATTGAAGTCCTGGAGGAGGGAGTGAGTTAGATGGCACAGGTGGAGGAGTTAGCCTTGGCAAAGAGGAGGCAGAATGAAGAATGACTTTTCACGATGAAGGCAACAATCTCAGGATGCTATCCATCATGGAGTCATACTAAGTAGCAGTCCATGTGCACAAAAATGCTGAAGAAGCAAAGGCATTTCTATTTCTCTGAGCTGGGCAAAACAGTTTCTGCATTCCAGGCAACTTAAATGCCATTTGTATCTGGGTCTGACAGTTGCCTGTCCCATCCATAGAATGTGAAATGACTGTTTTTCTTTACTGTTTTTGAATCCCCAGAAGCTTCAATGGCATCAGGTTCTTTGCTCTACTTTTCAAGGGTTAGCTATGCACCTGGAAATGTATATCTTGGTTCCTCTAGAGTTAATATTTATTCACAGAAAATCCATTTTATTGCTTTTCAAAAGAAAAATTCAAGATATTTATTTCGTGCTATCACTTGTCTAAACCAACCCTACCCAGCCAGCTGTTTCAGTGGCGAATGGTTGGGGCCCCCCATTTGTAAGGAACTGGCCTCCTTTGGTTCAGATTGCAGCCTTCCTTGCTCCTTGACCCACTGACTCAGTGAAGGTTGACTTTTGAACTTTTAGAACTGTTAGAAGTTGACTCTGGCTTTTTGAAATGGAGCTTTATGACAGACACCTGCTTGCTTTCCCCTTAACCCCAGATTGGGGTTTGGTGCTCAGTCATTATTTTTATTTTGTTTTCAGTTTGACCTCTGCCCTTGGTCCAAGTCAGGAAGTCTATGCAGAAGATTCCGAAGGAAATAAAGCAATACTATTTTCATCACAAAATCTTTCTTGCTAGGTATGAGTTCAGTGGCTTCAATTGAAAACATTGTTTGTCCTGTATTCCCTGAGTGGACTAGTAAGAGCTTGATACTCTCCTTTTCTTCTTGTTGGACAAGAGTCACCTAGTTGTTTGAGTGTAATTCTAGGCTTCTGCATATTTGTGTCGACTTTCTCCAATTTCTTTGTAAATATAACTTTCCTCTGTTACATAGGAAGTAGACCATAGGGTTAATGAAGAGAGTCCCTCACCTGTCTTAGATTAAGCCAGCAGAATGAAGGCAATTAATTAGAGAAAAAATTATAGTCAAGGAGAAAGGAAAACAAATCAATATGATCCTGAACTTGGGGTGGTTATAGAAGGGCAAGAGATAACTTGGAAAAAAGCGATTGTGGGGAAAAAGCCTATTCACAAAGGACTTGTGAATCAAAATGCAGTGTAGATAGTAGGCAAGATTTTAGAGAAAGTGGAAATCTGAGTTACTCAGATTTTTTGAACTGAAAGTGACCTCAAAATCCATCTAATCCATCCAATGCCTTCATTTTATAGAGGTGAAAACAGGCTTAGAAAAGTCACCAAGGTAGTAGTAATAGAGATGGTATTCATACCCAGGTCTTCCTTCTGAATCAGATTCAGCATATTGCTGCCTGAGAAAGTATACAGAAGATTTGAAAATGAAGGGAGAAACCCAAATTGAGTATATCAGAAAGATGAGTCTGTCTACAGTCATCAACACATGTCAGTGAAAAGGCAAATAAATGAGTGAGGGAAATGCTTGTTCCACACAATGCCAGGCATCTAAATGTTATGAAATATCCAGCTCTTTGGAACCATGCAGCAAATTGTCTGGATGACTGACTAGACATTGCTGTGGACTCAAAGCTGGTAGCGCCCAGGAACTCCTGCTAATCTCTCTAGGAGGCTGGGTTCCAGGATTTTCAAACTGGTATTGCTAGGGAGGTAACCTTAAGGCTACTCAGAATGCTCCTTTCTCTTTCTAGAAGGCTGGGGATTAGCGTCTCTCTCTCTGATTGGCTAGGTAGTTTCACTCTCATTGGGCCCTGTGGCTGAGAGATTTGGGGTGACTACAAGATGTTTCTGGCACTACCACCCCAGGACTGAATCATCCAATTACTCAGTCAAAGGAATCAGGGTCCAGGAATTTCTGTTACACTAGCGTTGCCTTGGCTACTGCCCAGAGCACCATTTTATGAGGTTACCAATTCAAATTCACTTTGCTCCCAGGCTCCTTCTTACTCTCTGAACTTTTCCACCTCCTTCCCAGCAGTCTTGTCTCTTTCCCTGTTCCCTTCCTGCCTCTCCTCACTTAAAGGGATTGTGTCTTCAATGAAGAGTCACTCTCTATTGAAAGAGAAATGCCAAATGCTCCCCCCAAAGTGCACTACTTTCTAAATTCTCCAAATTATTATGAGAACTCTTTTGATCAATCTTTTAGGTGCCTCAAGTCTCACCACAACCTTGTAAGAGAGGTTTTTCCTACATGTTATTATTTTCCATTTTATAGATAAGAAAAGCAGGGCTTAGTTAAAGTGACATGTTCATTATCAGACTTTGGAGCAGATGGTCACCAAAGTCTCTTCTAATAAACTCTATGGTTCTGTGAAAAATTGGAAAGTTTCTTTGGGCTGGACCATAGCTCATTTTTTCCCCTTCTTACATTTTCTCATTTCACCAGATTAGTTACGGGAAGAGAAGAAAAGGAAGAACACTAGGAAATATCAAGAGTCTGAGTTTGACTCTAGATCTTTCCTGATTTCAGGTCTAATTTCAAGTCTTTTCTGATTTTCCCACATTGATTTTTCCAGCAGGGTATAAGAAGCTATAAGCTAAAAGAATGAATTTATAATTTTGGAATGTCAGGTATGGAATATCAGGTATCAGCTAAGCAAGTTGTTTTTTTGGGGGGAAGGGAAGAGAGAAGAAAAAGAAGATAATTTTTCTAATATCTTGGCAATCATACCATCCAGCTATTTTATATTCTACAATATACTACTTCTATATTGTGATATTCTACAATATAATAATTTATAATATAATTCTAAAATAGTCCATATTATATTTGTATAGAGACAGTCTGATAAAGCATGCTCATTGTTAGTCCTCAGTGGACAAACTTTGCTTCCCAGATTATCCCAGTTCTGAACATTGCCCATTCCTTTGGTAGCCTGGCTAGCCTTTTACCTCTCACTCTAAAGAAAAATTTCTCCTCACTGAGCAAGGGAGTATTTTCAGAGTGATGGAACTCCAGAAAGAAACCAGATTCTTCGAGTTTTATTCTTCGAGTTTTACTACCACCTCTTCTTCCCCTCTTACTATCTTGCCTCCTTTTTCTGAATGTCGTCCACCCTCTGTTACCTTCTGAAATGATTATTAATGGAATTCTCTACACTTTCCCTGAACTCTTGGTTTTTCCTCTTAGTCCCTGATTATTTTAATTCTGCCAGACTCTTTTTCATATCCCTTGCTTGCTGGCCCTTAATTTACAGGCGAACATTTCTCCTATTCATTTCCTTCATTTCCATTCCTGTAACGTTCTATCTTCCTTCCTGAAGCTTGTACAGACTGAAGAGAATGAAAATATACTTTTCAAATTTTACTGGCCCAATTATTCTACTTTAAATGAAACCAAGACAGCAATCACACTGCTCTCTAAAAACCCAGGCACATTGAGAAGGAATGAAAATATCAGCCCTTTTCTCACATTCTCAGCCCACCTGCTTTGACATGGTTTTACTCAAAAGAATGATGAGGGTTTAAAAATGTTTCAGGTCTTATTTGAAAGATTTTTTTTTGTCAGTGAGATAGATAAGGGAGGCATCTGAACTGCTAATGTTTTTTTTAAACTAATTAATCAAGCACATTCAACAGCTACTATGATCTCAATATTAGATTAAGATTCAACAGAGTGTTTATGTAGAAGTCGATGACAAAAGGGTAATTTTTTTCCCTTCTTCCCTTTCCATAACTAATCTGGTGAAATGAGAAAATGTAGGAAGGAAAGAGAGTGAGCTAAAGTCCAACTCAGAAACTTTCAATGTTTTCACAGAACCATAAAATTAGTTGAAAGGGATGTTGGTGTTCATCTGTACCAAGACTCTCATTTTGTAGACAAAGATAGATATTGAGAAGCAGAGAGGTTAGATGAGCCTTCCTAAGTCACCAAGCACCTCTAGTGAATGGCAGACAAGATCTGTGTCCATAGCACCAGGATCCTGTAAGGCTAAGCCCAAATCTTTCTCTTATTCCCCTAATTAGAAATGATATTTCTCTCCTTTGCTGCGAGGAGGGAGCTTTGTCAGGTGTAAGAATGAATGAATGAATGAAGCATATATAAATTGCTTACATTATGCATATCTGTGTTGGGGTACAATAGAAAATAAGAGTTTCTGCTCTCAGGGAGTTCACAATCTAATGGGGGAGATAATATATATGGAATATGATTTATAATTATTGTGTCTATCTCATAGATATTATCAAGTTCTCTTTTCTATTGTTGCTTGTCATTGGTGCGTGTACACCCCTTATATTCCCTGTTGTTATTTTAGTTGATTTTTTTCAAACATGTATGACTCCATGAAACTCTGCTTGGGGTTTTCTTGGAAAGGATACTAGAGTGGCTTGCCATTTGCTTCTCTAGGTCATTTTACTGATGAGGAAACTGAGGTAAACAGGCTTAAGAGACTTAGGGTTACACAACTATAAAGTATCTGAGGCCAGATTTGAACTCAGTTCTTCCTTACTCTACGCCTGGCATTCTCTCCACCTAGTTGTCCTCCACCTAGTTGCCCTTATATTCTCTACTATACTACAAGTTTCATGAGGTCTGGGGCTATCAATATCTCATATATCTTTGTCTCCTCCTTTATGGTTTCTAATAATGCCTTCAATAGCAGAAGGTTCAACGGCTGAGAGGGCGATGCAGCAAAGCACCATGGAGTGCTTAGGGTGTGTTAGAGCACAGAAGACAACACGGCCATCCAATGCAGCTGAGGAAGTCTCCAGGTGTAACGACTTTTCGTGCCACTAGACTCAGGCTTCCAACGCAGAGTGGGACTGTCTCTGTGCATCGACTTTTCCACTTAAATCTCCTTCATGCACAAGTGTCTTTGTGCACACTCATCTATCCCAACCCCGTCCACCCTCTTCAAGTCACATGAGGGTGCACCATAGATGAAAACACACAAAGACAATTGTCATTCTTGGTTACCGAGAGACTACTACTACTAGCAGAAGTATTTTCTAATATTTGTCAAATGAATGAGTAAGGGAGTTTGGAGTGAGATCTTTGTGGAGTCCTTTGGAGGCTCTGCCAAAATGTTTTAGTCAGATCCTTAGGGCAGTTAAACTTCTCATGTCCCCACTTTCTACTTGATTTTGGAAAACGGTGACTACCAGAGGCTACATCCTTCTCCAGGACCTCCAAGATATCTAGGCTCTTTATTGCCTCTGATTTAGCTCTCGGAAAAATTGTGATAATACTCTTGGTGATACCTCCATCTTGAAATAACTTTGCACATATTTTATATTTACTTCCTTATATACATGTTGTATTTCTTCTAGTATAAACATTTTAAGGGATTGTTTTAGTTTTTTTTTTCCCCTTTGTACCTTCTCTATATCCTAATGTGGTATCTGGTACAGAGTAGGTGCTTAATAAGTGTTTTTTGAATTGAGAAAATAATCCCAGAATCTCTAGAAAACTGATCCTACTCAGTACCAAAGAAGCAAAGCTGATGGCATAGATTATGGAGTGCTGAATGTTGAGTTAGGAAGACCTGAGTTCAAATATGGTCTTAGAGACTTACTAAATGTGTGATCCTAGGCAAGTCATTTAACTTGTCTGCCTCAGTTTCCTCATTTATGAAATGGGGATATTAATCGTACCTAGCTTAGAAGCAGTTGGGTGGCTCAGTGGATTGAGAGCCAGGTCAATGATGGGAGGTCCTGGGTTCAAATATGGCCTTGGATACCTCCTGTCCCAAAGCAAGTCACTCAACCGTCATTGCTTAGTCCTTAGACATTTCTGTCTTAGAAGCACTACACAGTTATGATTCTAAGAGGTAAGGTAAGGATTTAAAAAAATAGCACCAGCACCCAGAGTTGTTATGAGGATAAAATGAAATAATGTTTATAAAGTAGTTTACAAACTTTATAGTATTATATAAATGCTCTCTTTGTCTATAGGTATGTATGTGTATAGTTTGATGTGTTCTCCCTTTGGCCCTGTAAGAGGAGGATATTAATGGCTGACTTTCCCCATAATTGAGTAGGGTCAGAATGGACCCACAGTGTGCTACTGGCCAACTTGAGTTCACGGCCATATTTGAGGATGGGAACAGCCCCCTGGCATCTGCTACTGGTGAGGCACAGTGGCTTTGCCTTAATGAAGGTACCATGTCAAAGAATAGCAAAATCATCCTTTAACTGGAGCCTGAGTGCTTTCCCTCCTCATTTCTGGAAGTTTCTATATCTGTGAAGCTTCAGCTCACCTCCCTCCTCCTTTTTCTTTTTTATAATCCACAAAGGAATGAAGACATATGAAAAAGTGTTATGAGCCTAATCGAAAGTCTGTCTAATAATAATGAGAATTGCAGTGGGCTTGTAAAGAACACAGATCAGGACCACTTAACCATAATGGTACTACACAGTAATGAAGGCTCAAGTAGTCCTTATTAGACATCAAGCTGTGAATCAGAACTCGTCTAACTCTCTGATTGCTGAAGGAAATCTGTAATTGATGCGCTGGAATGGACATTATTATTATTACTTACTTTTATCCAGATGAAGCAGCTCCGAAGGTGCCTTGGGCCACTTTGGTACTCCAGGTGTGCAGGTCTGAGGCTCTGCCCTTCCATTAAATCTTTAAATAAAGGCTCTAATCAATTTCCATTGAAATCTGTAATAACCCCATTTAACGACCAGTTTGTTTGAGTGTTAACAGCCTGTGAGCTAACAAACTGGTCATTAACAGGTGCTAACTTCACCTTTCTGGTTTAAACAATCCCTTCCCTTCTCTTCCTGTTTGTATTAGGGTGTTTATGTAAATTCTTTGTGGGTTAAAATTTTTTTTTCTTGAGGTTGGCATCTCTCATTAATCACCCCGGGACCTTTGCTTCCAAGAGTTCTTTTTCTTTCATTATTTCATGTTGGAACCCTGATGAATTTTTCATTTTTTTTTCTCCACCCAAGAACAAATGAATTTAACTGAGCTGCCTCCAGAATGAATTATATGATAAGCTCTATAGAAGAATTTACTTGTTTATACTTCCTGATCTGATGAAGTGACCAGACAGGTTTTCATGATTTTTTGAGTACATGCATAACAAGCTATCTAAGCTCCAAGACTTAAAATTAAAGGGTTTAAATGAGATCATTTTAAATCTCCCTCCAGTTTCAGATATTTCATGATTCACTTTCAGTTGGAGGTGACACAGAGAGTATGGATAGATATAGCATCTGTGATTTTATTGGGATTGGGAACTCTGGATGAGCCCAAGTCCCTCTGCTACCAAAGGGTGACACAGAAGTTAAGCGACTTGCTCAATTACATACATATAGGTCAGAACCTAAGTCTTCTTGGTTTTGAGGCCAGTTCTTACTCAACTAAGTCATATTACTTCTCAAAGAATTGGTAATGGTTATGGTTTTTTTTCTGACCTTCTTTGTTTAGAAAGAAGTAACAATTATGGGCCATCCTTCATGATGGAAAGATTGGCAATTTGAGTTCTGTCGGTATCATTATGGAAGTTTCCTCTGTATAAGACCATTGGACCTGTAACTTTGATTTTAGTAGCAATCTAACTGACATCTTTCCTCTGCCATATATAAATTAAATGGGCCAGAAATATAACTTCTAACCAATGGAAATAACAACCAAGACAACTGACATTTGTATGGGGTTTTCAAGTTTGTAAAATAGTTTAAATATATGATCTCATTTGAACTTCTTAACAACTTTGTGTCAGAGATGGGATGTAAACTCAGCCAGTCTTGACTCCAAGTCTCAGCTGTCTTCTCATTGTACCATAAAGTTTTTTTTAGCAATCTTACCAGTTATTTATTGAACAGCCTGAAAGGGTAGGACTTATATTTAATTACTTCTGGTAATTTTGAATCTCTCCTGTTTTCATGGCTAGAAGAGTGTAAAGAAACCATATATGGTTCAGCTACTCTTTGCATTAGTTAACTTGTGATGTCTGGAAGAGTCGATAATGGGCATATATCTCTATAAAAAGACTTTAAGAATGAAAGGATTATCTAGTTTTATTGTTTTTATAAAGTTATGATTTTTGACTGCAAGGAAGAGCAGTAAATGAGCCAGATCATTAAAAAAAAAACTTCCATCTTAGAATCAATATTGTGCATTGGTTTCAACGTAGAAAAGTGGTAAAGGCTAGGCAATGGGGACTAAGTGACTTGCCCAGAGTCACAATTGCTAAGAAGTGTCTGAAGACAGCCTTTGAAGATAAAAAATATTTTTTTTAGTAAGGGAGGTATGTGCCAGTGATAATATTGATTTACTTAAACCACACAGAAAGTAACAGAGTCAGGATTTGAATCCAGGTCCTTTGGCTCTCTTTTTCACTGTACCTTGCTATCTCTCACAGAAAGCTAGGAAGCATAACTAGCATATGTGTTGGCATAGCAATGATCCAAAAATGTCTCATCAGGTTAGAATGTGTCTCAAATCTAATAAGCTTAAATTTATTAGGAATAGATGTAGCCTTCTATTTGAGTTTAAGCAAAGTTGCCTTTACCCAATCAAAACAGGAGAGGCATGGCTAGATAGTAGTCTATCTGAAAATTATCTGGGGATTTTAGTAGGCACTACAAGGGTGTTTACAGAGTACTGTGCTCACCAAAAAAAAGCTAATGTAATTTTTCTGTTGTTGTTTAGTTGTTTTCAACTCTTTGTGACCCCATTCAGAGTTTTCTTGGCAAAGTTACTGGAGTGCTTTGCCATTTCCTTCTTCAGCTCATTTTACAGACGAGGAACAGCTAGTACATGTCTGAGACCAGATTTGAACTCGGGGACCCCAGGCCTGGTACTCTATCCATTGCAACATCTAGCCACCCAACAGGAAAGTTACAAAGAGTTAGATTTTGAATCATTTTTCATTTAAAGAAGAAATTTCTAAAACTCAGTTATACAAATACACCATGGGATACTGTTCAGAAGGCTGAGGCTTTCTCCTCACTAGGGATCTTCAGACAAAGGCTGGGTGACCATTTTTCTGGCTTGGTTTAAAGGATATTTATTTTCAGGTATGAGTTAGGCTACATAGGTTCTGAGGGTCTCCATCAACTTTGAGTTTTTGTGATTCTGTGATCTGGGGGGGAAATTTGACATAATGTCACTATTTAAGGTATGCTAAGAATGAGGAACAGGTGGAGGAGACATTAGAGGAGAAAGTTTCAAGAAGGGGGGCTATATGAACTTTGGCATAAGCAAAGAGATCAAAGAGGGTGGGACTGAAAAGAGGCAATTGGACGAGGCAATTAAGAGATTTCCAGTGACCAAGACAAGGCTTTCAGGAGTGTGGGAGGAAAAGCCAGACTGTACGGGATCAGGAAATTGATGGTAGTAAAGAAGTGGAAGATTATTCTTTTGGAGTTTGGTGTTAAAAGTAAGAACAGAAAGTGCAGCAGGTGAAGAGGATAGCAGAGTCAAAGGACTTCTTTATGATTAGGTAGTACAGTTAGATATAGAGGGAATGACACTTTTGGAGAGTGATGGAAGATTAAGGAGAAAGTAGAGATAATTGATGGAACAAGGTCCTGGAGGATGTCACAGGTGATGGGATTGAGAGCTGGAGAAAGGAGGAAAGGTACTTTTCTGAGACAAAAGGATAGAAGAAAGCAATGGATAAAGATACAAAGAATTTCTGAAATGGGGAGTAAGGACATTTAGGCAGCTATAGTTATATGACCTGGATGTTCTCAGTAAAATAAATGTTACTACCATTGACTGAGAGAGAAGGGACCGTTTGAAGCTAGGGATCTGAGTTTGCAAAAGAGTGGAACAGCTGCTAGAGAAAATGGGATAAAGAGTTAACAAGATAAAATGGGATAGACAAGTTAATAAAGAGAAGTACTGGGTATCAGTGAGGCCACTGTTGAATAGTTTAGCTAGGATGAAGGTGTATGGACCAATCAGCATGGTTGTGTAAATTTCTCTAGCAGTCTAAGAGCAGGAATAGAAGAAGCAGATATTGGGAATCTTCCATTTTTATACATTAGAAGGAAAAGGGTCCAAGGATGGTAGGAAGAACTCTGTTCCAATGGCTGATCACAGCACTCAGTTTGGGAAGTGAAGTGAATGAAGCTGGTGAGATGGCCTGTGGGATAATAAGGAGGAATTGGAAGTCTTTCATTCTGATGGCCAATTTTAATAAGAGTGAGGACACAGGAGAGGTGTAAGATAAGGTAATGAAGGGAGGTAGATATGAGAAGATAAAGGAATTAGGAGACTAAAAAGCATCAAGGAGAAGTTCATCCATGTGAAAATTTGACAACTCAGAAGATAAGGGAAGATTGAGGAAGAGGCTGAATTTATTGAAGAAACTGGAAGAGCCTCTTGAAGAGGGCTATATAGTGGCAATGAGGATAGAGGGCAGATTGTCTAAATGGATGGCAAACACTTCAAAGAGGAGAGATTGCTGGGAGATAGGGGCCTAATAAATGTTCAGAAATGGCAGAAGGAAGCAAGCCTCTAGGAAGAAGAAAGCCCATTACTGAGCAATGGAGTTTCTTACCTGTACTTTCCTTCTTATCATGCCTAGTGATGAGGAAAAATAAATGTGTAAATGAACCATAAAGTCTATTGCAAAAATAAGAGTTCCCTAATAACCAGTGACATAAGTTTAAATTCTAGGTACTAAAAAAATGTTGTAAGGCCTTTCCCTTCTCTTCCTGCAGCTCTTTTCACCCTTTGCCTTCAAAAGCACCTTTTCCCCACTAGTTCATAAAGCAAAGAAACAGCCTTTCTGGGCACTCTAAATGTTTTTCCCCCCTCTGGTACACCTCCAAGCCATGCAGGGAATGCTTGGGCAATAAGCTTACACATATGAATACTATTAAACAAAAATATATGGTTGTTATTGTCAAATGACTAGTTTCAGAACCTTCTTGGGATATAGATAAGGACCATGTATCTCTCCCTCAGATCACCATTTCTTAGACGCTTTGGCCCTACAGGAGTCAGGCTTGTTTTGGTTAGGATTACAACTAGGGTATGTTTTTGTGGTACCCAGTGAAACCCACTGTGAGCTGTTTCTCTGTTGATCCAGTGGGTGAGATATCAAGTATTTGTCCTATCTCAGTCTGTGGCAGCTTAAGTCAATAGAGGTATAATTGGGCACAACCATGACAGGTTGTATATTTCTGTACTGTCTGTTGTAATGATTGGCTGTGTGAAGTTTATAAATTATTCTTGGGCAGCAGGAAGCACTGTAAATAACCTGTCAAATGTCACAAGATGACCAGCCAAACAATACTTGTGTTAAATAAACAACCCTGTAAGTCCCTGTGTTCCTGGCGAGATGCTTCAGGTTGTGTTGACTCACTTGATCCCATGCTCTCAACAGCAGAAGTATTACTGGCTGGAAATGTTCAAACTCATGTCATGGATGGAGCCTTATGCATACAATCTCCAATGGCTATGTTCTCTGTGTTCTCTCTGGGTTAGCCATTCTTATTGTGGAATCTTGACTCACAGCTGCTGGTGTTCTCCCCCCTAACATGTTAGGAAGAATGCTGAGCTTAAGGAAAGACAGACTCTCTTCATAAGGGAAAAGCCAATATGGCAATGGGAAATGAATTGGTTTTAGTTCATGTGAGTTGTAAGAAACATTTCTAACAAGGAATCTCTTATTCTACTCTTTGGACCACTTCATTAATGTATCCATCCGTCACTTTACCCATCATCCATTTATTTATTTAATGCCTACCCATTCATTCATTTGTTGACAGAATATTGACCACACTTAACTATGTGGAAAGTCATGTGCTAGGTGCTGAGAGGTACAAATGAGTTTAAGACAAAGTCCCTTCGTTGGCAAAACTTGCAGTCTGGTTAGAAGATAAGAAACTCACATATGGAAGGTGCAACAACATCCCCTTAAATTAGTACATTTGAAGGCATTATATGATGCGTACCAAAAGTTGATAGAGATAGAAAGTACTTGGGGAAAAGAGCAGGAAGAAATCACCGTGGTCTTGGTTAGTCATGGAGGGGTCAGACCATAGGTGAGCCTTGAAGGATCAGTAGAATTTGTATAGGCAAACAAGGAACATTAATGTTAGTTCAGGAATGGAGGGTAAGATGAAAAGAGATCATATTCAGATACATATTCACACATATACTTCTGTTACCATGAATGTAAATAGGCAGTTTTTGTTCTTTTAGAGACCTTTGGGTTATCCAGTTGATCTGTGTAGCATATGATAGATATATCATTGCAGAGCACTGATAATAATAGCTAAATTTAGATAGTTCTATGCAGTTTGGCACTCCATACATTATCTCATTGATACTTTACAAAATCATATGAACAAGCCTCTACAGTTATTTTTATCCACACAAGGAAATTGAACAGAAGATGGCAGAGACCAATTTTGAACTCAGTCCCTTTGAGTCCAAATTCTGTACTTTATTCACTATGCCACGTTGCCTCAAAATGCTATCATCTAGAATCAGTATAAGAAAGGTTGAAATATTAATACCAACATTATTGGGAGATTTATTAATGGACGTATTTCCTGAGGACCTACTATGTGTAAAGTACTTTGCTAGGTTCTCTAGAGATTACAAAGAAATATAAGACACATTTCCTGGCCTCAAAAATCTCACATTTTATTTATGGAGATGCTTAGAAAGTTAACTGAAAAAAAAAAGGCATATAAAGGCTGTAGTGAGCATGTGAATTGGTTCTTATCAGTCCTTGGGAGATGGGAATAAAGGCTGCAGATGTTGATAAGGACAGAACATCTCAATGGACTTTACATTAAATATGAAAATCTTGGTCCTGTGGTTTTCTATAGTTAGCTTATAATTGTCCAATGGCACAGGGGAAGAAAATGAAAAAATCTATACTTAACTATTTCATTTCCTTTAAGGCAAAACTTTTAATCTCCCCTCCTAACCTTCTACACTGCTCCATTCTAGTTAGAGCTGTTAACAAGTTGCAAAAATATGCTTAAATTTCACTCCTCTCAGTCATTGGTCACTGACCTGTGAAGGTGCTAATGAGTAGTGAAATGAGAGCAGGGGAGAGGAGAAGGTGCAAAAGAAGGAAGGAAGAAGTAAAATAATGGCCCTAGTATGGAGTTGAAGAAGAAAGAGAGGAAGTTAGCTGGATGACTCTTGGAGGTCTGAAATATTCATTGAGAGTTCCAAAAACCAGTGTAAAATTGGCCTTAACTATTGATGGATGGTCCTCTGTTCCCTGGTGTAAGGGTCTTACCTTAATGACCTCAGGTTTAATTCTTTCTTTCTTTCTTTGTATGAGTCTCTAAGCTTGGATAACAAGACAGCCTTTCCTTTGGAAGGGAAGTTTCACAGATAACACACATGTAAGCTAGGTAAGCAGGAAAGAGTTGTCTTCCCATACCTAATTGACAATGGTGGGATAGCCTCAAGTTACGTGCCTCTCGACTCAAGTTCCATATTAGCTGTTGCTTGGAACGAGCAGATGTTCTGGCTACGTGGGTCACTCCTCACCTCTGTCTGTGAGGTGCATCAATCACTTTAATTATAATGGAACATGGAGCTGGGAACTGAAGGAGAAAAATCAACCCAATCCCAAGAACAATCTTTCTTGATGAATTCTCCCCTAAATCGAAACAATTCACTGGGTAGCCCAGCTGGGGTTCATATGCTTTTGATTACTGTGGGCTATTTAGCTCTACAAAATGACATGCTGCTTAATGGACTTTTAATGGTTATAGGTTTCTCTCTCTTTTTTTTAATGAGCTTCACCAGTTTGTTACTAATGCCCTGTGGAAATCTGGCAAGGGGCCAGACTTGATGTTACACGTTTTCTGGTTTCCATGTGGCATAAATGCAGCCATGGTAGCCAGTGGGGAAGTGTGGTACCACTAAGAAAGGGAAGAAAGCAGTCCTAATAATTGTATCATCTTCAATACTCAATGGTCATATCATCATCAGTACTCAATGCTTTGCAGTTCAAGTTGTCTGAAGGCCTTAATCACCTCTACGAGCCTGTTGGGACAGGATCTAAGACTTGCAATGCTTGTAGTTGACTTTTCTTTCTTTTGGTCTCCAACTTGATGATAAGAGCAAAGGCAACTCAATGTTCCCATAAAGTGAATAGCTTGCTTCCTGTTCAACAAAAGAACAACAGTCCTCACTCCCCTAACTCCAACATTTGACATGGGAAGAGAGAAACCTTTATCAGGACTTATAACCTGAAAATGAAAAGGATTTTTCTTGAAGAGAAATTGAAGAGAAAGGAAATGAAATCAATCTTCATTGGTGGGTGGTCAGGCTAGAGGCAGAAAGAAATACAAAAGAAAAAGGTCAAGGATAGTCTGCTAACCAAGAATTCTCACTGTTTCTGGGCATATGACCTAGGGCAAGAGGATATGCAACAAGTAACCAAAGGAGAAAGAACTACTGAGCAATTTATTGGATTATTCACAGAAAGCAGAAGTTGGTGACGGAGGCAGTGTTCATACATAGCTTACTTTGGGATTCCATGGTGGCCTTGGTAAATATAACTATCCCACTGGAAAGAACTTTTCCAGGGGTTAATGAAGCTCTTGCCCTCTGACTTGACTTCTGTGCCTTCCCATAAGATGCTTCTCAGAGCATCTGCCTCACTCATTGAATGGGATTTGCATTTCTGAAAGTGAAATATCTTTAGTTCCTAGTCCTATCATGAAGCATTTCATGTTTAGGGAAATAACCAATTATTAGTGATATAAGGAATCTAAATCATCTAGTACAATCCTTTATTTTACAAATAAGGAAATTGAAATTCAGAAGAATTAGATGATGGCTACAAGGTCATCAGTCTAACTCATGGTAAAATCAGAACTAGAATCTAGGTTTGTTAATATCTAATACAGGCTTCTTTCTCTACCAACCCATGGGGCAACCTCAACCTCCTTTGTGTAATAATCAGGATATGAAATGTCAAAAAATGAAATGAAATAGACAGGGATGTGTTTTTCAGGCCCCATTCCTGGAACTCCTGCTCAGTGACTTCTCGGTAAAAGGACCAGTTTGGTTTCCCTTGGATGCAATAGAAGTAAGCTAAAATTCCAAAGGGAAATCCCAGAAGAGAATCATGAAGCAAATTTTGAAAGTGTCAAAGGCATTTCTTGGAGAGTTTAGTAGAAGAGAAGAAGTTGGGGGGGGGGGATTGAGAGAGGGAGAGAGAGTGGGGCTCCTTGATGAAATATTTTTGTTTTTTCTGAGTCCCAAGACACTCTTAAATCAGGCACTCAGGTCATATGGTGCCTAAACTTGTATCTTGGCCTTGGGTGAAAACAGTTCACATTGTAAAATTAACTTTCCACATTTGTCTGGCACAAGTGGTAGAGCTTTCTTTCAAAGTGAGTTTGCGAATGAATGAATGTATGTATGTGTTGACTGGGTTACTGTGCTTAGGGGAGTGTTCTGGGCTTCAGACTTGGAGAGGGATTAAAGCTTGCTTTGAAAAGTGTTGGTGTTTTCCCAAACACAGCATGGTGATATTCTTAGGGTTGTTCTTTTATTTGCCATGGAACAAAATGCTCGCATTTCATGGGAGCAATGGCCCAACAGATGGTGTTCTGTGGAGGGCATGGATGTGGCCTTGTAAATGACTATTCAAATTGGCCAGTTTCTAGCCCAATTTACTATCTGTTTCTTATTCCCAGGAGACATACAGGTGATACAATAAATGAAATGTTTTTATTTTTTTTTCATTTTTTTCATTATTTTATTATATCAGCACGTTCCAATTATGAGAATTCACTTGACAGAATTCCAAACAAACAAAATTACTAAATTGATAATGTAAATGCATAAACTTGCAGGATTCCTAAATTTTTCTTTAGAAAAAACCCTAAATTTGTAGGATTTGGTGGGAAAGTTTCTTACTGCCATGCACCTGTTGCCTTGTTTTTCTTTTCCTTTTTTCTGTTGCACCCTCTTATTACTGACCTCTTGGTTAGATTGTCCCACTGTTATCCCCCTATCCCTTACTGTCTGTGATCTGTCATATTAGCTTCTTAATATTAATATTGTTCCCTGCTATTTCTCAATCTGATAAATGTCTTCTGAAGATCAGAACTTTGAACAGAAATTCTGGAGAGGACAGGTAAGAATTCTGAGACTAGAGGATACCACATTCCTTTTACCTCTGAAAAAGTGTAGGCTATTGCTTAGACTACTGGGCAAATATTTTAGTGTAACCATTCTGTCAGGATAAAGAAAGTGCAGGGATCTGGTGTGAAGTCCAAGAATGGTAATATAAGTTTACATGTGTAAAAAATAGCTTACACTTATATAGAATCTTAAACAAAAGTTCTTTCTATGTATTATCTCATTTGATCTTCAAAAGAACCCTTGAGAGATTGGTACTATTCTGGTCCCATTTAAAGGAAGAGGAAATTTAAGGTAAGAGGTTATGTGACTTGATTAGGGTCACACAGCTAATTCATGTCAGAGGCAGGTTTCAAACTCAGGACTTCTTTTCTCTAAGTTTAATGCTCTCTCCTTTATACCACCTACCTTCCGTAATTGGGGTTTGGACTGTCAGTCTGATAAGTGGGGTCTCCTTTTCCATGCTGGGATACAATGGGGTGAGGAAGGGCAAAATAGGTAATAGGTCTTAACCCTAGTACAATTCTTTTACTTAAATAACAAGAATTCATACCACGAATTTATAAATTCAACCTTTGTCAGGCACTGAGCCCAAAATAGTATATGAATGATGACACTGGAGTGGTGGTTAGAAATAGGATTCCTCACCTTGCTCCCTTTTGCCTTAATTACTTGAAGAATTTCCCTGAGTGGGAGACAACCATAGGCATGTCTGTGATGGATCTTGTCATTTTTTCATATTTATAGGTTTATAGAACACCTGATCACAACTATAAAGCTGGGATGAACCTTAGAAATCATCTGGAATAGTTGTAGCGTTTATGAAATCTTAGATCTAGAGCAGGGATGCCCAAGACCATCTGATCCAAACTATTTTACCGATGGAGAAAGTAAGGTACAAAGTTTAAATGAGTTGCCCAAGAACACATATAATATGCTTTACAGTTAGGGCATGAATCATGCTATATAAGGATATTGAATGAACTGGGGAGGTTTATCCTGATGAAGAGGGAAGGGGATACCAAATCTGTCTTCATTTTAAAGGGTTGTCGTTTGGAGAAGGGATTAAGCTAGCATTTGGTACTAAATGGCAGAACTAAAAGAAGTGTTTGAAAATACCAAAGAAGCAGATTAAGGAGTGATGGAATAATAATTTTAAAAAAGCCCAGTACAATTCAGACTATATAAAAGTAGAATGCTCTACTGGATGATCATTTGGGGGGTATTTTGTAGAAATTGTAGAAATCTTTGAGATTCTATTTTTCTATGAACCTGGGTCTTCTGACTCTAGATCCTGTGTCCTTTACACCAAAATATCTTTTTTTATTGTTGAAAGACTTGTTTTATGTGGAGAGAAATAACATCTTTTGACTCATGGAATAAATTGGATTTAAGTGAGGTAGAGTTGCATAAAGTCGTTGGCTTCACCCTCCCAGAGTCATTTTGAAGTTCAATGGCAAGATAAAAGTCAATCTGACGTGATGGCTCAGGATGCAGTGGATGACCTCGGTTTCTTTAGTGTCTCACCAAGCTCCATGATTTCCACAGTACTCACCTCTGCCACCTTCATAGCCATTGGAACAAACTGTTCTCATCTGCTCCTTTCACCAGGGGAAGTCTTCACATCCTGAGATAAACATTCCCCAATCTTAGCAAGGAATTTGAAGCCTGAGACATCTTGGCCTCTGGATAAGATTTAAAAGGTTGACAAAAGAGACCTTTTCTGTGGTTCTTAACATTTCTTCTTGTCTGCTTCAGAATAAGAAAGGGGGGTGGCCAATAGGTTAGCTCCATTTTGCTTTAAACACACTAGAAAATCACAGGAGATGATAGTCAACGTCCTTGCTAAAGGTAAGTAGAGGTGGCAGGCAGGTTCCCTACTCCTCAGACTTTGCAGAATTGACTGGATTGAATTGAGTTGGAATGGAGAGTGTAAAATGCTTCTTTTATAGAGTGGTATTTTTATTCTCAGGTTTACAAACTTATTTATCTTTTTATTCTGGGTATGCAGATAATGGAAGAACAAAAGGAAGGTTAGGGACAGCTCAGTTTCCTTTTATTCCAAAGTATTGAGAGCAAGGATATTATTTTGGGCTTTGTAGCCCTAACACCTCTTGTAGTACTTAAATATTTATTAAATTGAATTGTACATTGAACTGAGACAATCCTGAAAGACTTATGATGGGGAATGCTATCTACTTCCAGGACAAGAACTATTGGAGTCATCTTTCACATCAGTGTATCTATGGTTTTATTTTGGAGTTTTGGTTATGTCTGAGTATGCTTTTACATCAATGACCAATATAGAAGTGTGTTTTTTTAGAAGTTTGCATGACAATAAAAACATTAAAAAAAAGAAAATTAAAAAATGGAATTGCACACAATGTATAGATGGTTAATAAATGCTTATTACACACCAATTTATTTTCTGCCCTCTAGGAATATGTAGGTTATACAATTGCTTATACTTGAAATATCCAGGTAATTGAGACAAGAAGGTTGGTTGAGTTGTAGCTTGATATAACTATTTTCTTTAGGTCTGAAGGTATGGTTCTATTGATTGGGGAATTCCTGGTGGAAAATCTCTCTTCCGTAGCCTCTATCAATAATTTATTATTTTAGACAGTTCCTTGAGAAGTAAAATGACTTGTCTATGAGCATGCAGTTGATATACGTCAGAGGCAAGATTTAAAGTTCCCCCAGTTTTTAACAATGGACTTAGATATACTACATTATGCTACCTCTGATAAAATATCAAGAAATACATTTCATTTCCCATTCTCAGTATGCAATGGAGAACAGTGGCAATAGTAGATATTTAATAAATGTTGATTGATTGGATGATGTTCAAATCCATTAGGAAGCAAAGGACGTTTTGCCTTAGCCCACTTTGAAGATATGAAGCATTTTTGTGTAATTATGATAGTAAATTGCAAAAAAAAACCTATGAAATGGATAATTTCTTGACTCAAGGCACAGATAGAAGAAACATGGGGAAATTCTTGTTCTGTAGGCTAGTGAATCTAGGGTTTATAAATACTCCCGGTATCTGGGAGACAGATACCAAACTAGGAATGATTCAGCTTTAAAACAAATATCTACCTTCGCTTTTGTGATGAGAGACATCTGGACTTATTATTTCATTACTGTGTTGTTCACTCTCCTCTCTCTACACTCCTCCCAAAGTGGATGTAGATCCACAGCTGGGATTTAACTTAAGCTTGAAGTCTTAGCGAAAAAGTTTCCTCAGAAGTTAGTCAACCAACAAACATTTATTATTTACTATGTGCCAAGCACTGTGCAAAGCACACAGGATACAAATACAAGCAAACACAAAGAGTTTACATTGTGATGGTGTAAGACATGTGAAAAAGAATTGAAAAGCAGGGGTCAGGAGGAGGGAAGGTAGAGGAAGGTACCCCCACATCATGATGGTAAGGCCCAGAGAGTGAAGGATGGTTGGGCTGGACCCTTTCCCAAAATGGAGGATCTAAAAAGAACTCACCATTGGGAGAAATGGCCTCAGGAATAGAGGGAGAAGGCAGTTGAAGCATGGTGGCAAAGTACAGAGACTGAAGAATGGATGGTCTATGACTTTCCTCAAGGTAAGAATTCTTGGAGGATCTCACCAATGGGAATGGAGCTGAAGGGGTTGATGGGGGAAGTCCAAAGAGTAAAGAATGGCTGAGTATCTTGACTAGGTTAGATGGTAAGGTCCTTGAGGGGAGGGACTGCCTTTCACCTCTTTTAGCACATTGTAGGCACTTCATCAATTTTGCTTGCTTGCTTGCTCCTCTTTCCCCACTGTGTCTTCATCACAGCTAACTCTTGGAAGCATTTCACATGAGTCCATAGTGGGGTGGGGCTTCACAAGCCCTCACAAGGACCAAGGTAGACTAGGCTACTCTTAATGAGCAGAGGGATTTTGTGTGAATACAATGGGGTGATTAGAAGATGATGGCAGCTCTGTCAGAAAAGAAAATCAAATGGAAAATCTTACCATAAGGGTCAGTCAATATCCTATCCTCTATGAATGCCCACCCAGTCCCTGTCCCGGGACTGTGGATGTCCCTGGAGCAGTTGCTGTGCATTGCCTTTCTGTCTTTGGGGAGAGAGAGAAGAAATAGCTTCCTACTGTTCAGAATGTCTCTACCTGCGTGTAACTGCTCTGAGTGGATAGTTGTTAAGACTTGTAACTGAAATCCTTGTTTGTTTGGGTTTCCTACCCTTAGCAATTCCATCTGTAATCTCCAAGGTGGTAGCAGCAATTAGTTTTACTAATCTCATCAACCTTTAGCTGATTGGCACGCTTGGCTGGCTCAAGCTCAGAGTGGAAGGGGCTTACTTTGCTCTGGGTAGCTCTGCTTTCTTCTAGTTTCCATTTCCTCATTTGCTTGTTGGCCCATCACAGTGGCACAGACAGATTTCTATTTTGCACGTTGGCATAATATTGGTAAACATTTTGTTATGTTCTTTGGTGACTGTGTTGCCACCTTCTCACAGACAGGCCTTTTGGACTTACTGGGACTTTTTATCATAGCACTAGTGGGGCTGGAAATTAGGCAGTGAGTCTGGGGAACCATAATAGTCACAGCCTGTTCTTTTTGGTCCTGCGTCTTGCCAAGTTTTGTTGATTTTACTTCCTCAACATCTTTTGCATCTGTCTTCTCTCTCTGACAATTACCCTAGCTCAGGCTCTCATCATTTCTTACCTCTCTTACTTGCAACAGTTCCCTTGATCCTTTTTCAGATTCTCCTCTCACCAATCCATCTTCTGTGTAGTAGCTAGTGATTTTCCTATAAAGCACTATTGTTGTTCAGTCATTTCAGTTGTGTCTGCCTCTTCATGATCCCATTTGGGGTTTTCTTGGCAAAGAAAACTCTAGCCTATTTTCCAGATGAAGAACTGAGGCAAACAGGGTTAAGTGACTTGTTCAGAGTCACACAGCTAAGTAAGTTTCTGAGGCTGGATTTGAACTCCTGTCTTCCTGACTCCAGGCCCTGTGCGCTATCCATTTGGACCACCTAGCTGCCCTTCTAAAGCATAGGTCTGTCCTTATAATGTCCTTATTTGAGAAGCTTCAATGTCTATGTATCACTGCCCCATCCCCCTTTGCCTTCATTTGCCTCATCATTTGAAAGTCTTTGCAATCTGGCTCCAGCTTACTTTTCCAGGATGACTGCTCATTCCTTCCCTTCATTCATTCTCAAATCCAGCCAGTGGAGCTACATACTGTTCCCCTTACCCATGGGGTGGTGGTGGTGGGGTGCACGAATTGTAGGGAAGCGGCAGCTAATAATGCCTGCCTCAGGGTGTGCTCAAGCTGACTCAAACTTTCCACGGATGCCCCTCCTTAGCCTGGAATGCTCTCCCTTCTCCCTTCTTCTGGGAACTCTCCGCTCTCTTCCAAGTTCAGCTCCATGATCATCACCTTCTTTGAAACACCTTTCCCAGTTCCTCAAGATGTTAAGCCCCGTCCCCCGGTCCCTGTCCATTGGAGATTGGGCGGATTGACCTACCAGCGCTAGTCGGCCAAGGTGCACAGATCCGTCCCTCAGCTGAGCATCTAAAAACTGTGGGCAGCCAGTTTGGAGCTCTGTGTGACTGAGGGGCTTGTAGGGTGTAATGAGGGAAAGTCTTTTCATGAGCTGCAGGACTTGGGGAAGAAGAACTCGGTCTTCTGAGCAGCGAGCTGAATGTACATCGGAAAGGAACAACCATTTTTCTTTCATTGGCTGATTTCCTTTGCAGCAGTGAGCAAGGGAGGACTACTCCAAGCTGGTTTTCAGAGGGGCCACGGGTCCTGATGTCTCTGGGTTCAGTATTTCCTGATCTTGGGCTGAATATGTGAATAGGTCCAGGCAGTCATCTGGTGAGTTTGGGAGTTCCAGAAGATCTCATCGGTGACCAGAGGTGGTAGCCATCGTCATTTGAGCGGTCGTACCTGACGGCAATGTTGGTGGCTGCAATTGGATGGGAAAATAGGTGAGAAGGTGGGTTGCCTAAGCAATTGAATATTATGAAGAGAGAAGTGCTGGCAGGAGGGAGACTCAAGAAAGACATGAACTCTGGGGATTCGGCAGTGTGATCCACCAGGAAGAGAATGCCATTGAGGGGGAATTTCAAGAGGACACCATGAATGGAGAAAATAAACAAACCAACTTCCAGTGCTGGGAGTGGGAGATGCCCCTTTGTCATATGCCTGCTCTATGTATGTTCCTCATTCCCTTTTTACTTCAAGTTTGAACCCATTCTCCTCAGGAACCTTGTGGAGAGTCCAAGGGAACTGTATGCTATTTTATACTTTCTCAGCATCTCTCTCTTTTAAAAACTAATGCCCTCCAGTGATTGATTTTTTAAAACCCTTACCTTCTGCATAAGAATCAATACTTTGTACTTGTTCCAAGGCAGAAGAAGAGTGGTAAGGGCCAGGCAGTAGCGGTTAAATGACTTGTCCAATGTCACATAGCTAGGAAGTATCTGAGGCCACATTTGAACCCAGGACCACCCATCTTTAAGCTTGGCTCTCAATCCCCTGAGTCACCCAGCTGCCCCCCTCAAGTGATTGATTTTTGATGAAGAATACCCAGGGGAAAGGGAAATTACATTTCCTTTAAGGGTTCTAGAGGTGACCCTGAGGGCCTGGAATTTCTAATGTGACAGGGTCACCTCTAGAACCCTTAAAGGAAATGTAATTAACTGGCCTCTGGGGACCCAACTGACCAGTGTGAGACTGCACTCAGAGGGGTGCTACAGTTTTTATTTTGCATGTCTTAATATTTACTTATTAGTGAATATGTTGTATTGCTCCAATAGAACGCACACACTTTTTTTTTTTAAATTAAAACCCTTACCTTCCGCCTTGGAGTCAATACTGTGTATTGGTTCCAAGGCAGAAGAGTGGTAAGGGCTAGGCAATGGGGGTCAAGTGACTTGCCCAGGGTCACACAGCTGGGAAGTGTCTGAGGCCAGATTAGAACCTAGGACCTCCCATCTTAGGCTTGGCTCTCAATCCACTGAGCTACCCAGCTGCCCCCAAGAACGCACACACTTTAAGGGGAGGGATTGCCATACTTTTTGTCTTTGTATCCCATGTCTAGTATAATGCCTGTCACTCATAAATGCTTATTCATTTTTTTCGTGTTCATGGACCAAACAAATATATTTATTTTTAACTAATGCCTGTGCTGACTTAATTCAATGTATTCTTCTTCAGACATTTAGATAGCAAAATGGTCCTCATGCCAGTGGGAAAGTAAGTTATTTTTCCAGAAGTGTCCTTACACAGCTGAAGCTTGTACTTGCACCCAGGGTAAACCGTTTAGAAAGTATTGGTCCTTAGAACTGGATCATTGACTGGGAGCGCTAAGGTGGAGGAAGTTGGTAATTATAGGAGAGATTTAATACAAAGGTCTGCTGCTGAGTGACTTTTGAAAATGATCATATTTACAAGCCCATTTCAAGAAAAGGAACTTATATGGTGGCCAAAAACTGGAAAACGAGGGGATGCCCATCAATTGGGGAATGGCTGAACAAACTGTGGTATATGTTGGTGATGGAATACTATTGTGCTAAAAGGAATAATAAAGTGGAGGAATTCCATGGAGACTGGAACAACCTCCAGGAAGTGATGCAGAGCGAGAGGAGCAGAACCAGGAGAACATTGTACACAGAGACAAACACACTGTGGTATCATCGAACGTAATGGACTTCTCCATTAGTGGTGGTGTAATGTCCCTGAACAACTTGCAGGGACCCAGGAGAAAAAAAAAACACCATTCATAAGCAAAGGATAAACTATGGGAGTGGAAACACCGAGAAAAAGCAACTGCCTGAATACAGAGGTTGAGGGGACATGACAGAGGAGAGACTCTAAATGAACACTCTAATGCAAATACCATCAACAAAGCAATGGGTTCAAATCAAGAAAACATCTAATGCCCAGTGGACTTACGCGTCGGCTATGGGGGGTGGGGGGGAGGAAAAGGAAATGATCTATGTCTTTAACGAATAATGCTTGGAAATGATCAAATAAAATATATTAAAAAAAAAGAAAAGGAACTTATTTCTCTTTCTCTCTCTCTGGAAACACACACACACACACACACACACACACACACACACACATGATTAACTCTGAGGAGCTACCTACATGGAGAGACAAATCTTCCCTTTCTGATCATCCACTGCACATTTAAAGGTAAATTAAATCAAAAAGTTCCTCTTACTTTGACTCAGTCTTTTAAAACAAAGTGAAAAACAATCAGTCCACCATAATACTTTCTCCACTTCCCCTTTGTGTTAGGAGACTTAGTGAGGGAAACAGAGTAAGAGATGGAAGGGATCTTAGTGACCACTCATTTTAACTCTTCCATTTCATAGATGAGTTAATTAATAGGCAGAGAGGTTTAGTGACTTCACCAGTCTGAGTAAGGAGCAGAGTTGGGATTTAAATCCAGGTTCTTGTTTCAAATAGAATGCTTTTTCCATTGTATAGTGTTGCCTCTACTTGGTAAAAATCCACTCATCTTTTTGGGCAAGTAATTATTCATGAGCCTGGTTATGTCTTTTATTATTACATAATATTCTATCCCTCTTGGGGGCTGGGGCCAGATCTGTTTTATGCTATATCCTTTTTAACCCAGTATCTAAAGAAGCCAGCACGTCAGCATGTGAGAATGCTGTTGGTTGCCTATGATGAGTTTCAAATTCTGTCACATTCTTTTTCTGCTGAAATTTCAGGAGATCATTTTGGGCTATCACAGATCATCCTAAAAACTGAAGCACTCAAGGTCTGCCAAAGACCAGGCTGACATTTATTTAGATAAACCTTTCCAAGAAGCAGAGGAACACAATGGAAAGAACACTAGGAGTCAGAGGACCCAAGTTCAAATCATACCTCTGATGTTAACTGCATTTCCTTGAGCAAATCACATAACAGCAACGTAAATAGTATTTATATAGTGCTTTAAAGTTTGCAAAAACACTTTACAACTGTTTTCTCATTCAATCATCACAACAACTCTGGGGAGAAAGATGCTATTATTGTCTCCCTTTTACCCCTGAGGAAACTGAGACTGGGAGAGGAAACTGAGGCAAGATGAGGGAGTTGGACTAAAGACCCCATTAGCTCCTTCAAGCTCTAAATCTTTGATCCTATGCATTTTTTTCCTGTGCCTTCCATTCTCCAATCATGGGCCAGCCTGGCGCCATGTCCAGCTGCAGGGGGAGCCCTTGTCCAATTTCTCAAGGGCCATGAGCCAGTCTTTGGCTGTGCCTTCACCTGGCTTGTGAGTGTCAGTTCTTGCCATAGTTTTCGCAATCTCCACACGTTATGGCTACTGAAATGCTAGGACACCAGCCGGGTGGCAGCTTGTGTCTTGCCATTCCCAGGCAGTCCAGTGAAATGATAAACAAAAGTCTTTTGTGCCATATGAATGAGCTTTAAGCACTCCTCACTGGAGCCTCCTGTCATCCAAGCAAGTCATGTGTATCAAAAGCCCTTATATGTGAAAGTTTGTTTTCATATCTGGCCAGCTCTGAATGGGAACCCCTTTTGTCGTGTTGTAATACAAACATTTGTTTATTTTTTTTTGAACAGTGCCTGCAGTCATGATACAGGAACCAGGGGACTGAATGAAGGGACCCCTTTCCAAGGAGGCGCCTTTGAAAACTCTTCTGTTGGACCATTTCAACTGTCAACTGATCTTGAGTTCTGTTTACATTAAGACAATAGTAGGGCTTCCTAAATAAATAAATTAGAGGCACCCAGGGCCCTAATGAAACCCCATAAATGGGAGGAGCAAAGGGGGGTTTTGTGCTGCTCAGAAACAATGGCTATTTTATCTTCCTCTGTGTCCCCTGTTTGTGTTTTATTTTTAACGCAGAGGGGGGTGGGATGCTTTGTGTTAATTACACTGATAAAACTCTCCTGATAGAATGTCCCCTTAGAAAATCTCAACAAAAGAGCTGACATCTCTCCCTGCCTCAGTGACACTCTGCCAAGCAAATATTTCCTAAGGTGAACAGAAGTTTTTTGTTTTGTTTTGTTTTGTTTTTACCCCTTCCTTCCCATGATCTTGACTTTTAAAGAGAATAAATAAAAAAATTGGGAGGCAAAGGTTTTTGGACTGGTTTGGTATGTTTGTAAGGGGTGCCATAGGGGTGCTGGGAGTATTTGCCTGGCTAAATAAATCTTTCAGCATCTAGGTAACAGCTTGTGTTTCATAGAGATCTAAGGTGTCATTAAATAAAATAGATTTACAGCAGCTCAGGGCATTCAAGTTGGGAGTGAGGGTGGGGGCAGCATTGGGCCCCAGACAGTAGGTGAAGGGGGCAGGAAGTTGTTTGTTATTGGACAATTCGACTTCTGGACAAAAGGGCACCTCTGGCTAGAACTGAAATATGACAAGGGAGTGTTTGGAGAGGGGGGGACCTGGAAGGGCTGCTGGGCTGTATAGTAGACAGTTTTCTGCATCCTTCTTCTCTCTCCCCCTTTGTTTCCCTTCCTTCCTCATTTCCTTTGTGTGCTCTTTTCCCTGCTTTTGGACTCATTTCACCCCTTCTCAACTGTCCCTACCTCCCATGCCAGGACCCCTCCTCTCAAAGCAGAAGTAATGGGAATTTACTCTTCCTAAGGTGTTATCTTCCCATCACCCCTTCCAATTTGGATTTGCATTTTATTTTATTTTTTAAACCCTTACCTTCCAATTTAGAATCAATACTGGGTATTGGTTCTAAGGCAGAAGAGTGGTAAGGGCTAGGCAATGAGGGTCAAGTGACTTGCCCAGGGTCACACAGCTGGAAAGTGTCTGAGGCCAGATTTGAGCCCAGGACCTCCCATCTCTGGGCCTGACTCTTAATCCACCTAGCCACCCAGCTGCCCTCTGGATTTTCATTTTAAAATAGAATAGAAGGAAGGATTCTTTAATACAGTAATGGAATTTCAGGCATTATGTGTGGGGAAGATTTTTCAGGAGAGAGACTTTCCTAGGTACCTCTCAAATCACTACATATAAGTGACGGCCTATTCTATACACTTAATAGACTCACTCTGGGTCTTCCATCTATCCATCCTTCTCCCCTTCTCTGTCTTACTTACACACCCTCACCAGTGAAGGGTCTTAGCAGAAAATGGTAGAGATGTTAACAGTCCCAAAAGAGTTTTTATCACCACTAGATGGATGGAACAGAGTATTTTAATCTGTGATGCATACAAGCCTTGCTGGTTTGTACTTAACTAGCACATTTCTTAGTTTTTAGTGACTCTATCTCTTAATTTTAACTCCTTAATTCCAAAAACATATTTTAAAAAATACCTCCAAAAGCACCAATCTATGTAGTTTAATAATAAAATAATAGATACAAGAAAATATTAGTTGTCCCCTTCTTTTGACCCTTGGAGTTGTCTGGTTGTCAAAATGGCCTAGCTCCTGTAATGGTTTTGAAAAAATGAAGTCTGAGGAAAATATATTTTTCCTTTTAAAGTAATGAAATATTTTTAAAATAGCTTTTCATTGTTGCCTAAAATGCAGATGACTTTGGGTTGATAAATATGACCCCCACAAATATCTTTGGTGCAAGGCTATGGTCATGGGTGTGCTCTTCTGGCTTGACAATAAGGAAAAATGGAGAATGGTCTTGTGATTTTATGTAAATGTAGCTAAAACCAGAGTGACAACATTAAAAGCCCAAGAGAAAAAAAAATGACCATAATCTTTTTGACTTGATAATGAAACCTTAGCTATTAGCCAAGTGCGTAGACATCATTAGCTACTGATTTTCCTCCTTTCCTTCCTTCCTTCCTTCCTTCCTTCCTTCCTTCCTTCCTTCCTTCCTTCCTTCCTTCCTTCCTTCCTTCCTTCCTTCCTTCCTTCCTTCCTTCCTTCCTTCCTCCCTCCCTCCCTCCCTCCCTCCCTCCCTCCCTCCCTCCCTCCCTCCCTCCCTTCCTTCCTTCCTTCCTTCCTTCCTTCCTTCCTTCCTTCCTTCCTTCCTTCCTTCCTCCCTCCCTCCCTCCCTCCCTCCCTCCCTCCCTCCCTCCCTTCCTTCCTTCCTTCCTTCCTTCCTTCCTTCCTTCCTTCCTTCCTTCCTTCCTTCCTTCCTTCCTTCCTTCCTTCCTTCCTTCCTTCCTTCCTTCCTTCCTTCCTTCCTCCCTCCCTCCCTCCCTCCCTCCCTCCCTCCCTTCCTTCTTTCCTTCCTTCCTTCCTTCCTTCCTTCCTTCCTTCCTTCCTTCCTTCCTTCCTTCCTTCCTTCCTTCCTTCCTTCCTTCCTTCCTTCCTTCCTCCCTCCCTCCCTCCCTCCCTTCCTTCTTTCCTTCCTTCCTTCCTTCCTTCCTTCCTTCCTTCCTTCCTTCCTTCCTTCCTTCCTTCCTTCCTTCCTTCCTTCCTTCCTTCTTTCCTTCCTTCCTTCCTTCCTTCCTTCCTTCCTTCCTTCCTTCCTTCCTTCCTTCCTTCCTTCCTTCCTTCCTTCCTTCCTTCCTTCCTTCCTTCCCTCCCTTCCTTCCTTTCTTCCACCCTCCCTCCCTCCTTTCCTTCCTTCCCTCCCTTCCTTCCTTCCACCCTCCCTCCCTCCCTTCCTTCCACCCTCCCTCCCTTCCTTCCTTCACCCTCCCTCCCTCCTTTCCTTCCCTCCCTCCCTCCTTTCCTTCCCTCCCTCCCTCCTTTCCTTCCCTCCCTCCCTTCCTTCCTTCCTTCCACCCTCCCTCCCTCCTTTCCTTCCCTCCCTCTCTTCCTTCCTTCCACCCTCCCTCCCTCCTTTCCTTCCCTCCCTCCCTTCCTTCCTTCCACCCTCCCTCCCTCCTTTCCTTCCCTCCCTCCCTCCTTTCCTTCCCTCCCTCCCTTCCTTCCTTCCACCCTCCCTCCCTCCTTTCCTTCCTTCCTTCCTTCCTTCCTTCCTTCCTTCCTTCCTTCCTTCCTTCCTTCCTTCCTTCCTTCCTTCCTTCCTTCCTTCCTTCCTTCCTTCCTTCCTTCCTTCCTTCCTTCCTTCCTTCCTTCCTTTTCAAAGAATAAAAGGAGAAATGTTTGAGGGCAAGAATGGAATTTCCTTCTTGCAATCAGAGGTATGAGTTCATTTTGATAAACAAAAAAAGCAAAGCATACTTGGTAATTGGAAGAAATTGTCAATTGTACCCTATTCTAGCCTGTGGAGTGCCATTGTCAGATGAAACGATCTAATTGACACTGGTGGGGGTAGGGGAGGAAACCTTTTTCTCAATAGTTGAAATGCCTTTTCATGTAGGTGTTTAAGCACTTTGGAAACAGTAGGAATCTGTCTTGTTAAAGAAAGCTTGAAAATATCTGCTCCTTTTAATGGGGATTTTTTAAAAAAATGATTATTTAAATGGCAATTGAACTGGCTTCTATTTAATGCCCAATAAGTAACACCAGGAAAATCCCTTTAATTAAATTGACATCTTAATATCTTCCTCTGAAGGCTAGATGGAATTTGTTACTAGTCAGACATATTCCACAATTCTGTGACCTGGGACAGTGGCTTTCTGTTTCTTTTTCCTATCTGTGTTTCACTCACTCATTCATTCATTCATTCATTCATTTATAACATATAGAAATGGCTCAGCACTGTATTAGCCATTGTGTTTTCTGTTCCTGGGGCAGATTGGTTCTTTTACTTTTATGACAATAAATTTCTACTGTACTTTAAACTATCCAAAGTACTTTCTTTACAATACCTCAATACTGTACCTGGACGGGGATGACCATTCTTATTTTACAAAGAATAAACTGAGGATAAGATAATAACTTGTCCACAGTCATATATCTACTAATTGTCAGACCTCAAATTTGAACCCAGTTCTCTTGATTATAAAGGTAGTGTTTTTCTACATTTTGACACAGTGTATCTTTTAGGTTTTCCTAAAATGCAAGACAGCAGAACTAAAGAGTTAATCAACAAGTCATTCAACCACAAATTTTTGTCCCAGGTCTTAATTGTACAAGATAATCAAACCAGTATTTGGGGGCATGCAGAGAAATGGAATGTTCTTTCCTGTTTCCAATCCAAAAGGTTTGTAATCTAATTTGGAATGGATTACTAATATAAAGAGAGGAAAGAGCACTGACTGACTACTTTAGTCAGAAGACCTGGGTTGCTTTACTCCTTGGGTGACGTTGGGTAAATCCCTTCAGTTCCTGGGACTTTTCTCATCTATAAAATGAGGGGGTTGAACTTTCTGATCCCTGAGGTCCCCTCTTAGCTTTAAATTTATAATCCTATGTAAAGATAACTAGCAATACATGCTAAAGTTTCTTTAGAAGTTCAGAGGAAGAAAAGATCATGTATCCTCAGAGAAAGCTTTATAGAGGAGGTGAGATTTGAAGGATCGGGAAGGTTTTGGATAGGTTGACAGCATGGAAGAGGATATTCTGGGGGTGGGGGAAGGCTTGAGTAAAAGCAAGGAAGCAGAAAATACAAACAGGGGTTAGACAAGGAGAGTACACTTTGAATATCAGTTTGAATGGATGAAAAGATTTGCATAGGAGAGTAGTGGGAGACAAGGCTGTACTTTGAATGCCCAGGATAAGGAGTGTTGCTTTTATACAAAGCCATTGAAAATTAAAGTTATTAGATTTTGCTTTTGGTAATCTTCCAGAATTCCACCCCCCCCCCTTTCCTCAGCTGCAAAGGGCTACCTTAATGCTGTCTTAGCTCCTTGCTCTTTTTGTCTTTACAAGGAAGTTATACTGCTCCTTCCTAATCAGATGAATCCATCTTCTTTCTGCTCCTTGTAACACCCCTGCCCCACTCCCTTCCTGACCACTATTTCATCTATCAGAGAATGCCATGGTCTTGAGGTTTTATATCCTTTGGGGGAAACTCTTAAGCCTGAAATTGATTTGATTTGAATAGGTTCCCTTAAACTGGCTTCAGGAAAACAACAACAACAACAAAACAAAAGCAAAACCCAGCCCCTCAGAGGCTTGCAGTACTGAGTATGGTGGTTGTGGTGATGATGGGGTTGGAGGGATGGGGAGAAAGGAGTTGGGAGGAGTAGAACAGAATTCCAAGAAAATCTGGCAGGTTGGCGTAAGCTGGAAAGGGAGATTAATATTGGCTCTCTTGGGGGTTAGCAAGTTGAAACACAACAAATGGTCTTTCCCAACTAAATTAGGGTTTTCAAGGAGGAATTTCTCTAGCCCCCTCCCCTTCCACCATCCTCTTTTTTATGAGTTTTTTTTCCCTTGTGGTCCTTAGAACTAAGGTTCAGTTTTTCATTCCCTTTTTCCCACAAGCATCTACTGGGATAAAGTCCTCCTAGTGTAAATTGAGGCCATGCAACACTGACGTCTTGTTCTGAGTCCACTGGTCCCATGCTGAATTCCATGTCAATGTTTTCCACCTAAAGAACTAGGGATCCAGTGGGGAAGTAGGATGTGGTAGGCTGGGTGTGCGTATTGAAACAGTGCAATCACCCATGCTAATTCGCCTAAATTAAAGCAAAGAAAATGTTGCCCAATGGAACAATCCTAACCCACCGATTCTGGAGGGATTTCTGGGCAGTGATAGATCTTGGTTTCCAAAAGTACTTGCTCAGGCAGCTAGCAATGACAACATCCTTTTTTTTTCTTCAGACATTCTTTTCCCACTGGGGTTCTCCCAGGCCTGTGACTAGTAGAAGCTGATCAGGCCCACTGCTGATGCTTGAATATCTCAGTGAGCTATATATATAGAGAGAGCTAGGCCAGGTGAATTGGAAAGTTGTCATGCCTGCTCTAGTTAGACTGAAGAGGGCAGTATGAGATCAGGCTTCTAAGCAAGGGAGGTGAGATACACTTAATATATGCCACCTGTAGTGAGCTCCAAGAGGATTTCAAGAAAAATTAGATGGGGAAATGGACCTATTGGATTTATAATAAATGTCTTCTAGTTAACTTCACCTAAAAGGAATTCTCCATGAGAAGAGTCTTTCTTCCTCCTTATATGTTTTTTGGCCTTTCTTTTTTCCTTTCTCCACTTTAAGATACAGGGTGCTGTTCCTGGCTGTGCCTCTGGCTCTCATATCCTCATCACCTGCCCCAAAGCAAACCCCCTTGTGTAAATCCCTGTGTTGACAGTTCAGATGGTTTTTGGTCCTTTCACAATGGGTTGGAACTTAACTGTGCTGGGTGCTAAATAAAGCAGCTTTGCTGGGGGGTCTGCTCTTAAAATTCCTCAACCTCTGTTGGCAGATGTTGGAAAACTAAGAGATCTTCCCAAAAATGCTTTGAAGGAAGAGGAAAAGGGGTTGAAGTAGGAGGAGTTCAGAGAGCATATAGCCTGGTCTTATAAAACAAAGGGACTCTCTCTCCTTTCTAACATAAAAAGGAATGAAGAAATAGACCAAAATGTTTTGTTTTTTAATTAAATCTAGTTATCTATGTGACCTGGAACAAATCACTTTCCTTCTAGATCTCAGTTTCTTGATATAAAATGAGAGAGTTGAGTTAGATATATCCTAAGGACCCCTAATAGCTCTAGATAATAATAGCTAAATTTTATAGAGCATTTTAAGGTTTGCAAAGCTATTTACTATTTCTGAACTCATTTGATCCTCACAACTCTCTGAAATAAATACAATTATTATCTCATTTTACAGATGAGAAAAATGAGGCTGAGAGTGATTAAGTGACTTGTTCAAGGTCATATAGCTAGTGTCTAAAATGGGAGCTGTATTTTGTTCTCCTTGACACCAAGTCCAGCATTCTATCTACTCTGCTGAAGCATCTCTAAGAATCTATGGTCTTATGGAATTTCTTCCATCAAACAAAAAAGTAATCAGGGGGAAAATGATGATCTAGGCGGCCTCTGGGCTCAGGAGGAAGGGGTAAAATAAGAATGGCTCCTAGGAAAGATGTGGCTGATGGTGCTGACTTGTGACTAGAAGAATCTTGAAAGGAAAACAAATTGGCTCCAGGAATTGGCATTAACAAAGCTGTGAGGTTTATGTACACAGTTAGTCACAATACCACACTTCCCTTAATATGGAAGCAAAGTCCCTCTCCTCTCTGAAAACATTCCCCTCAGAGTTCATTTGTAGGGTACATCTCAGGCTGCTGAGGGAAAGACTAGAAAGAATGCTTTGGATTTAGTTATAAAATCTGGGTTCAAATCTTTTTCCTCCCACTTGTAGAACCTTAGGAGAGTCACTTAATTTCTGGTCCTTGGTTTCCTCCACTTTAAAATAATGGTTTGGACTAGATAATAACAGTAGTAATTACAATGACACAATAGCTGACCTGAAACTTTGCAGATTTTCAGAACTTTACATATATTATTGCACTTGAGCCTCAAGAAAGCCTGCCAGAGAGATCCTATAGATATTATTGTTTTCTAAAATTTTAGAGATAAAAGAAATATAGCTTAGAAAGTGAACTGATCTGTCCTGGATTCCACAGCCATTTAGAGTCAGAAGAAGGATTGAATCCCAGGGCTTCCTGACTCCAGATCAAATACGCTTAAGATGATGTGTAAGATAACTTTCAGATCTAAATCTATAATTCTGGGAACCCCTTGAGATTGCACTTCATACTTGATGTAGTAACCTGGGTAGAAATGCTATGGTGGCAGAGCACACAGTGTACCTTATCTTTGGCCTGAGCTTTTCATTGGGATAGCCCTAGACAAAACCCAGCTCTCTTTCTCCTCTCCCAGCCTCACTTTCTCAGTTCATTTCAAAGGTGGTAGGAATCAGAGCTGCATATGGAACATGTTGCCAAGGTTTTCTGTTGCAATTATGTTCCCCAGAAAATGGTAGTAATTTTCTTTTTGGAGAGAGAACAATGGAAAGTGCTGGAATTCAGCTAATCATCTTTTTGGAGGAGAGGGGGTAATTGATGGGGGGTAAGATTGGGGCAGGATGGTCTTTTATTGCCCCTAAATTCCTAATGTCTTGATATAGAGAAGCAGACTTTGAGTAGAAGGCGAATAAAAGAAAAACCTTGTTTCCAAGTATGTGTTAACACCTCTTTTAAGGGTAGGTAAATCATGGCTCTATGAGATGGCCTTCTGGTTTAGCAAGCCAGGTAGTGCTACCCAAGTGGGTTCCATTTTGGAGGTTGAGAATAAGAAAACAAAGTATATGAAGCACTCTCAACTCTACAAACTTCAATGATTCTGTCTGCCATCTTATTCAGATTGATGGATAGTATTTAACTATAACAGAAAGAGAAGTGTTTGTTTCTCTTGTCTAACACTCCTCTAAGATGGGGTCATTTCTGCATCTCCCTTACAGAGCTTAGCAGAGTACTGGGCACTTAGTTGATGCTGAAAAAATACTTCATTGATTTTCCTTAGGAAATCCTGTGCATAGGCTTGTGCAATATCATTTCTGGTTTTGATCTGAACCTGTGATCTAATCAGTATAGGGAAGCCTCTATTTGTGACAGATATGGGATCTGAACCCAGATCTTCCTGATTCTAAGGCTGCCCTCTTTTTATTATATAATTCTTCCTTTCATGGTCTGATCTAAGACTGTGGTGGCAAACCTTTTAGAAACCAAGTGCCCAAACTGAACTCTCATGTCTCATTTGAACCACCCTCTTAGCCCAGACAGGGGAGGGAGGAAGTGCTTCCATTTGGCTGCTGGGCAGAGGAATGGGTGATGTGAAAAACTGTTCTCAGGTGCTGTGGAGAGAGGGAAAGAATCAATCCCCTCCAGCATAGTGCCATAGGTTCACGAACACAAATCTAAGGGAAGTAAAAAATCCCCTGACCCAAATAGTTTCCCCATCAGTCTCTTTAGGTCCCTCTTAATTATCTTTTTTAAGGATTCGCGTATTTTTACTACATTATGGCATTGACCTGAGAAAGATATCATATTCTTGGGTAGAAATTAAATAATCTCATTATCATCATCCATTGTCACATAACCAGGGAGTGAGACACAAGAACAATTTTGTTTTGATGTAGGATGCTAAGGGAGGATGTTGTAGAGCTGGGGGCTAGGGGAGAATGAGAAAATATCTGGCAGTGAGTATGGGACACAGTACAGATGAGATTCCTATAGTTATGTAATCTTTATCTAATGAAAATAAAACAAAGTTTAAAAGTTTGAAAATAGGATTTTCTATCCTTATAGGGATTCTTAATCTGGGACCCAAAAACTTGATTTTAAAAATATTTTGCTGACTGTATTTCAATAAAATTCTTTTGCTTTGTAATCTGGTATATTTTAATTTATGCATTAAAAACATAATTCTGAGAAGGGACTTAGAGGCTTCACCAGACTGCTAAAGGGGTCCATGACATAAAAAAAAATAGGAATAGGAATATCTCATTTATAAGCAGATTTTTTGGCAACAGGGGTCATTTCTCCCTACAGGAGATCCCTGGGTTAATAGGGGGGGTATTATGAGATCCATAGGTTGGGGTCAGAGAAGTTGGGGTTGGTGATGTAGGCATCAAAAATGTGCTTGGAAAGGTCAATCCTGATTCTGCTGATGGAGAAACTGAGCCCAGAGAGTCAAGTTGCTTAGTTCCAAGAGAAGAACGGAGCAAAATGAATTGCAAATTGGACATCCATTTTCCTTCATCTGTCTCAGGGCAGCCTCTGCCAAAGTGTAAGGCAGTTCATGAAAGGGATAATGATGAACTAGATGTCCCTCTCTTCGAGTTGGTTGGGGTTACATGTAGGCTTAGGGGAGGGTGAGTTTTGGGGCCACTTCCACATTGGCCCTTCTGTACCAAATATTCTTCAGTTCCAAGAACTCCTAACATTCTCAGTTTGGACAAATTTTCTACTTGCCCCAAACAGAGGTAGCTCCTTTGTCAGTTTTTGTGTCCGTTTTTGTGCCCCGAGAAGGGGCACAGAAAGCTAGCAAATGCTAGTAATTTCTTAGAAATACCCAGCCAGGAGCCAAGTGACCCCCAGGGAGGTGTGCAGTTCTTGAATGGAGGTGCTGTCTGGATGGGACTCCAGATGGGATGCACCTATTTTTGCATGGTATTATGGTCAATCTGAAGCAAGGATTTTCCTATGAACTTTTGGTTTGAAAAGTCTTTCTAGCTTACAGTTTGACTTGAAACATCTCCCCCTGATTTTTAAAAAAAACTTGAACAGAATGCTGGCTTCTTTTAGGGGTGGTGGGGGAAGGGAACTGGATCTGATGACTCCAGATAATCTTTTGTGAGCTTGTGACATAGTGTAATGTGAGAAACCCCTGGAGGAAACTAAGTTGATGACCAGGCTTTAGAGTCATGAAGAAATACCAAGCAAGGGGACAGCTGGGTAGCTCAGTGGATTGAGAACCAGGCCTAGAGATGGGAGGTCCTAGGTTCCAATCTGGCCTCAGACACTTCCCAGCTGTGTGACCCTGGGCAAGTCACTTGACCCCCATTGCCTAGCCCTTACCACTCTTCTGCCTTGGAGCCAATACACAGTATTGACTCCAAGATGGAAGGTGAGGGTTAAAAAAAAAAGAAATACCAAGCAACAGTGCAAAAGCAGGCATGTCAATGATTTGCTTCCTTTAGATACCATTCCCTCTGCCTTCCTTACCTCCAGATGCACAGATATGTTTTTATTTCCTTTTTCCAGAAATAAGTATAATTTGAAGGTTACCCAATGGCTTGCCTCTCTGATCCCCAAAATCTCAACCCCATGAAGCCAACATGCCTCCAGGTATCCAAGGTACTGACTTTGCCATCTGTAAAATCCTTCTGGGGCCATGTTTATTCTAACTAAAGAAGTTCTGTTTCTTGGGAAGCTGAACCCATTAAGGAGTTACCCCATCAACATAGATCACTCTATCTAATCTACTGGATTCTTCTACTTAACAATTCATTTCCTATGGAGTATGATCCCTGGATAAGTAAAGCTGAGGTGTGAGGGAAAGGTCTGTTGGGAAATAGTGGAAGCCTTGGTTACTATGGTTGGGTTAGTAGAAGGGTATTAGGTACCTAGAGGAGAAGATGAACCAAAAGGGGCATTAGGGATGCTGAAAGGAACTTGTGGAAGGGAACAGAACATCGACTTTACCTAATTTTATCTATGGCTGGAATCTATTTCAAGCTACCCATTTAATATTCTTTCCTAGAGTCTGTTTAGGGTCTATATGTATGTTTGGGTATATGATACATATGCATCAGATATTCACAAAGACAAAAGGCCTTTGTGCCTCTGAAACATCCTTCTTACCATCTACCATAAATATGCTCTAGAAATTCTAAAATTTAAATGTTTCAGGGTTATAACAGCTTTGGAAAAAGAGATAAAGATTTACCAAACAAAACCAATTCTTAACATGCATCCCTACTTCCTGGACACTTGCTGAGTGGGTATTAAACTAGATGTGGCATGGCTTCATTTGAGATTTATGACATCCCCTCCCTTAGTGGGGAGGGACTTTGATGTCCATTTCTGTGTATTCTTCCAACCTTCTGTTGAGGCAGGTGTGTGGAAAATAGTGTTTTTACCCTTCCCCAGCCCCTTATTAGAGACACAAAGGAACATAGATTATTCTAAGGTCTCCCAGAAAGGCAAAGGCGACTGAGAGCATGACCCAGCTTCCCTGGCTCCTCAGTCTAGCCTTTTGTCCTTTTGAACCCAACAACCTTTTTCTGCCTGGGGATGGTCAGAGTTGGTGATGGATGCTTATTCTCAAATAGTTTTCAATTAGCCAAAGTGCACACAAGCATTTTTCAGGACCTCTTTTAAATGCTTTTAGAGCAACATGGAGAAGGAAATCTTAAAAACAATTCTCTGCAGCTGCAATAAAGATAGAGCAGCTGTGGGCAGTTGTTCTCACATTTAATATTCTGGGTTTCCTTATAAGGTACTGGAAACTCCTTTCATGCCTGTTGTTCAGGGACAATAAGTTGGGAGTCTTCTCTAGAATTCTGGGTCCCCATAGCACATAGCAGAAGACCCCTATGCTCTATGCTTCAAAGTTTTGAAAATACTGTATGCTGTTGCTATTGACTGTTTTCCAAAGGAATGACTTGCAATGTATCCAGGAAAGCACCTGGACCCTCAAACATTGGTAGGGCAGCTTGATATGGACAAGGAATATATCTCTGGAAGAAAATATATTTACTCAACTTAGGGAGCTAGAGACATCATAGGTTTCCTCTATGATAATATTTAAAGAACTTTGGTGCTTCAATTTCTCACTTAGAGATCATTTTCTTAAGTGTTGAAATTTTGGAGGTTCTTAAAAAATTCTTTTAAAATCTAAATGTCCTTGGAAGGAATTATATTTTAAGCTATAAGTGGAGATCTTGGTCAAATTGCTTTTTAGTTAGCATAGCTTGTTAATACAAAGCTCCTATGAAATGGGCCACAAAACAGGTTAGTATGGGTATGGAAGGAAGAATTAGAGCATGAAGGGAGAATTCCTGAAGCTAGGGGTATTCTCTGTCCAGTGTTAGGTTGGAGGGCTGGAGGAAGGGCCAAGAAAGCACCACAAAGTGGAAGAATGTCTCAGTTATGCTGAGGGTAATCAAGCCCCAAATGAAATGTTCCCAACTTCTTCTAGAGGGGTTCTCTCTGACTAAGGCAAAGATCCTAGAGTACTCTGCTCGAAGAACCTAAAGTCCCTTCAGATGTCTCTGAGGATCCTGACTACAGGTGGGCTCAGCAGCGTTGGGAGTCTTCCCTATGGCCCAACTCCATCCATTGTTCCAGGCTGCTAGTCTGAGGTATGCTTGGCAAGCTCCTGCATTTCCTCCTTTTGTGCCACTCAGAACCTTTTCTAATTGCATTCTCTCTGAGGGTGACCTTCAAGCACACAGGGAGTCACGAATGCAGAGAAAACACAGAACAAGGTAGTGTGCCTCATGGATTGACCATCTTTCCTGACTTTCTTCTGATATGTGTCAGCGTCAAATACGGCATGAACATTGACCTGGGAAGTGCTGTGAATTCAAATGGTGGACAATATAGTGATTTAATGCTTAAATGTTGTTCACAATTGAGGAAGCTCAGCCAGGGTCCTACAATCAAAGTGTCCAGATTTAGTTGATTCTTCTTAACATTTAATTTTGATTAAATTTAAATTGAATATTTAATCTGTGGTTTTCATCAGTAGAGGAAACATCAGAAACTAATTTTTTTTTTTATCACCTTTCTGGTTTCTCGTAGTCACTCTTTCTACTTCTTGGGCTGTTTCGAGGCTGGGACCACAATGGAAAGGAACATGTATGGAAAAACCATCCTCTTAACATCTCTAGTCTGATTATATTTTGTTAAAAGTCATCATCAATTAATTCCCAGGCTCAGACATTTTCTTAGATTTCTACCATTGCTTTCCTTTTATTCTCATTTATGTATGTGTTCTCTCTCCTACTAGAATGCAAACTCCTTTAGGCAAGGGGTATTTCTCTTTTTGTCTAGGTATCCTCAGAACCTTTTTTATATTTTATTTTATTTTTTTATTTATTTGTAATTTATTTATTTATTAAGTGCCTACTAGGTGAACTTTTCAAATATACTCATTTGATCTTCACAACAATACTTGGAGATAGGTGCAGTTAAAATCCCCATTTTTTAGAAGGGGAAACTAAAGGTGAAGTGACTTACCTAGTATCTGGGACTGGGTTTGAACTCAGTTCTTCCTGACTCCAGGGTGGCTCCATCCACTGCATGCTGCTTCATAGTTGGTGGTTAAATGCTTGTTGATTGCTGTACAGCAGCACCTTGATACACGAGCACCTTAAGTCACAAGCAATTTGAGATGGGAGCTGTCACAATTGGGATTTTTGGCTTTAAATCATCAACGGATATTGGAATCAAGAGCTTCCACCTCTACTAGATAGCCTGCCAAACGTTCAATTTCACAAGTAACACAAAGCTATCTCAATATTTATCTGGCTGTGTGAGCATCTGTATTGAATTGCTTTTGCTTTCTTCTTTATTTTTGTCTTTATTATCAGTTTTTTGGCAAATTTCTTAACTTTTAACCACAGATCCTGACAGCGGAGGAATTGAAGGAATTACACCAGCAGCAGCATATGGAGATTTTGCAAGAAATTTGTGGGGAGGAGCCTGAGTTGAATGAGGTAATCTGTACAAGGGAGATTAAGAAAATGTTGAGGATTTGGGAAAAAATGAAATAGTTTATTGAAAAGACACCCAGAAAAAGTTGCAACAAGCCATGCATTGAAGCTGTGTAATGACACTTGTTTCCACACATTATTGAACCATTCTGAAAGGGAGGAAGAAAGAAACTTACATGGAAATAAACTTACATGGAAAGGTTTTTGTTGAAAAGGCCTCTAAGTGAAATCGAGGAAAGTGTGGCAAAGCAGCCAAAATTCAGTGAAGAAAATGACCACAATTTAGTAAAGTAAAAAAAAAACAGCAATTAAGTTTAGCAATAAAGTTACATATCATAAGTAATGTGTAAGGTCAATTTTGCATTTAAATGCAGCATTAAGTGTGTGGAGAGTAAGTTATGTTAAGCGATAGTGCAGGAAATTAAAACCTCCACCAGCATCTTCCCTTGACCTTAAAAGGTAAATAACATTTCATAAGCAAGTTTATTTCTTTGCCTTCTTTCTTATTATTTATAAACATATTTGTTATTTATGAAGTACATTTTCATGTTTAAAAGCATCTAAAACAAAAAAATTCATATTGCTTTTTTGGGGCCAGAATGGATTAATTGCATTTCCATTAATTTAAATGGGGAAATTTGATTTGACACATGAACAAATTGAGTTACGAGCTTGGCCATGGAAAGAATTAAACTGGTGGGTCAAGATACCCCTGTATTTCTAAGGCAGAGCCTGCCACGCTCCCAATCCCTACCCCATTAGATTGTGAGTTCCTTGAGAGTAGGGGTTTTGTCATCATTTGCTTTGTTTTGTTTTATTCTTCCTATGTATCCCCAAGGCTTACCACAGTGCCACAGAACATAGTAAACACTTAATAAGTGTTTGTTGATTGACTGACCAACCAGTGATTTTTGCTCTCCTCACCTGGTAGTACCCTGAAGGAAGCTTTTCCCCAGAGAACTTTCACCAGTTCCTTGCTAAGCAGCCTGGCCCTGCTCCAGTCCAGCAGATAGGAGGTAGGAGAGGTGTTGTTTTGTTTGTGGAAACAAGATGGGAATTATCTCAGAAAGCTGAGACACCACTTTCCCGGACTTCAAACCATTCACCTTCCCCCTCTCCTCCTATGTAGCTAGGAGTCTGTTGGAACTATAAACACACTCAAGCCTTTAGGGTTCTCCAAAGATTAAAATAGAAAATGTCATGCCTGTTGGAAGACAAGAGAGAAATAAACTTGGGATGGGTGACTGAAACAGGCTGCGATGAGGAGAAGACGGAGGGACAGGATACTTTATTTGGAAATTAATAATCCTTAAGCCACCACTGGCCACAGAGATCATAATCAGGTGAGTCTGGGCTTACTGAAGTTATTAGTTTACCTTGTGCCAGAACTCTGAATGAGTGTTGTAATTAAAAACAAAACAGAAAGCCATACCTACCCAAGGACACCGGCAGATGGAATCTAAGAGTCCTCGGGTCTCCCAGTGGTCCTCACCCATGGCTCTCTTATTATTGCACAGGGGAGTGATTTTAGGAAGAGCTGGTTAAGAGAAAATGGAAGAGGGTTGTTTCAGGCAAGAGACAAGTTAAATGGCTTTCACCTGGGTCCAGCTGTGTGCAGGTGGTTGGGTTTCTTTCTAATGAACTTCAGTCATGGAAAATTACCTGTGGTTGTATGGAGTGTCTCTTAATTTTTTCTTATATGAGATCCAAGGTTCTTAACCTTTTTGGTGTTGTGAACTCCTTTGACTATAGGCTGAAACCTGTGAAGGCTTCTCAGAATATTTTTTATATGTATAAAAATGTCTATATCTATATATGTGTGTTTATACACATATGTATAGATGGCAGAAACACATGCATATGGATATGTTTGTGTACACATCTAGGTGAGTTGTTCCTCCTTTGTTTTCCAAGAAGACTTGGCCAGAGACATCACTGGGAGATGTCTTGACTTGCTCATGAATTGGATTTAAGTGAGGCAGAGTTGCACAAAGTCATCATTCTCTCTTTTTTTTCCAGAGCCATCAAAGTTCAGTGGCCACTGGTGATGGCCTGGGATTCAGTATTTGACCTTGGGACCAAGCTATAAGAATTTCACAGGACCTGCTCTGGCTTCCTTCATGGCTATTGGAAGAAATTGTTCTCATCCATTTATTCTACCGGGGGAAGTCTTCATATGCTTGGGGTAGACATTCCCCCAAACACACTGATGGGCCACCAGGATAAGCCTGCTGGGCATGCTACAGCTTCTTGGAGCCACAGTTGAGTGAAAAGGTAGATAAACAGCCCTGAAAAGGGCTTGACAAGCCCTCACACCTGAGGTGTTCCTCCTCTCTGAATAACTCCCCCACATAGACACATAAATATATACACACGCTCACAGGAAACCAAATATATTGAAGAATAATTCTTGCCATTACACACCTCTCAGATTGGCTAATAGGACAGAAAAAAGAAAATGACAGATGCTAGAAGGGATGGGGAAAAATTGAGACACTAATGCACTGTTGGATTGTGTTGTAGACCATTATATCCACTCTGGAGAGCAATTTGAAACCATGCCCAAAGGGATATATACCTTCTGACCCAGCAACACCACTACTGGATCTGTATCCCAAAGAGATCAAAGGAAAAGGAAAAGTCTTATTTGTACAAAAATATTTATAACAGCTCTTTTGTCAGTCACCAAGAATTGTAAAAAGGAGATAATGGTTGAACAAGTTGTGGTATATGATTGTGATGGAACACTATTGTGCTCTATGATGACTCAGAGAGTTTCAGAAAAATCTGGAAAGATTTCTCTGTGAAAGTGAAGTGAGCAGAACCTAGAGAACCTTGTATACTGTAACAGCAATATTGTACAATGAATAACTTAGCAATTCTTAACAATATAATGATCTAAGACAATTCTGAAGGACTTATGATGAAAAATTCTATTCATTTCCAGAGAAAAAAACTGGAGTCTGAGTGCAGATCAAAGCATATTTTTAAAAATGTTATTTATTTATTTTGTTCCTCAGGGAGGAAGGAGGATGAGAATTTGGAATTCAAAAATGTTAAAAATGAATCTTAAAATTGTTTTTATGTGTAATTAGATAAAAATAAAATATTTAAAAATAGAAATGTGGTTACCAACATTTTTGTAAAAACTTTGCAGATTGTCCTGTCTTATTCTATGTCTTCCCTAGACATTATCTCAGAGTTTTCTGTTCTTTTTGAAGGGATGGTGTCTAAATCTGACTTCTTATAGCATTGTATATGCTTCAAAGCCTCTCATTTCTTCATTTTTTCCCTTTATGCAGCTGTCACCCTAATTGAGTATCTCATCATCTTTATCAACACTTTTGCCAAATTGAACTCATATCTGGATATTTCTTCCTTTTCTAATTCATTCTCTGTACTGCTGATTAAAAAAAAATCTTCCTTCAACATTTGGCCATGCTTTCCTCCCTATTGAGATCCTTTAATGCCATCCAATTTCTTAAAAAATAAAATAAAAGCTCTTTTGCTTGGTATTGAAATAAAGCCCTTCACAATTTACCTCCACTTTACTTTTCCAGGCTAATTTCATATCACTTCTCTTTATCTGTTCTCCATTTTTGCCAAACTGGTCTGAACTTGTCCTTGAACTTGTTATTTTATCATCTCTTAGTCTTCAGATTATTCTCCGTCAGGAAGTTCTCTGTTAAGTCTTACCTCTGACATACTTACTTTGTTACCCTGAGAAAGTCACTTAAGCTCTTAATGCCCCCGGTTGCAGAATGCATGCTAATAAATGACCTAAGTGTGGGTATCTCCAAGTAAATAACAAAAAAGAAAAAAGAAAAGAAAAGAAAGATCCATGTGATGTGACTGATGAGGATGATGGATTATTGCCCCAGGAAAATATGAACTAAAAGACAGGTGGTAGGTGGGTGTCTTTTTAGGCTCAAAGACTGGCAGATCCATAAGTGAGAATTCCTACACCTTGGGAAATTTTATTGGTAGGGTACAGAATATAGTCTATCCATACCAGGAGTGGGGACAATGTATACTCTGCAATCTTTTGCCCATTTGTAAGGTTTGGGGAGGACACACACACATGTGCAGGCTCTCTCTCTTTCTGTCTCTGTCTCTGTCTCTGTCTCTGTCTCTCCCTCCCTCCTACCCCTCCTCTCTCCCACGCACACAAATTAAGGCTGTCTACATTTTATTATTCTGAATGCAATGTCCAACTGTTTGAAAGTGCCATGGAGAAGTAGGTTAAGTAGGTTTTCAGGGACACTGATTTTAAGAGAGTGCTCGGCTTTCAGGATACATGTTGTGGACAAGCATTTAACTGACAGCTTCCTAGAGGAAAATGCAAGGAAGCTGTGGTGCTATGTGAAAATTTGACATTTATTATGTAGGAGGGATAATCTGGTTACTCTTTCCAATCCTGGTTAGTCCTAGTCATAGACAGGTTGGGCTGTCTTTGACTTGTAACATCATAGTTACCCTAGAAATAATCATGGGTTTCTGGTTTTGTCATCATTATTTTGGTTGACTGGGCTTTAGGTTTTGTCTGTGATCTGTGGAGAAGTGGTTAAAATGTCTGGCCAATCAGAGTACACAATATTAAAAAAGCCTCAACCAAAAAAATCCAGGATGAAAATTGGACTCCTTGCTATTAGGAAGAGAAAGAAGGAAAGACAGACCAATAGACAGAGAAAATCCCCCCCCCCCAAAACAAACAAAATAGTGGTCAGCTAAGTTTGTTATTACAGAGATGGATGAGACGACTATGGTTTTACTTATAGTCTAGGGGCCCTGAAAGTTAGGGCCCCTAGGTTAAATATTTCTGTATGACTGAGTTTCTGCTTAGGGAAAGTTAGACTTTTTAAAGATGATAAACCAACCTTTCTAGGCGTATCACTAGATTTTGGAGAACTAGAGGGGCTGATGTCAAAGTATTTAATGAAATACCAAAGTAGCTAACTTTTATACAGCAATAAACATAGCTGACAACCAGGACTAAGTCAGAGCTGAAACCAGGATGGGGCAGCCAGGGCTTTTCCACAAGCCATCAGTCTAGAAGGGGGCAGTGCACTTTTCTCTTTCTGTAGTTTAGAGACCAAAGGTCATGTGCCTTCTACATTTCTGCCATTCACAAGTTTGGAAGTGGAATCCTGGGTGAAGCAGAGGCTAAGCCATGTCTAGGCTCCCTATTGGGAACTGTCAGACTTTGGTTGGGTTGCTCTGCTCCTGGTGTGTTGTAAATCTGTTAATCACCTACTGTGTCAGAGAGAGAATTTGCTTGTACAGGACCTGCAATGAGTGGGAGAACTTGTAGAGTCAAAATTAATTGGAATTTCCACTCCATCACTTCAACATCATAGTGTTGAAGACCATTATAGAATCCCTGTCTTTGAAGCCCTAAACTCTATAAAGTTCATATCAGTGGACAAAAATAAATCAGATTTCCTCCTCTCCCAGTATAATTGCCATTGAAAATGAGTAGTAGGGCAAGGATGCCATGCACTAAAGACCTTATTCTACTCTAGCAGCCTCTCTACCTCCCCAGACCAGTAAATGGATCATCCCTGAAGTTTCCAGAGGCCTGAAGTTCCTGAAAGAAACAATTCAACTTCCTTGGAAAAGCCTGATCCTTGATGCTGTAATCCCAGTGTGGTTCCTTATGGCTTTTTCTTTTTTGGTCAGAATGAGATCTCCACAAAAGGATCACCTGGAAGCAGTCTCTTTTCTCTGGGACAACCAAGATTCTGTCCCCAAAGGGTCTGGATCTTGAAGTTCTTCCCTTCTTCCCCAACCTGGTCTGTGGAAGCACTTTCCTTTTGTCTATAAAGGATTCAAGATTCTCATGTCCCCTCTTCTTCATCTCTCTCCAAATATATTTTTGACCCATTTTCCTTGTTGTTTCTTTTTCTCCTTTGGGTGAATTGTGTGTGTGTGTGTGTGTGTGTGTGTGTGTGTGTGTGTGTGTGTGTGTGTAGAAAGTGATCTTGAACTTGAACTAAATGTGACTCAATCAGATCTGGTTTTCAACTGGGATTCTAACCTTCTAATGCTCCTTCTACCATAGATAACTCTCTTCTAGCCACAAATTAGTGGCTTTGATTGTGAATGAATCAGACTTGAAGTCACAAACACATATTACTGTTAAATGTGGGCAGTGGATCTTCCTCGAAAGAAATTAAAAATTCTATTACAACCTCCTTTAGAAAAATCCTTGCTCTTAATTTTCACAAGTCTGCTGAATGAATTAGTTTTTTATTTTTTTTAATTTGCTTTTGGTTCACTTAGATGCAGAAGACTAAGTCCTTCTCTCCTCCCACCCCCCACCCCTTCCTTGGAAAATGTTATGACCTAAGTGTCTAGTTCCTCTTATTACCTTCATTTTGTGAGTAAAAAGTAATTATTAACTAGCAGCTCCACTTGTCGTTTTCATTCTTGTTCTCCCATCTACATAAAAGCAAGAAGAAACAACAAAGCCATTTTTGTGTTTCTATTCTCTCCCTCTCAGGATAAGGTCCCCTCAAAGAGCTTGATGTCCAATTGGTGGTTACCACACCATGGCATTTAATTACTCTTGACGTTTAATCCATCATGATATAAGAAAAGAAAATGCAGCCTGCCTCCTCCTCAGAAAAAAAAGGAAAGAGTAATACGGTAATTAAAATGGTAACTAAACTTCTAAGAATAATGAGAAACCACATAACGACCAGCATCATATCAAGGCAAATGGAACAGTCACAGGAAACAGGCTCTGCAACTCAACTCCCTCCTTCCATCCCCTCCCCTACCTCATTTTTTTCCCTCTGTCCAGATAATCATGAGTCATCATCCTGAACAAATGAATAATTGTTTAATTTAAATCAGCCAATGTCGCTTGGCCATCATCTATCTTTGCTCAATCCTCATTCACGAGCAAGTCATGCAGAATTACATAACTTTCTTTTGTTCCATCCAAGCCTGTCCCCATTGCATCACATTACAGGCAGGCTGGACATGGGCAAGAGTGCCTGGACCCACTTTGGACTCGGGTGATGCATGTTAAAGGAAGCCGAAAGCTGACTGACTTGTGGTTTGAGTCACCCCTGGGTATTTGTGCTTTGGACTTGGGTGTGAGTTGGATTTGGGCATGAAGGGTGGTTGCTTGCCCAAGTGTGGCTTTGTGGGAGGAGAATCGGATTGGGCAGCTGATTCACAAGAAAACTTTTTAGTAAGGGTAATAACAAAGGAGAGGCAAGGGGACTCCCCCTCCGTTTTCCTTTAAAGGCTAAGCATTGCAACTGGATTCATACTCTTTGGATTAATGATTGAGGAGAGAGGAAAGCAGAAGCAATGAGACTTGGGCAGCATGTTCACGTTCAAATGATAAATTGCATGAAAGCGCTGAAAGGAACAACAGCTGCAGTTCATGAAAAGCCAAATTTATCTAAATTTATCCAGTTGATCAGTCAAAATCATCAGGAAAGCTCCCACTCTATAATCCCGTCTTCAGGGCTACAGGGCAGTGGGAGGGAGAATGGAGCTCGTAACATTTTAAAATTTCTTTTATATGTACCTTTTGGATATAAGGTAACTACCACCAACTTGTTACCTAGAAGCCATCTCTGGGTGTTTAATGGCTAAAGAAAGTGGGATTAAAAATATTAATTCAGTTATTCCCACTACAAGGTTTTTTCTATTTTTTTCAAAAAGGGTAATGTATATGCATATATAATCACGCACTGACATTTATATAGCACTTTAAAACATTGAAATTAAAGAAATGAAAAATGCTTTACTTACATTTTGTCATTCAAGCCTTATAAACAATTTGTGAGATAGGTAGTATAGGAATTATTCGTGTGAGATCGGTAGTACAGGGATTATTCTAGCCATTTCAGAAATGAGGAAGCTCAGCCTTAGAGAGGGTCAATGACTTGCATAGGATCCCACAGTAAGTGCTGGACCCAAGATTTGAACCTGGCCAATCAGTTGATCAATATTTTTTAAGTGGCTACTGTATGCTAACCACTTTGCTAGCCACTGGGAATAGAAAAAGTCAAAATATAGTCCCTGCCCTCAAGGAGTTTACAATCAAATGGGGGAAACAACATGCAAATAAATATATATAGAACAAGCTATCTGTGGGATAAATAGGAAATAATTAACAGAGGGAAGGCCATAGATTTAAGAAGGGATGAGGAAGGTTTCTTCCAAGTCCAACACGATTGGTTTTTTTTTCCCTTCAAATAATAAAGCTATACATATATCTGGAGATCCTTCTAACTGACATTTCTACAGTTTTCTAAAGTTCATTCAATGAACTTTAATGAAGTATCTCATTGCAGATACAATAAATCTGGAAGGGAGATATTACAGGTATTACTTTCACTTTATAAATAGAACTAAAGGTCAGAGAGGTTAAGAAAGTTGCCCATAGTCACACAGCTAGCAGCAGGACTTGAATTCACAACTCTCTGCCTTAAAGTCCAGGGCTATATTTATTATACTGCACTGCCTTTGGATAGGAAATCCACATTGGATGATACTAATGGTCTCAATAATATTGTTCTCTTGCAGCATCTCCACATCTCTTATCCCATTTGAACTTTAAATAAGTCCATGAAACAAGTAGGGGAGGAAGTATTTGAACAGTGGGTAGAGCACTGAGGCTGGAGACAGGAAGACCCAAGTTAAAATCTGACCTCAGATACTTCTTAATTTTGTGATCCTGAGTATGTCACTGAACCTCTGTCTGACTCAGTTTCCTTAACTTCAAAATGGGAATAATAATAGCACCTTCCTCCCAAGGTTACTGTGAGGCTATGCCCTTAATGCAACACCTGGTAGAGAGCAGCCTCTTAATAAATACGCGTTTCCTCCGCCCACCCCACTCACCACCTTTATTCCCCACCATGTAGAGATGAAGAAATAAAAGATCAGAGCAGTCAAATGTCTTGCCTAAAGTCACATAGCAAGGTAGTGATGGAGCTGGGACCAGAGCCCATGTCCCCTGGTTCCACTTTGGTAAGCTACAAAGTCAAAATGTACTTAGAAGATTGGCATGCCTCTTGGTACTTCAAGTCCTGGCACGGAGAAAGCCAAGCCATTTTAGGGAGGTAGCCCCAATAGACCTCTGTTGTTCTGCCTAGCCCTCTGCATGCCGCCTAATGTGCTTGGGCACACCTCACCCCTCTCCTTGCCTCCAGCATGAAATGCACAGTCTGTAGAGTGGCATTCCATTAGAACTTACCATATGTTTGTGTGCTGGTGCTTGATGGAACCCGAGGGAGGGCATAATGGATCTCAGTTACTACAACACATGGAAGGGTTCCAGACATTTAATGGTCTACCTTGAGGTGATGTATAGAAGGATTTTAATATTCCACGCATAATCAGGGAACACCGATGCTCGCGATGCCCCACGTTTTCTTCTGACGACCTTCTGGAAACGTCTGTACATCTGCTACTTCTGGAGTCAATTCAAAAAAAAAAAAAGAAAAGGAGGGGTTGGGAATGGGAAAGAGGTCCTGTGCCCTCCAGGCTTGAGGATGTCTCTGGAAGATGTGGCTTTATTTGCTCCCAGACTTGGCAGAGAATAGAAGCCGATGGGGTCATGGAGGCATTCTTAGCAGGAGAAGGAGAAGGTTAGACAGTATTTACATGGGCCATTCGGGCTCCTATGCTCTTCTTTCCCAAGGGGTCTTTAAAAATGATGATGACAGATAAAACCAAAGGAACGAGAAGAAAATTGCTATTGGTGATAGAGAGTGGTTGGGGGCTGGGGGTGGGACTGAGTGTCGAACTTGTGTCTCAGCCTACAAAGGTGACCTGCTGCTGGCTGCTGAGCATCATCAGGGTGGCTGAATGGAAATAAAATTTTATTTTTTCCAGTAATTTTCTTGCTGATGCACTTTTAATTCATACAGAGAAGAGGCTGACTGGAGGGCATCTGTACAGGAAGCTGCACAAATAGAGGCAACAGGAAACTTCGAGCCTCTTTTCCAGGGGCCAAGGCTTTTTGAATAACAGAGGAAAAGCTGGTGACCAAATCAAAGGGTGCTAAGAGTTAGAGGGACCCAGGAGTTGGGGGAAATTAGGCTGGACTGCACATGAAACCAGTCCATGGACAAATAAAGAATCCATATCTGAGTGTGTGATTCCAGTTCAAAGAACTGGTTCAAAGCTTTGGCAAGACTCTCCAGCTTATCAGTAGGGCATTCCCTGCTGTAACTCGCAGTCGGTGAAGTGAGATACTTCTTTGACCTTTTTCTTTCTGGTAGGATCTGCTATCACTCTACTACCTTTTGGCAGACTTGTTTGTTAAGGGGTCACACCTTGGGATATTGGTGGGGTAGCCTACATCTCCTACTTTATTTTCTCTGGAAGTAAACTGAAAAGATATATGAATGGTGCTATTGCTAAAATTGGTTGCTGCTTTGTTGTTCAGTTGTTTCAGTTGTGTTCAAGATTCCACTAAGAGGTTTGCTATTTCCTTCTCCAGCTCATTTTTACAGATAAAGAAATCAAGGCAAACAAGGTTAAGTGATTTGCCCAGGGTCACACAGGTATGTATGAGGACACAAATATAATGCTTGAGGACAGATGGGAATCATCCTGACTCCAGATCTGGCATGCTATTCGCCGAGCCTCTCAGCTGCCCTAATATTGATATAGTGCTTTTAAAGTTTCCAAAATGCTTTCTACATATATAGAAAGCATTATATATATATATATGTATACATATATATATATAAAGCATTTTATATAAATATCTTAATTAAATATATATAATATAACAAATAAATTAATTAAAAATAAAATATAAATATAACATTACACACACACACACACATATAGTGTTACAGTACCTGGTACATAGTTGGTGATTAAAAATGCTTGTCAGTTGATATCATCAGAGTCTTAAGAATAACCCTGTGAGATAGATGCTATAGACTTCATTATCTACATCTTATAAACAATGGAACTGAGACCCAAAAAGACTGGGCAATTTACCCATGGCCACTCAGCTATTAAATATGAGATAGAATTTGAATCCAAGTCTTCTTGAGTCCAAGTTTGAGAATCTCCCCTATAGCACCCTACCTCAAACTACTCGTCTACCTCTTTCTCTCGTATTCTAAAGGCTATTCACTAAGGCTTTTGGGACATGTTTGGGGTCTGGAGAGAAACTATTTTACTTGGGTGGCATATTCTAAGAATCCTGAGATGACTATGGTTTAATTCAACCAATGATAATTAGTAGCTGCTAAATGCAAGCGCCCCTGCTAGTCACTGTGGGTACAAAGATAAAAAGTGACAGCCTTTGCCTTCCAGTGGCTTACAGTCTACTAGAGTGGATTTTACACATACACAGAGATTTACAGTTAAAGTAGGGTTTCTGTTTGAAGGGTAGAGCAAGGGAGGGACACCAAAATACTATAGGAAAATACACAGAAGGAGAGAATACTTTACAAATGAACATCCTTGTGGTTTTTTTTTTTTTTTGCCTAATATTTTCAATCTTCCAGAATGCCTCCTACCAAGCCAAGCCAACCTTTCTCAGAGTTCTTGAAGCACTTACCTATACACAAAAACTGTCATTGATTCAACACTGTCTTGCACTACCCATACTATCTTGAGTTGTCTTTAATAGTTTCATGAGCATATTGATGCCTTATCTCTCAAGTTCAGGCATGCAACGGGTGCTCGGTGAATATTTTCCAGGTTCAAAAATGTAAGCAGCCAGGCAGGTAGGTGGTTCAGTGGATAGAGAGCCAGGCCTGGAGAAGGAAGGTCCTGGGTTCAAATAAGACCTCAGATACTTCTTAACTTTGTGACCATGGTTAAGTCATTTAATCTCAATTGCCTAGCCTTGACTGCTCTTCTGCTGTGGGATCTAGTATGACCTTAGTATGGATTCTAAGGCAGAAAGTAGATGTTTAAAAAAATGTTAGCAGTTCATATGCAGATAGTTGTGGGTCAGTGATTGCCTCTTTTCTATGCTTCCTGAGAATACTTCTCATTCCTTCCTCCCTTGGATATCTGTTTATGTTCTAGGGAAGGGAACAAACAATTATTAAGTGTCTATCATTGTGCTGGGCACTATGCTAAGCTATTATCTCCATTATGATTGAGGAAAGTGAGGCAGACAGATTAAATTACTTTTCCAATAAATGCCTGATTCAGGATTTGAACTCAGATCTTTGTGATTTCATGTCCACTGTTCTTTCCATTGTACCACCCAAACTTCTCATTCCTAAACCTTCCTTTAAGACTTTCTTCCCTTTCCCTCCCTAAGTTCCCTTGACTTTTTAAAAAAAATTTATTGACACTCCATATTCCCAACCTAGCCTTATTGGAAGAGAATTTCTCTCTTCTTTATGTCATTTTGTTTAATGTCATCTCTCAGTAATCTGGAAGTCAAAGACCACTGAGTAAATTCAGGTATAGATAAAGCCACAGAGAGAGGAAGTTAAAGAACCAAGGAATCAACAAGACAGGAAACTGATTCCATAGGCATTGCCCCTCTGGGCAGTGAGAAAAGAATAGGTGCAGAAAAGAGCTTATATGTGGTGACCAGGAGGTTTTGGGGGTCTTCTGGCTGGAGTGAAGGAACCTGGAGGAACTCTTGGTGCTCAGCTTCAATCCATCATGGTGGCCAATAGATTAGGAAGCTAAGTATTTCTCTGCCTCTTTCCTAGCTTTCCCTCTCTTTACTATTACTACTTTGATTGAATAAAGTTATTAAGCTACTAGCAGCCTCCTAATTTTAATTATTACAGCCTCTTCTTTTGGTCTTAGAGAAGAGGGCTTAGTCCTAGTACTGGTCCTGGATCTGTCAGAGGTGTGGTGTGGTGTATTTGTGAACTCATCCTACTCAGCCTTCTTCCTAGCCACAAACTTTTAAACCACCAGCCTACCAAACAGACACAGAAACATTAGAGGGAGAGTCTGGGACTAGCAATCAGAAACCTGGGTTGTCAGTACCATGTTGCCATTCTCTCTTTAAGTTTCACTGACTTCATCTCTAAGATGGGATAATGATACTTATACTACCTTTTACATAGGGTACTTTTGAATATATAGTGTTGAGAGAACTGGTTTAGAGCAATCAGATTAGTGGGAGCTAGGTGAGTTTGCATTTAGTTCTCAATCAATATGGGGTCATTCTAAAGATGAGTAGATTGACTTCACTGGGGGCTGGTTACATGGATTTTTGAGGTCCCTCTGGGGGCCTGGCACAAAGGATGATGGCATAGGGGAGAGAGAAGTAAGGGATAGTCTCAATGGCAGGTAGATATAATGGAACCAATATGTTTTCACTTAGTCCTCAATCTAGACGGCTCATCTATTTTATTCATTTAGAGTTGAAAGAAACTGCAGATATGATATGGTATGACCCTCAGGGGCAGCAAGGTGGTGCAGTGGATATTGTGCTGGATCTGGTGTCAGGAAGACTTATCTTCCTGAGTTCAAATCTGGCCCCAGACACTTTACGAGGTGTGTGACCTTGGAAAAGTCACTTAATCTTGTTTGCCTCAGTTTCCTCATCTGTAAAATGAGCTGGAGAAAGAAATGGCAAGCCATTCCAATATCTCTGCCAAGAGAACTTTAAACGGGGTCACAAAGAGTCAGACATGACCGAAACAACTGAACAACAAAATATGACCTTTTACGTGAAGAAAACGAGACTTAGAATCATCAGGATACTTAGTCAAACTCTCATGGGTAATGAGTAGAAGAGATAAGATTCAAATCTTGATCCTCTGGCTTCAAATCCAATATTTTCCCCATTATGTCAGGCTGCATCCTCCCAAAAAATGCTATGCTTAGGGGGCAGTGTATAGAAAGCCAGGGCATCTTGGGTTCAAATCTCGCCTCAGATACTTCCTAGCTGTGTGACCTTGGGCAAGTCACTTAACCCTCCTTGCCTAGACTGCATCACTCCTCTGCCTTGGAACTGATACTTATTATGGATTCTAAGACATAAGGTAAGGTGTTTGTTTGTTTTTTTTTTAATGCTATGTTTATGTCCATCTCTAGAGTTTTCATCTACACAGTTCTTTCTGTATGTCTGAAATATCTTTTTCCTTCTCCATCTAATTCTTGACTGTCCTTCAAATCTACGATTAAGGCCTGCATCCATTTTGTCACCTTCTAATACTTAGGCAGCCTATGATGATAACTCTACTTTGAACTTAAATCAGTTTTGCTTTCTCTGCCATCTTCTTACCATATTGTTTAGATTATGGTCATTACTCTCATCTCTCTACTACTGCAACCTTGAACATCTTTCCTAGGTCCCTGAACTCTGATAGGGGAAAATTTGGTTTATTTTGCTCATAATCAAATCTCAATGCCACTTCTTGGCTTTGCTCACTCCATACCTACCTTTATGCTCCACCTCTTTCTTGCTTCCCTTTATTTATTATCTTCCAGCATTTGAATAAAAGTAAAATTCCTGAGGGCAGAGACTATACTGCTTAATTTATTAGTATCCCTGGTGCACAGAGTTTAACACATGAATAAATGCTTGTTCTATCTTTCCATCTATCTATCATCTATCTATCCATCCATCTATCTATCTATCTATCTATCTATCTATCTATCTATCTATCTATCTGTATCTATCTAATCTCTACCATATTTTTATACTTCTGTTGTCTTGTATTATGCTTTTTTCTTTAATACATTTTACTGATAACTTTTATTTTTATATCACCTACATTTCCCACTGAATCCCTTCTCTTATCCCTTCCCAGAGAGCCATTCTTTATAATAAATCATTTTAAAAGAAGGGAAAAAAAGAACCTTTATTTTCAGTTCTTTGCTACCACAAAAGTGCTGCTATAAATATTTTATATTACATGAGACATTTCTTTTTGTCAGTGACCTCCTTTGAGAGGCCTACAAGCAGAATATTTGGGTCAAAAGATATGAGAATTTTAGTCTCTTTATATGCATAATTTCACATTGTTTTCCAGAAAGTTTATATCAATTCAGAGCTTCACTAACATTAGTAAAACTATGTTTCCATAATACTTCCTTCCAACATTGATTATTCCCATACTTTGTCATTTTTTCCCAATTTGCTGAATATGGGGCAAACACCTCATGGTTGTTTTGATTTGAATTTCTTTTATTAGTGATTTGGATCAGTCTTTCATATGCTTGTTAATAGTTTGCAAGAACTGTTTGTTCATATTATTTAACTTTAACTTTTGAGGATGTTTTTTGGTCTTATATATTTCTAGTAGTTAAATACATAATTTTATAGCAGACAGTCATCTGAAATATTTAATACAAAGATCTCCCCCAGTCAATTGTTTTCCTTCATATCTTAGTTGCATTAATTTTATTTGTGTATAAAATTTGTATTTTTATATTCAAAATTATGAATTTCATCTTCTAGAATCACCTCTTTTTGTTGACCTTATATTGATTGCTGTGAAAAGTATATAATCTGTTTCTCTTCTCATTTATTAAATGATCTTTGTTATTTGGCTTATGTATCCATTTTAAATTTATTGAAAAATATGGTGTCAGACATTGCCAAAAACCCTATTTCTGTTAGGCTGCCTTTTGGTTTTCCTAGTAGCTCTTGTCAAATAGGGAGTTTTTTCCTTGGTAGCCTATGTTTTTCAAGTCTATGGAATGCTGGTTTATTGGATTTCATTAATTTTCAATTATCATGCAAAATATACTTCCATATTGGTCATTGTTGTAAGAGCATAGTCATACAAAACCAAAATCCCCAAATAAAACTGTAAATACACTGATGTGAAAGATAGTATGCTTTGATCTGCCCCCATAGGACTCCAGCAGTTATTTCTCTGAAGGCGGATAGCATTCCCAATCATGTCTTTCAGAATTGTCCCAGTAACTGCATTTACTGAAAGTAGCCAAATTTTCACAGTTGATCATCATATAATATTGCTGTTACTACGTACAATGTTTTCCCATGTCTGTTTATTTCACTCTGCATCTGTTTGTGTAGATCTGTCCAGCTTTTTGGGAAATCATTGTGCTAATCATTTCTTATAGCACAATAGTTTCCATCACCAACTTGTACCATAATTTGTTCATGCATTCCCCAAATGAAGGACATTCCCTTAACTTCCAATTCTTTGCCACTACAAAAAAGAGCTGCTATAAATATTTTTTTTACAAATAGCTCCTTTCCCCCTTTTTATTTTTGGGGTACAGACCCACTAGTGATATGTGCTCAAAAGTATACACAGTTTTATAGCCCCTTGGGTGAATATAATTATTTCTGATTTTTCCTTGTCTAGTCTGTTTCACTTACCTACTTTTATAGTCCTTAACTTGTACCAAATCATTTGAATAATTTCTTTTAATATAGTATGAGGAATAGAAGTGCCATTTCCACTTAATTCCTTCCTTTTAAAATGATTTCTCTTGATAATATAGATCCTTTATTCCTTTAAATGATTTTTTTAACTTTTTTACAGTTAATTGTTATAACACTAAATCTGTAAATTAGCTTTGGAAGTGATATCATTGTTATCATATTGACACAGTCCAGGCATATCCAGTACTGAATAATCCTCTAGCTTTTTAAATTCTTATTTGTTTCTTTAAGAAGCATTTTGTAATTGAAGCTATACAAGTTTTTTGTATGCTGTGCTAAGTCAATCACCAGTTATTTTATGCATTTTGTAGTTAGTTTGAATGGGATTTCTGTTTCTATTATTGCTTCATGGATTTTGTTATAACTACATAGAAATGCTATTGATTTTTGTGGGTTTATTTTATAATATGGAACATTATCTGAGCTGTTAGTTTCTTTGATAATTCCCTAGGATTTTCTAAGTGAACTAACATGTCATCAGTAATAGAGATTGTTTTGACTGTTCTTTACCTATCTTTGTGCCTTTAATGTATTTCTAAAACTATATCAAATAATAATGGAGAAAGGAGAGTATCTGCATTTACTGGGAAAGCCTCTAGTGCTTCCCCAATGAATACAAGGCTAGTTTGTGGTTTTATGAATACACTTTTTATCATATTGAATATCCCTCTATACCTATACTTTGTACAGTAGTTAGCATAAATGAGTGTCATACTTTGTCAGGATTTTTTGCATCTATTAACATAATCCTGTGGTTTGGGATTTGTTTCATTTTTAATATAATAATGTCATTGCTCATGATTATTTTTTATCAGTTGTTATTTTATTGAAAGTTTTTTAATTGATATTCATTAATGTCTACAGTTCTCTTTGCTTTTTTCCTTCTCTGGCTTAGGTATTAAGACTATGTTCATCTCTTAAAAGGAGTTCAACGGAGTGATTTCTTTCCCCAATTTTTGAGGATAATTTGTATAGTATTGGGCAGGTAGGTGGCACAGTGCTGGGCCTGAACTCAGGAGGACCTGAATTCAAATCCAACCACAGATATTAGCTATGTGACTTTAGGCAAGTCACTTAACCTTGAATCCCTCAGTTTTGTCATGTGTAAAATGAGCTGGAGGATGCCAAACCACTCAACTACCATTACCAAAAGAACTCCAAATAGATCATGAAGAATCAGTCACACAACTGAAAGACTAACCAATAACATTAGTATTAATTATTCTTGAAAGATTTCAGCATTTTCTTGTAAAATTCTTCAGATCATGGTGCCCATTTCTCTCCTGCACTCCCCTTGATAGTTCCTTTGTAGCTAGTTAAATGTCCTTTTCTGAGATTGAATTATTTAAGATCTCTAATAAATGTTCTGTTAATTTAGATACTTTAAATCTTTGAAGATAATCTTTTCTCTTGAACACTTGGTTTTATGGGCATATAGCTTCATCAATTCTTTTAATTTCTTGTGGGTTTGTTGTGATTTCACCTTGTTTTTTTATTTTTCTCCTTAAACTTTTTCATCAGGTTGGCTAAAGGTTTATCAATTTTGTTATTCCTTTCAAGGGACCAGTTTTTAGTTTTGTTTACTAGTTCTTCAGGCTTTTTGCCTTCTAGTTAATCTTTTTCTACTCTAATTTTAAGGATTTCCTCCTTTGTCCTAATTTTGGGTTTATTTGTTGGCATTCTAATTTTTGAGTAGCATACTTAGCTCATTAATATCTTTTTCTGTTTTATAATTGTCCTCTAAGAACTGTTTTAACGACATCCCAGAAATTTTGGTAGTTGTCATCATTATTATTGATTTTTACAAAGTTATTCATTGTTTCCATGTTTAGTTTTTGGCACATCGTTATAAAGAATTTTATTAAGTATCCATTTAGGTATATCCCTTATGCTCGTGTTCCCTGAACATTACTATTTTTTATTGCATTAAGGACTGTAAAATATCTCAGGCTATCTTTTTTGTGCATACATTTTGGGTCTTCTCTCTTCAACTAAATAAGCTCTGTAAATAAGAAGAGTGTGATGATGATTATTTTTATATCTTCTGTATTTTAGAATATACCTAACATGGTGCTCACTTAGATAATAAGTACTTGATAACATTGATAGAAGCAGAAATGCTAGATACCCTAGCTCTTTATGATATAAAGAGACAGAAATATAATTTTCATTGCAAAGTGGTATAACTTTAAGACAAAGTAGGACTACTTAATACGTTGCATTTATATAGTACTTTGCACTTTTTGGTCCAAGGAAGCTTGGGTATTTAAATCATAAACAGGCTGGCCATAGAATTGTAGATTTTTATGACCACAGCAACTTCTGGAGGGACTAGATCTATGAATTAATTGCTCCAGGAAACTCTAAGATAAGGAAAGTCCCTCTTCCAATGCATGTCATGACTTTCTCTGCTAATTATAGACTTAGAGTTTTGCTCAGAGCATTGAGAGGTTAAGTGATTTGCTTAAGTTAACTTAGCTAATATATATCAGAGGAGAGTCTTGAACAGAGGTCTTTCTGGCCTCAAGAACTACTCTCTGCCCTCTTATGCTTCCTCTTTCCTAATGATAATATATTGTCATAGAAGGATTGTAGTCTTCACCTGGGAAGGAGATGGCTGCACTTAAGAATTACTAGAAGCTTGAAGTATGTGTGGAATACCAAGAATACTGGCTCAAATAAAGTAGAGGTACCAGGTTATCTCTGTGTCCCTCTTTGTCTTTGCCTTATATCTCTCCTAGAGGTGATCTCCATCAAGGGTCAGCAATTTTTTTTTCTGAAAAGGGCCAATAAATATTTTAGAATCTGTGAAACAAAGATATTATGTGAGTAGTTATATGATGAGAAAAAACAAATTTCCATAGTTGTTGTTATTGATGAAAAAAACATTAATAATAAAATTAACTTTTTTTTCAGATAATAGAAGTCTACTAATGAGATGAACAGGATTCTTTTTTGGGGGGGGGGGATAACATCTCATTTAACTGGGGTTTAAAGTTAGTGTTCCATATTATTAAAGTTGATTGCATATGGTCATTGGTCAATGTTGATCTCTTATGAGATTCTGTGTATTTCGTCTTTGAAAATATCTTTTTGCACAGAGAGGGACTACCAAATACTGACACCATTCCAAGAACACATGATTTTTGATGATCATATCTGTTGCTTGGAAGGCATTTGTAAAATTCTGTCCGATTCTCACCCTGCAGATAAAGCAGATGAAACACTTAGAATTGAAGGTTAGGTAGAAGGGCCTCAATCACATAGTTCAGTGGGTTTTGAGATATAAAAATTTCTTTTGCATTTGCATCAAAGTCTGAAAATGCCTCTGTATTATAGTTCAAGCTTAGAAAATATATCTATTACTAATTTGGGTGGGAATGGAGAACTCCATTCCTTTTTAAACTTCTGACAATACCAGAAGTGCTGTCAGAAGCAGCTTGATCGTATTTGTGATTCAAGTAGTGTTAGCTGTTGAATTGATGTTACTTACTTGCATACAAGTATTGTTTGCCCTATAATTTTAGGTCAAATGTGTTAAGAAACATCAAACCTCAAGAAAAAGCTAATTTCCAGAGCTATGTGGTGCTTAATAGTAGTGGTTGAGACTGTTTTTATTTAGAAAAATTTCCATCTCAGTCCTACACGCAAAACAATCATAATAAAAAAAAGTTTTTTCTCTTTTCTTTTCTTGTTTTGACATGATGGGTATACACTGCTAATTAAAAAAAGTGAAATGGCATGATACAATAAGATGTGTGACTGTGGAAATGCTGTAGCAGTATAATAACCGCATTACTGTGAATTGTAGTCCTCTGATTAGCAGTGCAAAGCAATGAGAGCACTGCATTTGGTTTCTGTTGCAACTTCTCAATTCTTTGCAACTTACTGTAGTGGGACGGCAGCTATAGATGATACATAAACCAATATTCATGGCTGCATTCCAATAAGATTTTATTTAAAAATGTAAAAAACATTTTTGGCTCATGGGCCATAAAAAACAGGTGTTGGACTGGCCAATGGGCTGTGGTTTGTTAACCCTTGATCTAGATCAGAGTTGGGGAGGATATAAAAAAACAGAGATTGAACAGTGACCTTGAATAACAAAACTGAAATGGGAACTGTTTAAGTACAGGCCTCTGCAGGGACAAACAGACAGAACCCAAGTGAACCTTTCTCTCCTCCCTTAGTCTTCCAAACCATCAGCGATGGCTCTGAAACTGTACAATAGGCAATTGGTCTTGACCATGGTGCCACCTATTTTTATCATGGAGGAAATAATGTTAAGGGGGAAAGAAGGATGTTTCTTTACTATGTGGACTCTAATGAGTTTTCCATTTTGATATAGCCTTTCCTGTTTTGACCCATAATCTGGAAGGGAGAAAAAAATCAGTAAAACAACAAATCAACATATTTTAAGAACCTACTATGTACTAGACATTGTATTAGGCTCTGAGGATAAAAGTAAAAGGATAAAACAATTGCAATCAGCTTGTATTCTGATAAGGGAGACATATAAAAACAGTATAAACATCATTAGCATATAAAGAACACACAAAGTAGTTAAATAAAAGGTACTATAGCTGATGAAGAAGATGGTGTCTGAGTATAACTTAAAGAAAGGGAGGAACTCTATGAGGGAGGGAGGAAAGGAGAGAGGGAGAGAAGGAGAGAGAGGGAGATGGGGAGAGAGAGAGAAAGAGAGAGAGAGAGAGAAAGGGAGAGAGAGAGAGAGAGAGAAAGAGAGAGAGAGAGAGAGAGAGAGAGAGAGAGAGAGAGAGAGAGAGAGAGAGAGAGAGAGAGGGGTGGAGAGAGAGAGAGAGAGGAGAGAGAGAGAGAGAGAGCATTCTAGGAATGGGAGATGGGCAATGCAAAGACATGAAGACAAGAGATGGAATATCTTCATATTACATGTAAAATACTAAATAGTGGTTGAAGATCTTCCAGTCATAAATAACAATTTTGAATGATAGAAGAAGAAAAAGCAAGGGAGCACATTGAGTTAAGCTCTAGTCATCCATATAGGCACATACACACATATATGTATAAACTCACATACTTGTCTGTATTCTATTATGGGTGGGCATTGGGCTAAGTGCTGGGGGTACAAAGATAAAAAAATAGCCCAATAGCTTTCTTCAAGGAGTTTATAGTCTAAAGCAAGGGGGAATTATATGTAAATAAGTAGTTTTCCCAAAAGGTAAAATGCTATCAAGACAAAAGCAAAGTTTGAAATTAAATAAAAAAATTTGAGCAGAGAGAATTCACTTTTGACTGTAGGAAAAGGGAAAGATGTGATGAACAGGTACAATCCCAACTGGACCTTGAAAGAAAAGAAAGATTTCCAAAGTAAGAGTTGTACCAGGTTGTTAGTGTTCTTCCTCTAGTTTATACTGTCTCCAACATCAAATTATTATGTATACACTTACTTGTTTACATATTGTTTCTCATCAGGAGAATGTAAGTCCCCTGAGGCCTTTCTTATTGTTTGTTTTTTACTTGGTATCCCCTGTGCCTGGTACAGTATCTTGTACACAGTAGTCATTTAATAAATGCTAGTTGGATTTGATTGGTTTGGTTTGGGAACAGCCTTTTCAAGGACATGGAGGAGAGAAAGTAGAGAACAATCCAGGGAGCTAGTCGCCCATTTTGGCTGGAGTACAAGGTGTATGAAGGAAATGACATGAAAAAAAGGATAGAAAGGTAGGTGGGTACCAGACCATGGAGGGAAAAAATACAGTATTTAAGGATTTGCATTTTATTTGAGGGGGGGGGGGCAAGGAGACAGTGGAGGTTTTAGAATAGGGAGGAGAAGGGACAAAAACATACACATTTGGAAGATTCTTTTGGTGGCTATGTGCAGGATGGATGTGAGTGTGTGTGTGTGTGTGTGTGTGTGTGTGTGTGTGTGTGTGTGTGTGTGTGTGTGTGACAGAGAGAGACAGAGAGACAGAAACAGAGTCAGACAGACTAGGTCAGCAGGACTAATTAGGATACTACTGTAATAGTCTAGGCAAGAGGTAACGAGGACCTAAGTCAGGGTGGGAGTAGTTTGAGTAGAGAGAAGGATGTGAGAAATGTTGTAGTTATTTCAGCTGAAGTCTGCTTGTCCTCATAAAACCAATTTCCAGGTGGGACCTGATGATGGATTTGGATGATGGCCCAGGACTGAATTAGGAGGGGGGGGGTAGATGGCTGATGAGGGGAAGGCTCTCCTTTAGCATTTATGAGAAAGGTTGTGCTGTTCAACAGAAGGGCATTATATATGGGGTGCTTAACACTTGTGATGGGTGCCAGACCTTTGCAGCAAGTCCAGCTTTGGGGGTTGCTTTCCCTTGGCCTTGTTAGCAATTTATAGACATGATACCTGATGGGAACTTTCATGGTTATCTGCCCACTCACCTTCTTAGATGTCCAGCCTCCTTTCCCGACAGATGGCCAGAAACATCGTACTGTCATTCCACTGTCGGGGCCCTTCATTTTTCTAGGAAGTTTGCGCTGACCATGAATTTTTCACTGAGCTGAGAGGGATTTCTGCATTTGCTTCTTCCCAGCTGGGCTCTACAGAAAGCTGCTTTCTTGATCTGGGTTGCTTTTCATGAAGGAAACCCGACCAATAGGAAATCATTGCTGGGTCTGTATTGGCTGATTTAGTGGGGCCCCTCCTTGGAGAGGCCCAGTCACCTAACTAGTCTGTACTACATATATGCAGGACCGAACATTTGCAAACTGATTCTCCAATTAGAAAACAGTATTGGCTGAGGCTTAAATGGTTGAGCAGGAAATTGAATGACAAATTATTCACCATAGGATATTTGTTGTTTGAATTTAAAATGACTGCAGATCCCCTTTGGCATTTTCTGTACGTCTTGTTTAAATTTAGTTCAATTAGGCGATGGTCGACCTCAGCAGGTTGAATTTCAGCCTCTTGCCAGATGGAAAGTGTGAAGTCTTTACAAGAGCTGGGGTTGGAGCTAAGGTGGGGAGGAGGGAAACATGTCCTGTTTGGGCCTGCTGGGGTAGAAAAACATTATGCATGCACAGTGGACGGAAGGGTTGTGCTAAGGGGTGGGGGGAGGAGGTGTTAAACCAAACAGCAAGAAGGGTGCCTTTTGCCAAGTTTTAAATGATGCCTAACTGAGCCAGGAGGGCAAGCATCAAAGGTGGGCATGTGGGCTACATTTGAGTATCTTTCTTCTAGTGATTTCCTAAGCCGCAATGGTAAAATCTTAGCTTTACATATTTATACAAGGAAAGACTTCATTCAGAAAGTTTGCTCAACCCTCTTTCCAATTTCTCTCTCTCAACCAAGTCAGTTTTTTAAAAGGGTTGGGTCAGAGGGTCGACTGAGATTCATCCCTCTGATGGCTGGATGACTTGAGTCTCAGGAATGTGGGAATCTAGGATGGAGGTGAGAATGGAGAGTATCACATTTGTAGTGATAAAGGCAGAGAGAGACCGAAGAGAAATGTGAATCTGCAGAGGCACAGATTGCTGAGGACAGAATAAGAAGAACTTGGTAAAAAGGCATCGAATAGAAATGTTCATGCTACAATTTCATAAGAAGACTTCATTTCCTGGGCTAATGGAGGAACTAGGACTCTTTTTAAAAATCTATTTATTTAATTAATTAATTTAGAATATTTTTCCATGTTTACATGATTCATGTTCTTTTCCTCCTCTCCTCCCTCCCCCCTCCTGGAGCCAACTAGCAATTCCCCTGGGTTTTACATGTATTATTGTTCAAAACCTATTTCCATATTATTACTATTTGCAGTAGAGAACTAGGACCCTTTTTGATGTCATTGGGAGGGTTCTCAGGGTCCCTTCCTGCAGGGTAGAGCTGGCATTCTCTGATTTCTAATCTTAACCCATGCTTGAGTAGAAGGAAAGGGACATCCAAGTGATTCACATATTTTTTCTGGTTTGAGAATATGCATTATTCTGGGTCTCCCATTATACTCCTTTCTTTAGCACTTCTCCTCTCAAGGCCTGAAATAGCTACTGGTAGCATAGATTGGAAGTGAATTCCTTTATTCTGGTAGGGTTGATCTGAGGATTTCACCAAACCACCCAAATGATAATAGCAATGAGCAGTAGGAATAAAAAATAGGGACTTAATCATTGCAAGTTTGTGGAGACTTTCTCATTTGGCAGAAATAGTTTCCATCCTTGATCCCTCTCATAAATGAGGTTCAATTGCTTACCTTCACATATTTCCTTGGACATGTTAGGTACTTAATACATATTTATTTAATTAAATAATTAAAGTATATTGTACTATTGACTCATAGAATTTATCATTCACAAAGATCTCATATCTTTTAAATATCATAATCCTCTATAGAAGATTACCCCCTGGTAAGAAGGACCAAGTTACCCTTTGAGACCCTCTAAATTTTTGCTGACTTTGTGCTCACCTGGGAACATCAGGATATAGAAGTTTCCCAAAGGGGGCCTTGCGACATTCAAGTAATTGAAAAGTAGGTTTTGTATAAAATAATGTTTCAAAGCTGAGCCCACAGACAATTAAGAATTATAACCTCTATTTAGCCCTTTTTATTGGACCTCTATCTTTACAAAACATCCTTTAAAGTCTTTTGGAATTGTAGTCCTCCCTTGATTGGGACTCTCCTTGTTGTGTGCCCATACTCACTACTAAAGGACAAACCAACATACAAAAAGCAATTCTCATAGCTGATTAGACAGCTCCACTTCAGGTACAATAGCATGTCATTCAGACCTGTGGGGCTTAAAAACCTTACTTTGGGTCATCTGCCTACCTTATTTTTCCTCCCTTTCCCCCTGTGCCACATTTGAAAGCCTTGGAATCTAGAGAAGTAGCAATCAGTCTTCTCTGTCCATTTCCCATACCATGGAGTAGCAAATACTGTCTAAGTAGGTGGTTATGTGGAAAGTCTCCCAGCATGCTAGAACTAATAGTCAGCACATGCACAAATCCTATATATCTTAGCAAAGTTTATTAAAGGACATAATTTGGTATTCGATGAATTATTGAGAACTGAAAACACAAGTACTATGATTTGGTTTTTCTCTTAGGAGCTTCTAGAGAGAAGAATGTGCCTTTATAGAAGCCCGTATATTGCCTTTCAAGGCAACTATCCACATTACACCAAGGGCTGGGTTCCCTAGGCCATTACACAAGTCATAACAGTGCCAAATAGCTTCCCAGCCTTCTTTTTATATCAAGAAAAACTGTTTCTGATGTGAGTTGATGATACTTGATAAGTTTCTCCACTTCTCAAGGGTTCTGGAGAAATGTCTGATGAAAAGACAGGACTTTATTTAATGCTTCTATTCCCAGATTTATGCTTTGAAGATCTTTGATTGTCATAATTGGTTGAAGTAGTAAAGGTTAAAATAAAAAAGAAAAGGAAGGAGGGATGGAGAATGTCTGGTCTGTCCCATGGCCTCAAGCTAGATTCTGTGAGTTATTCTCAGCTGTACATTCCTGGAGTTGAGGGAGGCACCAAAAAAAAAAAAAAGATGCTATTAAGCTTATTTGTCACCAGATTATGACTTAACTCTTAACTCTCCTGAACCAGTTTTCCAACTTAAAAGTATGCTATGTAAAGGGAACCAGTTGATACTAAACTTGTGAGAACCTACTGCTAAATTTTCAGTGTGAGTGTTTATATTTTGGAAATTATTTAGATTAGAAATTAGAAATTTTAGAAATTGGAAATTAGAAAATTAGAAAAATCAAGGTTAGATTTATTATTTTATTGATTGCCTCAGCTTAAGAAAGTGATGGAGAAAATGTTAATAACACAGATTTAAAAGAAATGTGTGCCCTGTTTTCAGAGAGCTAGGTGCTATGCATTTATCATCATACCAGTCCTTATAGATACAGTAAACAACATCCACTTTTTCAAAGTACTTCATATTTTTAGACATCTTGTATCTATGAGACATCAGGATTCTAATACAGAAGGAATAAAAAATACTTCCATTATATTTCACTCCTAAGTGTTAGAGCCTTATCATATGGCAAAATGAAGTGGCACTGGGTGAGCCACCCCATGACTCTTTATGATGGAAACTAGGAAGGTGGTTCTAAAATCAGTATGGAGCCTTGGGTTCTCCATGACCTTTAATGGACTAATATTTACCAACTGTTTTCTTTCAATGGACTTTATACCTTATATTAACATTCTGGAACAATGGGTCAGTGGTATTTCATAGTTATATGAGCAATTTGGGAAATAACAAGTTTGGGAAATAACAGATTTTCTAAGAAATTGTTGGGAGATGTACTTTCCATCACTAAGGTTTGTCTTAGAAGTATTGTTTTATCTAATATCTCTTTTGCTGGATTAATTGAACTCTACAAACATTTCCCTCACTATTAGTTGAATATATACCCCAAACTCGAGGAATTGAGTGCCTTTTAGAACCAGAAGATGCAATTTTGAGAGAGGAAGAGAGACAATTTATGGTTACACTGATTTTATCTTGCTAGTTCTGGGTCCTTCATATGAATGTTAAGCCTAGTTTCAGTCATGTTTGATTCTGGATATCCTTTGGGTTTAAAATAATAAATTCATGCACTATGATTCATAGTTTCTTTTTTTTTAAATCCTTACCTTCTGTCTTGGAATCAATAGTGTGTATTGGTTCCAAGGCAGTAGAGTGGTAAGGGCTAGGCAATGGGGGTTAAGTGACTTGCCCAGGGACACACAGCTGGGAAGTGTTTGAGGTCAGATTGGAACCTAGGACATCCCATCTCTAGGCCTGGCTCTCAATCTACTGAGCTACCCAACTGCCCCCTGATTCATAGTTTCTAAAGAATATAATAGCCAATTTGTTGGTAAAGTCTGTCTCCTTGGATCAAAGAGAAAACAATGGGCGGAAAATTCACTGTGAAGGGTAGTGATAGAATCAACCTAACCTATTCAAAGAGAGTGAATTGATGTTCAGGGAGGACTAGCACCTCTGGAATGAGGGCTTACTGAGCCCTTTTCAGAGTTGCTTATCTCCTTTTGGTGTCCATTTTTCACCCAACTCTCAGTTGTGGCACCAAGAAGCTGTAGCATGCTACGTGGCCACACCCCACTGATCATTTCCAGTGGCCCACCCCAAGTACACCATCTTGACAGGTGGGCTAAACCAGACTGAGAGAAACCAACAGGCTTTAAATTCATCAGTGAGTTAGGGGTGTGTGATACCAGGAATGTGAAGACTTCTCCTAGTGGAAGGGAAGAATGAGAACAATTTGTTCCAACATCAGTGAAATAGGAACAAGTAGGTTTTGTGGAGTACTTAAAAGCTTGGTTAGACAAGCCAAGGTCATCCACTGCAATCTGAGCCATATCCCCAGTCATCTTGATTTTTGTCTTGCTCCTGGACTTTAATGATTTTGGAAGAAAGTGAGTCAACTTTGTTCGACTTTGCCTAATAAATCCAATTTATGAATGAGTCAAAAGTCATCACTGGTGATTTTTTTGGTCTTTTTTGAGTACAGAGGACAACAAAAATACATACCCATATACATATTCACATACACATGTACATACACATATGACATGGTAGAAAATTTTCAAATATATAATATATAAATATACATGTTATATATAATATATATGGATATACTATTATGTGGATAGAGCTGACAAGAGAGTGATGCCATTCAAAACCAATTTCCATATTATTCATTTTTGTAATTACCTTTCAAAAACAGAATCTTAAATCATATACTCATATAACCAAGTGAAAAATCATGTTTTCTTAACAGGGTTTATATTCTAATAAAAGACAATACATAAAAAAGCTGAAAATTGAGTCAAACAGGGACCTTAGAGAGGAACAAAGAAGTGAGAAGTAACTAAATGAGGGTAGAAGAAAGGAGCTGTGGATTGAGGAATGGAGCTGGATTGATTGAATGAGGAATCAGTATCAAATACAGACTCTTGGTGGAGCCCATTCCTGCACCACATCAAGTAAGAGAGACCATCAGAGTTCTCTAGTCATCTCCACAGATATAACATTGACTCTAAAACTTTGTCATGCCTGAAAAAAAATCCCAAGATGGATTCTTTATTATTAATTGTTTTATGTGAGCAGCAGGAAGGAGACATTGAGCTCTTGGGTTTTGGTTTGCTTGATGAAAAGAGTGTTGAGTTTGGTTGGAGAAGAATTATGGGAGCTGGGAATAGATTCCTGTGAAAAGGTACAATGATATCTATTTTCTGTTCACTTCTAATATTATAATTAAAGAGTTGTATACAGTGATGTCTTTGTAAATTATCTAAAGTGAAATGCAACAGGGATGGGATAAGTAGTGTTTTCCTTGAGTGAGTTGGGGACTGACCCATCATCTTATTTGATAAATACAGATTAAACTTCTAAGACTAATAGGAAAAGGGATGCTAAACTGAAAGGGGTAGAACTTAGGAAGAAAGGTAGCCAATTATATGAGATACAGGGAGCTTGGCAGTTACTCAAGAGCATTTTCTGGTTTTGAGGGGAGCAACAAATTAGCTTTAGATTGAGAGCTCTCATTCCTTTTTATTGAATAGAATTGGGGAGTATCTATATATCTCTTTCCCCTAGTGATCACAGACATGTCTTCTCATTCTGCAAATTAATGCCTTTTCTACTATTTTGCAGCAACAAAATGGTCCTTTTTGTAATATACTCTAGCCTCTGGTGTGTTATTGTTACTTTTTTTTGACAATGAGAATGGATATTGCTACAACTACAGTAGATAATATAACTTTGCATTTAAGTATTCATATGATATCCACTCTGAAATCAGAGCAGATTGAACACAGGATTACTTTGGAGGACACTGAAGGGTTTGTCAATTATCTGGTACTTGGAAATTATTATGGAAAATCAATGTTTTTGCTTTTCTCTTGCAGGAAATAGAATAGAGAGTCAGAATGAAGAATGCTGACATTTATGGGGCTCAGACATAGACCTTTTGTTCACTGGGTTAGCAGAACCTTTACAACAATGCCCTTCCTAGTTCATAATGCTGAGAGGTTCACATCAAATGAGTAACAGCCTTGGTTTAAAAGAGACTGGAATACTTCTTCCCTCATTGTTTCAGTCCCTCAGTCCTTTGCCCCTTTCTACCTCTAACCACAAAAATGACTTGTCACAGGATCGTTTGAACTCTAAACAATTGAGAATGTACTATTCCTCCTAAATCTTAAGATTTGATATTTTCCAGGAGATAGTTGATTTCAATATTCTCTTTCCTTCTCTCCAACTCAATGGTGGGCAGATAACAGCATAACACTAAAGTCCTGTTGAGGGTGTTGGGGCTGTTAGGGAAAGGAGTAACAGTTGAATACTAGAGACTATGGGGTAAATAATCACTTTCAATTCTCTGGGCCTGTTTGAGAGCATGAAGAAATGCTCTTAGGCAAAGTGTTGGTCATAGAGTTGGGAACAATTAACTGGGAGAAATCAGGGAAATAAAGAAGGAAGGAGGGAAAGACAAAAACAGAAAAGGAGTGAAAGTGAGTTTTTTTATTTTAATATTGATGTTGAGAGCATTTGGTTTGATTATGGGATTTTGGAAAATATAAGTAGAAAGTGAATTCAGGGTGAGAGGATTCAGTGATTGTGTATGGGAAATATGGAGCAAGTGTGTACAAATGAGCTCTCTGAGTAAGTTATGCATGCAAGGGCAAGTATGGGAAATTGCAAACTCCAATTGTACATTGATCTCTGAATCATGGAATTTGTTCAGTGGAGTGAGGTGGTGACTCTTTCCCAGGTCTACCTACCCCACTCCCTCTGTAGCAGCATAACAGGTGAGAGAAGTTTTGTGAGACTGTTAATTAGAGTGTGACTCATACACCTTATCTAAATTAGACATTTTCTGAGTTCTTTTTAGTTTGTTTTGGAAAGTGTTAGTCATGGGCTCAGGGCATAATGTAGCCTTTGGACACAGGTCATGCATGACCATGAGTAACAGTTTCCTAGCAAGTAATAGAAATATTGAGGTGGCTAAGTGGCTCATCTTCCTCAGTTCAAACATGGCTTCAGACACTTACTAGCTATGTGACCCTAGACAAGTCACTTAATCCTATCTGCCTCAATTTCTTCATCTTTAAAATAAGCTGGAGAAGAAAATGACAAACCACTCCAGTAACTTTGTCAAGAAAATCCCAAATGGTGTCATGAAGAGTTGGACATGACTAAAGCAACCAGACAACAACAAATAGGAAAAACTGTCAACCATTTTGATGACTGATACAGGATGCTGAAAGGGATAATACTTGAGTCATTTGTTCAGATATAATTACTTGAAGAAGACAATGTAGCAGGCAGAAAGAAAACTTCTGAATCCACCATATTGAACCAACTAATTGGTTCACTGAAATGTCTTCTATCTCTTACCTCTTCCATTACCACCTCCCCTATTGGCACATAAAAACAACAGTAAGACAAATTCAGACTAATTATGAGTTTACTTACAGAAACTAAATATGTGGTTATTATTTCAAATATTCATCTTTCTGTATTCCTTGGTATACATTGGGGATGGGGAATTAGATTGTATGATAGTAACCCAAGGTATAAAGGGTGATAGAAAACTAGTAGAGTTTTTGAACTCTCTGCTTTTGAATTTAGACAGCAATGAGGAAAATTAAAGCACAGAAATCAATCCTTTTTTGCTATCTGGTAGACTCAGAGGCAGGAATTTCTCAGACTCTCTCTTCTGGTCAGCCTCTCTTTTCTGACCCTTGGCTATCTAAAGATGCTCTATTTCTTCTAGGTTCTTATATGCTGAATAGGTTCCAGAAAGGTTGGTAGCATTTATTCTCCCTACTTTATACATGCCTATAAGAATTAGTCTGAGACATTCATACCAAATATAGTTGTGCTCCTGTATTCATTGATTCAGTATCTGCTGATTCAGCTACTGATGGTTAAGTAGAGAAAAAAATGGAAAAAAACTGAAAAATTCCAGAAAATTTAAAAAATGGTTCATAAGTTTGGAATTGCCTACCAAATGAGTATGGGCTATGACATGCTGAAGTCCACTAGCCTAATACATGCCTCATCTCCTATCCCCATACCCACATATTCCTTTGCAAAACATTCCTCCTGTTGCTTTTAGTGTTTTTGCTGATTAAACTTGTCTTAATTTTACCATAGTGCCTTTGTTTAAGAAGCCCTTATTTATAATTACAATGGCCCCCAAACACAAGATTAGTGGTGCTGGTAGTGCCTAGTTGTGTCCCTCTATCCACTTTGGTGATCCACTGATTCAGTTAGCTCTGGCTAACAGCAAGTATTCACTTTTTCATAGTTTCAGCCATCCACAGTAAATCTTGGGACAAATCCAAGCAGATACAAGGGCCCTACTGTATAGGAATTTGTCAAATGATTTCCCACATTGCTTTTGGTCTTTGGAACTAAAGACTTATAAAGGGTAGTCAATATCATTCTATCTGAATTCATCCATTTTTTTACCAATTCATTCACAATGTGGAAATATAACTTATTATTTTAAGGAAGAATATGTAAAATATGCTTGAGGAACAACTCAACTCAACCAACTGACCATACCTGGTGGGCTGCATTAGTTGAGTTATTTTTAAAGTTAAAGGGGCAGGTAAAACTTTGTAAAGGTTATAGGGGCACCATAAATGAGGCATTAATTTGTCATCCTTGTTGAGAGAAACATTCTTGTAAAACTTGACCTTGCCCAAACTTATCCCTGGATGATCTTTAATGAGAACTGCAATAACATCAATTTTCCATTAGCATTCTGATTTAAATGCCGTTAGTTCTAACTAACACTTTAGTTCTCCCTGGAATTTTTCAGTGTTTCATGGAAACTCTGCTTTCTATGATTCTTACTTAGAATGGCATTGTTTTTCAGTGCAGATCTAATCATGGGATCAAGATTGGATAAATGATTAAAAGATTTTGAAGTCTGATATAATGCTTCAGGCATCCAAGTAAGAAAAGAAATCCTAGTTTTCTATGGTGATCCATTTAGTCCTTACTCTATCCAGGAAGAAGTGGCCTCACTTTGATGTGCTTTAGAGGTACAGTGTAGCCAATGGACTCTGAATAATATTTTTAAATGCATAACATAAAATACATTGGATTTCAAAGGAAATCAATTATATTAAAATTCAGTTAGTTTAAAAACAAATCCTCAGTCTCTGGGTTAAGAACCCATTCTCTAAACAAAAACAAAAAAATGAGTTTCAAGTCTTGATCACAGCCATGTTTACTTTTGAAAAAAGTAACCATTGCCATTGTAAGTTGGAAGAGGATATTCTTTGGCTTGCTTTCAAGCAGACCCTGTGACATAGTTTTCAGAGATATAAAGTACATACAGCTAAGCTATCTACCCTTTCATCTCTGAAACTCAAGTTTCACCCCCTCTCTTCCCTATCTAGTTTCTCGTGTGTCAGGATAGCTTCAGGTGTGCTTCATTTTACTATCAAGTCACCTCAACAGCTGTCTTGTCCCTGCCTGACCATCTCCTCTTCACATAGTTTCCCCTCTTCCCATGTACTATCCCCCTCCCCGCTTTCAACTTGTATGGGCTCAGGAGAGCTGTTGGATTTTCTGTGTATTTATATTTTAGCAAATGCTACAACCAAGGCTTGATTGATGGTTTGGACTTGAGAAAATGATGGAAAACATGTTAATAAATAGATTAAACTTGAAGGTATATCTTGTGTATGTTCCCTTCCCTGTACCCAGTTGTTAAACATTTGTACCAGCATACACTTGCCCCCATATCTACCGTTTTCTAATTGGGGGACCACAGTTATATTTAGAGCTCTGTTTACCATCTCTAACTTTACAAGTACATCTCTTCAGCTGCTTTGTTACTGTAAATTATTTTCTCTACTAGAACTGAAGCTTCTTGAGGCAGGGACTGTCTTTGCTTTTATATTTTTGTCTTCAGAGTTTAGAGCAGTGGTAGGACATGCTAAGTGCTTAATAAATGCCTTTTCATTCATTGATTTATTCTTCAAAATTTGGACAGTCACAATTTGAAGAAGCCATTCAGATTTGCTCCCATTTCTAAACTTATTCTTAGAGCAAGTCCAAGTTCATTGTTTTCCACAAACTTAAAAAGGATTTTCTGACCTTCATTTCCTTTTGTAGGGTCAAGATATTTCCAGAGACAGTGATGTTAGAAAATACTTGCTTTAATGGGTAAATTTGTGCTTCTGTGGAGGACATCATACAAAGTTGTTCTGTCTTGGCATTTCTCTTCCCTAAGAGCTGCCAAAAAAAGATGCACATACTTATTTTCGACTAGAGTATGCATCAAGTTTGGGTGGTCTTAAGTAAGATTACTTCAAATTCCACACAGGGCAAGTGTAGATTTAACCATGTGTGGTCATCCTCAGCCTCAATGGGGACCATCAAAGTTCCATTCCAGGACTGCCTGCCCTCCTTCTTTTATACCTAACTCTCATCTAGTTGTTAATTGTTTCCTTGCACTACCCATTTCAAGTGGAGAAGACTCTTAATGCAGTTATGGGGACAACAAATTTGTCATGCACTCTGTTTTCTACCAAATAAATGTGATTCTTGGCGATATCTCCTACATGACTGTAGGGTGGTGTTCCAACTTCACATGGCATAGTTGAAATGAAGGCATAGTTGTTTATACTTACAATGTCCCATACTACCAACTGCCTCCTAGATATTGTTTCTACCTTGATAGTCTATAGATATTTTAAACCAATGTGCCCAAAATAGAATCTCTCCCCTTTCCTACTTTCTTTCCTAACTTCCCTATTTTTGTGGAAGGAATTACTGCATCTCCTTTGCCTTTTCCAATCACCCATGTTCATCATGGCTTCTGAGTTCTTCATTCTCTGTAAACCCATGTCCCATTGAATCACTTGCCAAGCCTTGTTGATTTTTACAACCACAACACGGCTCTTGAAATTTATCCCTTTCCACAATAACCTTTGTTCTTTCTGGTCTGGAATACTATAATTCATAATGAATCCCCCGAAGTTGTTGTATGGATTCAAATTCATACTGTTTGAAGTTATAATTATATGAAATATGGTAATAGGTTCCAGTCCAGTGGAAATATGCAGTGAAAATTCAAATGTGACCACTTTAGGGAATTCATCATTCGCACTAATGGGGACTTAACTGTACTCCTAATTGATCTTCCTACCTCTCAATCTCTCCCTTCTCAATATATCCTCCAGACAGCTGCCAAAGCCATATATTCCTTTTTTTTTCTTAACCTTTTCCTTCCTTTTTGGAATCAATACTTAGATTCCAACACAGAATATCAGTAAGGCGAAGCAATCGGGATTAAATGACTTGCCCAGGGTCACACATCTAGGTATTGTCTGAGGCTAGATTGGAACACACATTCTCTTAACTGTAGGTTGGCACTCTATCCACCCTGCCATATAGCTGCCCCCCAAATTCACATTCCTAAATCACAGGTCTGACTAACAGGTCTCAGCTCTAGAAGCTTCAGTGGCTTTCTTGCTTTTAAGATAGAATATATATTCGTCTTCTGGGACTTTTAAAGCCTCTCTAGCCTATTTTTCTAGACTAAAATTACATTAATCTCTCTCATACCACATTTTAAAACTTGTGTCCCCTTGTGTTGAGAGTAAGTAGATTCTTTGAGAATGTTTGTTAAACGGAATGGAATTGATGGGGAGTGAATTTCTTGCTGTTATGTTTTTGGGTTGAATAGCAAATACTATATAGACCCCATTAAGAAAAAAAAAGGTCAAATGAAAAGGCTATGCCAAATTTTCTTTTTTTATGGTTAAAGAATCAGTTCTACACAAGTCGCTGACCAAGCCACATTTCTGCACCAGTTAGCACAGATGAATCATCATGATCATCAAACAGGATTAAATATCTATTTCCATTAGTTCCTATACAGAATAGAGCGATTTTGGCAGACTTGGTCCCTGACCTTTAGTGGTGTATAATGTCAGCTACACTGATTTAAACATAAAGAAAGCAGAAAAAAAAATCAGCACAGCTCTGGTAGAATGTAGCTTTGGATTTGGAATAAGAAGACCTGGTTTCCAATCATAGGGCAACCTCTTACTAGCAATATAACTTTTTACAACTTGTTTATCTACTCTGAACCCTGTCATGTTATTTGTTAAGATTGGGATAATAAGACCTGTCCTCTCTGGTTAAAAGGGTTGTGAAGATCACATGACCTACCTTGCATAAAACACTTTGTAAATTGTTACATAGACCTCAACTATTATTTTGAAAGCCATAAAATTGAGAACAACTAAAGAGAGTTCAGTAAGTAACCAGATATATGTGAGTATGTCTTTGTAAGATATTGGTGACCAAGGGAAGGCTTTGGGGTTGTGACCAAGATCAGCCTTCAGAAGTTGGTGGACTGAAGGAATAAAAGGACACACATTTTACTCTCTAATGTTTTCTATTACTTCTGACTCTTTTCCTCTGTTCTGGAGAAGAAAATGTGTCCTTCTTCTTTGAAATCAATCACTACATAAATATTATTCCATATTATGCCAGCTACATTAGGACCATCCTAAGTTGACTCAGATCAGATAAAAAGACTCAGATAAGTATGTTTGCTCATAGTAGAAGAGGGTTTAGTTAGACCAGTTCACGGGTCTTCCTCTACCCTTAAGCTTTCAGAAACTCCATAGAGATAAAATTAGGTTCTTAGTTAATGTGATAAATATCTTGGTTTAACTCAGCCCAGAGGGACAAATGGAATAATTTATCTCTATAATCCTTTATATAACTCATTCTCTTTTAGCTGCTAAAAATCTGAGCAAATGTGATGATGACTGTTGCAAAACAAACTAGACTATTTAGCCTCTCCCCACTCATAGCAAAATGCTCAGCAGAGTTCATATTTTTAAAGTTATTTGTGACTAAGAATAATTATTATTGAGTGAGAATTAGAACTGAGGGCTAAACTCTCAGTGGTGGGATATGGTAGTCAATCTTGAGTGTAAATCCTCCATTTGGCATGGAAATTACAGGAAAAGGAACCAGGTATGTATTGTTTGTGATGAAACAACCTCTTCAGTTCCTTAAGTTAAATGAGGTGTCTGAGACCAGGATGTAAACCAATACACATACATGAGATATGGAAGACTCTTTATTTTAATTTCTTTTGCATTATGCATTTCTAAAGTAATTGTAGTTAATTCTTTCTAAGGTGGGAGTAGTGGTTGTCTGTGACAGTGTCAGGATTTGAATAAACTACAAGGAAAAAAACCCAATTTTAATAAGAACTAATTTTTCAACTTGTAGACAAATATTTGAATAACCAATGGAAATAACAAAATATCCATATAAAGCAATTTCATTGCTTTTAAATGTAAAAGAGCTCACTGGGGAATTCCATGGAAGCGACTTAATTTCACATCAATCTAGATAGTTTGGCATTCAGTTTCATGATGGAGCTGCCTTTTTTTTTTTTTCCAATGAGCACACACATATTTTTCTTTGGAAAGCAAGAGAAAGAGAGATGAACTGAGATCCATAGATTCTGATGGGGAGCATCCCTTAGACTCTGTCCCAAAGATCTTTTTTCTTCAAACAAAACCCTGCTTATAAGTACCACTTTGAAAGGCTGCCCTTGTTCTCTCAGAGGAGTTTAATGAGTACTCATTATTTTGACCATTTGCACTCTCTCCTTTCTCAGTTTCCAGCTTGCATAATTCAATTAAGGATTGTGGATCTGGTTTGAAAAAGATCTGACCAGAGGGAATTCAAATTCTGAGCTGAACTGGGTGAAACAGTTTAGTAGAGGTAGGCTTACTGAACAGGAAACAAGCCATTATAAAGGGGAAGTAAAAGATCTAACCTTTTATTTTAGGATTGATAGGGCAGGACTCTCTGAAGGAAGAGATGCATTTGCAGCCCATATGTTGCTTACTCTATACAGGAATATACATACCTCCACCCTTCCTTCTTTGATTCACTCATTCCTTATTCATCCCTTCCTCTTTAACTCTGATCCAAGTCGCCAAATTTTTATTAGCCTGCATAGAGCTTTCAACCATATCAGTTCCCTAAAATTGGTTTAGAAAATGGACTTCTCTTTAAGATTTTTTTCCCCTTTTTGACTACCGTATTTTTTGACTATAATACTTTTCTCTGATAAAGGATGTTTGAGAGCTATAGAAATCTTCAAAGAATTGAGATTGTGGATCGTTCAAAGGGCAATAGAAAAGCACACAGTGGGTATATGTAATGCATGAAAAAAAGGAGAATCAAGCGTTAAGTGGGAAAAAGAATGAAAGTAAATAAACGAGTGATCAATAAAGAAAATGTGCTGGTCATGTGCTAGAGGGATAGCTCATGTATTCCATCAGTATCTTTGTATTGTCAGGAAAATGCAGAGAAGTCCTCTACCTCCCAGAATGTTGGATGACTTTATGAAAAGACAAAGATGAGTAAAAGTAAACTAGATGAACAGATAAGGATAGATATTGAGTTCTATCCCTGGAAAATACTGATGAAATCACAAATCCATGATAATATTGGAGTATTATTTCAGTCCTAAGGAATGTAGCAGTTCTCTCATTGGAAAGTTCAAGTTTATTCTTGTAGGCAACTGGACATTGGTTGTATTGTCCATGCAGTTGGTCTAGAATTGAGAAGGTCATTATAGATTGTTACATACTGCAATAAGAACTAGTTATCATATTATCACTTGAACAATGCAAGTTAGATATGGATTTGATAATGGAAGCAGCACTATTTCAATTCACTATGTAACCCTAGAAAAAAATTAGATTAATTAAAGGAGAAAGATCTCTATAAGCTTTGACATTCTTTGGTTCCATGGTATTGTCATGTTCAAAAGTCCTCCATTATTTATTAAAGTCCAGGCATTGGTCTGATATTCAAGGCTCTCTGCCATCTGACTGTAACTTTCCTTTCCTGTGTCAAGTCCTGTCATCTCCCTCTAATAACCCAATACTTTAGAGAGATTGACCAATTCACTATGCCCTACTAGTGACTTAAATGTTTCTGACTTCACTTTTTTGCTCAGTTCTCTAGTACTTTTGTCATGGGACAGTGGATATTTTTTCTCCCTCCCCACTAGGTTCTGTATTACCATTATCTGAGGAAAGAAGCTACTCCTTAGTACATTCTCACTTAAACTGTTCCCCCCCCCCCTTATTACCATGTACTGGGGGAACTGCTTGGTATAGTAAAATGTTCTAGACTTTGTGTTAGGAGGCTTGGGTTCACATTTTTCTGTTTTTTTTTTTAATCCAGTGAGTCTAAAGAAGCCAGTTAATCTTTTTGTGGGGGCCTTAATTTCCTCATCTGTAAAATGAAGGAGTTAGAGTAGGTGAGCTGTAAAGTCCTTTCCAATTAATTAAATATTCTTTAAAATTTCCCTTGCCACATTATGATCTATCTTATGACTTGACTTCTTCATGAAATCCAGTAATCTTTTCTTTTCCTTTTGGACTCCCATAGTGTCTTTTGGCTTCTTAGTTGGATCCCTGTACTATCTTTTTACCTGCCAGGAATGAATTTAGAAGAGAGATCTGGTTAGACTTTTGTTACCCATAGTGCTTTCCAGTCCCACTAGCATTTATTAAACACTATGCATATAGCACCAAGAAAGGTATCAGAACTATGAAAATAATTGAAAGAAATAGTTTTAGCCTTCAAGGAACTTAGGTTCTACTGATCATTAAATGTCTCATGGTAATACTTGTAGAACCAAAAATAGGAAAGATTTATGATAGGTGGTATAGATTTATGAACACCATTGTCCTTACCAAAATCTAGGTCCAGTTATTCTTCTAGGAGCAGAACATCAACAATTTTTAAGAATCAGGATGTGAAAACCGGTCTTTGATCACCATTCACAACCTTAAACACAGGGAATAAAGCCTTTTTTCCTTAACAACCATGTGCCAACTCCAGAACTGGCAGAAAGAAATGAACCATTTCTGAAGAGACAGAATAAGAGATTCAGTGCCACTTTGTGACAATGATAGTAACTTTGTAAATACTTCCATTTGGTGAAATGGGACACCATGATGTACTAACAGAGCTATGATGGAGGATGCTCCTATAATTGTGCTAGGCATGTTTTCTCTATAGAACTATTCATCTTTCTGTAGAATTTTGCTTTATGAGTACTCTATCCAAGGTGACCGATACAAAATTCCCCTTGCCTTCCAATAGCTCTCCTCATAATTTGAGATATAAACCTGGATTAGGGGAGAATACTATGGAGAAGTGGGTGTACAGCATCTAGTCTGAGACTGGATGATATCCCTTAGCTCCAAAATGGAGACTTGAATTGGATATGTCAAAACCCACAGCAGATTGTTGAGCATTCCTGATGATAAATACATATGATATATAAGATTTGATAGATGTTGGCAGGGTAAACAATAAGCTTTTAAGAATTAGCATATGTTTCACATTTTTCCTCATTCAGACTGGCCAGAGTTGTCCTTATTCTTGATAAAGGATTCTGGGAATAGAGAATGTGATTAGAATGGCCATTTAATCATAAAAAAGGAAACACTTCAATATGTAAGTAATAAAAAGAAACAACAGAAAAGACAAGCAATATGGATTTTTTAATACCTTCTCATTTTCATCTGTCAGAGCTCTGTGTGTTTCATTTGTTGTAGCTATCCATATTTTATATTTTCCTCCTTAGGAAAGGGGAAAAGATAATTCTGATACATTCTAAAGCAGAGAATGCCACCTGACTGCTAACAAGAAGGGTTTCAGATTGAAGTCACAGGCTTAGATGGTGCAGAAGAGGTGTCATCCACAATTTTACTTTGTGCCTCTCAGATCCTTTCATCATACGGACCACATTTCATCAGTGATATTTATGTTGGTTCTAGAACTTTGGTCTAGCAATCTTTAAAAGAGGGGGGGGGAGGAAGGGGGGAAGGACAATCAAAAAGGAAAAGAGGCAGGTGTTCAAGAAAAAACAGAACAATTCTATTTTCTTCCAGTTGAAGTTCTCTACTATTCTCTGTTGGCTACTGCCTGTAATAGTGAGTAATGGACAGTGCACCTTCAGATTAGCAGAGCTACATTCAATACCTTTTTGAGCAGTGATCGTAATCTGTTGGGGAAAAAATATCAATTTAAAGGTCAAGTGCTTTCATAAAAAAGGTGATTATTCAGTATTTCATACTTGGAACCAAAGCTTAGTAGGATTCATTGTGTCAGTTTCTTTTGTATGGTGCATATATGCAGAGAAATGGATTGCTTAATTATATAATTATCTGTCTTCAGGGAGGATATCTGAACATGAATAGAAGCCGTCAAGATAGGTACATTGCTTTCTTGTGAGCCTTAATCGATGTCTATGGCTATTACAGGTTACAAGTTGACTTTTAAAATAAATATCTAAAATATAAATTACCTTTACAATGCAAAGCAGGCATTTGGGTAGTAAAGGGTCTCCTTAAGCTGACAAATGGATTGAGATTACATGAGTGGGACCCCAGGCTAACGCGGTTTCTTTTTGCTACCTCTAATTTTTAGTCATCAATCAGATTAAAGAAAAAAAAAACCCATTTCCTAATTAACCAGGAGGGGAAAAGGGCAGACAATTTACCTTAGTGAGTGTGAAAAAAATAAAAGCTACCTCTTTATTCTGAACCTCTACAGAAAAGAGAACAATCCCACAAGGATTCTGGGTCCTGTTAGAGAGTTTGTAGAACTCAAGTACATGTGGCTAAATTCTATTAATTCTGTGTGTGCCCATATATACTCCCGGGTCTCTTGGGTTTCTTTATGAGTAGAATTCACTGTGCAGAAAAGGTTAAAAATGCACCAAGGGGATAAACTAAAAATATATGGAAAATCCACCAATCGCCACAATACAGCAGGCAGCAAAGAAAGCTATGCATTGTCTTTCTCCTAAAGGTATCTGTAGTAATGGTTCAGTCCTTCCCTCTCCAAGTCAGTCAGTTCCAAATTGTTCTCTAATCAATGACAGCTGTGTCCTCTGGTTTCTGAGCTGGCTTTAGATTTTGCTATATGCCCTTTGACATGGACTCATGGAGTAGATGTTGTGGATAGAGAAAAAGAGAAACAAATTACTGGAAAACTTTGATAAAGTTCCCATCTGTTTCTTGACCAAGCAGTTCTGGTTGAGTGTGCTACCTTAGCCACAAACATATTGTTTCTGCTTTGAAAAGGAGTCTAATTACTTTGAATATCATGTCCAGAGTCAACACTTGATAATGTTGCTTCCATTCTGCTTGACTGACACTGAATAATCTTTCTGTTTTACAAAATAGATTCCTCCAATCCAATCCAACAAACATTTATTAAATGCCTACTATATTCAAAGCACTGTACCCACATTAGGGATTAAAAAAAGATAAAACAAAGGAAAAATCTCTGTCTTCAAGGAGTTTACATTCTTCTGGGTGAATGTGACATAGAAACAGATATGATAGTTTGGGAAGGAGAGATTGATAAAGGCTTTTTTCTTAGAAAGGTGATATGGGATATGAGCTGGACATTGAAGGAACCTTGGGATTGTAGGAAGCAAGAGAGAGGAAGGAATGTATTGGGTAGGAAGAGGAGCCAGTCTATAAAAAGCCCAAAAGGTGAGAATGAATGCTGAAACCAGGGGACGATTGGCAGGAAAATAATTCACTTAGATTTGATACATAAAAGATAATGTGGCAAATGAGAAAAATCCCAATACAGCAGGCTCACAAAGTATTTTAAATGATCCCAAGAAGAAGACTAGACCAATTATATGAATTAATTCCCCAAAGATTGTCAAGAAAACTCTGTGCTTTGTTTTCAAATCTCACTATTGCATATGATGATATCATGGCAGGTGAAGCATCCACCTTTGGAAACAATAGACATTTGCTCCTCTTGAGTTCCATTGCATGGTTTCAAAGGCTTTTTGCCTTGTTCTGATCTGCATGGCTGCAACACATGGTAAATCTTTAGCTTCAAGTGTCCTTCTGTGGTGACCAACTAAAATATTAGCAAAATAAATGTTTTATGGGGAAATGTTGGCAGGAGCCCCAGCAGAAACAGGTGGTATTGGGTTATTTCAATATAATGTAATGATGCAGCCAGGTTTCCATCTGGACAGCATGTGGTTGTGTCTACTTAGAGAGTATCAAAGAGTATGAGTATGCACTAGGGATGCTAGTGGTGTATAAATGCGCAGCTAGATGGCTACTTTACAAAATAATAGTCTGGGTTTCAGGTCCTCTGGGTTAAATATTTTTACTGTCAAAATCTGAGTTTCTTCATAAAATATTAAAGATGAAGCAAACCTCTGACATGCAATAGTGAGCCGTGTAATTATAAGGCAGTTCCTGGAAGCAAAGGAGTGCTCACATTAGAGCGAGGCGTTTATTATAAAAGAGTTCATTACCCTTGGAAGCAAAGACATATTTTAGTGAAAGCCTGTGAATGGAGAGGCTTTTAGCAAGGCTTACTGTACTGTGAAAAAGAGCTCATCCTCATTGGTAAGACTACAATTAGGAAATAGGAGAGGAAGGGATTAGCTGAAAGAAGAGGGGTCTGGTGGTGATCCAGGCAATAGTGACATATCCTTAATTTATCACTGGGGAAAATTGGTTCTCAACCTTCCCCTTCTCACAATGCCCCCTCCCCCATTTCCAATGCATTTAGAGCATAAATAAAGAGGATTTGGGATTTTATTCAGCTTCCCTCTCTACTCACTTAGCACCCCTCCCAATAAATGATGAGCTCAATAAGCCCCTATATGTATTCCAGGAAGAGGTATCTAATTATGTCTATATGCAAAGGTAGACCTTACTTTCAAAGGAAGAGACGTATCCCTTTTACCGTCACAAATCTATCTCAAGAAAGAAGACTGTGCTTTGACATGGAGCAGTTGGATGCTGAAAATGGGTAAAAACAGTATTTTGGTAGAAAGAAATATTGTTTAATCAACTGGCAAAAGATGTTATGTATTTACTGAGTGAACAGTTTGATATCTAAAAGAACTCTGGTCTTTCTAGTCACCCCATGCACTCATTATCACAAATTCTAGCACTGCAGAATCCTTCGGATATGGTCTAGGAAGTGAAGTCAAGGAGGTGTGGTGAATAGAGTATTGCACCTGGAACCAGAAAGGCCAGTTCAAATCCTGCCTCAGATACTTACTAGCAAATCACTTAATCTCAGTCTCAGTTTCCTCATCCCTAACATGGAGATAATAAAATCACCTATATCACATGGTTGTGTTGAAGTCCAATGAGATAAAGCATATGTAAAGTGCTTTTCAAATCCTAAAGTCTTGTGTCATTTTAGTTATTATTATTAAATTGGAGGACACAAAGCAAAAGAATTTGTGAGCCAAAATCTGCTGATATAGACATAAAGGATTCTTAATCTTAACACCAAAGGGAGAAATAGTAGGTTAAATCAGGATTTGTGGGGGTACTCCCAAGCAAGAATTTGTTCCAATGGTCCCCATGTCAAATTTAATAGCCTGAATTTTTTTTCTAGGTTGATATTTAACATTTAGAAAGAGTCTGAGATGATTAGATTCTACCAAGTTAAAAGCAAAACTGTTGCTTAACTCGGAGTATCTTACACTTTATCCTCCCTCCTCCACTTTCCCTACCTCTGAACTATAAACTCTGACTTGGGCTCCAAGTATAGCAACATTCCTTCTCCCTCAAGGAGAAACAAAACACACTGAACCATAAAGTGATGCAGCTCTCTCCCAACCCAGGACCCCCTGAGCCAAAAGAAGAAAGCAGAGCCTGAGCCAAGGTTTTGCAGATGGAAGAAAGCTATGAAGGCGTAATGCATATGGATGCTGACTCTCCTCTGCTGGCCTTGTGTTTGTAATGAGGAGCCAGAGGTAAAAGGAGGCCTAGAGCTTGGAAAGCCTGTATTGAACCTCTAGCTTCCCAGGCAATTAGCACAGGATTCTAGGCTGTAGTTAGGTCTTTCCTTGGCTAAGCACCACCATGGAAAGATTTCCCATGTGAGAGATGTCTCTTCCTCATGATTCTCTAGAGTGACATGAGATGAGGGCTTGGCAGGTCAGAAAGTCTACTTTGATATTCTGATCTGATCATGTAGGTACTTTTTATGTTGATAGGAATCAGAATCCACCTATCCCTGCCTATCTTATGCAACTAATGTCTTTTTCCTCCCATAAATCTTCCATAGGAATCTGTTCAATGTGCTGGAGCTGTTCCTTTATACTTTTTGCCATTGTGCTGGCTAATGATGAAGTCCACAAGCTATTTATGGCTTATACCTAGTCTCACTATATGACTGATGAGAGCAGGAAAAGCATTCCTTTGGAAACAAGAGAACCTTTTCTGAGAGATTGAACAATATAGCTTTGGGGAGGTGAGGATGCTAGTCCATCCTAGAGGAATCATTCTGATGCAAAAGAGTATCCTTTGAAAGTATTTAGATTGTAAACAAATGGACCATCTTATTTATTTCTAGGACAGGATTGTGAATTATGTTATCACTCTCAATGTTATGAATTATTATTTCAGATTTTTCCATTTAGCCAGAAATTCCCTTCTACTCCCCACCCTCTTTTTAAGTAGAAAAAGAAAACCATTACAGAAAAGACACATAATTGGATGAAATAAATCCCTACTTTGGCCAGGTCTAAAAATGTATATCACATTTTCTGTATCAAATCTATCTCCTCTCTGTAAAATTGTGGGCAGCATATTTCATCATCAATCCTCTGGAATCAGTGTTGGTTATTGTATTGATCCTGCTCAGAGTTCTTAAGTTTTCAAAATTGTTGATCTTTACAATGTTATCAAACACTCTCTTCTCTCTGTATCAGTTTATACAAGTCTTCCCAGGTTTCTCAGACATAATAGTATTTCATTGCTTTCATATACTATAATTTGTTCATAAATTCTACAATTAATGAATACTCCCTTAGAATCCAGTTCTTTGTCCCACAAAAGGCATTTATATATATCACTGGGTCAAAGAGTATATACCATATAGAAAATTAATTTTTAATTCTAATGGTTTTTACATGAAACCTTTATTAACTCTCTGGTTTTGAGGGTCAGCCAGCTTGCAAGATAAAGTGATTTACTCCCAGGTCTCAGGGTATCTCACTGGGCTGGCTTTTGGTGGAGGCAGGATAGAGATTTCCTCCTATTTATCTGTAAGAACTCTCAGGTGGGAAGGGTCAGCAAGCTCTAGCCATGATTTTGGACTATGGTGAACCAGCCATATGGAGAAGAGGAGAGGATGTGTCTCTTTTTGAGACATGCCTCTTCCAGTAATGGAGTAATGAGGAAAGAATTGGTGTTTCTAAGTCCATGTCTACAGTGGCTATTTAGCAAAGATGTTTTGGAAGGTTTAGGAGAGGGACTGAAGGATGAGGTTATAAGGGGTATATATTGGCTTGTAGAGGAACTCTTGGTCTTTCTTTTGCCTTTCTCTTTTACCAGGATCTCTTTTGCTGCATTCTTTCTTGGTGCCCATTTGAATTGTGGCCATTTTAGATGGTCTTAAGCAGTTGATAAATTAACTTAAAAATAAGAATTTCAGTCATTACAACAACTCATTGTATTTGGGGCACATTTTAAAATTGCTTTCCAGAATGCCTACACCAAGTTCCAATTCCACCAACAACACATTAATAAGACTCTTTTTCTGTAGTCTTTCCAGTAACTGTCATTTTCTGTTTTTGACCACTCTGACTCAGTTTTTGTCCCTCCAATCTCCTAATCAGTCCTCAGAATGGTTGGCATCATCCTATTTATTGTTGTTCATTTGTTGGGTTATGAAGAGTTGGACAAGACTGAAAAATAATTAAACAACAATGACAAGATCATACTGCTGACCAAAAATGAAGGGCTTAGACTAAATGATGTCTAAGGTTCCTTCCAACTTTTAAATCTATAACCACATGGTCCTAACAGTATACATTAGCAATCAAATGGTGATGGCACTGAAGTAGACACAAGTAATGGACTTTGGGGCACAAGGGGTCATCCTAGAATTACAGATTTAGATATAAAAAGGACATTAGATGGTATCTGATATAATTTCTTTCCTTACTCTTTCCTTACATTTGGAGAAACTGGGGCTGTGAGTAAGAGACTTGCCCTGAATAGCATAGCTAGGATTTGAACCCAGGTATTTTTGACTCCAAGTTCAGCAATCTATCTACTCTATGTGCTAATTTTCTGTCTGATGTTGAGCGTGAAGCTAGTCCTATTTTCTAAGCATGTCATAGGGCATCAGGAAGTGGGTATCAGAGGTTATATTGCCTGAAAGGGTTGTCATGGCATCTGAAATATCATTAATAATCCTTTAAATAACATTGGTATTTTCCAGGAAGTATGAATTAATGTGGATGAAGTTTTTCTCTTTCATTTTTTTGTGATTTCTATTTGCCAAACATGTTAAGGTCAAGACCTATCCAATATAATCAAAAGTAGCTATGAGAGAATAGAACTCTGCCCCAAGACCACAACATAGGAAAGGATGCAGAACTTCCTTTCTGTTGTAGCTGCCTCAAGGTTTTCTAGAGTCATGGGGCTGCAATGCCCCCCTCCCCAATATAACTCTGCCTAGGGATGGGCTGGACCAGGCTGGACCTGTCTTCTGGTTCATTGTACTATACCCAAACTTTTACTCAAATGAAATTTGCTTCAGGGACAGATTTTGTCTATGATATCTGACTCTGCTGACCAAACAAATAAGATGTTAACTCAATCTAGATTATAATTACAGAAGTTTAAAACTGGAAGGGACTGCAGAAATCAGATTTAATCCAACTTCTGAATGTATTTATGGATGAGGAGACAAAATCCCAAGAGTTTAATTAAGCAACTTGCCCACTAGTTATGGCAAAGATAAGAACCCAGTTTCTTATTGATAGATCCTTTCTTATCTACCTTGTTGCCTCCCATGATTTCCCAACTCGTAGTTTCTAAGTGCTGGTTGAGAACACTAATAGGTACAAGGAGGGTTGGCTGACAGGTTGACTAGGACAGAAATGACAGAAAAATATTAAAAGTAGAAACAGGAACTTCAAAGAATATAACATGGGGCCATTTAGGATAGGACCTAACTCAATATAATGCAACAACTCACAAGTCTCTCTCTAAGTAAGGTACTCTTCTTTTAAGGTAATGCTCTTTGATACAGTGGAGGAGTTTAGTCCTGAAAATGGGCAGAAAATCTATTTGTTATGAAGAAATAAAATTTAATCAAGTGGTAAAGGACATGAGGTATTATCTAGATGGAAGAGAGTTTGGTATCTAAAAGGAATAGAAAACAACTCTTGCCTTTTGACTGCTCTACATACTCATTATTATTACATTTTTCTGCACATTATAATATGGTCTAGGAAGTAAATTCAAGGATTTTGGACCTTAATTAAAAAAAAAACACAACAAAAAACTACCATATTCTGACTTGTTAGGGAGAACTTCACACCTCAAGCAAAATTTTGGTAACAAAGACACATAGGAGAAAGATTATTGCCCAATGCTTACAACTCTTGCTCCTGTTAAGTATTTTTATATCATCCCTAGGAAATTCAAGTGCCTCTCAGGTCTCTTTTTTCCTGTGTTCATCAGAAATCTCTATTCTGTATTCCCTCAAAAATAACAATAAAAATGTCACATTTGTATAGCGATTCAAAGTTTACAAAATACTTTCTCTTCAAGAACTCTATGAGTAGTCTAAGACAAATGGGATTATCCTAACTTAAAATATGAGGAAGTTGAGTTTCAAAAATGTCAAATGACTTGCCCCTTTAAGTGTAGTAGATCTTTGTCTTCTCAACTTCAAGATAAATGCTCCTTAAATTCACACTTATTTAGCATTTTTGAATACCTGCTATTTGCAAGCCAAACTGCTAGCTGTCAGGGGATAAATGAGTCACCAATTGACCCTGTCTTAATGGAGTTTGCAAACTAGTAGGCGAAATTATCAATGTGCAGAAATAAATACAAGAAGATATTGTAAGTGCTTGAAAGATATTTAAAATATATGTGACAGTTCTCTAGGAGGGAGAGACCACTATTGATTGAGAAAATCAGGGAAGTCTTGCCTTACTACTACCTTGTAATTCTCCCTGTTGATCCTCTGTTTTGGTGGCATATATTCTCCAATTTACTGAGACCCCCTTAAAATTTATCTTAGTTCCCCCAATAAACTCAATAAACATTTGTACAATTACAGAATTAGAGCTAGAAGGGATTTCAGAGACCATTAAAAGCAACTTCTTCATTTGGAGATGTAGACTGAGGCATCTAGAGGCTAAATAATTGACCAGCATCACACAACTAGTGCACAAGGTGGGATTTGAATCTTGGTCTTCATCACTCCAAAGCTAATGCTCTATCCACTTTATCATGCTCATTCTCATCTTGGCCAATTCCTTATCATTTGATAAAACACTTTTTAGGAAATAAGAACTGTGATAGAGGCAAGCCAGAAAGAGAGAACTTCAGGCTTGCAAACCAAGCTGGGGACCTGTCTGTCAAACAAGGGGAAGGTTCCAAATGGAATGTTCCCAGGAAAAAAAAACACAACAAGATTATACTATTTATTACAGAACCAACAGAGAGAATACCTATGCTAATGAGTTCATAGATACATTGAAGTATATGTTATAAAACACTAGCTTCAGAAATAACCTATAGCAGTGATGATGAACCTTTTAGAGGGACAGGTGATTGAGAAATGTCCTCAGGTACCTGTGGACTGGGAGAGGGTAACAGCCCAGCTCCACATCTCTCTGGCTTTCTAGTAGAACTGTGGCAAACTCTATGCTGGGATGATGGCATGGGTGCCCACAGAGAGGACTCTGAGTGCCCTCCTCTGGCATGAGTGCCAAAGGTTTGGCACCATGGACCGTTAGCATCAAATTTATCCATTTATCATCTAGATGCATGCATTATCATTGATAACTACCTGCTGAATGTCACCCTCCATCCAGAGACAGCCATCTAGGTGAGAAGAGGAATATGGCAGAGACTACAGAAAATGTCATAGAATGGAATCTAATTCCTTGTCAAAACCCACAGAGATTGTATCTATTGCTTCCCTCTTTGTCTTTGTTGCTTCCTTTCTTTAAAGGTCAGGGGAGTAATATCACTTGGTCATTGTCTGCTGCTAGTCCAATACTCAGCAATCATTTATTGGAATTGGGCCATCTCTACTTCCTTGAATATGCTGAGTATGATAGCTTGTGAAGCCAGTGCCCAGGTAACCTATATAAAAATCTCTTGCTTTGGTTGAAAAAAATCTAGTCATCTACCCTTAGATAAATCAAAGCTTTGCAACCCCAAATCCAATGCCTTCATTTCAAAAAGCCTTGGCTCAGTTCAGACCTATTGGAAGGCAGGAGAAGCTAGAGAATTGGAGAGAATCCAAACCAGTTCATCAAACCTTAATGTTTTCAAGAAAGTTTTATTTTGCTATAGTGTCTAGCAAAGAGTTTAAGGCTGCCTTGGTGTTGGATGAAAACCAGTTCTATTTGGAGGTAGTGACTTCATAAGCTTTTGTAGCATGGACTCAATTAAGCTAGGAACCCCAAGAAAGGTGTGCCTTTCAAGGTGACCTGGCTATTTAATGGAAAGACCAGAGTTATGGAATTAAATCAACTCTGCTTTTTGGAAGAGACATCCTGTATTTTGAAGCTCCTAGGAGAAACATACTGGTTCATTTAATAGTTTTTTTTTCCCCTCCTGGAAAAGGCTCAATCCCATCCTTTCTTTTTCACATGGATCCAGAGCAGTTTTACCTAGGTCCTTTGTGGACTCTGAAATCATGTTCTTGCAGAATCCCCTGGGAACTGTGCAATGCATCCCTTTGTATGGTGCCTGTCACCTTTCTAATTTGACAGTCACTAATACTCTTATAAATAAGACCTTTCTCATGTCACCCTTCTAGCTTCTTGTATGATGTCAACAAGGCACAGGTGTGTCCTGTCTATAAAACCACTTCAGAGCTGAAAATGAGCCCTGGAGGGGGTTGACTGACTAGCCTTAGAATACACCAGGGTTAAGGAAAAATTGGGAATTAGTTCTAGGCTTCTTGCCTCTCAAATTAGCCATCTATGCTAATGACATCAAGGGCAGACATTCCAGCTGAGAATTTTCATTTGTGTTACTGACTCATTAGAGAAAAGTAAATATGAATTATTTAATCTACTAGCATTTATTAAGTTCCTACTATGTGCCAAGCACTGTACTAGGTTCTGAGGATATAAAGACAACATTCTACTGGGGGAGACAAAGGGTACACAAGTAAATGTGTAAAGAATATGTAAAATATAAATACAAGATAATTTTTTTTTGGTGGGGAGGGAGAGGGAAAGTACTAAAAGCCAGGGGTCTTCCAGAAAGATATCATGTAAAAGGTGGCTCTAGAGCAGAGTTGTGTTCTTCACAAAGGGTTCTAGGAGACAATGGTGATGAGAACACATTCCAGCTATCACTACAGCTAGGGAGAAGGCACTGAGATGGGGGTAGAGTGTGATGTGTGAAGAACTGTAAGAAGGTCACTTTGGCTGCACCCTAGGGTGAAGGAAAGAGAGTCATATATAATAAGATTTAAAAAGTGGGTTGAAGCCAGTTTGTGAGACCTTAAAAAAAATGGGAGCTTATCTTTGATCCTGAAGGTAAAAGATTGTCATTGGAGTTTATTGATTTGGGGAGAGGAGGGCAGAAGATACATGTTCAGACCTGAACTCTATGCTTATATTTTAAACCTCCCTCATTCCAATACCCCTAGAATAGGATGACTTTGGGAGGCAGTGTAGTATAGTAGGAAAAGAAGCTGGATTTAGATTGAGGAGACCCTGGCTTCTACACTTATTACTTGCTGTGTGACTGTCATTTAATGTCTCCGAGCCTCAGTTTCCTAATATGAAAAATAGGGTAACAACTTTTGGTCTAACTGCTTTGCAAGGTTATAGTAAGGAAAGAACATTATAAACATTAAGGCGTTATGCCTATGGGAAGAGCTTTTATTATTGCCATGCTAATCTATGCAGTATTGTAAGAGCCTGTAGCAGAAAGATCTCTGCCAACTTGTCTCCATGTTTGTGAGAGAGGAATTGGCTCCCACTGGCTCTCCCACTGAACCATAATAAGAAAGACAACAGTATATGGGTGAGAGGACTCAGGTCTTGTCCATCAGAGGCCAATGAATGACCCATGAATATGGGGCTTTGAATTTATTTCTTTTATTACCTGAACACCAAAAGGCAGAAGTCAGCACAAGGGAAAGAAGAGAAAGGATAGGTAACTGTTTTTGATCAATTAATACCATTTGAGTAATTCTCTTGACCCCATATCCATGGTCATCTATGCAGCCCATCAAATAGACTTCTGTCCACCTGTGTGGTCAGCAGATGAGACTCAGCTATGGGAGATTCACTCATGGGGATACTCACTCCATGAGGATATTCCATCATCTGAAGATTTTGGCCATTCCTCCATGACGCTTGTCAGGTCCTCTTCCATCCTAGTTCAGGGTGAAGGAGGTCAGGCCACTGTTGCAATTAAATGAAGGATAATTGTGGCCTGGGGTTCTAGTCCAGAAAAGCAAAAGAGGACCTGACCAGCCAAGATACTCAAAGCATGCCCCAATTCTATTGGCCCAAATGCTTGGGCAATAGCTTTTAGTCATTAAGAAATACCCTTTCCCTTCTTAGTCAACACCACAGAGGGCTTAAAGGCATAATAAAAACAATCAGCATGTTCTCATATTTTCCCCCCATGCAAGAAGATGAAGTCATGGCATATGGTCAGATTGCCAGTACCGTTAATAATAAACCTCAGATAATTAAGCACTGATTTATTCCTCTACGTAAGTGAAACAAATTGCTTTAACTGCTTTTGCTCAAGACCATCTACTCAGATGGATTATGCATAGGAAGTTCAAACTAAAAATTATTAGCGCTCAGATTTCACCGCGGCGGAGGTTTATGGTAGCTACAATTAGAAACCTAACAGAATGTGTCCTGTATTCTCTTTGATGGAAAGATCAGATATTAATCTGGGGAAAAGGCTAATTCTCAACACAGCTGCTCCCCTTGCTCTTAGGTTCCAGCTTTAGGTCAAAAAAAAAAAAAACTGGAAACATGTTTAAAAAATTGATCATAGCTTATAATAGCAATAATCACCTTGAAATTGGTTGTTACTACAGTTAATGAACAGAGTATTAGAGCATGAGCCTCCCTCTGAGTCCCTTAGGCCTTTAACTAACAAGCTGGTTGTTAACTGCTGGTTCTAAAAAAAAAAATCTCTTTAGGGGATTGTCTCAAAAAGATGAAGGGGGCGGTAGGCTGCTTTGATCTGGAGGCCCCCTGATCTTGCCCTGTTTCTCTTCTGATACCTTCATTGGTTTTTTCACCTTCACCCCCAGGGAAACCCAAACTCTCCATGCCCCCTCGGTCAGTGGCCTCCCTCTTCTCCTTGGTTCAACCAGTGGATGCTGAAGGATGATGGGATTTGCTGTTCTCTCTTCCAGGCAGCAAGGGGCAGGGGGAAGGGATGTCTTTTACACTCTGACTTTACAAGTTTTCACCTTCTGTCTTAGAGCCAAGTGGCTACCCAGCAGGTCAGCTTTACATCACAGCAGGTCTTCTCCTCCTCCACTCAAAGGAATCTGTTATAATAACTGGTATTTTCCAGAAAGCATGTATCCTTTCTGCCTGGGGTGTGGGAGACCTTTCTTGGAGAAAGAAAAGGAGAAAGAGGCTTGAAGTGTCAGCGAGCAGAGGGACTTTTCTCAGGGATGTGTATCTATCAGTGTCCTAGGAGACCTAGAAAATCCTTACTGAGGCTCAGGCTTTTAGTACAAGGCTGATTATTCCAAAATTATCCTAATGCTAGGACTGAATCACGTGCACTTTCTTTAAATGCTACTAACTTTCCTATTGAGCATTTGAAGAAAAGCAGTCTTTATTTGTGAACTATCTGACTTCTTAAGACTATTAACCATTGAGGAAGAATGAGCTCCACGATCTGCTTCAAGTCTAATGAGATTGTATATAATTTCTTTTCTGTTTCCTTTACTAACTGTCTGTGGCAAGAGTTCTCTAAAAGCTTAATGAAACCTGAAAAACAGAACTACTGTGTTTTATTAATAGGCTACTATTCTGGAGCAGGTTGGGCTATGTTGTTAAGGAGGCAGTTTTTGAGAGGAGAACTGGAAGCTTGAGCAAATGACATCATAGTTTTGAGAAAGGCAGCTTGGGAGATGGAGGAAAGGGTTGAGGCCATAGTCAGATAAACCCAGGCATAAGAAATGACACACTCTGGGCTAAACATGAGCACTGGGGATTAGGGGACTATTAGGAGCCATCTGGGGCCAATTCACTTCCTCTCTCAGTCCCAGAGAGTTTCTAAGGATGTGAATCAGGCTCAGTGGGAAGACTGGGGAGCAGGGAGGGCAGGGGGAGGGAAGTTACTAATGGAAAAGCAAGAACATATTTTCTCTACTGCTATTATTTGGAAACTTAACTTTCCTTTCCATTTCCTCTATGGCTTTGCTAGGGAATGTCATGGGAGTTTAGAACTAGAACAGACTTTAGAACTCATCTAGTCTAAATCCTTTATTTTTCAGATGAGGAGAAGAAGGTCCGGAGAAACCCAAGTTCACAAAATTATATGGAATCATAGAATTTCAGAGTGGGAAAGGAATTCAGGAGCTACCAAGTTCAACCCATATTTGAAAAATCAGTTCTTTACTGAATAACCCAACAAGTAGTCATCTAAGCTTTATCTGAAGATTTCCAAAGAAGGAAATTCCACTTTTTATTGAAGCCATTTCGAGTCTTGTATAGATCTGTCAGGAAGTTTTTTTCTTATATAGGGAGCTCCCTCTTTTCACCTATTACTCCTAATTCTGCTTTTTTGTGTGTGTGAGAAACACAAGTTTAATCTGCTTTCCAAGGGATAATCTTTCAGATACTTCAAAGCAGCCCTAATGTCCTAAGTCCTTTATTCTCCAGCTCATCTAGTCCTCATGGAGCATGAAATCACAGACTCCAGAAGTATTAAAGCTGGTCCTTTTATAGTTTCTCTAAGAACTAGTATTTATAACTCCACAGTTATCAGAATGGTACTTGATTTTTTTTATTATAAGAGGAAATTGATATCCACTAAGTTGTGTTTTTTTTTAAATTTTGTTTTAAATCAGACCTGTAATTTTTTTTTCTAGGGATCTTCTAGTATAGAGCTGGGCAGATTGGCACCTGATCTGCTACTTATATTCTTAGAGATGTCTGAGCACCAAGGTCAAGAGACTTGGCAAAGGCCACAGAATCTGCTTGCGTCAGTTTTGGGACTCGAACCTAGATCTTCCAGACTCTATGATGGCTCTCTCCTGCCTAATAAAAGGGGATAATTAATTTTATTTTAAATCATCAAGGATGGTATTGAAAAATGGGTGGTCAAAATACCACAGAATTTTAGACTTTGGAGAATATTTACTTGAATGAACCCTTTCCTTATCTCAACCCAGCCTCTACTATCCAGTTTTTACTAGGTCCTAGACAACTCTCAGCTAAATGCTGACCCTTCCTTATCCCCACCTTTGCCAGAGATAATCCAGAGCCCTACTCCTTTTTGAACCTTGGACTTTCCTTGAGTAAGTTAAAGTTGACCTAAAAAGTTTATGATTTTATCATATCTTCTATTTCATCCTACCTACATACCTATCCATCAAGCTGCCTGTACCTCAATTCTCAATCAGCTTTTGCTGGTTTTCTCAACCTTACTGTCAGCTCTCAAAGGCACAAAGGATTAATGCAAAAAGAGGCAGATTGTAGAGACTGCAAAAATATAACCTGTTGCCCGAGTAACTTTTCTATTCTAGGATCATATGGTTTAAATTTAGAGGGGACCTTAGAGTTCATAGAAAACCACCTTACCATTTTATAGATGAGAAAACTGAGGTCTAAGGAGGTTGTAGGACTTGCTCAAGGCTCTAGGGTCAGTAAATGGTAGAACTAGGATTTGAATCTGTGATAATTAAAATGTTTGGGAGCAAGGGAAATATATATATCAATTATGACCACTGAAATATGTTTTCTACTGTGTCTTCGTTTTATATAAATATAAGATGGTTGCCAGGGAATATATTCCCAATTTATGAATATGCCCAAGCCAACTGGGTTTTATAGAGAAATTTAATTTATAATACACTGATTAATCAATAGAAAAAGAGAGAAAGTAAGAAAGGAATAAGAATGAATAAATCAGTCAGTTGGTTTTATCACTCACCCAAGATCTCTCTAGGTAAGGCTTCTCATGCCAACCTCAGGCTCCACCTTCAAGAGAGCCTCCTTTCAAGAAATGTTCCAGAGAATTCTCCTCCTGATTCCTCCTGGGTTCTCCTTCCACAGCCTCCTTCAAGACCTCTCCAGGAGCTCTCCCTCCAGGACCTCTCTCCTCTCAGACTCCTTCAGAGCAAAACCTCTCAGAGCAAAACCTCTGGAACTCCCCTCAGACCCTGCTATATTTAAGGAAACCATCTAAGTCCCCTCCCCTCAGTTCTCACATCTACCAATCACTGTCGATGTCTCCCCTGTGCCAATGGTGGCTCTAGCTTAACCCAGGACCGCCCAGAGGTCTGTTTCCTTTGCACATGTCTGTTGTAGGTCATATTCTCAAATAATTAAATCTTGATCTATGCTACAGCCCTTCCTAAATCCTGTTAGACTGAGTAGGGTGGAGATTGTAAGTTCCAAGACCTGGTTCTGTCATTCCAAGTATCTCTATTATATCAATTCTAAAATCAATCATGACTCAAAGAACTTCCTGTTCTATGCTTAAGCATAGGTCAAAGCCCTTTCCATTGTTTAGCAAAAGGTTTCTGTCCTAAAGTAGTCTTAAGTAGGGAGGAGAAGGATCCTCCCATGCCAAGGGGTTTCACATTCCAATAGAGTTCTTACTATCAGTAGGAAATTTTTTCCAAGTATGAAATTTCCCAATGGTGAAATTTCCAACATTCATAAGTCTAAGAAATTTTAAGGTTTACAAATCGAAGTCTTCTGATTCCAACATCTGTTGTTCTTCTACTCTACTATGCTTTCTATGTATTGATAGGAAGCATATTATGTTGCTGACTGTTGTTGATTCTTCCATTCCTGATTTCTTGGTTCCATTTTTCTTCCCCTGGTGTCACCTTCTGGGTCTCTCTCATTGGGAAATTCTGAACTGGTTGCCTGGTTCCTTCCTATTCATTGACAGAGATCTATAAGCTGATCCTCAAGAGTTGATCTTGGGCCCAACTTTACTTGTGGGACTATAAAGGTATTTAAGGAAGAGAGTAATGAACATAAAGTTCATGTTGGAACTCTAAAATCACTTAGTCATCAAGTATTCATTGAATACTGTTGACTGGGAAAAAACACAGAACTATTAAATAAGTCAAAATAACTTTAATCAAGGGAAAAGGGGTTCAATGCAATAATAGGCCACAACACAGAGCTGTACAACACCACACAGGGTCCAAGGATTGAACCCTGGTTGCTCTGGACACTGAACCCTGGGAGTGCCACCACACTAAACAGCAATTCAACACAACATGGGGCTCAAACCCAGGACTCTGAGATCAAGAGTCTCAAGCCCTACCAACTGAGCTAACAGGGCTAATGCTTCACAATAGATGCAAAAAGGAAAGACCCAGCCTAGGACTGGGCCACTTGGGTAAAGGACTTTGAAAGCCAAAAGGAGAAACCATAGGAAAAAAAGAAGATAATTAACATCTGATGGGATTAGCCATTCCCACTCAGAACAAACTCAAGGTCTATAGTTAGCCTTAGATCAGTGAAGTAGGACTTTCCCTCAGGGAGGAACTCTCCTGTGACAAGGTCAAATCTGGGGTTTCTACCTCCAAATTAAATAAACTGAGGATCACCAAATCCCTCCAAGCTACAAGTCTGGGGACCTCTAGATTCCACGTTGACAATACCTACTGTTTGCCGTAGTATAGTGGTGTCAAATAGAATTGATGGTCATTAATCTACACATTAGGATCCCTATGGCTGCATATTAACTTAGATTTAAAATGTAATGTTATCAATGTTTTATAGTATTTTTGTTTATTTTGTTAAGCATTTTCCAATTACATTTTAAGCTCATTTGGAAGGCACTTGGGTTGTGGGTCAGTACTTAATACCTCTGCCCTCAAATATTCTTTAAAAAGACTTGGCAATTGTATTTTTTCCCAAGTGCTTTCATACACCTACACACACACACAGTCACACACCTCCACTTCCAGGGTAAGTCAACCAGTCTGGCAATAAGAACTTGAGAACATGCCATAAGAGAAGTAGTTGATGTTAATACTTAAGAAAGGAAGATTTTGTGTGTGTGACTGTTAATAAGAACTCTTATGTTTTCTATTATTCTTGAGAGCACCATCATCTTCCCAATCTCTCAGGCTTACAACTTCAGTGTCATCCTTGATGCCCCACTCCCTCTCACTCTACATTTTCAATCTATTGCCAAGGTCTGTTGATTTCAAAGTTGTAATATTTCTGGTAGATGCCCACTTCTCTCCTCTGACACTCCCACTACCATGGTACACGCCTTCATCATTTCATGCCTGAGCTATTATAATAGCTGCTGGTTGGTTTTCCTGCCACAAGCCTTTCCCAATGACTGTCTATCCTCTACCCAGTGGTCATAGTGATCTTCCTAAAGCACAGGGTCTGGCCAAGTCTCCCCCCTGCTCAATAAACTCCAGTGATTACGTATAGCCTCAAGGATCAAATATAATATCCTCTAGCTTCTGAGGTTTTTCATAACCTGTCCTCTTCCTACCTTTCCTATTTTCTTATACATTGTTATGGGGTTCAGATGTGTACCCCTGGGGTTCAGAAAGGATACCTTTTGCAAGAATGCAAGACTCCAAAACTTAGCTTAAAAACAAAAAGAGAAATTTATTAATTTAGGAGGTAATGTTGAGAATGGCCAGGAGGATAGCAAGGTGGAACAGCAAGATGGGGAGCAGTTCCTTGGGAGGATAGCATGAATGGAAAGGATGTTCCCCCAGATGACATCAGTTCTGGGGACTTTATACTTTTTACCACAGAGTGTTAGTCACCTAGGCATTAGGTGAGGTGGGGTGATCATCTGCCTGGGGACATAAGGATTCCTTAGTTTTAGGGAACAAACAGATGTCTGATAGGATCGAGGTATGGCCTCAAGGTGCATCTTTCTGTCCATCTTAAATCTAGAGGACGATCAAAGGTAGATAGTCATCTCAGGACCCTAGGGGGGTGTCATTGGGTGTTTTTAGGCTCAGAGTCACAAGGATGGAAGGGAGCAAGGGAGTTTCCTGGATAATAGTTTGCCTGAGTTTCTGGGGGTGCAATGCCCATGTCAACATTACTCCCTTCTACATATTCTCAGATCCAATGGCACTGGCCTCCTTGCTGTTCCTTGATCAAGATGTTGTCTTTTGACTCCAGTAATTTTCACTGGCTTTCTTCCATCCATTTATCTATCCATTTACTATCTATCTATCTATCTATCTATCTATCTATCTATCTATCTATCTATCTATCTATCTATCTTTAGTTTGTATGTAGTCATTTGCTTGTTATCTCCCCAATTAGACTATGAGCTCCTTGAGAACGAGGATATTCTTAAGACTCTATTTTTATCCCTAGCACTTAGGACAAAGTCTAGCACATCATAGGTGCTTAATAAATGTTTAGTGATTAATTATCTCATATGGAAGATGAATTAGACTTATTCCACTTAAGGACTATGTCCAAGAGGACAATAGGTAGAATTAGAAATAGGCAATATTCACCTCCAAAACTAAGGGGAAAACCCTGTTACATAATTCAAGCTATGTAAAAATAAAATGGTCTGACTCAGGAGACGATTGGTTTCCTGCTATTTTCAGGTTTCAGGTTGAGCATGGATTCTCACTTGTCAGTTATGTTGTATAGGGAATTCTAATTTAGATATAGATTAAAAAGGATGACTTCTAAGGGTCCCTCCATCTTTGAGATTCTGTGATTTATTTTGTACTTATTACAACATTATGAAAAAGAGAAGGCTGATAGTTTTTTCTCTTATTTTTTAGATGCAGAATCTGAGGCCCAGAAAGTTTAATTGACATGTTCACCATCTCACAGAGAATCAGTAATAAAACTGGAACTAAGAACAAGTTCTTCTGACTTTTAAAAAACTCTTAAAGTAAGTTTTCTCCCTATTAATGTCTTCTGTTTTTATGTTATGGTTATCCCCAATATCTTTCTCCCTCTACCTCCCAGAGAACTATCCCATGTGACAGATATTTTTTAAAAGAGAACCCCCCCCCCACCCACAGAGCACAACTGATCAGTACATTGAAAAGGTTTAAACACATGTACAGTGTGTAACACCTGTAGATCTCCCTCCTCCATGGAGGGGTAGGTGAGGGCTCTCTTCTCCTATGCCTTTAGTTTTCTGACTTCCAAGTTCCAATCCCTGGAACTTAAAATTGGGTCAGAGGGCATGTAGTCATGTGCCTTCACTTCTCTCCAGACTGTGTTCTTAGGGTCTTAGATGTCCTTGTTCTACTTTAGATATGCTCTCCTTGGAACAGCCTGTTAAGATAAAGCCTGAAATGCCAAAGGTAGAAGAATATGAGTCCTGAATATCAATCATTCGACCTGGTTGGTTGAGAGTTGGAAATGAATATTTGCCAAACTGGTGGCCCTCTGTCATTAATACAATGCAATGGCCCATTCTTGGCCATCTAATGGAGGGAGAATCTGCTGACTCTTGCAAATGAGAATTTACTACAGTGTCATGTTTTAAAGCCTTAACTAATTATCCCTAGGGAGAACTGTTCCCCAACATCATTAAGTAATTAAACAATGCTAGAAAATTATTCATGCTGCAAAAATATTGCTAAAGTAACCCTGATGCTTCAAGTAAGGTACATTTCCTCAGACACCATAATGAATCCTTAGTCAGATTTGAGGTTATATCTGATACTTCTTCGCCAGGTTCAATCATAGTAGCCCAAGTGATATTTCCTTCAATTGCCAGGTACTCTCCTTCTCTGTTACTTTGGTTGGGCATTCATAACTAAGCAGATGTTCTTAAAGAACTTATATAGGTCCTATGGAAAAAAAATCTTCTGAATCATCATTACTAATAAGGGGAATACAAGTGAAAATAATTCCAAAGTTTCATCTCACAATCATCAAATATAAAGATAATTAAAAATTGAAATGTGTTAGAAGGTCTGTGGGAAGACAGGCATAAAATCATATCAACATTTCTGGAAAACAATTTGGACTCATGAGAAAAGTGACTTCATTCCCTTTGTCTCAATTATCCCACTACTAGGCATACACCAAGGGCTAACCTGGTAGATGTTTAACAATTGGCTGGGAGTAAGGAGGTGGCATACACACAACACATTTTAAAATTTAATCTGTTATTAATATTTTCTCCATCACTTTCTTGAGTCTAGAAATCAACAAAACCATAAACCAAGTCCTGATTTGTAATGTTTGCTGATTTCTGAGGTGAAAATGATCACTCAGAAAATTTAACAATAATTCTTTTCTTTTTTTTTAAAAAAAGGCTGTTTTAATAAGGAAATAAAATACAAAGTGGTTGATAAAGATTTTTTTAAAGGAAAGGGATTCTGAGAAATAAGTAATGGGAGATCAGCTTGAGGACAAAGCCAAAGGAAAGAAGCACAAATTTTAGATGATAGTATACAATAAGGCACAGCCTACACACTCAAGAAAAATGTAAGGAGATCAATAGCCTCTTTGAGCCCCAGCTGTGCTCTCCTCCCATAAGTCTCCAAAGAACTGCCTTTTTTAGTCACCATTCTATGCTGTGTTAAAGCTTAAGTGTCTGAATTTTACTTCGGTAGATTCTGTTCTTAATATGTCATACTGTTCTATATTCCCTCCCTATCTCAGCCCTATGCCATGTATCCCAATGGAAATTTTTTATTCTATAGGCAAGTCATCAATCAACAAGCATTTATTAAGTACCTTTCAGTCACCAAGCAGCCAGTTAGGTGCTTGGGATAAAAACGCTAAAATGAAATCGTGCTGTCTTGATGACGCTTACATTCTTTAGAGGGAAAAGACCTGTAAATACAAAATCTCTACAGGGTAAATTCATGGTAATTTGGGCATGTGAGAAACCCTAGAAACTGGGTGGATGAGGAAAGGCAACCAGGATTTCTAAGGAGAGGTAATGTGTGATTCAGCTACAAGCATGGACCATTCCTTTAGCTATTAAAGTTCATCTTTACTTCTTTAAGGGAATACTTTGCAGATGAATTTATACAAAAATTTTGTGGGTGTTGGTAGCCTTATCTCTAAATATTTATGTATATTGGGATTATTTCAAATGTGACTTCCCTTTCTGTTATTGCATTTTGGATTTGTTGTTATTGTACAGAAATGTTGTTGATTTTTTATAGGCTTGCTTTTTTAACTTGCACCTTTGCCAAACTGATTATTTTGATTGGATAACCAAGTATAGACATAGAGGACCTTAAAAAATGCACCAAAAGAGTATCATCTAAATAATTTGTATTGTGCCTCACTTTTGAAAATATCAGTTTCTGTGGCTAGTATTGGCCCATGGCAGAAATTTTCCCATACCCTTAGTCATGTGGTCTTTAGTCCTGACTTGTGTGATTCCACAACTTCCCCATCTTCTCCCAGATGTTCAGTCAGCTAGCTCCCAGGCCTCCTGATTCCCATGCTCCCTGGCCAGGATCAGGACAATTTCTATGTGATCAGCCCCCTCCAGGTAGCCTGAGGGAAGATAGCCCCGAATTCTTTCAGTTCCATTGAGGTCAGGTGCTCCAAGTATGGAACCAGCCTGCAGGAAACAGTCTTGGCCATCATGGCCCTCTCAGCTGCCCTTCTAGACTCTAGACTCTGGCCAGGGTCTCCTCAGGGTCACTATGAGTGTTTCTGCCAGGGTGCCTGGGCCCATGTCCCCTGACCGCCTTGGGTTTCAGTTTCTTCCTTCATCCTGTGGGTCTCTCTCAATGTGGGCTCCTCTGCTCTTTCCATGGCTTCCAGATGTCCACTCAGGCTCTAAGAGGGACCAAAGTGAAGAGAATGAGAAAGTCATGCCACTAATTCTTGCCAGCCAGTTTGAGCTGACTTCTATGAAGCCCTCCTTATACTCCCAAGGATGTCAAAGACAGAAAGGTTTCACACATACCAGTGAAGTGGCTATTGAAGCATGGAATTCCTGGTAACAATGTAGATATGTGGGGCAAACCTACTTTCACCCATACGTGTCTTATGAACTTTATTGATTGTTGAGCTGGCAAAGTTGATTACTCAGTGGTTTGCAATGAAGGAGGAGTTCTCTGACTGACTTTTGAGCTATAACTCAGTGGGTATACAAAGAGGGTGACCTACTTCTCCCCCTCTCCATTATCACCTCTCCCTCTTTTCCCTTTTCTCCCTTCTTCCCCTCACTTTTTCTCTACTCCTCTCCCAACTAGTCCCATTTCTTCCCCTGGCCTCCAGGTGCACATGAACATTTTTGCTTGTTTGTGGGTGTTCTTTTTGAATCACAGGTGAATTAATATTTCAAGATATAAGTATCCAGGTAATCTTGTGAGTCTCAAAAGATCTTCAAGTGCTGTTGTTATAGCCCTCTTCATGGGAATAGCAACAACAGTGACATTTCTATAATAGAGAAATAGAGCCATGTTCACTTTCTCTAACTTGCTCAAAGCAGTCTTCATGCATTAATGAGAGAGAGAAAGAGAGAGTGAGAGAGAGAGAGAGAGAGAGAGAGAGAGAGAGAGAGAGAGAGACTTTCCCTTCTTAATATAGCTGATGAGTAAATGCTATGTAGTCAATTAGAGAAGGTTTTACAATTAGGGAAGATTTTCTATTTCAAACCCTTAGGTAACCATCAACTTTTCTCACTTAGAAGCCATTTAGGGAGATAATTCATTTCTCATTGCAAACCTAAATCTGGCATGATCTGATATGGGTATGCCCCAAAACTTTATATAGTTGCTTGGAATAGCAATGAAAATTGGACCAAGGAAAAGGGAACTTGTTTCCTGTAAAAAATATCAAATGCTTTTTGTGGTAGCAAAAAAATGGGAAAGAAAGTGAACTTACATTACCTGGTTGAATAAATTATAATATGTGAATCTGTTGGAATCTTACTTTGCTAATAAGAAATGATGCATATGAGAAATTCAGAAAATCATAGGAAAATTTGTATCAACTGATACAGAGGAGAAAAAAGATTAATATCTGCTGATCACAATGCAATGGAAATGAAAATAAAACACAAAGGGGAGATGAATTCCGATTAAAGGCAATGATCAATATTACTTCTAAGGGACAGATGAAACCCACATCTCTCTCAGTAATCTTTGTTGGAGGGAATCTGTGGGTGATGAATATTGCATGTTTTTTTTCAAACATGGAGATTGTTTTCCTTAGATGTTCTCCTTTTAAGAGAGGAGGAGTTTTGGACAGGTGGATATCATGAAATAACCATTGTACAAAATTGGGATTAATAAAATTTAAGATAATAACAAAATAAAAAATATCCCTAGGGATCTATGAGTTTATCAAATGTTTCCATTGAATTCCCTCTTTTAGCATTATGGTGGGAGGTGGAAAAATGTTGAGCTCTTAAAAGTTGGGATGGTAGGGGGAGAGCATAGCTTTCTGCCCTACTTGAGGAAGCTGCACTTTCCTGAGATGTTTAGTTTTTCAACTGGCTTTTTCTCTTGCATGAGGACCCCCTGCCCTTAAGTCTGTTGGGTTAAATTGCCTGCCCCTAAAATGGCAATCAGCATAATTTATCAGGGAACTTGACTTGAAGATTCAGTTTCCTTGAAGCACTTGAGAGCTGGAGATACACAGGACCTCCATTTCAACATTATCCAGAGTAGCAAATCAAGGTGGGGGAAGAAAGGATTATTGATTATGGGGTCAAGTTGACTTGGAGGAAAGGATAACATCTTCATCCTGAGTAACTCTAGGAATGTACAGGTGTTATTCTAACAGGGACTCTTGTTGCTTTGCCTCTGATAACTAAGGCTAGGATAACTTGGTTGAGAGTGGCTCTTTCAGGCTGCTTTACCTCTTGTAAGAATACTTTGGTACTTTCCCCAAATAGTGACTTATGCTTCATCCCCTTCCCTCCCTCCATCTTCAATTCAGTTGAATTGTTCTGGAATGTGCCTGGGTAGATCTGTACTTTGCTGGTTCAGAATTTAGGGGAAAAAAGGAAAAAGGAAGGATTGAACCTCTGTGACCCAGAGTAGAGGACCTGCCTGGGTTCAAGGGTTTGATCCTGGGGTAACCCTGGCACCTAGAGAGCCAGGATCTATATGAGTGATTGATTGATTACAGACCAGGGGAATCCCAGAAAAACAAAGTTGGAAACAAAGTTTATATAAAATAATTAGAATCTATACTATTAATAGGGGGGTTGTAAACATTTGTGGTATTTGCTTTATGGTTTTATTGTAATTTTCTGAATGATCTTTAGCCTTGGAGGACAATAGAGAACATTGTGTTACATCAGTGAGAAACCTGAGCTCAGGGTTTTATCCATGTTATAAACCAGGTTCCATTCCCAGCCACAGTTCTGTAGTTAACTGAGTGTGTGACCGAGAAGGAAGCTTTTGACTTCTAGATTATACGTGTCTGATGGGAGTCAGCGTCACTTCAGAACTGGACTCCAGGTCTCTTTTGATTTAGGAAACAACAAGGATTAGCTGACCTGATTACTATACTTGGAGGGGGGAACCCATATAAATTCAACCAGGGTCAAAATAATGAGTCAAATTGATAGAGTTTTTATGATAATAATGGCAGCTCAAATTTATGTATTACTTTAAGCTTTACAAAGTGCTTTGGATATATTATCTCATTTGATTCTTCTCAACAACCCTGTGAAACACACACCATAGGTATAATTATTTCCATTTTACAGATAATCAAACTGACATTTAGAGGAATCAGGTGACTTATCCATTGCCACAAGACTCAGAGTATCAAAAGCACTTTGCAGACTTTTAAAGTGCATATAAATATCTCCTTTTATCTCTTCACAGTTCCCTTCATGATATTTCATATAATGTTATTATTTCTAGAACTATTAAATCATGATAACTCGAGTAGGTCCTGAAATGAACATATATTGGGAAAATCACAACTTCTTTGGGTCTTATTTTTCTTACCTATGAAGGAAGCGGGTTTGACTCAGGGGAATGCTATTAGATATTTAACAACCAGCTCTCTGAAATAAACAAAAAGATATGAATGTCACACTTTCAAATCTAATCTGAATTATTTTAAGTCATATTTTCTCCAATTGCTTGTGAAAACAGTTTTTAACATTCATTCAAAAAAATGTTTGCATTCCAAATTTTTCCCCTCTTCCCACTCCACTTCCTTTACTCCGTTTTACCCCTATCCTTCCCTGAGACAGTAAGCAATTTGCTATAGATTTTACATTTGCAATCATGTGAAACAGTTTCCCATATTAGTCACTTTGTGGAAGGGATCTCAAATTTAAAAAAAGTTGAAAGAAAGTAAAATTTAAGCATATTTCTGTCTGCATTCAGACTGCATCAATTCTTTCTCAGAGGGAAGATGACATTTTTCATCATAAGTCTGGGGTTGTGTTGGATCACTGCATTGCTGTGAGTAACTTGGGTCATTCATAATTGTTCATCAAAAAATATTGCTGTCACTGTGTAGTGTTCTTCTGATTCTGATCACTTCACTTTGCATCAGTTCATGTAAGTCCAGATTTTTCTAAAATCCCCCTGCTCATTATTTCTTATAGCATAATAGAATTTCATCACAAGCATATATCACCTCTTGTTCAGCCATTCCCCATTTATTGAATTACTTCTTGATTTTCAATTCTTTGCTATATAAGAGAGAAAATTATGGAACTGGCTGTAAATATAATTATTCAATTTAATCAGAAAGGAATAGGAGGAAAGGATGGAAAACAGAGAAGAGAGAGATATAGATTACTTTTCTTGCTATCCCATTTGGTTTACTATTCTATAGCTGCCATGTGGGCCCCCTAACTATGCTAACTTGGAAATGGAGCCAGCACCACACATGGAAGAGAAGCCACTGAAATCCTCTCTTGCCTCAGTTTATCAAACTTTTTCTCCACCCACTGACTTTCACATGTCTCAAGAGACAAGTGTGGCTTTCTGTTTTCCCAGGGGCAGTCCAGGGGAAGTCCGCACTGTCCCCAGTCTTGTGATCTCTTTTCTCCTTTGATCGACTACAGAGGGCACCAGTCCCCTCAATGATTTCCTTCACACCGCTACTACAAAAAGAATTGCAATAATTTTTTTGGTTATTAATAGGTCCTTTCGCCTTTAAAAAATTTTAATCTAGGGGACAACTGTGTAGCTCAGTGGATTGAGAGCCAGGCCTAGAGATGGGAGGTCCTAGGTTCAAATCTGACTTCAGTCACTGCCCAGCTGTGTGACCCTGGGCTAGTCACTTCCCCTCCATTGCCTAGCCCTTATCACTCTTCTGCCTTGGAACCAATACACAGTATTGATTCCAAAATGGAAGGTAAGGGTTTATATTAAAAAAATAATTTGAATAATTAATATTTTCTTCATTACTTAAGTTCAAATAATAAAAATATATATAATAAATCTGCCCCTAAATTGTACCATTGACATTTTCTCAGGTGTAAGTACTCACACTGAAAATTAAGAAATTGGCTCTTGTCAGCTGGCTCCCACATAAACCTGGTTAGACCAGATAATTATAGGACCACAGATTAAGAGCTAGACAGTATTCTAGTGGTCATCTAATCCACAGTCCTCATTTTATAGATGAGGAAACTGAGGCCCAGAGACTGTGATGTACCAAAGCTTACTAAGGAAGAGATACAATCAAAAATTTGAACCCAGATCTTCCAATTCCTCATTGGCCGCTCTTTCCTTATACTAGATTTCCTCTCTATATGATCCACAAGCTCAAAAATCCCTTGGGTAACCTTATAAGTTGGCATTACAGTAGCATTATCTGTAATATGAATATTTTTTCTTTCTTTCTTCTTTTGCAAAATAACGTCTAGGATCAAATACTAGCTCAAACGCCTAAGAAAGTTCTCAAAACATGTCTCATGTGATTTCATGGAATATGGCCTTGTCTGCATTGGAGATGAGAGGAATAGCTCATATGATATACTCTCTTGATTTTGTGTTTTATCAGTTGAGCTTTTAAGTCTTTTCTTTAAAGAAAAAATGAGTTTACTGTAAGACCAATAGAGACCATGTTATTATTTCTCCATCATGAAAGCAGATGTGCATTTGGAAGATGTTGGTTCTGGGGAACCTATTCAGTCTCAGAAGAAGCTGCATGTGAAGTGAGTAGGGACTTTTGATTCTCTCTTTCAATGATGACTCTTCATGATATAAGAGGTGTTTTTCAGTTTCAACAATGTGCCACTGAGTCGGCGGTTATACTCTGTTGGAATATTCATATTCCTCAAATCCCTCACATTTCTGCCAATGGCAAATTAAACTGTCATTAACTTTACAGATGTGCTTTGATCCAGATGTGACTAGTATCCTGGCAGGGAAATATCAGAATGATCAATGTGAATTTTCTAAGCCTAGAAAGGCAGTGTTGTATCATGGAGCGAGCACTTTTCTGACATCTGGAAATTGGGGTTCAACTCCCAGATCTGCCACTTACTAGTGTGACCTTTGGAAAATCACTTCACTGCAACTGTCAAGTGAGGATGTTTGACTAAATTTTGGATATTAAAGTTACTTTACACTGCTGATGGTCTATAATCCTAATTGGATATTATAAGTTCCTGGTTTTTGAAGAGGCTGTTGTTGCTTTGATTTGTCTATTTTTTTCTGTATCAGTCTCTGTTTCCCAGAAATAATTATTCCTTACTACTCACTATTCAGATGAATTGATTCTCTACCCTACATTGTCTAAAATTCAACAGTTACTCTCCCATTATACTGTGAGTTCCTTGAGAACAGATTATTATTTTTTTTAATTTTCTTTCTATCCTTAGAGCTTTTAGCATATAGTAAACCCTTAATTATGCTAGTGGGCTGATTCTGGCTATCATCTGAGAAATAACTAACTCATGACTTTTCTTTTTCATTCTGAAAGCTTCTTCTCTTTGGGGGTTAAGATATATATTTAATATAGATGATTAAATGTTAGAATAGAAGGGTTTTTAGGGAGGAACTAACTCATCCCTCTCTTTTTACTGGTGAGGGAAGTAAGTCAGAGAAAGGTGAAGTAATTTATCCATTATTATTATATGTTATTATATTATTAAGTGGCATACCAGCCCAGGGCTCTTTCCGCTACATTGTACTAGTGTCTTAAACATGAATCATTGGGCAAAACTCTGATCTGTGATTTCATATACATATTTTTGATTCCTAAAAGATGCATATGATGTCAACTATTAAAAGATAATACATTACTGAACTGATTTGAAAATGAGGATATTAGGAGTTTCACTCATAAAATCAAACCACATCTAGAGTAATAATATATTCAGATCTTCTGGATCTCTGCATTCTGGCTGGTGTTCAGTTGTTTCAGTCCTGTCTGACTCTTTTTGACCCTAGATGAAGTTTTCTTGGCAAAGATATTGGAGTCTTTTGCTATGTCCTTATCCAGCTTATTTTACAGATGAAGAAACTAAGGTAAACAGGCTTAAGTGACTTGTGTCTGGGACCAGATTTGCATTCAAGAATGGGGTATGGAGCTAAGAGCCTGAGAAACAATCTAACTTTGTTGAAGCAGGAACTTGCCAGGCTAGAAGGAACTTTGAAATCATTTGTCCCTTGATTCTGATCAGGACTACCATTAATCCATGTCAGAACAATTAATACCTTCTCTGTATTAAGACATATTTTAAGGGGAAGATTCCAAACCTCCCTAGCTTTTTGTGTCCTCTTGAACTATGAGAAACATATGGGATCAGTTCTAAGGTAAGAAAGGATTTTTTCCTGTGGAAGTTCAAGACCCCTTTGAATTTGTAGCACGCCCTTTAAAGGCAGTCTTTCTTTTCCTCCCTTCTGGCCCACATGGCCTTAACCTATATAGGTATCAAGAAAGCTTTGAAGTAAATATCTTAGTGAGGTGAGTGTGAGAGAATTCGCATTTATCTACTGCCAGTTCAGCTGCTGTGAGGGGTGGGTATTCATTATGTCATAGGGGAATGCAACTTTCCTCCTCTGATAGTACCCTCCTTCCCCCAGATATCTTTCACCTCTCCACAGAACTAGGAAAAGACTTATGGAAGAAATCTTCTAAAAAGAGAAGAAAAATCCAAAGTGATAAATTAGTTTCATTTAATGTGTATGTGGGTATGTAAAAGTATGTATGCATGTTTAAAGTGGTTGTGAAGATGAAATGAAATGTGAAATACAAACTGAAACACTTATGATGTATATACACATGATATACACATATGTGTGTATATATTTATTTATGTACATTCACTGTGTGTGTATATGTTCTATGCATCATTTTGGAGACTTAGAGATGGTAGGGGCTTTTGACACATACTGATTGTGTGACCTTGGGTAAATTGGCTAATCTAGCCTAAGGCAAGAAGAACACGTAAGATTAAAAGTTGATTGTACAGAAGGCAAATAAATATTCTGCATTGGAAACTAATATTTTCCTCAATGGGAAGTCACTATCCTGAAGAAATCATCAAAGTGGTTAAAAAATTTTTTTGAAGACCTTACAAATCACCTTGTTGAATTTCTGATTTATATAGATGAGGAAGTGGAGACCTTTCTGGGTTAAGATATTTGTCCATGGTCTCATCGCCAGTAAGTATGAGAGAGAGAATTAAAACTCATTAATTCTCTCTGCCCAAAATGAGAATAGACTGCCTTGAGAGGTGGTGGGTTCTCCCTCTTTGAGGTCTTTTAGCAGAGGCTAGATGACCACTTATATGACAGGATCTCTACTATGGACAGGAGAGGTCCCACATTCATGAGATCTTGGTTCAATTGAAGTGCCTGAAACCTTAAAGGGGAACAGGAGAACATAAAGTGGTGGGAGATGATCAATATCAGGTCAAAAAGTTATTATGTCACCATTTACAAGACTCCTTTTACTTTAAAATCTTAGTCCTCTTGAAGATTTGTGACTTCTACCTATTCCTAATTTCTTCTTACTTAAAATTTCTTGTAGACATTTTGAAAGGGCCACAGAGGTCATCTAGTCCTACTCAAAAGCTCTCTCTACAATATTCTCATTAAGTATTTATTCAGTCTTTGATTAAAGAACTCAAATGGGATAACACATTATCCTTTGAGGCAGCCCATTACAACTATTTCTACAGGACTCTAATTGTGAAGAAATACAATGCAGATCAACACAGGTCCAGTTGAGAGCACAGATAAATGGAGGAATCCAAGGCTGGGAATAAGACATTAACAAAAAAAAAAGAAAGAAAAGAATTGGTCTATAGAATAAAGTGCATGACCTTGTTATGCATATTTTTAAAATGGGGCTTTAAGAAAGAGTAGTGGGAGTGGTGCTGAAAAGTTTAGAGATAGAAACAACTGATCCACAACAGTCCTCCTGACATTAAAGAGGACTGATTTATAGCTGCCCTGTTATTGCTATGTGGACACAGCCCAAAGCTATTTTTTTCCACTGCATATATTCCATGCATTGTATGGATAGAGAAATTAACTGAGGAGGGTTTCAGATTATGTACAAGGAGGACAGTAGTCAGTAGAAACTTCAACCCAGAGCAAAGATCATAAAAGTGGTTAAATATTTTTTGAAGACCTTACAAATCACCTTGTTGAATTTCTGACTTATATAGATGAGGAAGTGGATACCTTTCTGGGTTAAGAAATTTGTCCTTGTGGCTAGTGAGCTGTACAGGATAAAGTGAGTCTCAGAGTTGGTCAGTGCTGTGTATCTTGTGGTGAAATTGATTCTTCCAAGACCTGACTTCATTTCACCCTGACTCCAATTCATGCTTAGGGGTTGAGGTGGAACAAAGTGACTTGGGGTTGGTAGGTAAAAGTTAATTCTGTTTTATTGGTACTGTAAGGATAATTTTAGTGTTTTGACTTAAAATCTAAATAATTGGTCACCAGGGAAAATTCCCAAATAATAAAATACCCAAGTCAGCTGGGAATTATGGTGATTTTAATTAATATAGAGAGAAGGAATTAAGGAAGAGAGAGAGAGAAGAATTAATTTAAACTGCTCTGGCTCAGGCTGAGCCAGGCAGTAGTTAAAGGCCTTGGCCTGAGCCTAAGGGAAAGGGAGTCAGTCTTATCATTCACCACGGAGAATGTCTCCAAGGAAGCTGTCTGAGTGAGATCCTCCAGGCTGAGCCCCAGTCCTGAACTGAACTCCGAATCCAATTGTGCTCTGAACTGAATTCAATCCAAACTGAATTGCCTCAACTGACTTTTTTAGTCTCCTTTTAAAGAAATTTTCTCTTATGTCACTTCCCCTAAATTTTTACATCTACCAATCACAGTAGACGCTTTTTCCAGGACTGCCTCTTCTTTAGTTCTCACCTTCTTTGATTAGATTTTCTCCAAGACTGTCAACTCCTTAGTTTGTGATAGAGGCTGGCACTAGAGAAAAAGTGGGAGACTGAAGAGTATATGAAATTGATCACCTCGATGGGGGAGGGGCCCCAGGAGTGAATTTCCTGAGGAGAGAAGACTCTGGCTAGGAGAGCTGTGAGGGTCTCTCTGTCTTGTGATGTGGAAGAGAGAAGGTGGATAAAGACTTTCTCCTGAGAGTTACCCATTTTTCCTGCTGGTGACTAGAAATCTTTCCTCCCCTTCCCCCCCCCCCCAACAACACTTCCCAATTGAAGGGACTTTCTCAAGAGAAACCTGGACAGACTTTACCTCAGCTCCTGTTGCCCAGGGGTGAGTCAACTTGACTTTCTCTTAGGGAGTCTCAGGCTGCCAAGGCCTGAGTTCCCCCCAAACTTGAGGAGGGAGGAAAAGGGTTTAGATTGAGACAGGGACCCCCTTTTGGCCACTTTCCTTTTCCCATTCTTCCCTGCCCATTATTCCTTTTGTATTACCTTGATTGAGTCAACATTAAAAGTTATCTGTTCCCCAAGCTGAGTGTGAGTGAATGGATCAAGGGGAGACCTTTTTGGCCTTGAGTAGTGGAGAGGGGACAAGAGGGACAAGAGTGAATTGGGGAGAGCAGCTTTAGCTAAGGAGGGAAGGCAGAAGGGGGAAAATCTTCAATACCCCCTCTCCTCTCTCTGAGCCAACCCATTACATCTGCTATGTCCCCTGAACCCTGCTTTGTGATAAAGTAGGGAGTTCTTCTCTCTTTCCCTCTCTCTCCATACCTCAGAGTCTAAGCCTCCCCCACACACACACATCCTTTCCCTCATTTCTTCTTTTTTATTTTTTTAAGACAAGTTCTCACCTTCTCTGGTTAGATTATATCTTCTGAGGTACTTCACACTTCTTTGTTAAGATTACCTTTTGTGAGTTACTTGACCTTTTTGTGATTAATTTAACCTTTATAGGTACTTAATACCCTTTTGTATTAGATCTAAAAATAGACTTAGCTTAAGTTTTAGCTTCACTATAAGGTATGAGTTAAGTACCTTCATTGTTCAATCAGGAGTTTACAACTTTATCTTCCCCTAAAGTATGTCTAATTAGGGTGGAGTAATTTCCAAGTTCACAGTACTCCTATTTTATTATTTTGATTAAACATTTATTCCAACCACATAGGAAGGGGAAATTACTTTAAAACACACCAGGAGTAAGAAATTTTACTAAAGCAGATTTTGTGAAGAGCCAAAAATTTGATTGGGTAAATCTATACCAACCTCTTTGACTAAAGAGGCAGGTGTTACCATCCACAAAGGGGTAGAATTAAGAGGAAAAGCAGTCAGCTCTTTCAGAGTATTTTTCTAGTGAGATGGGGGCTGAGCCAAGAACCTGGTTTAGTAAATATGCTCCAAACCTTAAAACCAATGAGACAAGTCTCACTACCCACAAATGGGCAGACCTAAGAGGAATTAGGAAGCCAGCTCTGGGAGTCAGAAAGAACTTGGAAATTATACAAAAAGTATTTTCTAAGGTGGAGAGGGGAAGGTAAATAGAAAGTGAAGATGATCATTTGATTAACAGCACATGGCCTTTATAACTACACATCAGGAAACTGGTCACAGTATCCCCATTGTGATTTTGGTGGTGGGCTTATTGGTACCTCATTCATATACTATTCATTTATCTTTGTTTTTCTTGGCCCACTGAAACAGATGAAACAAGCTAGATCTTTTGGCCACTTTAGCCTTTTATGGATCTCTGAACATAGACTAAGACCTGTGAGAGAGACCTTTGAGGTAATTTAGTCAAACCATTTCATCATATAGCTAAGGAAATTGTGTCTTTCATTTGTGCCATATGAGCTACAATCTGAATGTCCTGACCTCCTCACCACCTGACTGACTGCAATTTGAAGATTAATGAGCTCTATTCTTGAATTTTTGTTGATGGAAGAATGGGGTTGTCTCTCCTAGTTCACTGCTATTGGCTGAGCTACACAGACAGATATACCTTAAGGTGAATCATTGGCTATCTCTCTGTCATATTTAATTAAGAAGCTATAAATTTTCCTACTTCAAGTTTATAAATTTTTGAGCCTTCTTGTCTTCTCACTATGTGGCAAATATTATAGATATTTTAAAAAATAACAAAATCAAAAATAAAAATTCAGGAAATATTTTATACCTCCCTTCCCCCTAAATCATCACTCATAATTGGTTTAAGGGACATTCTTACCACTAACTTGAGGCCATTTTACTAATAAAAACAGATACAAAGAGATTAGAGACTGACATAAATTTATCCAATTAACCAATAGGAGAAAAGATGTGAAAAATCTGCTTTCATTAGCTAGTACTTCTACTTTCTTTCAAGCAGAATCAGTTCTCTTCTAACATAAGCAAAAGTATCATTGAAGTAGCAGAGTAGAGAAACCTCAGATTTAGTTCTCAAAATGTATAGAGGTTTTTAGTAATTGCAAATGTTGATGGGGTGGGGATTTGCACAGGAGACTCAATTCGGAGAAGGTCTGAGCCTCAAAATACTGGTGGGGGAATGAATAACAGACCTTGTATACAGGAATGTGGTGGGCATGACTGGGAATAAGGAATGATTTTCATACTTAGAATGTCCTGTTTTAAAATATTTGTTTAGCAACCATCTTTATTCCACCCATTCAATTTGGAAAGAAAATCATATGCTATTATATCCATGTGTAAAATGTGACATTGGATTTCTTTTTAAATTTATTATTTCATCTAAACATTCCTTTTAAAAATTGAGTTCCAAATTCTCTTTCCCCCTCTCACCCCTCTCCCTACTCACTGAGAAGGCAAGCAATATGATATCAATTATACATGTGAAATCATGCAAAACATATTTGCATATTAACCATATTTTTAAAAAACAAGAAAAATAAAGTGAGAAAATTTTACTTTGATTTCTACTCAGAGTTCATCTGTTCTCTTTCTGGAAGAGAATAGCATTTTTTCATCATGAGTCCTTTAGGATTGTCTTCAGCCATTGATTTGATCAGAGTAGCCAAGTTTTTCACTGCTGATTATCATTACAACATTGCTATTACTGTGCACAATGATCTCCTGTACTTTACATCAGTTCCTATAGGTCTTCCAATGTTTTTCTGAGCCTACCATCCCCTGATCATTTCCCACAGGACAATAATACTTCTTTATAATCATGGAACAACTTGTACAACTGTACCCCAATTGATGAACATTGCTTCAATTTTCAATTCTTTGCCATCACAAAAAGAGCTGCTATAAATGTTTTTTCTATATATATATAGACCCTTTTCCTTTTTCTTTGATATCTTTGGAATATAGTCTTAGACTTGGTATTACTGGTCGAAGGGTATGCACAGTTTTAAAAGCCCTTTGAGCAGACTTCTAACTGTTTTCCAGAGTGATTGAACTAGTTCACAACTCTGCCAACAGTTTATTAGTAAACTTATTTATTCCTCATCCCCTCCAGCATTTGTGATTTCTGTTGGTATGAGGTGGTAACAGAGTGGTTTTAATTTGCATTTCTCTAATTAATTGAAATAATTTTTATAAGACTATAGATAGCTTTGATTTCTTCTGAAAACTTCCTGTTCATATCCCTTAATCACATATCAGCTGGTGAATGACTTTTTTTTTTTATAAATTTGACTCAGTTTGATACTCAGTATATATTTGAAAAATGAGTTTTTTGGGGGCAGCTGGGTAGCTCAGTGGATCGAGAGTAAGGCCTAGAGATGGGGGGTCCTAGGTTCAAATGTGGCCTCAGACACTTCCCAACTGTGTGACCCTGGGCAAGTCACTTAACCCCCATTGCCTAGCCCTTACCACTCTTCTGCCTTTCTTCCTTTCTGGCTGCTTGAAGTACTTTTTTTTTTTTACCTGGAACCTCTAGAATCTGGCTATAATATTCCTGGGAGTTTTTATTTTGATATCTTTCAGGAAGTGATCAGGAGATACTTTTCATTCCTATTCTACTCTGGAGATATAAGACATTGGAACAATTTTCCTAGGTGATTTCTTGAAATCTGACATCTAGGTTCCTTTTTTGATAATGGTTTTTTAAAAATCCAATAATTTTAAATGATATCTCATTGATCTATTTTGCAGGTCAATTGTTTTGCCAGTGAGGTATTTCACATTTTTCCTTTTGGCTTTGTTGTTACTGCTTCTTGATATTTCATGGAGTTATTAACTTCTACTTGCCCAATTATACTTTTTAAGGAATTCTCTTCACTGATATTTTATATTTTCTCCTTCCCTCACCCTTCAATTTGGCTAATTCTGCTTTTTCAGAAGTTCTTTTATTTAGTGAATTTTTATGTCTCCTTTTTCATTTTATCTATTTTGCTTTTTGAGTTCTTTTCTTCAGTGAATATTTGTACCTCTTTTACTATTAAGCCAATTCTGTTTTTTAAGGTGTTATCTCTTTCTGAGTTGTGGTCCTATTCTCTCACTGTCTTTGGGCTGAGGGTTCCCACTGTTGCTGCTTCTCTGGCCCCTGGACAGACCTCCAACAGATCTCAACCCTAGTGTTATAGACTTTTCTTCCCTATCTTTTAAGTTTTCTTAGACCAGAAAAATATCTCACCCTGATTTTTTGTAGGCTTTGCCATTCCAAATTTGATTTGAGATAGTATTGTAAAGTTGTTTGGAGGGAGATATTAGGAGAGTTTAGCAAGGGTTGCCCCTAATTTTCCATTTTGGCTCCACCTTGCTATGTTGCCTTTCAGTTAATATTTCTATAGGGACATTTGTAGAGAAATTTAAGTATTTCAAGGACTAAAGTTTTCTGGAAATGAACTTAGCAATTTCTTTAGATTTCCATTTGATGGTCATATTTCTAGATTCTTTTAATAGGGGCATGGGGAGGGAGGGTGAAGGGAGGAGCAGGTCAAAAACAAACTTAATGTTTTTTTCCTCCCATTTCTGACATAAGATAAACTTTTTAAAGCATTTATGGATTCTTCCAGAGTCCCAGACTTTCAGTATAATAATAAAAATACTTCAATACAAAATTATGAAATAGTAAAAATGCCAGAAGAAAAATGTTTCATGAAAGCATAAGCTGTCAGAGTTGGAAGGGATCCATTAATATATGAAGCAGAAATTTCTGATATTTCAGACAACTGGCCATCTAATTGCCTTTTGAAGACCTTAAGAGATAAAGAACTCACTACGTTTTGAGGCAGTCTCTTACTTTTGGACAGCTTTAATTCTTGGGAAATTCTTCCTAATGATGAGTCAAAATCTATCTCTTTGCATCTTCTATCTATTGGTTTTATTGCATTTTTTTTCTCTTGAGCCAAGGAAAACAAGTCTTTTGACTAAACAGTTTCAATTCTTTCATATGGTATATTTCAAGTCTGCTCAAAATTCTGACTTCCCTTTTTATATGCCTTCCAGCTGTCAGTGTACTTTCTAGTCTGTGATAGCAGAATTGAACAGACTGTTCCAGATATAATCCAAAAGGACATGGTACAACCTTCTTCATATTGAACACCATCTTTCTATTTGAATAGCTTAAGATCATATTACAGAGGCATTGTGAATCAGAAGATAGGGAGTTGGCTTTGGAGTCAGGGACACTTGGGTACAAATTCTGCCTCTGAGGCATTTTAGAGGTAGGGTAATAAGGAAATGTTTTAATTTCCTGTTGTTTTAGGCACTCTCTCCAAGATTGTAAGTAACAGATAAAGTTCTGATATTCATCATTGTGGAGGGATACAAAATTCCAACACTGAGAATTTTCTATATTGATAAAATTGCAGATCTCCACCAAAAAAAAAATTTACAGAAGCTTTTTTTTCCTCCTGGCACATCATATTCTTGTATCTTAGAATTTTAAAGAATTTTTGTAAGAATTATTTTCTAGCCTTATCTTCTCCATCCTGAACAGCTGAATTTTTTTAACCAAAATGTGAAATTTTGTAGTAAATTATTTGATTTCTGATTAAATTTCTTGATATTTGCTCCAGTTTCTGATTAATTTCAACATATTTTCCTCACAGTATCAAAGATGACTGAGATCTTATAGTATCTTAATCCTGCCATTAAGTGTGTTGTCTATTCTTTCCAGCTTTGTGTCACCTTCATATTTGTAAAATAAGTCCCATTGACCTTTGAAGAATCCTAGAATAGGGAGAGGATTTAGAGGTCTTTCAACCAAATGACTTATAAAACTGCTGGTTCACTATTAGGAAAACCATGGTCAAGGCTAAGGACAAATATCTAAAGTACTTTTATAGCCTCTTGTCTGATCAACATCAATTCAATTACCACTCATTGAACTAGTTGCAAATATAATTTTACTGTCACTCAATTCATTTCTATCCCATGTGTCCAATCCAATAAACATTTATTTAGTTATTATGTGCCAAGCAAGATGTTAAACACTGAGGATTCAATAAATAAAAAGAAAGATAGTTTCTGCCTACAAGTATTTTATAATCTAAAGGGGAAGACAGCACACAAAAGGAGCCAGGAAGTGGGGGTGGGGTGGGAAATGAGACACAGGAGGGCATCTAGTTCTATGAAGTTGAAACCAGTCAGGAAAACAGTTGCAAACTAGAGTGAGCTGAATCCAGTTTCTGCTTTCTATAAAGGAAGGCACTGGGAGGAGTTTGGTATTCCAATCTTGGACCTCTGCAATTGAAGGGGAGAGGAGGCTGAAAGAGCTAGGGTCACTCATGGTTTGAGTCAGTAGAAAAACAATGAAATTAGAAATGATGAAACCAGAAAGAACAGCATTTGCAAGCTTGAGTGTATACACCATGATGTTAAATATATTTCTGAAATCCAAGTAAGCTATGTAAAAAGGATATAGAAGTCTTCTACTAGTTTTTTTCAGAAAAGGTAAAACTAATGTAGCATTACTAATGAACCCACTGAAATCAGTGCTTCTTTTTCCATGTGTTCATAAACCACAATTCTAACAATATATTTGAGAACTTTTCCAACACTCAAAATCAAACTGATCTGTTTTTAGTATGATGAACTCATATCCTCATACTCCTCCATCATTACCAAATATGTCCAGCTCCATTTTTTTGTGATCTCTTGTGTTCATGGTTTTTCAAGAAACACTGATGGCTCAATACTCTCATCTCTGAAGATTTTCAGTATTCTTCTGTGTGAGTTAGACCAGGCTTGGAATCTTGAACTCACTGAGAGCAACAGAATACCTTCTTATTTCTTAGCACCTCCTTACATACCTTGAGTTTTGGTTTCCATTTAATAACACATTTTTTCCTATTTGGTAGAGAATGCAGAAATAAGATAATATTTAAATATCCCTTATTTTCTCAGTTATTAATTTTCATAATCCTATATGCTGCAAGTAGGATCTTTTGTCTGCTCATTGATCTTCTGGCCTCTAATATAGTTAGAAAAATAATCCTTTAAAACATTTTCATTCTTAGTCTTATCTCATTCTGGGCCTTAGTCTTTCTGACATTTTATAGGAGAGTGACACTCTCTTGTATTCATCTTCATCTTGCTTTTACCTACTGCAAAAGTTTCAGCTGGCCAATTGAATTCCTTCCTTATTTTTAGAATTGAATCTAAGAGCTAGACCTTAAACCACCTAGTCCAACTAATTTTTGAATAGGGGTCCTATCTATACATAATTTTAAGAAAGTATTCTTCTAACCTCTCTGAATTCAATTTAAGAATAATGTCTATTATGTCCAAATTATTGTATGAAGCTCTGGGGATAAATAGACCAAAAAAAAAAAAAGAAACCATTTCTAAACTGCAAGGTGCTTGATTTCTTCCTCTTTTTTTGTAGTTTTCTTTCAGTAAGGGCAAAAATCTGTATTGAGTGTTTTTCTAACTTTCCTTCCTTTGTTTTCCTTCCTGAGATTAAAGAAATTAATGTATAATTTAAGATTTCTTCTTGTTCTTGTAGAACATTTAGCTATAGTATTTTGAGCAAAATTCTCCTTTTTGGTTCTGTGTCTACAGTTGAGAATCACAGAAGTACTTCACCCAAAGCAAGTCATCAGAGATACAGAGTAGGAGACACATGAGTTTGTATCTATATTTTAAGTTCCTAATTGGGAGAAGTTGTGTACAGTCTTCTGCAGCTGAAGGACTCCCATACCCTGTCAATTTAAAAATCAACAAGAAATATAAATAGTGTCACTATATTAATAATATAAGGGAATGGGAAAATAAGTATTGCATCTTCTCTGGGCCTATTTTCCTATGGGGAACAGCCCAGTTTCTGATTTCTATAAAGGAAGACACTAGGAGGAGTTTGGCATTCCTTCCCTCCAGCCTTTTAGTCAGAAGAAAGAGGGAGTTGAGAGAGGAGAGGTGAATCAAGGTTTGAGTTCACAGCAAAATTGTAAGGTTAGAAATGAAATTATCCTGGAAGCATTTCAATCCATAATGGGTTCATTAGTCATGCCACATTGCTTTGCCTTTTCAGAAAAACTGGTAGAAGGTTTCTATACCCTTTTTATATAGTTTACCTAGACTTTAGAAATATATTTAACAGTCTGTCACATCAGAGTATATAAACATTCTAGTTGGCAACTGCTGCTCCTTCTGGTTTCAACTCCATAGAACAAGATGGCGGAGTAGCTCCTTAGAGGACAGATGCTATTACTGGTCTCTTTAAGAGTTCTACAGACTAGGTTTCTAGTACTCTGTCCATGAGCACATAAACTTCCACCACTGGCATCGATTAGCTTTTAGCAAACATTTTCTCAGATGGTGTATTAAGAAGAGCAAATACAAAACATTCTTCTTCAAAAAAATCCTGAAGCATACTCTCCCACAAATGGACACAGATCTATAGAAAGAATGGGCTTAGGTTTGGAAGACAAAGGTTCTCAAACACATAGCAAAAGGTAATTTATACTTCTGGCTTATACTCAAAGCTCTTTCCCTTCTTTTAAAGACCTTGTGAGACTCCCCTTAGGTGTAACTCTGCTGGGATAGACTGGCCATTGCCTTTGTAGAGTTCCTATTTGATTTTTTATATTTTATGAAATATAAAGGGTTATGTTCCTTTAAGCTATCCCTTGATTGGGTGGTTCTATTTCCACACTAAGAAAACAAAATATCTTCAATGTATACTGTGTTTTTCTCTGCTCACTGCTAAATGTGTTGTCTCCTATTGGTTCAATCTCTCTCCTAACATGGTTAATTGGAGTATGGAGTAGAGGACAGAATAAAGGGGAGAGAGAGAGAGAGAGAGAGAGAGAGAGAGAGAGAGAGAGAGAGAGAGAGAGAGAGAGAGAGAGAGAGAGAGAGAGAGAGAGAGAGAGAGAGAGAGAGAGAGAGAGAGAGAGAGATTTTTTAAAGTGGTGCTCTCTATTAGTCTGGTCTGTTTCTTTATGGTGGGGGAGAGGGACATCTAAAATCTGTAGTTATAAGGGCTGAAGTGAATGTCCTTTGAGAACAATGTGGAAAGGCTGCCAAATCCCAACAATGGCTATTTTTTATTAAATATTAATGCCTCATATTTCTAAAGGGTTCACGGAGCAGATGTTAAGCCTGACTTTGTGGTGATTTAATTGAATAAGAATATTTCCTGTCATTATTATCAATGTCTGGCTTTCCAATGTATCTTAAATGTGAAGTATAAAATGCAGGAAGAAATAATTAATAATCAGTTTCCATTCTTGACTATTTGCTCATATTGTTCCCTTGAGATCTTGTTTCAGCTTTCTCTTGAGTATTTTTCTTGGAGACAGAGACAGGTCTGAGCTAACTTAGTCTCCCTGAAAATTGTTCCACTGGGTCCCTATCTGGAGAACAGCCTACACTGTTGATGTAATTCTTTCTTTCTTTCCTATTAATTCTAAGAAAATAAGCAAACTCTAAATAAGCTTTACTTTAGTGACTAAAACTCTGAAGGAACTCAAGTTTTTTTCTTCTTAAGTTCTGTTCTACCTCCCCGACCCATTCTCCTTTATATCCTTCAAGATCTGAAAAGGCTCTTGGAACAGTTAAACCTTCACTGGGGGATATTTCCAAGAAGGATCCAAGTAAATGGATGGGACTTGTTTTGAGCCAGTTCTGAACCAGGTGATAGAAAATGCAGCTTTTGGTGATTTAGCATCATAAAATATTTGCTCAATAGAAATTCAGGAAAGTAGAAAAAGAGCCCACCTAAAATGATTCAAGGTCAGGTGCAGCATATAATAGGCCTATTCATTAAAAAAAAAGTTTGAGGCCCCTTCCTCACAAATATTACATTATTTACATGGAAAAGTGTAGTCACACGTTCACCATGTAAGTGCATGTTATTTTAAATTTATTAAATGCTTGTGGCCCACACTTAAATCTCAGTTACATTCCCATGGGAGGGGAGTCCAATTTGGGAATAAGGGGTAGGGATAGGGGGAGGAAGGAGATGTGTTGTTCTCAGCTCTGACATGTTAAATTATTGCAATAGTGATTTGAAAGGAAATAAGCTAAAATAGGGTGCAATGAAAAGCTGCCAAGGAACCTTGGGAATTACCTTAACCTTTTGGAAAAAGGCTGAGTACTATGGGTAAGCTCTGTTGACATATAGTGGTACCTTAAAGAGGCAATCACTTTTTTCCACTCAACCAGCCCCTACCCCAGTTCAGGCCTTCATTATCTCTTGGCTAGACTTTTGCAATTGCCTTCTGACTTGTCTCCCTGTTTCCAGTGTCTTCTAATTCTGTTCTATCTTCCACAGAGCTGCCAAAATGATTTTCCTAAAATGCACATCTGACCATAACATGACCTTACTCAGGACCCTACAAAGGCTTCCTATTTCCTCTGGAACTAAATAGGAATGTGTCTATTTGCCATTTAAAGCCCTTCATAATCTGGCTCTACTCACTGTGCAGAAGGAACTGCTACTTGCTAATTCCTATTCATAAGATTCCATCTCTCACCTCTGTGTTTTTATACAGGCAGTCGCCTATGCCTGAAATACTAGCCTTTCTCACCTCCATCTCTTGGACTAATTCCTAGTTTGCTTCAAGATTTAGCTTCAAGTGCTAGCTCCTAAATGAAGTCTTTACTAACCATCCCCATTGTTAGGTTTCCCATACCTGATCCCACCAAAATTACTCTTTTTTGGAGGGTTTGGTGGTGTCTGTGGTGCATATTGTTTTTCCCATTTGAATGTCAACTCCTTGAGGTTAGGAACTACTCTGGTTTTGCTTTTGAATGCCTACTACCTAATTCAGTATCTAGTAGCTCTGCTTTAAAAATGGAACTGAATTGAGTTCTGCTTAAAACTCTTATCCATTTCTAAACAGGGCGATTAGATGCAAATACATGGAGGTTGATAAAGTGCCAAGTTGTTGTATCCATGGAGTATTTCAGGAGAGATGCTATGATGCCCTAGCCAGAATCTACCCAGGAGGGTAGAAGGCTCTTTTGTTATTGAAGCTAGAGGAGTGAGACTGACATGGGTCAAAACTGGCAAGATTTTTCCCCCTCAGAGTGAGAATAAGTTTGTTACCCAGATATAATTTATTTCATTGTATGCTAGACCACCATTTTGTGCATGTGTTTCAATGTTTTTCATAACTTGTTTTTCAATATTAAGATAAGCATATAAATTAATAAATGGCATGTTTATGTTTGTAAGAATTTAAGAAACATGAGACCCCCATATATGACAGACTATTAATAAGAAAATTTAGTAAATAACCTCTTCACTACTTAATATCATCAGATGTCAATCCAATTAATTGGTAAGAAATTAGGTCATTGACCAAGAATAAGAATTTGGGTGTAATTAGCCAATACCTATAGGTAGAACTATAAGAAAGTCATCAGAGACCCCAAGACTTGTTTGACCTTGGGGCACCACCAAGTTATCTCTTGTGTTCAAGACTTAAGCATTAGTCATGTGCAATGCAGATTGACTGAGATTTGCTGACCAAGAAAGCACATTAGATGGAGACACAGCTTCTGCCTGGGCAGAAAGGGAATCTTGTCACTAAGTAACAGGATAAGATTGAGAACCCCTAGGAAATCAAGTTGGTGGTTTGTTCAAATTAAGATTTGCATTGCTTGATAGAAAATATGAACTTAATTTTGCATGCATTTGATTAATAAAGTTTGATTGCTAACACTGAGAGACATAAATCTAAATAGTGATTCTATTGCATAAATTAACAGAAGTAAGGAAAAATTGCTTTTGTACTTTATGCTCATCCAGTCCCTTTATCTATCCCATTTACACTTGCCATCTTTCTCTGCCAGGTGCTCAGTGGATAAAAGGACACTAAGTATTTTGTCTTGTACCACACTACCAGAATGATCTGATAAATCCATAGTGATAGACAATGTAGAATATATGCATCAAAAAGATTGGAATGAAAAAGAACAGAATGAATTGTTTGCAAATGATGTGAGACATTGAAGATATTTTTGGTCAGAGGAAGCATCATAGGTTAAGAGATGGAAGAAACATCACAGGCCATCTAAGTCCAATGCACTCATTTTATGGCTTTGGAAAGTTAAAATATTTGTCTAAGCTCAAAAATGTCTGAGGTGTTGGAGGCAGGATTTGTACCCAGAGCCACTGAATTACTGAGCCTCTGTCTTTCTTCTTTACCACACTACCCCCAGGAAATCTTCCTTAAGTTGCATGTGAACTATTTGTCTATATTCATAAGGAAGGAAGCAGTAAACTTTGGGGATCAGAGATGTTCCCTCTGTTTCATTTGTCTAGCTTTGGAAATGAGGTTTAAGGGTGTTTAGAGAACTGCATATATGTATATAAATGGTATATGTTTGGTTGCAAATAGGATAGGCCAGAGAATCATGCCTTGCTGATGCTTTTCATAAAGCTATATTTTGGTAAAATAAAATCTTCAGGAAAAAATGTTGTGAGAGGTCCCTTGACTAAACTTTCTGGCTACTATTAGAATTGATTATTATAATCAAAGCCAGCCCTGAACACAGGTAGACTAGAATTATCTATCTAGTAATATCAGAGGTTGACACCCAGGACTAGCCTGTCTACTTCCAAATATCTGCCCTGCCATGCTACTAACACAACTACTATTGGAGTTTCTTTTTTTTTTTTTGGATTGCGGCATTGCCTTGAGAATACTTCTATTGGTTAAATAAAGCATTCATTAAGCACTTATTATGCACCAGGTCCTGGGCTACATGCAAAAGATACAAATACAAGTAAGCAAAACAATCCAGGTCCTTCAAGGAGCTTATATTCTAATGAGAGAAAAAACTCATAAAGGGATGTTGGGAAAGGGAGTGGGTGGAAGGTGATGGGTACCTCCTATGGTATAGTGAAGAGCTGGCCAGAAGTAATCTGAAGGTCTGATACCCAAGAAGATGAGGTGGAAGCTTACCTATCAATTCCAGAGGACTCTGCTCCAGAAGGATCTAGTGGGAGAGAGATGGATTAGAGGGTGGCAGAGAGTGAGTATACTGAAAGGGGTGGTGTAGATCTCCAATGAGATAAGACAAAAACTCACCTATTTTGTTAGGGGGACCCATGGTCAAGGTCCACGTTTCTAGTAGGATGATGTATAAGTCAAATGTTTTCCCCAAGAAGCAACTTCATGCAATTTGCCCACTGGTGGCAATGGAGATACTTAGAATGGATTAGTTTCTCATAAGAGTTAGCTTTCCCATCTTTTAAAACAAAGACTAACTGTCTTTGTGATTGGGGCACAGAGCAGATAAAGTCTGATGAAGAGGAGGGTAGAAGCATCTGAACATAGACCCTTTCTTGAGAGGTCATAGTGTTTCCCATAGTGTTAGATAATAATGAATGCATGAAGCAAAGAGATTGCTATTTTGCCAGACAAAATGGACAACCAGAGGTCATTTTGAGGCCACTGGCCATCTAGAGATTGGGAAGGAGAAAAGACTCATATGTGATGAGAAGTGAGTTCTTTATTGGGAATCCTAAAACACAACTCATCCTGTTGAGCTTCCAATGTCAGAGTTAGAAGAAAACACCTGTGGTGAATACCAAGTAATGAAATGAGCGGCTTTGAGCCCAAAGTCTGAGTGCTATGAGACACTTTTCAGCCTACATTGAAGTGCTAAATAATAAACTCCCATCCTTGAGCACCATATTCAAGGAACTTGTAATAATGAAATTCCTTTGTAATTGCAGGGGCTTCTCCATGCAGAAGAAGAATAGATTGAAGAAGTAGGGAAACCAGCCCTGGTTAGGATGTTATGGGACATCTCCAATCAGGCTACCCTGATTGTAATGTAAGTGGAGGCAGGTGGGGGGAATTTGCTGGTTTCTTCCATGAGAATAAATTATGAATTTTAGTGTGTTTAAGGGGAAAATAGAGCCTTACTGAAAGCAGACCCGCTTTCCCTTAGGTTTTTTAATGTTGATTTTCATGGTTCTCTCTTTTGAATCTGCATGAATTATTTTTCTTCTATTAAATATTAATGCACCTTTTCAAGGAGAAAAAAGGGGAAAATTAGGTCTGGCATACTTCTTCTGTGCCACTATTTACTGCTGTTGTGGGAATGCAGCAAACGTTGGCTGCCAATATGTTATTAAATCAAGGCAGTACCACATCCAGATGTTGCATAGGAGACTGTGCATAGTGAATATAGGTTTAAAAAAAAACAACAACCAACAACACAACATAGTGGTGTCCTGCATTTCCTCTAAATAGTCCTATGCATCCTTTTTTCCCCCCTACACCTCCCAAACTGCCTCTGCCAGCTACCTCACAAGGACCTCTGGCCTGGAGCAGCTGTGTGCAGTTCAACCAGTTTTGAATGGCAATCTTTTAAAGTGGATTTATTTATTTTATTTAAAAGCTGTTATTTTTCTTTCCAATGGGCCTTTCTACTTGATTAGTTCAGGATCAATATGTCTGGTGGGTTGAATGCAATGGGAAAAGTGATTTATCACTCCTAGCTTTTGGACCTATCCTAGGACCTATTAGGTCTTAGCTTTGCTCTTATATTCTGTCTCCCCTCTCCCCCCTCCCCAAAAGGAAGACAGCTCCAGCTTGGAATGATTTCTCCTATCTCCCAGTTCTTGTTGTATTTTTAAATAGTACTGCCCAGGAATTGTTTCATGGGTGCAACTTTTGTCTCTCCCTGTCTAAATTGGGACTGCTAGAGCACAGGACTGCCACATTATATTTCTTTTATGTTCCCCAAAGCACCTGTTAGAGTTAGGGCTCTATGAACAAAGGTTGTTTGATTGGACTTTTACATTTATGGCTCCTGATTAGTTATTTGTGAAGTGACTATTACTTCCATATTACTAGAATGGTGAAGTGCTGGCCACCAGATCATGCCATATGAGGTTCATTTAAAGAAAGCTGGGGTATTTAATTGGGAGAACAGAACTTTTAGGGGGCACACGATGGCTCTCATCAAGCCTTTATTTGAAGGGCCGGCATGTGGAAGAGGCATTCAAATTGTCTGGTTTGCCCTTAGAGGGTAGAATTAGAAGCAAGCAGGAAATTGCAAAGAGGCAGATTTAGGGTTAATGTAAGAGAAAACTTCCCAAGAATTAGAGCTATTCAGAAGTGAAATGGGTTGCCTCCAGGGGTAGTAGGTTTGCAATAACTAGAGGTTTTCAAGCTAAGAATTGTTGAGGATGTTGCAGATGGAATTCTGTGATTGATTTTTGCATCTTGTGGCAAGCATATGAGGCAGTGAATTTCAGATACTGACACCCACTGAACAAAATATGAGGCATACACTGGAATTCCATGAACTAGCAGTTTCAAGACTTTTCTGAACTCTGGAGGCCAAGTTGGATGGAAGTCTGTGGAAATCCCCAGCTTCTTTCTCAGGATATTCTACTCTTTATCTTATGCTAATGTGACAGGCTGACATTATCTATGTAAAAGTGCTTCCCAAAGGAAACAAGAAATAAATGTTCCTCTTTCAACAAGTATTTCAAAAGTTTTTATTCTTCGAGCTATAGAACTGGGGATAGAAAGACATAAGTGAAACCATTTTTGACCTTCATGGAACTTACATTCTACTGTGGAAATATAATCTTTAGGGTAATTATGGGACCCCAAAGTCACTATCCCAAGATTTAGGCTTACTTTGGCCAAGTTCAGTTGTAGGCACCAACTCACAAAATATATTTCTTTGGCTCATTTTGCTCATATCCAGAGTTATCTCTGGGAAATCTGGCAATAACAATTGTGCATCTTATGTTGAGACTTTCACAGGGTATGGTAAAAGGGTCTCTAGCAAAAAGCACTTAAGGTTACAAAGCATATTAGCTATAGAATAGCCTTTATTTCACCCCAAAGGAAATTCAGAAAAATATATAAGGGATCAGATATAATTCTGCTTCCAGTGAATTCCTTCTTTTTCCTTAGACTCAGATCACCACCTTTGGAAGTAAAATACATTTGAAATTGCTAGAGTTAAAGTTCCACTTTCATTTCAGAGACCCACCCAAGTCTCCATCTATATGGTACCTGGAGGGCTTGAACTCATTCTGAAGGAAAACACAATTGGGTTTCCTAGATAGTCAGGTTTCCCATTTCCAGTCCCATTTTTGTCCCTGAGACCCACATAGAAAGTCAAACTTACGGTACCACCTTGAGAATTGATTGTCTCAAGAAGGGAAATAAAGAGGCAGACTTAAACTATGTGGAAAAAACTCTTATTAACATCAAAGGAAAAGTGCAGATTTTTTGCTTCTCCAAGTAAATGCTTTAGTCTCTTGTTCTTCCCTAAAAATGAGAATCATGTAGGCAATTCTCCTCTCCCAAAGAGGCTGACACTCTCTAGAAATGTTCTTCCCTATAGAAGTCTAGATTCTATGATTTTCAAATTTGGGGTTGGTAGAGAAGTAATGCTAGTCTGTCATTGCTTAGGTTCTTATTCTATCTCTAGAAGTCTGGATCCCTGAATTTGGGCTCTAAGAATTCTCTTCTTTGGCCTTGTGGGTGAGAACACATTCAATTACTATCTCTTTCTAGCTCTAAGGCAGTCATTAGTAACTTGAAGAGACATATGTCTCCTGTATTGCAGGGATGTCGTAGTTTTTCTGTTCTTATATAGATCATTTTCCCTGTAGGGGCCTGTCCTCCTACTTACCTCAATTCCTCAATTCCAGATCTATTTCTATTTTGGATTCATGATTGGCTCTATTCTCTGATTCAAGAGGTCGTACTCCTTAAAATTGCTTTCTGCTACAATTCTCTATTTCTCTTTCTGTTTCTTTCTCATTTTGTCTATCTCAGTATCCAACTCTTTGCTGGGTAATGTCTCCTACTCACCAAATAGTTTTGCTTAATGCCATGGATGATAGGGAATGGGGAAGTGAAAAATACTTATCCTTCCATGGTCTCTGATGGAGGTACAGGGGTCATACTCCACAAGGTTGCTTCCTGTCTTAAATGTGTTGATTGTCCCCATGACCAACAGACTTAGCTTTTTGAAGGCCCAGTGGCATGACTAGGATTCCTTTAGCTAATGATAAGCTGCTTTTCCATTCCATTTCCATTAGGGAAACTTCTTCAAGCTTTGCAAATGGATAACATGGAGACTTTTGCACTTTATTAATATTTTATTATTTCTGTTCTCTTTCCCTTTCTGGGATTATGTCAGCTGCATTGTAGGGGAGGAAATACCTCAACATCAATACACATAGTATATATACAAAGTGAATACCAAATATCCCCCCCCCCAAATATGAACCATTAAATGCACCAAGCAGGAAAATGAGCTTAAAGAATGGACGTAGAAATCTTTATTTGCTTTACCTCTCGAAGCACAACCCAGTACAGTGCTGCAATCAGTGGTTTTCATCAATAATACTTCCAGAAGTCCTGGTTTCCAATTTTGAGTTTCAAGCTACAAAAGCTATCACTGTTCTCAGATTGGGGGATGGTAGGGAATGAAGACCCCTTTGATTTTGGTGATTCCTTAACTTAGAATGCAATTAAAATAAGGTGAAGATATTTCTTGGAGCTTGGAGTAGATTACCACACTTCAGTGAAGCAGTGAACTGACCTTTGCCATCATTTTCCTGAGACTCTTCTCCGTATGTACTGTGTATGGGTGTTCAAGGAGGATGAGCACCTCTGGTATGAGGGCTTGCCTTTTCAGGGCTGTTCATCCACCTTTGGTGTCCACCTGCTACCCAGATATCACCTCTAGTTCCAAGAAGCCATAGCATATGCAGCAGCCATATCCCAGGAAACCATCTCACCAGATGGCTAAACCAGGTTGAAGGACTGATGAGCTACAAACCTGTTGGTGTTGGGGGGAGGGTGTCTACCCCCAAGCATACAAAGACTACCTCCAGTGGAATGATTGGATGAGAACAATTTGTTCTTTTAATAGCCATATAGGCAGCTGAAGCAGATGCTGTTGAATCTTAGAGCTTGATCAGACATTGAAGATGCCCAGATCTTCTACCATATCCTGAGCTATCACCAGTCATTCTGACTTTTGTCTTGCCACTTGACTTGGATAACTCTGAAAGAGGAAATGAGGCTAATGACTTTGTACCTCTCTTAAATCTAATTCATGCACAGGTCAAGACATCATTGTGTAATATCATTGGTAATCTTCAAAAATGAAGGACAAACAACAACTCTATGTGCATCTGTTGGATTTAACAGCTACATCTTTGAGTCAGGAAATTGCATTGTATAGACCATCAAATGGGAGTTATCTATTAAATTAGGGGTCAGTGATCTCTTCAGCCTTGAGGGCAAAAATGAAATAATTCTCTTATGGCTTAATGGGTATCATTAGTAGACCTAAGATTTAGATACAGTAGGACAAAGCAAGCAAGCTAGAGGGATTGATAATAATCATCTAATAAGCATTTGCTGAGTTTCTGTTACCTACTACCTCATGCTATCGAGCACTGTGCTAGGAACTATATTTAATTTCAAAAGTTCTTCACTCATTTTCAGTTGTATCTGACTCTTTATGATTGCATTTGGGGTTTTCTTGACAAATATACTGAAATGATTTGCCATTTCCTTCTATAGTTCACTTTACAGTTTAGGAAATTGGGATAAATAGGGTTAAGTGGCTTGTCCAGGGTCACATAGCTAGGAAGTATCTGAGGCCATTTTTGAACTCAGGAAGATGAGTCTTCTTGACTCCAGACCTGGCACTTTATCCACTGAACCACAAAACTGTCTAATAGAGTATACATTATGTTATATGGATTTCTATTACTCAGTTGTATAAGTTTTGTTTTCCCTCAGCATAATATAACTCCTTGAAAGTAGAGATTTTATTCTTGACTTTGGGGCAATTTAAAAAGAAAACAGACTTTTCAGTTTGTTCAGTCCTATAGACAAGAGTAACATTTCTCTGTCAGAAAGAGGTTTAAGAGCTGCTTTATTTAGAAGGCAATTCTATCTGTAATACAGGTGCCATTTGAGAGGACATCTCCCAGTCCCCACCACACATCCTCTTTCTTATCTTGGAGAATACCCCACCTGCTTCAGGGAAACTTCTCTGATGTCAAACTATATCAGAGTTGACTTTCTCTGAAATACTGCCCACTTACAGCTAGCACCATACAAATTCTCACTTCACTTTCCTCAAATTATGTCAGAAGTGTTAGTCGCATATCTTTAGATAAACCATAACCTGAGACATGTCAAAGACAATGGATAGACAAAAATAATTTGTCAGGCATCATCTACATGCCAAGCACTGTGGAAGGCAACAAGCACACAAAGTCAAAAATGTCAAAAACCACTAATCTGAGAATGGGTCCATAGGATATATCAGACTGCCAGGAGGACCATGACCTCCAGTGGAGATCAGCATCTATCGTGATTACACTTCAAATATTAATAATAATGTATATTATGGTGGAAAGCCTGTGAAATTTAGAGTTAGAGCACCTAATTCAGGTATTGAGTCTTACTTCAGACCTGTGAAAAATTTAATAAATACTTGTATGGACCCCTATTTTCTCATCTATAAAATGAGAGAACTGGACAAGATGACTTCTAAAGTACTTTTAGCTCTGCCTAGATTTTGAATCAGAATAAAAATAGCTTACATTTACATAATACTTTTAGTTTTTCAAAGCATATAAGCTAGAAATGTCCAAGGACATGCCCCTTCATACCAGAGTCAGGTAAGTACCCTCACTGTGGGGGTGTAATGGGGAATTTGCTGGGAACATATGGTACATTTCACTTTTTACAAAGCAATTTTCCTATTTGGCAGGTCCTTACTGCTCCCATTCACTAATGGGGAGTCATCATATATATATATATATATATATATATATATATATATATCAAGGGGAGAATATAATCCCCATAACTTGAAGTGCTTTTATTGTTTCTGAATGCAATCTTCATTTTCTTTTAAATTCATTTTTTTCCTGGGTAAATTTCCTGAAGTGAGCAACACAATATTAATAAGGCTGAGTTATTAGAGAACAAGATTCTCCAATTTTGCTTCTTGGGTTCTTTTGTTAGAGTGAAATTAGACTGATTTTTTCTATAAATATACTGTTGCTGGATTTCTATGGAGTTAGATGACTTCAAGCCTTACCTCTTTTCCTTTTTCATAGATTCCTCTTTTTCATTGCAATCAGTAGTCTAAATTTAAGTCATGAGTCTCTAAGCCAAGAAGTAAGGGCTTCCTTGCTGAGAGGAATGGACTAGATAACTTTTGAGTTCCCTTTCAGCTCTAGAGCTATGCTACCTTTTTGAATTGCAAAATGAAAATAATATCTTGATCTTGAGTGGGAGGGATTGCTTGGATGGTATTTAGATCTAGGATTAGAGTGCGATATGCAGTTTGATACTTTGGTATTTCAACATTGGCTCCTCTGTGTAGCTAAATATGGCCCACAATTTGGGTTACTGTGACTGACTCCATTAACCCAGGTTTTCTGGGCATGCTGAAATAATTTCCTTCTACCCAGAACAGCTTATCTAGGCATTACCAAGTTATACCCTCTCATCCCCACCCCCAAACCCTGAAGGGAATGTGGCTCAGAATAGATCCAGGTAAAAGTTACTTCAACCAAAATGACTGGCTTCCACAATGTTCTTTCTTAGACAAAAAAAAAATCTATCTTTGCTGGAAGGTGCAAATTGGTACCATTGCCCTGGCCTCTGTTGGGGGAGACAATTTCTTACCTGTTTTTACAGGTCTCTGAGATTTCTGATCTTTATCTGCTTGCACTTTGGCTCTGCTATTCTTTTTTCTATCCTTCTAGCCTCCTGGCTCCTCAATCTGAACATTCCTCTGAGCATTATTAAATTAAATCAAGCCAACTAGAATTTATTAAGATCCTTCTATATACATAAAAGGCACTATGATAAGTGCGAGGGATACAAAGGAAGGCAAAACTAGTCTCAGCCCTCAAGATGCTCACTGTCTAATGGAGGAGACAACCTACCGTGCGTGCGTGCGTGCGTGCGTGTGTCAACTTTTTAATAGAAAGTGTCATCTTAGCTAACACTTGAAGAAATCTAGGGAAGCCAGAAGCAGAAATGAGGAAGGAGAAAATTTCAAGCCTTAGGGTCAACCAGTAAAATTACTAGGAATTAGGAGATGAATTATCATTGAGCAAAAACAGCAATGAGACCAATGTAACTGGGTTGTAGGACATAGGGCAGGGAGTAACATGTCAGAAGACTGGAAAAGTGAGGCAAAGGCTTCAGTAAGAATTCAATTAACATTAATTAATATATGCTTGATGATACTTTGTTCCATTATATGATTCAGGCAAATACAGATAGCAATTTTTTGTTGGTCTTTTTTCGTTTGCTTTCCACTGAGATCAGAAAGGGAGAAGTCTGATATATTAGAAAGAATGTTGCATTGAGAGATAGGTTCTGCTTTTAGCTTTTTCACCAGCTGGGCCTTAGACTTGGGCCTCCATGATGTGGTAATTCACAAGTCACTTCTTTTTTATGGGACTGCTTGTGAATGGCATTGGAAGTGGTCCCAAAGGGTATATGTTTTCATTTTCTCTCCCTCCAATTTAAGAGATTATTTTGTTTCTGATTAATCCATCTCTTAATTTATCCTCTCCTATGTATCTTCTCTCCACATAACTATATACAGTTTGACCCTGTTTATTATAATTGCATGTTCAACTTTATCTTTTTATGTTTCCTTAACTCCTGTATTTGTATGTAATTTCATTTAGCTCTGGCCTTTTCATAAGTAATGAATGCTTGGAAGTCCTCTGACTTAATTTTGATAAATAAATTATTCTTGGTTGTAAATTTATATCCTTTGTTTTCTGGAATATATTCCATGTTTTCTGTTCCTTCATTATGGTGGCTGACAAATTATGTGTGATCCTAATTGTGGCTTCTTGATACTTGAATACTTCCTTGCTATTTATAGTCTTTTCTTTAAACCCCCTTGATCTGTGAGAGCTTATTTTAGCTATAATATACCTGGGAATTATCTTGGTATTTCTTTCAGGTGATGACTTGTGATTTCCTTTCTCATTTTCCCACTGGTTCTAAGAGATCTAGACAGTTTTCATTTATTATTTCTTTAAAGATAACATCTAGGCTCTTTTTCTGTCATGGCTTTCAGTCAACTCAGTGATTCTTAAATGATCCCACCTCCATCTGGTTTCTTGATTAGTTGTTTTTAATCTGAGATGCCTCATATTCTCTTCTATTTTTTAGTTAGTTTTTTTTTACTTTATTTAAACATTTCTTTATGTTTCAGAAAGTCATTAGTTTCTGGTCAATTCTAATGTCCACAGAGTTATTTTCTTGAATAAAGTTTTATACCCCTTATTCTAAACTGTTAATTCTTATAAAATATCTGACTTCTTGAGCTCTATCTCATTTGAGTTTTAAAAATCATGTTTCAGCTCTTTTTAAAGGTCTTGCTTTAAGTCTTATAGGATTTCTGGTTTGACTAATGGACTTGCTTGCACTAGTGTTGCATTTTTTTTCTTTGAGTTTTTCCTTATAGATATTTTTGAGTCATTATTTTCTTCTAGGTTTATGCCTTGAGCTTCCCTGGCATCATAATGACTCTTTATTGTGGGTTTATTTTTTAGTTTGTCCATTTTCTTCCAGCCTACTTCCTGACTTTAGACTTTGTTAATGTGGGGTTCTGAATAATTCTGGGGGGTAATGTTTGTTCTGAACTTCTCTCCTCTAATGTCTTCCTGCTTTCACAGCTCATATTGTGGGTAGGAAGTTCTCAGATCTCCAAAAATAATGTGATTCTGGGTGAGGTCTGCTCATTGCTCTTCTGGCTTGAGCTCTATAAATTCCTGATGCAGGGTTGAGTCTGTTGGCTTGTCCCTGGTTAGGAGTTTCAGTAGACTCAGTCACTCAGCAACACTGGAAGACTCAGAGCAACAAATAGCAGCCTTCCCTTTGGTCTGAGACTGGTGGCTTCTGTCCTAAGCTTCCCTCTGCTTTCCTGATTAGAGTCCCACAGCTACTATCTTCAGTTAGAATTTGTTCCTTGCTCAATACACACTAGGGTCATATAGCTAGATGAGGAAAACAGACCAAAAAAAAATCAAAACAATCCTTGCTCTCATGTATCTTCCATTTCCTGAAACTGATAGAGATTATAGAGATCATCTAGTCCAGCATCCTTATTTCATCGTTCAGAAACTAAGGTCCCTCTAAGAGAGGTTGAACAAGATTGTATAGGTGGTGTGTGGCAAAGCTGGAATTCCAATCCAGGATCCCTGGATACAAATATAAATTTTGTTTCCCTATTTAACTTGTCAATATTCTGGCTCTCAGGCTCTTGTACTTACTCTTGGTCATGCTGCTCTATGACCTCTGTCTTAATCTCTTGGCTTAAGAATTTTTAAAAACTTTTTTTTTTAATTTGGCCCCCACAGGGGTGTTAATTCCTACATGGTGGGCCTGGGACATTGTCTTCTATTTATTACATTATCCCTAGTCTGACTACTTTTGTCCTAGTGCTGCCTGGGTAGTTACTAGTGTAAACTCTTTGTTCTTGTTTTTATCAGAATCTGTGATCTCACCAATATAGGGAACTTCTGACACTGATGTATTAGGAGAGGAATTTAGTAATTGGGAACTGATCTAGAGGGAATTCTTTTTCATGGACAAGTTGGACTAGAACTGGACTTTGAAACATGGGTATGATTGAGATAACTACATTGCCCAGGATGTCTTCCCTTTGTTCTCCTTTTTCTGTTTTATTGACTGTGTAACCCTAGCTTGCCTAGCTCATTTCACAAACACCTTGTAATGCTATTACTATATATTTAAGAGAAAGGGGCTAGAATCTTGGGGCCTGGCAATCAGGTCATCTTTGGAGGAGGCTATGAGGCATTAAGACAGGTGTAAGAGAATTTATTTTATGAGAAGTCTTAAAGAGTTAAACATCATGGAGAAAGAATATTTCAGAGACCATAGTTAGATCATGGAGAAAGAATCTATGAGAACCTACAATTAAGTCTTATGCAGAAAAAAAAAGGTATGTGAGAGGTTATAATTAATCATTATGAAAGACAGACCTATGAGGGATTTACAGAGTTAACTGTCATATTTGAGAGTCTTCAGAGACGTGTTGAGAGAATTGAATTGAACTGTTTCATTCCTGATCGGAAAAGAAACACATTAAATTATTCTATGGAGAAAATATTTTGAGGAGAATTCTTGAGTGATCTCAACTGCCATCCTGAGAGATCTAAATTATTAGACTATGATTTGGAGTCAGTAATTGCACCTCTTGGTGAGAAGTGACTGGTTCTGATCTTTCTCACAGTCGATACATTGAATGAATATTTATTTATGTCTGAATTATTTGATACTGTTAATAAATTATAAGACCAGTAATATTGTCTAAGCCTATGGAACTTAGATTTGAGACTGGAATCAGAGCTAATTAATTAATGTGAAGGAGTTTGTATTTAAGCATTTCCTGAGATAATTTTAGTTCACATCTTTTGGATTGTCTGGAACCTGTTAAGAAAAAAAAATCAAGAATTAAGATAAGGGGGTTGAGGGGTAGAGATGGTTGTGACCATCCCTGAGGGCACTGGACAGTTATTTGTCTCAACTATCTTTACATCTTGTAATACTGGCTCATATTCTCATTCATGACATGGTTAGAGCTGGGTTAGCAAAAAGCCTGTTACAATTAATTGGTCACTAATCTTATGTTGAACAAAACAGTTAGAAGAGTTTAAGAAAAAGATTTGATGACTCAGAGGGCCCCATTTGATCCTATCTTGGAATTATTACTTAAAATGTATTCATTTAAAATGTCTTTTAGGAGGCAGCTGGATGGCTCAGTGGATTGAAAGCCAGGCTTAGAGATGGGAGGTCCTAGGTTCAAATTTAGCCTCAGACACTTCCCTGTTGTGTGACCCTGGGCAAGTCATGTGATCCCCATTGCCTAGCCCTTACCACTCTTCTGCCTTGGAACCAATACACAGTATTGATTCCAAGATGGAAGGTAAAGGTTTTAAAAATAAAATAAAATAAAATGTCTTTTGAATTAGGAAAAATTATAATTTCATTGTAGTCCAAATTTTGATTTTTTTCTAGTCCAATTCATTTCCTAAATCTCATTCATCAACAAAGTTCAGAATCTGGAAGTAACAGGCTGATAGAATTCAAGGACCCTGAAAATTATTTTTATTCTCTCTTTTCTTCTCTCTTCCCCCCAATATAGAGAAATTGAGCATCATCCCAGTTAGATTTTCTACAGATGTGTTTCCGATAAAATGCAATTAGGTCCTCTTTCCCCATTGGTCCCCTTCCATTGAAAAAGAGAAGGTAGAGATGAAGTGTGAGGTCACATAGTAATAAAGCTATCACTTGCTTCTCCCCTTTACTCCTCAAGTGGAAAGGCCAGTGATTTGGTTTCCTTCATGAAAATACAATTTTAAATTGAAAGAGGGAAAAGAGGGCATAAAAACAATCTCCAAACTGTGAGACACCAGTTCTCTTTAATAGGAAACACATTTATCCTGTAAATCCTTGTCCTTTAGTATCTCTGTTAATAGCAGGAAGGTGACCAGGGACAGGTTAGGTAGGCTGTTGACGTTGTAGAGCTTTACTTGACATCATGGTCCATCTGGATTCAAACCTCTCGGGTCTTTCTTTTGCACTTGTGAAATGTAGCTAAAGTCTTAGGGGAAACCTGAGAAACTATTTAGAATTGTGATTGTGGAAATAATCAACAATGAAAAGGGTCGTTTTTAGACCAAGGGTCAGAACCTTATTAATGCTAAATGCAAGCAAGGGGACTGTGTCATACCTAGAAAAGGCAATCAGGATTCCTTAACAAGGTTAAAGCAAAGACCCAGGAGGACAATAAGTAGAAAAGACAGAGACTAACAGACTATAAGGGGAAGAAGGAAAGAGGGAAAGGGAAAGACTGAATATGGTAAAGAGGACCAATCTTGCAGTTCTAAGTTACAATGAGGGAGCAGGGATCCCTAGTCTTTTCCTGGTGATTGAGGTGGAGGTGGGGCTATTTCTCACATATGGGGTACTGATGGTGGCAGGGAGAGGAGGGCATAAGCTGCTTACTCTCTCTTCTTCTGGTGGCACAATGGATAGAGTGGTGGGATTGAAGTAAGGAAGGATCATTCAAATCCAGTTCAGAAACATGCTACCTGTGTGAACCTGGACAGCTTACTGAACCGTTTGCCTCAATCTTCTCATCTATAAAATGAGCTGGAGAAGAAAATGGCAAACTACTTTATTATCTTTGCCAAGAAAATCCCAAATGGGGCCAAGAAGAGTTAAACATGACAAATGACTGAACAACAAAAATGTTCCTCTCCTTTCTGGGAATCCTCTAAAGTTATAGTGAAAAGAGGTATGTCAACTACATCCCATATAAAGATGAGCTAGAAAAATAAATTATTTCAGAATAATTATGTGCTCCAGATACCTGTCATCCTATTCTGCCATCTAAACTGTACCTCTGAGATATCATAAAGGGCTTCTTACTACATATTTAGCCTTGGAGAGATTTCTTGGAGTCCTTTGCCTCATTTTCTTCCACTTGTGGGCTCATAAGCCACCACCTTGTATTTATTTTGTACACATTTGCCATATATACTTATATTTATTCATAGTTTCCCCACTAGAGTGTAAGGTCTTTGAGAATGGGCTATTTCAATGATGTTTGTGTTTTACCCTCAGGACCTAGCAAGGTGTCTAGAATATAGCAATTGACAAACATTTGTGGAGTTGTTTTTGTTTTTTGTTCCTGCTCTTCCTTTCATTTTGGAGATTCTATCTAAAGTCTATTGCAGAAGGTATCACCAATTCTTCTTTTTTATTTACCTTCCCAGGATAATTTCAAAAACTTAAGTTAAGCAAGAGTTTTGTGGTTAATTCATGTTATTATGGTACTTCAAGGTTTTTTCTTTATAATAAGTTAACAATGCTTATACAGGTATATAGAACTAAAAATGCAATTGAGTTAAACCTTAGACTTTCTTAATTGCTCCTACCTATGAATTCCATTCCTTTCCCATTATTCTCCCCAATGCTACTGTCCATAACTTCAATGGTTTAGACATGGGCTCAAATCTTTAGGTTTCTAATAAAAACAAATATATTTTCAAGGCTGATGGCATTATTAGCCTCCTTTTGGACATTCTAGTTTTTAAATTAAAAAATTTTAATAACAAATTTCCACATAAGTTTTCCAAAGTCATATGATCCATATGACCCCCTTCCTTTTCCCCTCCTCCGTCCTTGAGCTGACAAGCAATTCAATCTGGATTTTACATGTATTATCATATTTCTACATGATTCAATTTATAACTGAATAATCTTATAGAACCCAAACCTCCAAAATAGAACCCCAAAACAAGTGATAAATTACATTTTTTTCATCTTTGTTTCTACTCCAACAGTTCTTTTTCTGGAAGTAGATAGCATTCTTTTTTATAAGTCCCTCAGAATTCTTCTGGATCATTGTATTGCTATTAGTAGCAAAGTCTATTACATTTGAACATTCCTAAATATTGTAATTACTATATATAACGATCTATTGGTTCTGCTTATTTCACTCTGCAACAGTCTCCATCTCTTTCTGAAATCAACCTGTTCATCATTCCTTATAGCATAATAGTATCCTATCATCATCAAATACCACAATTTGTTCAGTCATTCCCCAACTGAGATACATCCTTTCTAATTTTTTGCCACCACAAAAAAAGACAGCTATAAATATTTTTGTACAAACAGGTTTTTTCCCCACTTTTTTTTCATCTCTTTGGGATACAGACCCAGTAGTGGTATTACTGGATCAAAAGTAAGGCATTCTTTTATAGCCCTTTGGCATAATTCCAAAAATGCCTTCTAGAATGGTGAGATCAGTTCACAATTCCATCAGCAATGCATCAATGTTTCAATTTTGCCACATCCCCTCCAACATTTATCATTTTCCTTTGCTGTCCTATTGACAAATCTGATAGGTATGAGATGGTATCTCAGAGTTGCTTTAATTTACATTTCTCTAATCAAGAGGGATTGAGAACATTTTTTCATATGATTATTGATAGCTTTTATTTCTTCATCTGAAAACTCCCTATTTATATACTTGGACAATTTATCAATTGGGGAATGACTTGGATTCTTATATATTTTACCTAGTACTTTATATATTTGAGAAATGAAACCTTTATCCAATAAATAATAAAATTATATATATATATATAATATTATAAAAATTTTACCCAATTTGTTGTTTCCCTTCTAATCTTGGCTGCATTGATTTTGTTTGTATAAAACCTTTATAATTTAATATAATCAAAAGTATTCATTTCATATCTAGCGATGTTCTCTATCTCTTGTTTGGTCATAAATTCTTCCCTTCTCCATAGATTTGACAGGCAAACTATTCTATATTCCCCTAATTTATTTATAATATCAATCTTTATGTTTAAGTCATATACCAATTTTGACCTTATTTTGGTATAGGGTGTGAGATATTGATCTTAACCTAACTTTTGCCATGCTGTTTTCCAATTTTCCCAGAAGTTTTTGTCAAATAGTGAGTTCTTATCCCCATAGCGAGGATCTTTGAGTTTTATCATACACTAGATTGCTGATGTCATTTATCTCTAGTCTATTCCACTGATCTACCCTTCTATTTCTTAGGTACTACCAAATTGTTTTGATAATTACTGCTTTGTTCTATAGATTAAGATCTGGTATTATTAGGCCACCATCCTTCACATTTTTTCCATCAGTTCCCTTGATAATCTTGACTTTTTGTTCTTCCAGATGAATTTTATTATTTTTTTCTATAAAATGTTTTTTTTTTGTTAATTTCATTGGCATGGCACTGAATAATTAAATTAACTTAGGTATGATTATTATTTTTATTGTATCGCTCAGCCTACCCAAGAACAATTAATATTTTTTCTAGTTGTTTAGGTCTAATTTTATTTGTGTGAAAAGGGTTTTTAATTGTGTTCATATAATTCCTGTGTTTATCTTAGCAAATAGATTCCCAAGTATTTTATAAGGTCTAGAGTGATTTTAAATGGAATTTCTCTTTCTAACTGTTGCTGCTGAGTTTTGTTGGAAAATCTAGAAATGCTGATTATTTATGTGGGTTTATTTTATATCCTGCAACTTTGCTAAAGTTGTTAATTATTTTCACTAGTCTTTTAATTGATTTTCTAGGATTCTTTAAGTAGACCATCTGCAAAGAATGATAGTTTAGTTTCCTCATTTCATACTTTAATTCCTTCAATTTTTTTTCTTCTCTAATTGCTAAAGCTAGCATTTCTAGTATAATATTAAATAATAGTGGTGATAACAGGTATCCTTGCTTCACTCCTGATGTTATTGGGAAGGCTTCTAACTTATTCCATTGCAAATGATACTTGCTGATGGTTTTAAATAAATACTATTTATTTTAAGGAAAGGCCCTTTTATTCCTATGTTTTCTAGTGTTTTCGATAGGAATGGCTGTTATATTTTTGTCAAAGGCGTTTTCTGCATCTATTGATATAATTATGTGATTTCTGTTAGTTTGATTATTGATCTGGTCAATTATGCTGATGGTTTTCCTAATATTAAGCCATCCTTGCATTCTTAGTATAAATCCTATCTGGTCATAGTGAATAATCTTTGTGATATATTACTGTAGTTTCTTTGCTTGGACATTCTAGTTTAACTCTGAAAGTCTTCAAAACCTCTGACTTAATGAAGATACTTTATATCATTTTTATTTACTTAATTTATTTATATTTTATATAGCCCCAATTTCTCCAGTAGTCTCGAGGTAAACTTTTACTGTACTTATAATTAACTATCTTGCTTTTTTTTTTTAATGAAAGTTCTAATGGCTTGGGAATCTCATTTTATTCTTCCCTGGTTGTTTGTCTGAAGAAGATTCTCTAGATCAGAGCTGTCAAACAAATAGAATTTATTCCTGTGGGCAGCATATTACATTGGCAAACCCCACAAATTAACATTATACATGTTTTATTGTATTTTTATTTATTTTGTTAAACATTTACTAATTACATTTTAATCATTTTCTGGGGAGTCAAGGTTTGGGGAATTTAACAACTCTGCTCTAGGCCTTTGTTAGGGTAGATCAGCTCATTAGAAGATTGACTTAATTTCTTGTTAAGGTACAGAAAGAACTTGCAGATGAATAGTTGAACCATATAAGAAGATTTTGAAAGGTCAGGTTGTAGTTAGTGAGTCAATACACATTCAAGTATATCTGTATACCAAGTATATCTGTATTAAGCTTTGAAGATTCAAAGACAAAAGTGGAACAGTTCTTGCCCTTGGAGAGTTTATATTCTAATAGGGGAGGCAAGATGTATATATACACCTAGATCCTGTTTATTGTGAACAATGAATCCTGTGAAGTGCTCATATTATTAAAATTTACATGTTTTGAAATTATAATTATATGCAAAAATGGTCATTGGTTCCAGAACCAATGGAAATATACAATGAAATCTTTAAAAAATACATCTTGTTTTATTATTAATGTAGTATAACAATAGTATTAAAATGTCGTTGATTTAAGTTTATTACAAATAGAGTAATTATAGAAAGCAAAACTTTAACAATTAAAAAATTACTATCATATACCTAAGGAAACCTATATGTATATGACAAAAATATCATTATTTTTGTTATAAATTTTTAACTGTGTAAACTAAGTGTCTTCCTTTAAATCTTCATATGTATGCTGGTAGGTTCAAAAAGCTTTAGCCACATCTCAGCAAATTTGTAGGCTCATATTCTCCCACAACGAACCAAGTGTAGTTGAAGGATCTGCAGCATTATCTAAAATCAGTAATGCTTTAAATTCAATATTATTATCTCCTATAGTATTTTTCAACAACTTGGCTAAGATAACTTTAAAATCATTGTTTAAAAACAGTTTTATTCATCCATGCTTTCTTATTTAACTGCCAAAGAACTGGAAGTGATCGATAGTTGTAGCTTCTTGGAATTTAAGGATTTTGAGGCCAATAAACAAGCATTGGCTTTCATATAAAACTCTCTTCTTCATTACCTTCCAATAAAAGTGTTGGATGATCCTTAGATGTTTTAAATCTGGGTTGAGTTTTTTTCTTCTGAGAAAAGCAAGTTTTGGTGGGCTTTCCTTTTTTCATAATAAGCCTGTTTCATCTACCCTAAAATTCTGTTGATCAGTATATATACCTTCTTGGGTAATTTTCCTTAAAACATTAGGATATTAAGGTGCTGGAGCCTCTGTTAATTTTTTAACATTATGCAATTGAACTTGATTTTTTTAAGTAATTGACAAACCAATGCTTTCAGGAAAAGTTTTTTCATTATCCATTTCTATTTTTTCTCACTGCCTTAAACTTAAAGTTTTTGTCTGAATGGCTGCTCTGCATATTTGGATGCATATTTGTAATCTTCAACCCAAACAAATAAAAATACTCCATTTTTTATCATTGTAACTCTTCTGTTCCTTGTAACTGTTTGCAAGCCACAGAAAGGTCATGCAAATTTCCCTTTTTCTTTTATTTTGCCTGCATGTTTTATATTATATACCAAAGATTCAGGCATTCTGACAACTTATCCAATTTTAGAGTTACCATGATGACTATGTTCAAGTTTTTCAGTAATATGGAATTTTTTTCTAATGCTGATAATAATCTTCTTTTCTCCTCCTCCTCCTTTTCCAATTCCTCCTTTTTCTCCTCTTCCTTCCCCTTCTCCCTCTGATTTTCCTCCTCTTTCTCCTTTCCCTTCCTCTCCTTCTCTTTTTCCTCCTTTTTATCACTGACTATTTCTATATGAAATAATCTTCATTTTGCCTATTGAAGATAAGCAAATACAGATTGATGATGCATCAGCATGTTAAAATCCTCAACTAGCTCACATGAATCACATTAATTGAATTTTGGTTCACTTCAAATGTGCCCTGGTATTTTATAATTTGCACTAAATCTAATTTTACATTATTCAAACTTGCATCAATAGTGACCTAGCTGAATATTTAAGTTTATAAATAGTATATACAAAATGAACACAAGGAGGATGGGCACTAACAGCTAGGGGATCAGGAAAGGCATAATTTGTGCTGAGTCTCAAAGGAAACTAACATTTCCAAGAGGCAAAGGTTAATTGAGATTGCATTCCATGCATAGGGAATAGTCAGTGCAAAAGGAATGGAGACAGGAGATTGATTGTTGTATTTATGGAATAGTGAATCAGTCAGGATGACTGGATTATAGATTATAATGTATATGAAGACTGGAAAAGTAATAAGGGAAGAATTTTAAATGCCAAATATTGGAGTTTATATGTGATTGTTGAGGCAATAGGGAGGCACTGTCTTTTGTTGGGGAGGCTATGACATGATCACACTTGTGTATTGGGAAAATTACTTTGGCTGCTGTGAAAAGGATGGATTAGAGCAGGGAGACTTTTGAGGCAGGGAGAACAAATAGGAGGTTAGTACAATAATTCAGGTGAGAGGCAAAGAGTTCCTAAACTAAAGTGCTAACTTTGCAAGTATAAAGGAGATATATATAGGCAATGTTGTGGAGCTAGAAGTGATAAGATTTGACATAGATTGGATATGTGAAGTGAGTGAAAGTGAAGAGTTGACAATAACATTGAAGTTGGGAATGTAGATAACCAGGAAGATGTTATTGTCCTTGATAACAGGGAATTTCAGAAGAAAAGTAGGTTTGGGAAAAAAGATGAAGGAATTCTGTTTTGAAAATTTTGAATTTGAGATGCTTATGGGACATCTAGAATTAAAAAATATATATAATATACTATTAGTAACAGCACTGGAACTCAGGAGAGGAACTATTGTTATTCATTAATTTCAGTCATGCTCCACTCTTTGTGAACCTTTTTGGGGGTATTCTTGACAACGACATTGGAGTGGTTTGCCATTTCCTTCTCCAGCTCTTTTTATAGATGAACTGAAGCAAATAGTGTTAAAGTGACTTGCCCAGGGTCACACAGCTAATAAATACTCAAGACCAGATTCGAACTCAGATGAATCTTCCTGGTATAAGGTTCAGCATTCTACCACTGCTCCACCTAATTACCTCAAGAAAGGGCATAGGGAGCTCTAAAGAAGTGCAAAATATATCATTAAAAAAAAAGATACTGGTAGAGTCTGCAAACTTGAAGCCAGTAGGTTAAATTTCTAATCCTTGCAAAATTCTATAAGACAGTTTTAAACATGTTGGTTCATGAGCTTTTAGTAAGGGAAGCAATAATTGCTACAAAAGCTAATAACAATGAACCATGAATAGGACATATTCCATTATCTGCATTTCCTTTTTAGACAGTGCTACTAGATAGGCAGACCAAGGGAATGATGAGACTCTGTTCACCTAGATTTCAGCAACACATTTGACAAAGTCCCTTGTGGGCAAGATAGAGTGATAATAATACAGTTAGAGAAATTCAGAATTTTTTGAGCAACTGGGATCAAATAGTAGTCATTAATGGGTTCCTGTTAACTTGGAGGTCTTCAGTAGACTAACCCTGTGCTGCTTAAAGTATTTATTAATGGCCTTAATTAATATATATGAGTTATGATTTTCAAATTTTCAGATAATCTGAAGCTGGAAAGGATAGCTGGGGAATGGCAGATCTCAACAAGGTAGAATTTTGGGATAACTCAGGGCTTCAGGGCTTATGATGGCCAATTGTTAAATTTTTAGTCTGAGCATTTACAACTTGAAAATGAGCAAAAGCTACAAATGAAGACTTGATTTATTGTTGCATTAATTGTCTAGACTTAAGAAATTGATGGGGAAAGTGTTAGTAATAGAGATTAAACATAATGTGTCATGAAATTATACATATACATGTAATATATATATATTTTTTTTCAGAGAGGTGATTGTTAATAATTTATCAGTGTACTTCTGGGGTGAATTGATTAAGATAAAATTTAATCAAGATAAATGTAAAATTCACTTGGGCTCAAAAAGTCAACTTCAGGTGATGAGGGAAGTACATTTAGGCAACAATTACTGAAAACAACCACAACCACACCTGTCATGGGGCTATTATGGGTTACTATATGAATCAAAAGTATCATAGCAAAAGAAGTTGATGTGTTCTTAGATTACATTTAGATATTAAAAAGTATCAAAAATAAGGAAGGTAGATTATATATTCTGTGTACTTTGTCCTGGTCAGATCACATCTCTAGTACTAAGTCCAGCTTAAGGATATATATTTTAGGAAAGACATTGTCAAATAGGAAAATGTCCAAATGAAGGCAACTTAGATGTTGAGAGAACTAGAAATCATGGAGATCACTTAAAGGAATTGAATATGTGAGATACTGGGCACCTAGGTGGCCCTGTGGATAGAGTTCTAGACCTGAAGTCAGGGAGACTCATCTTCCTGAGTTCAAATCCAGCCTCACATACTTATGAGCTGTGTGACCCTGGACAAGTAACCTTGTTGCCTTTATTTGACCCATTTCCTCATCTGCTAAATGAGCCGGAGAAGGAAATGACAAACCACTCCATCATCTTTGCCAAAAAAAAAAAAAAAATCCCAGATGAGGTTATGAAGAGTTGGACATGAATAAAATGACAACAACAAAAAACCTGATACCTAATAGTTATTTTCAAGTATTCAAAGGGTTGCCACATGGAAGATTTTTAGAACTGTTCTACATGGCCCAATAGGGCAAATCTAAGAAAAATGCCCCATCCCATTTCTCAAAAATACAGAAATCCAGATTTAGGTTCCATGTGGAAAAAACAAATAAACAACTTTCTAGCAATTAGAGGTAACCAAAAATAGAATGGGCTACTTTAGGAAGTAGTATCATTAGAAGTCTTCAAGCAGAGGTTGAATGATCACTTCTCAAGTGTATTGTAGAATGGGTTATTTTTTAGGCTAGAATTTGAACTAGATGGTCTCTGAGGTGTGTTTCCTGTTGTTGGCTCCTATCTTGATCATGAGGATTAAGGATCATGTGGTAAATGATATAAGGCATTAGAGTCTACTTATTTCATTGAAACTTTCCTCAAAAGTTCATATTACTTACAATATCCTTCATACCTCTACTCTTCCTTGGTGGAGACTTCACATCTATCTGGCATTTTTTTCTTAAGATTTCCCCTCTAATCTCAATTCATTTGATTTTTTTGAATATTGATTATTGAGTAATTAATTATTGTTTATCTGTGAAAATCATCAGAAACTATGAGCATATTTGTAGATCAAGCTTTTATGTAAAGGTCTTTAAATTTCCACCATAACTAGATTTTTAATTAGATATTCTGTTGATAAAAAACTGTTTCTCTTCCCCCAACTTAGGAAGGAATTTACTTTAGTCATCCATGGTTTTTGATGAGATCAATGATAAATTACGAGTTCAAAACCCATTGCATATTGAGCATAGATGCACAGTAATGGAATGTGGTTTTTTGAGCACTTGAAGGAATGACATAAAAGGTTTCTGAAGAGTCATATTAGTACTAATGTAAATAAAGTAGAAAAGAGGATGACTCAGACCTATACCAGGGGCTATTAAATATCTCAATTGATACACTTGATCAGTTAAATATTGGAGAGTTATATCTCTTTTTCAATTGGCTGAGATTCAGAAGACATGAGTTTTGATTCCTGCTCTACAACTAATTTCCTCTTTAATCTTGTCAGGGATCTGTGCTAATAACATTTTGGTGTTGATTAACATTTTTATCAGTGACTTGGAAAAAGGCATAGATGACATGCTAATCAAATCTGTAGATGACACAAAGCTGGGAGGGCTAAATGACACTGAATAACAGAATAAAGATTCAAAAAGGTCTTGACAGGATAGCATATTGGCTAAATTAAAGATGTCAAAAGTTTTATAAGGTTAAATGTCAAATCTTATACTTTGACCAACTATCAGTTTCACATATAAAAGATGGAGGTGGGGACCAATGGCTATATAGTAGCTTGACTGAACATGATTTGGGCGTTTCAGGGGACTGTATGCCTAATGTGAGTTGACAGGATGACATGGCATCTAAAAAAACTTATATAAACTTAGAGTTTACTCTGAAAGGCAAGGCTTCCAGGAAGAAGGCGGTGAGAGCTCTGCTGTATTTTGCCCTAAGTAGGCTACAGATGGAGTTTTGAATTCAGTTCTGGGTGTTTAGGAATATTAGAAAACTGCAACGAGGATGGTAAAAGGAACTTGAGTTTATACAATATGAAAGTATTTGAAAGAATTTAGCCTTGAGGACAGAAGTCTCAGGACTAGCACGTGGTAACTGCTATTACACATAGTTGAGGGGTTAGACTTACTCTCTTTAGTTACCAAAAGGTAAAACTAGGAACAATAAGTGGAAGCTGCAAAAACAAAACAAAACAAAATAAAAACAAACAAACAAAAAAAACACTTTGTAAAACAGACAACAACAACAATAATAAAAGGGCAAAATTCTAACAAGGAAAGAAAAGTCCAACTTCTAAATAATTATAACTTTTGAAAGGTGGGATGGGATGCCTTGGCTTCAAGCAAGGGATGGATAATCACTTATGGGGTATTTAATAGAAGGCATCCCTTTTTGGGTATGTGTTGGTGTGTTTGGCTTTTGAATGTAGAAATTCTATAATTTTGATTCTGTGACCTAACTTCTCCATATCATGAAGCCCCTTGCCCCACATCATGCTATAGCTCACTCCTCTATTACCTCTACAGAAATTCCAGAACTAAAGGGTTAAGAGGAGAGACCACTAATCAAAATTAGAATTTCCTAATGAAATAGCATGATTCAAATCTCGGAATCTTCCAAGCAGGTAGAGGGATCAGAGGAGTCCAAGGAGTCCAAGCAAAGGGTAGTTTTGGTGACATGAGTGTATTATAGTTCAAAAGTGTATTATAGCGCAAAAGTATTGTCAAAAGTATATCTCAGGGTTAAGAGAATCACCCAGGCCTATAAATGAGAATAAGAGCTTTTTGCTCAAATTATCAAAGCATTCAGAAGACATTCCTCAAACTAGAAGAATATGAGTACATAATTCCCATGGGTAGGAGATAGAACCCTATCTTATAGCATTTTGATTATCACTGGCACTATCAGCTTGGTTTATTTTGTTTTTGAGCCTAGGTCTTCCTGTCTCATCCAGGCTGGAAATTTTGTGGCCACTCACAGCTCAGTGCCAATACTGAGTGGCATAGATGCCCTAACCTTCTTTGTTTTTTTCCAAGCTGGGCCATTTTGCCCCTTCTTAGGCAGCCTGGTGGAAGTTCACTATATTTGTGCAGACTTAATGTGAACACCTGATTACCTTTTGTCCTACTCATCTCAGAACTTTTGAACTCAAGTGATTCACAAGCCTCAGACTTCCCCAGTAATAGGGATTGCAGGAGATGCACCAGACAAGACATCATTGGCCAAAATGTTAGTTGCTGGCATTCTTAAATAACTCTGATTCAATACAAGTAATAGTGTCTCCTTGCAGGCTCCAGAACATATCCCTTCCTCTTTTTTCATTTATGGGTCCCACAATATTCCTACCACAAGTCTCTCCCCACTCCAGTCCATTCTCCACTCAAATGTCAAATTGATCTTCCTAAACTGCAGCTCTGATCATGGCACCCTTCTGTTTGACTTTTAGGGCCTTTCATATGCTTGGCTCCCTCTGAAGAACCAGCTCCCTGAAACTGTATACCCCTTCTCCCCTAGAGCCCCTGTAGGCAAGTTACCACACCCTGAAATGTGCCAGGAGCCATTAACAACCCCAACTGCAGAAGTTCTTGTTCGCTCCAGTGTATAAAAGACCTTTGAGCCCCAGAGTCAGGGCTTGAGCCATTTTTGAGTGCCAAGCCCAAGCTGCAGTTTGTTGAATAAACTCCCTCTTGTGCTTTTCATTGTTGGTCTTCGCCTCATCCTTGGGATCGATTCACTGGGCACTTCACCTCCTACCTTTTCAGTCTTCTTACATCTTTCACCTGTGATCCAGGGATATTAGCCTCCTCATGGTTCCTCAAAAAAGACAACACATCTTATAAGTCTGCTCATTTTCACCCGCTGTTGGACCCCAGGCCTGGAAATCTCTCCTTTCTCATTCTACTTCCTAGCTTTTCTAGCTTCCTTCAATACAAATACAAGAGGACTTTGCTCATGCAACTACATCAGAAATACATTTAAAGCTAGTGCCTTCCCTCTACTGACTATCTTTAATTTATCTTACAAGTATCCTGCTTATATTTAACTATTTGTATGTTGTCTTCCCCATTAGAATTTTTTTTATTCCTCACTCCCATTAGATTTTGAGCTCCTCAAGGGTACAGACTTACTTTTTTCCTTTCTTTGTATCTTCAGGACTTAACATAGTGCATAGAACATAGTAGACCCTTAAAATATGCTTATTGTCTAATTGATTCCCTACCCTTTGGGTCTCAGTTTCCTCACTTCAAAATGGGGGAATCAGAGGATATATTCTCTAATGTCTATTATATCTGAAGCATTATAGGATTCTCTCTCAATTTCTCTCTTTCTCCATTCCTGCCCCCAAGCTGTCTTTGATCTTCAGTTAAACTTTTTGTTTCTTTCTATTGGGAAAATAGTATTCATATACATTAAGAAAAATTCACATACAGCTGAAAACCAAGTTGTAGAATCTAATATTCTTCAACTCCCTCTAGCCATTTTTTAGCCAATTCTAGCCAATATTACTAACCATCTGATCAAACTAGCAGCTAATAATGACTTCAAGAAGCAGACCAGCTACCTCCTTAGAGCCCCTCCTTTTATCTTTGTTAATGCAGGGATCACATTCTTCTGGAAGTGAGAAAATGGATTCTATCAATGGGAATGTAAAAGCCCTAGGGAAGTGCTTTCTCCAAGAAAACAGAATGGCTTACAAATATTTTTGTGGTTTGCAAGGCTGCCAAGGACAAGAGCACAAAGAGGAAAATGATGTTGTGCTTAGGATTGCCTTCCTCAGTGTTGATATGAGGGGAAAAAAACAAACAAACAACAACAACAAAAAAAACCCATGGGTAGGAATGGAACTATTGTGAGCCTGTCAGAAAAAGTGCTTGTTGGGACTTTATACCAAATCATGTAATGCTAAGAATCTGACTTTTCAACCAAAGATCAACCTAGTGGTACAAGATTCCTAGGTTATTATGAAGAAGGCACAATCAAATTAAAAAGAATCCACACAGAGAGAAAAGTTCTTCTGGTAGAAAGAAATCCATGGCAGTAGAAGTTGTTTTTGGTTAAATTTTTGGATATTCTGGATGCATAACCCAATTTTCATCACTTATGCCATCCAAATATATTATGTCATTTAATCATCCCTGAAAATGCATTTCACACAATGCAGCAATCACTCAGAATCAAATAGTTGGAAGAGTCTTAGTCTAACCCATACCTGAACAGGAATTTTTTGCAGAAGATAGCCAATAGTTAGTGATCTCTTTTGGTCTTTGCAGACTTCAAATGGGAGGAACCTATTGACATCTCTCTCTCTCTCTCTCTCTCTCTCTTTCTCTCTCTCTCTTTAACTCTTGCCTTCTATCTTAGAATCAATACTGTATTTTGGTTCCAAGGTAGAAGAACATTAAGGGTAAGATAATGGGGATTCTGGTGGGATGGGGACATTGGGTCAATAAGAGTAGCTAGAACCTAGGGGCAATAGTGGAAGCAGACATTTAACATCAGGGACACCCCAGAACTATTCTTTACATGTGATTACTCAGTTGGTGTGTGTTCCATTAATATGAGTATTCAATCCTAGAGTACAGATCACAATTTACTCAGGACTTCTCTGCAATTTTTGTCAGTGTATATCCTTGTATGGAGGACCTACCCAATATGGTGCAGATTTTCTTTAGTCTTTTAATAATTCACAGATACCAGTATAGCACTCTATAGAAAGCCTGTACCAATCCTCCTTTATTCTAGTGCTTTCCTTCTTTTGGTGAGATTCAATTTATCGGGGCTATATCTTGTTTGTACATAGTCCAAACATTGTCCCCTTCATTAGACCATAAGCTCCCTGAGAGCTGAGACTGTCTTTTGCCATTATGCTAAGTGTTGGGGCTAGAAAGAAAAGCAAAAAACTAGAAGCTCAAAGTCTAATAAGAGTAGTCAAAACTCAATCCATTTGAAATATATACATATTAAAGGTCCTGGGAAAAGCCTCCTGTAGAAAGTGAAGCCATTGAAACCAAAAATTATAGGTAAGGAGCAGAGCACTCCAGTTCTGGTGGGTGAGAGGGGGGGATAGCCATGGCAGAGGCATGGAGACAGGAGATGGAGTGTTCCATGTAAGGATTTGCAATAGTTCAGTGTAGCTGGATTATGGAGATGAAAACAGAATATTTCATTTGGTCCTGGAGGTGATAAGGAGTCACCACAGCTCACTCACTGATATGGTCAAGTCTATATTTTAGAAAAAAATACATTGGCAGCTGAATGGAGTATGACTTGAAGTGGAGAGAGACTTAAGGCAGGAAGACCAGTCAGTAGAGTATGATAGTAGTGTAGGAAAGAGGGGATTAAGATAAAACTAGGGTCATAGTTATATAAGTGGAGGAAGGGAGGATATAAGTCAGATCTTGTGATAGCAGAAATGACAAGATTTGGAAATAGAATGGATATGTAGGAAGAATAAGAATGAGGATTTGAGGATAGAGCTGAAGTTGTGGGCTTGGATAATTTGGAGAATGGGATGACTTTGACAGTATTAGGGCAATTCAGAAAGGGGGGATTTTTTTTGAGAAATATGATTTTTGTTTTGGAAATTTTTAAGTTAAAAAAATTTAAGTTTAAAAAGCCTATGGGATATACAATTTGATATATCAAAAAATAGTTGGAGATGCATGACTAAGATTTGATATATAGGTCTTATATTCATTCACCTATGTAAATTGAGCCCATGAAACCTGATGAGATCACCAAGTACACCAATTATAGAAATAGAGAAAGAAGCTCTAAGATAGACCCTCAGAAGACACCCACAGTTTGGGGATAGGAAGATGAAGCAGCAAAGGAGCCTGAAACAGAAGAGTTTAACCAGGTGAGGACATTGTCACAAAAATCTAGTTGGGAGAGAGATCTTGAAGATATTGTTTAAATATTAAATGCTTCAGTGAAGTCAAGGATAATCAGGATTGGGAAAAGGCTATTTGATTTAGCAACGAAGAGATCATTGGTAATTTTGGAGAAGGAATTTTTAGTTGAGTGATGTCAGATGTTAGATTACAAAAGGTTTAAAAATTAATGAGGGGAGAGTAAGTTGAAGAATTGACTCCTTTATGTTGTCATTGTTCACTTGTTCAGTTTTGTCCAATTCTTTGTGACCCTATTGACCATAGAATGCCAGGCTCTTCTACCTCCCACCTTCCACCATCTCTCAAAATCTGAACAAGCTGATCTTCATTGAATCTATGACACTATCCATATCATCCTTTGTCATCCCCTTGTCCTCTTGCCTTCAATCTTTCCCCTTATGAGAATCTTTTCCAATTTGATCTCATTATCCAATGATATTCTCATTATGTGGCCAAAGTATTTAAGCTTCATCTGTATTTCACCTTCAATAAATGATTTAAATAAATTTCCTTAAGAATTGACTGATTTGATCTCCTTATCTAAGGGACTCTCAGAAGTCTTCAATACATAGTATTGATTCTAATATAAGAAGTAAGGGTTTAAAAAAAGTCTTATCTAGCACCACAATTTGAAAGTATCAATTTTATGGTGCTTAGCTTAACTTATAGACCAGTTCTCACAGTCAAAATTTACTACTTGACAAACAATTGCTTTGACTATATAGACCTTTGTCAGCAAGATGACAGCTCTACTTTTTAGTATGCTGTCCAGATTTGCCATAGCTTTCCTTACAATTTCATGGCTGCAGTTATCATTTACAGTGATCTTTGTACCTAAGAATATAAAATCTGACACTGCTTCCATTTCTTCTCCCTCTGTTTGCCAGGAAGTGATAGGACCAGTTGCCATGATCTATTTTTTTTTATTGTTAAGCTTTAATCCAACTCTTACATTCTCCTTTTCCCACCCTCTTCAATGGCTTCTTAATTTTTCTTCACTTTCTGCCATCAGAGTGTTATCATCTACACATCTGAGACTATTGATATTTCTTCTGGAAACATTAATTCTGGCTTTTTATTCGTCTAGTTTGGCATTTCACATGATTTGTACCCTATAAATACTTTAAATTAGTGACAATATACAACCTTGTCATACTCCTTTTCAAATTTCAAACCAATCAGTTGTGACATGCTCTGTTTTTCTATTACTTTTTGACTCACATAGAGGAGTCCTCAGGAGACAAATACAATGATCTGGTACTCCCTTCTCTTTGAGGATTTGTCACATTTTCTTGTCATCCACATAGTGAAAGGCTTTAGTGTAGTCAATGAAGCAGAAGTAGATGTTTTTCTTGAAGTCTCTTTCTCCATAATCTGGTGAATGCTGGAAATTTGGTCTCTAGTTCTTCTGCCTCTTTAAAAATAAACCAGCTCTTCTGGTAATTCTAAGTTCACATACTACTAAACCATAGCTTACAGAATTTTAAGGATAATCATGCTGGCATGTAAAATAAGTACAATTGTTTAGTAATTTGATCATTCTTTACCTTGTCTCCTTCTTAATCTTTGTCTCCCAATCAACTTATTTTATTTCCCAGAATCCTTCATCTCTTTCCTTACACAAGTCATTTCCTTAAATTAGGATTCACACGGATGTCTATTTGCTACCAGATGTTCTTCACTTAGAAAAACATTCCCACTCAACTAAGATCTCGTAGGAAGTCCCCAAATTCAAGGGCACCCTCAAAATGGCATGCCCTCTATAGAAGTAATGTTAGGGGAAAATACTGGCTAACTGATATGTGAAATGAAGTATGTCAGTTTTAGTTGTATAATTAAATGGATATAGAGGCAATATAACTCAAACCATAATCTTCAAACCCTAATTTTTTGCCACTTATGTTAATCTCCTCCAATAGTTACAGCCTACTAAAATCTGCTTTGAACTTGAAGGCCTAACATATTAACTTGATTGTGGAAACATAATAAAAGCCTAACTAGCAGGGTCCACAAATTATATTTTCTTCTGAAGAAAATTCCATGGAAACATAAAAACTATATTCACTTAAAAGACACACATTCTGAGTCCAATATTTCCACCCCCAGACCAGTATCTTATACTTAACACAGCCATTTTCTTCTCACTTTGCTTCCAGATTGCCAAGTACTTTCTCAAATACTCACTGATCCTGCTTTGATCCCAAGTCTTATGAATCACTAAAATATTATGAAGAAAATAGTATAGAAAGTATACAAAAAGAGTCTAACTCAGAAAGTCTATTTTTCATTAAGGTTCATAGCTTAAAAATAAAAGTCAGTTAATAATATGTTCACCCTATAAAAGGAAATAAGGGAAGCTGGAAGGGATAGGTACCATCTTTGTGGTTGGATAAAAATTCTCAGGACATTTCGTTGTTGCATCAGAGTCCACAAAGATAACTAGTGTAGCAGTCAGGAAGAAACAAGAATTCAGTGCCCTTTTTTGTCCAATGCTCAAATTTTATTCTGATAGAGACTGTATGCCTGGAACATAATAAGCACTATAAGTATACATATATATATATATGTATATATATTGTTAGCTGTTATTATTAGTATTTCTATCACTTCTTTTAAAATGTACTTTTTTTCTACATCATCTTCATTTCTCAATATATCTACCTCTCTTCCCCTATCCAGTGAGTCATCCTTCATAACCAGTAATAAGAAAAAAGCAATTCAGCAAGACAATCAATGTATAAACCATGTATGTGTTGATTAATTGAGATGGTTAAGGATCTAGATTAGGAGGCTGTTCACAGGAATTGTGAGGAAAGAGTTCTCTTTGATAATCTTGGAATAGAAATTGTTTCTCTCTGTCTTTTTGTGTGTGCGAGTCACTACTTCTACTTATTTCTCTTTCTGTGTGTCTCTGTTTCTGTCTGACCCTCTGGTGATGAATCCAATCTGAGACCAATTGATGAGGTCAGTTAAAACTGCCATATCTTGAGAAGAACCAGTCACACTTCTCACTCTCCACTTCTGGCTAACTTTTAGTCTAGTCTATCTCCACATCAGCAATGCCTGCCAGTGACTGATGAATCCCTGCCTGAAACCACAATAACATGATAAGACCTGGCTGTGCTGCTCACTCTGCTTCTGGCTCACTCTGGTCAGTTCTACTTCCATGTCAATTTACTCTACTTCCACATGGATTACTTGGCACCATCAAGTATCCTCCTTCCCTTCTTTCCTTTTTCAGCTCCCCTTTATTTTTTGCCTTCTCCTATTAGAATGCATGTTCTCCTTGTGAGTAGAGATTACCTTGTTTTCATATCCCTAGTATTTAGCACATTTCCTAACAATAAATGCTCCCCCCACCTCTCTGTCTCTTCCCCACCTTTTTACCCCATTCTTGTTCCCTCCCTTCCCTCCTGCCCCCTTCTCCTTCTCTTTCCCTCTCTGCTCTTTTTTCTTCTCTCCCTTCAACAGCAGATGTTTGTAGCTTTGCTGATCTTAAAATGAAAAGTGGTTTTGTTGGCTGATGAGAGTTGGCATGTCCTCAAAGTCAGTTTGAAAGCCTTGGAATTCCAAGGACTTGGAAGTTTATTTGAATTCCTGAACTCTTCTGGCTTGATGGTGTCCTGGGCATTTGGAAACTTTCACAGACCTTGAGTTCTAAATACAATTCCAGAAACAGGGCAACTAGGCTTTTCTTTAAGGAACCTGGAAATTCAAGATTTATTTGTACATTCTTTTTCATGAGTCTTCAGAAATAATTTAGAAGTAAAACTGTACTGAAACCCATAACCTTTTCTCATCACTGATTGGAACAAAATCCAAAATAATTCTAATCCCTCACTTCAATCCTTGGTGTTCAATACCTTCTTCTTGTGTAACTTGAGCAAGATGCTTAACTTGGCCTCAGTTTCTTTACTTATATGAGAAGGGCATGGATTAGATGATCTCTCAATTCCCTTCTAGTTCTAAATTTATTGTCCTTTTAAAAAAGTTTGGCATCTATCTGCATTTGCAATAACTCTATAATTCTAATATAAATCAAAGTGATGGCTAATCTTTTAGAGACTGAGTGCCCAAAGTGCACCACTCACATCTCATGTGAGCCACCCTATTACCCCATACAGAGAAGGGAGAAAGAACTCCCATTGGGCTGCAGGGCAAAGAGGCAGGTGATGTGAAAAATGTCTTCAAGCACACATGTAGAGGGGGGGAAGAGAGCATCCCCCTCCAGCACACATACCATAGCTTCATCAACATGGCTATAGGGTATAGAGATCAGCCCACAGTAAGGGTCCCAACATTTACTGAATAGCTACAATTTGTTTTCTTGAAGGATTATCAGTTTGGGATGAGGTATGCTGCTGGGAATACAAACCATTAACAAAGTTATCATAACCAAGAACTGTGGTGATAGGAGCTTGGAGGCAGCCATTAATAACATCCCTTGATGGAAAGATAGGAGTAGATGTGGTGAGAGTTATGGCATCTAACTTGGATTTCAACTAGTCAAAGTTTTTGAGATCTCTCAGTAGTTTTTGAAGCAGGAGGGTATAGTAGATAGGGCACAAGGCTTGGAGTCAAGAGGATTTGGATCCTACTATCTCCTCAGAGATAATTATCCATGTGAGCCTGGGCAAAGTGCTTAATCTTGCTATCCCTCAGTGTCCTCATCTGTAAAATTGGATTTAATATCCTCCAAGGTCCCTTCCAGCTTTAAATATGTGATTCTATAATCCTACTGATCCTTCATCTGAAAGAATTCCCTTCAGTAACAATCACATACATGGGCTATTTGACTTCTTTCCAGGAATTAATACATGCTATTGGGATAGCATTTCATCATAATTCACTAGCACCTAATCCCAAGGGTCACTGGCATAATCCAAAAATCTTTTCTTTCTTTCTTTCTTTCTTTCTTTCTTTCTTTCTTTCTTTCTTTCTTTCTTTCTTTCTTTCTTTCTTTCTTTCTTTCTTTCTGTCTTTCTTTCTTTCTTTCTTTCTTTCTTTCTTTCTTTCTTTCTTTCTTTCTTTCTTTCTTTCTTTCTTTCTTTCTCTTTCCTTCTTTCTCTCTCTCTTTTCTCCTCTCTTCTTTTTTTTTGCCTTCTTTGATATGCATAAAATTCTCTTATAGTAGGTGGTTTCTGCTTTGTAAAGTATGCTTTCTTCATGTATTTTTTGGAAACTTCCCTAAACCATGCTTGTTTCCCCATTTTGATTTGTTGCCAAACCCCAGCATCTTGTGTGTCATTGGATATGGGAAACCAATCAGATATACCTGTACTGGAACCCATATACTGTCTATAAAAATGATGTCCTTCATTAGCTTTCCTGCATGCAGGAGATGAAAAGAGCCTAGGCATTCTACTGAGTGACTAGGAAGAGAAGAGGGAAGCTTGGCTAAATTTTATTGTAATAGGGATAAGGAGAGTTTCTTCGAAGAATCATTGTTAATCCATATCCATTTTCCTGCTATGGCCTAGACACTATTTTACAGCCAGCCCCAAACTCCCTAACAACTAAGACATAATCATTGTTACCCTCTTCTGGTACATGAAACCCAGGTATACCCTTTCCTGAACCTCTCTTCCCTTGTCCCTATTCCTCCATGCCCCCGTTCCAGGTTGTCTCATTTTATGTGTTGGACTTTCCCATGTATAAATTTAAATATACCATGATATCACAATAAAGACTCATCGTTTCATACCCTTATTAGCTTACTTGAATCTTTTAATGAAAATCTCTTCTAAGTCCCCAAACTATTGGAATACTCTGGAAGAGTCATTTTCCTTTTGCTAGACTGTAGGAGTTGCAAAGTGCCAGAGTTTACAGGTATATTCCTGTTTATTTACCTTCTTCCTGCGTTCCTTTAAGGATTATACCTCCCTTTCATCCTTCAGCACTTAATTCCTATAAATGGAAAGTTCACATGGACACCAGGCTGCCAGATATCTATGCTACTGTTACTGATGAGAATGGCTCTCCGGTCTGAGAAAGAAGAAGTGGTGAAGGGAGGGAGGTTTGAAGGTAGCAATGAAAGGGTCAATTAGTTGCCTGCAGCAAGGATTGAGTGTTTTGCCCATGTGTGCATACACTTTCTGAGTAGTTCAGCTGTTTAAAGCTTCACATCTGGTTCATATTTAAATTGTGCAGCTGAGCTGTCCCAGGAAAATCATATTGCATGGAGGGAGTTATCAAAGAATGTTCCATAGGCTTTTAAAATTAATATTTTACAAAGTATATTAAAATGATCTTGAAATATGCCCAGATTCCATTTCCCTGGATAGCTCCCCTCTGACACTTACCTAGTTGGTAAATAACTGCTGAGGCTGATCAGCTCTTTCAATTCTCAGGTAGATAGCACAGGAGCAAAGTAGGTGTGGTAACAGATATGTTCTTTAATTTAATTCAGTTGTCACCTTTGAATTCAGACCCCCAACTCCAACTCTACCATTGCTAGAGGTCTACTGAATCTCTTAAGGTAGGTGTGGCACCATGACCAGAACTGTGAGAGACTGAGATTTGTAAGGTCTGAAGTCCTAGAATAAAGGGGAGATGAGATTTCTCAGTTGCTGTGGTGCCTTCAGTTTGTGTTCTGAGGTCCAAGGGCTTAAATTGGAGATGGGTAGAAGATGACCTCCAGGGCTGGAGCTGTTTGTCCTAAATTAATTCTCACAGGTGACAATTCTGTTTAGACAGTCTGAGCTATAGTTCAGGAAAGGAGTGATTTCTTAAGATTAGAAGACCTGTTATTAATCTGGGATCTGTGAATTTGGTTGGGAAAATTATCCTCTTAATTTTCACTAACCTCTAATTGAAATCAACATTTATTTTCATTATGAATGTAGGTTACAAATATGGAAATATGTATTGTATGACAGCACACATATAATTTACGTTGCTTGTTGCCTCAAGGGGGTAGAAAATTTGGATTGAAAAAATGTCACAAAATGAATGCTAAAAATTGTTTCTCTACACAATTGGCAAAAAATAAAATAAAATAATTTTAAAAGAAAGATAATTATGAATGTAAGCAGCAAATTGCAGTAGTATTAGGCTTTACCAGACCCTGATGGTAGCCATAATACACAAATAGGTTAAGAACTCCAGTTAAAAAATATAAGATGCTTGAAGGTGGATACTGCTTCACTTTTATGATGGTACACATTTCTTTTCTTTTCTTTCTTTTTTTGCAGCTCTTTCTTTAGCTCTTTTTTTTTCTTTTAAACTCTTACCTTCAGTCTTAGAATCAATTCTGAGCATCAGTTCCAAGGCATATGAGTGGTAAGGATTAGACAAATGGGGTTAAGTGATTTGCCCAGGGTTACATAGTTAGGAAGTGTCTGAGGTCCTATTTGAACCCAGGATGTCCCATCTCAATGCCTGGCTCTCCATCCATTGAAATACCTAGCTGTCCTCATAGTAAGCTCTTAATAAATGTTTGTTGACTGAGTGATGTTTAGCTATTGTAACATATGAAATATGAATGAGTTATATGATCTAGTGGTCTAAAGAGACTACCAGGAGGGGGCTTACATTGAGATCTACACTACCTGCTTATTGTCAATGACTAGGATAATGAATGAGTCCCCACATGTGCTCATAGAACCATGTGGCCTCAACACAATTCAAGACTTCAGCAATATGAAGTAGATTATGACTGATGTCTGGCTAGAGGATGGGCACTTGTAGCAAAGATTCTTTTAACAGCTGTCCCATAATGGTGCCTAGGACTCCACATGCCCCATCCATCATCCACAGTTTATCTTGCAGGCACTGCCACCACTAAACAGCTGTTCAGAGCTCTGGTCTCCCTATTAGTGGTGAAACAGATTTTTAGGGCTCAGGGGGAAAGGGCAACTCATCTGCATTCAAATGAATAGCCAAAAGTGAACCAGGAAACAGTGGAAGAAATAGTTTTGTATTAGGAATAATGAGGACTTGGGTTTGAATAATGCTTAATCCCTGCATGACCTTGGGAAAGTCACTATCTAGACCAGTTTCCTTATCTGTAAGGGTTGAATCAAAAAACCTGTAAAATCTCTTCCAGGTTTAAAATCATGATTCTATGAATTGCTGCCATCACAGGAAGTTCTTCAGCATTCAGTGGTCTCAAGCTGAGATAGATAAGTCTACACTAGCTAAAAAGAGTCTTCTTGTCCCAGGACCTAAACATGAACAATCAGAGTAAGAATGTCCCTAATTCAGAATATGACCCAAAGATACTCAATGAAAATGTTAGGCTGTAATTTTTACTTTGTGAATAAAATTATTGCCTAAGGGATCTTAGAGATGAGCAAGCCTTCTCTCTCTCTCTCTCTCTCTCTCTCTCTCTCTCTCTCTCTCTCTCTCTCTCTGTCTCTCTGTCTGTCTGTCTCTCTCTCCCCCTGTTATTCTAGAAGAAGAAACTAAGGTCTTCCCTGAGTGATTTCTTTAGGGTGACACAGGTTGTTAGCAGCAGAATCAGAACTAGATCCTGGCCTTCTGCTTCTGGTTCTGTGGCCTTTTCATTATATCCTGGGGAAGTCAAAAGCCCAACTCCATTTCTTATAAATTTAAAAATTTGGTTTTAGTTTTCAAATGTGAAGGGAAAATGCTAGAGATGAGTCTAAAGTATTGGCACTACCTTCTATCCTATCATGACCCAGAAGAGAGTTTGTGTCTGCCAACTACATGGCACATAGACTAGAAATTGATCTGAATTTAGCTGAGCCCCTGTCATGTCATCTGGGTAAGCCTGAGTCTGGGGCTGAGTGGAATGATGAGCAATTGGATTCACCAAGGGCTTACATTGGCTCTTTCGAGAGGAAAATGTATACTGTTTTTCCTGGAGTAGCAACTTCCCCCTAAGAGAACAGTGTGAATATCCCTGATCATGTTGTTGGTGGGCAAAATTAGATGGGTGAGGCTATATCTTTTTTTTTTCCTGACTTCTAAATTCATTACTCTAGTTGTTTCCCCACATTCTGGTAGCAGAAATTGTTTCTTCTTAAGCTTTCCTCTTACCCCTTTCAGATGCTACTGCTTAAGTCCCTCTTCCTCTTCTCTGATCTTAGAGACTTCATGCTACCCAGGACTTCCTCAGTAATTTCTCACCCAGGTCTACCCTACTTGCTTTAAGCCTTTCCTTTCTCACAAACTTGCCATCCCACTTCAATGATGATGATAACTAGTGTTTAGATAGCGCTTTATTGTTGTTAAACTGATTTACATGTAGGATACCCCCAAAGTCTTAGCAAAATTTAAAATTTTTAAGGTTAAAATGGAACTAAAACTTTGGGGATATCCAATCTGTTAACTCCTTTGTTGTTAACTCACAGCAACCCTGTGAGGCTGGTGCTAATATTTGTCTTCATTTTATAGACGAGGAAACTGAGTCACAAAAATTAAATGCCTTTCCCAGAGTTACCCAGATAGTAAGTGTCTCCGGTAGGATTCAAACTCAGGTCTCAATCCTTTCTCATCCACTTTGCTACTTGCTCATCCCCTCCCATCCTTGTTTTTTTGCTAGCAAATCTGGTTTAAAAACAAAACAAAACAAAACAAAACAAAACAAAACAAAACAAAACAAAACAAAAACAACTAAACTAAGCAATGCCACCAAAGCTGTTATCAGTGGATAACTATGGGTCACTATATAGCCAACATCTATCTTATATGTTTCTAGTTATTTATATATGTCTCCTTGGGCCCAGAAAATCTTCCCTCACTTCCCTCCAGTGCTTAGAGCTATGCCTGACACATTTTAAGTACTTAATCAATCCATAGTGACTGACTGATCTATTAGAGGCAACTTTTGTTGCTTTTACAGGGTAACATTTTTATTTTAAGCAATGGGCCTTCAATTCCTTGTTCTAAAGTTCTGGTGGGAATTTCAAGCTGTGGCAGGGCATTAGAAGAGAATATTGGGGGCTGTCGGGGCCAGTTAGCCTAGGGTTTCCCATAGTCCTTCCATTGACGTGGGAGGGCAGCTATCTCCCTTCTACTGTCTTTTGTTTGGATATATGTGATCACTGAACAATGGGTGTATAGGAGAGGACAAATTAGTTGGAGTTTGACTTCTGACTTTATTTTTTTTGCCCATGGAGCAATTTAAATCAAACTCTTTTCTGTAGCTCTGTGGAAAACCTGGACATTTCTGGTTTTGCTCTTTTAGAAGATAATTTCTGCTGTTTAATGAGATCTGAGAATGAAGTCAGGCATGAGCTGGAGAAAGGTCACAGTGTGTGCTCAAAGGTATATTAACCAGTGCTGGCACTGACATCAGTCTACTTCCAGGAGGACAAAATTAAGCAGCAAATAGTAAATACTTTCAATGGCACTTTATTGCAAGTAGGACCATTTACAATGAAATAAGAATATGAGAAAGGTTTCGAGGATGAAATGGGAATGCTCACAAATAGAACACATCTTACTAGTTAGACTTGGAATGTGATTCCACTCAAGGTTAATGGGGAAACAGTTAATGAAGGGTATAGAATCCAAAGCTGCATGAGGCCATATTGTGTCTTACAAAGGTAATTAATACTCGTGACTTCAGCTAAATGAATGCATTTTATGCAGCATGCAACTTGAAATTCTACACACTGTACAGAGAAGCATTTCCCAATTCTTTACAGCTTAAACGAATCCTGTTAGTGCCACAACAGACTCCATTTCTTCAACCTACTTTCAGTGTGGAGACAGTGCGGTGCAATAGAGACAGCACTGAAGTAGGGATCAAAGAGACAGTAGCCCCAGACTGTCATCTCTGAAAAGACACACACATAGCAAAGTTTTTATTTTACTCCTGCTGTTAACACTTCCTATAGTTCTCAGACCTATGTTCTCTATTTGACTAGACAGTAATCTCTTTTTTTTCCTTTTCAAATGCTCCAGAATCATGGTTAGGGATTCTAAATATTAATTTTTCAGGTGTGTGATGGCAGGCAGGGCTAGTAAGAATGGTTAAGGTCTCCATAGAGTGGATATTTTCATGACTAAAATGAATAGAGTGCTCAGCTATGTGACTCTGGGCAAGTCACTTAACCCCCATTGCCTAGCCCTTACCACTCTTCTGCCTTGGAACCAATGCTGAGTATTAATTCCAAGTTGGAAGGTAAAGGTTAAAAATAAAATAAAATGAATAGAGTGAAAAAGACTTTTAAGCTTGCTGGCTAAGCATCAGGATGATCATGAGTTCATAGACTGAGAGCTTTAAGGAGTCTTAGAATTACTTTCATTCAACCGCTCATTTTATATTTGAGGAAACTGAGGCACACAATGTTGGAGTGACTTATTCCTGGTCACTCAGTGAGAAAGTAGCTGAGCCTGGAGAGGAACTTGGGTCTTCTTATGGCAAAAGCAGCATGCCAGATTGGGTGGAACACCAACTCTGCAGTTAGGAAGATCCTGTGTTCAAATGCTATTGTAGCTACCTACTGTTTATGTGATCCTATACAAACCACTAAAACTCTGAGTCTGTTTCCCTGGTCTGGAAAATGGTCTCATTATAATAGCCCATGCTCCCACAGAGTGATTGTGAGAATCAAGTGAACTGGTGTATATAAAATATTCTGCAAAACTGAAAGCCTGGCACATAGTAGGAGCTTAATAAATGTATGTTGATTGAGTACCATATAAATGTCAACTGTGATTATTACTGTTGCTATTTTAATTTCTACTGAATTACATTGGACCTAGAGAAATATCTTCTTTTGTCTGACCTTTCTGCTACGGCTAAAAATACCTGGGCTGGGACTTCAGAGCAGAAAATAGGAGGAGGTGGCTCTCAGTAAGGCAGCCAGAACTAGCTTTTGATGATGTTTCCATTACAGCAGTGCCCCTGCCCATTTGGGCTGTCTGGATCAGCTCTCTGAAATCTTTCTATTTTGTCTACTTGAGCAGAGGGGTTTAAAGTAGGGCATTTGCACAGGCTTCTCCTTCTACCCAGTGCTCATTGTATTGACAGGAATTGCTTCAGCTCAACAGTTTCATCAATGTGCTCAGGCCTGTTCAGAAGTGGCATCCTGAGGGCAGATTCCTCTGTTAGCCCAGACCAGATCTTATTCCATTATTGCTTTTTAAATCTCTTTCAAGTGCACTTCTCTCTCTCTCTCTCTCTCTCTCTCTCTCTCTCTCTCTCTCTCTCTCTCTCTCTCTCTCTCTCTCTCTCTCTCTCTCTCTCTCTCTCTCTCTCCCTCTTTCCACCCCTTCTCTCTCCTCTGTCTTTCCTCTCTCCTTCTCTCTCTCCCCCCTTTCCCCCTTTCTCTCTATCCTCTCTCTCTTTCTCTCCTTTTCTCTCTTTGTCTCCCTCCTTCCCTCTATATCTATATCTATCTATATCTACCTATATATATATATATATGTATATATATATGTCTCTTTCTCTTCATCTTTGTTTCTGTCTCTCTCTTTCTGTGTTCTCTATCTTTCTCTGTCTATTTGTCTCTGTCTGTCTGTATTTCTCTCTCTCTCTTATTTCTCTTCTATCTTCCCTGGCACTCTATTTTCTACCTTCCTCCCATCCGGTAGATTTCCCTTCCCAGAACTCCTTTCCTACTGTTTTGAATAAAACAGCTTGAAAATCCCAGGTTAAATCCTGGATTTCTTTTGGATGAGAAGTAGCAGTTTTATCGGATTAGCCTCAAGGTTCCACCTGCCCTTCATAGTCTATGGGTAGGAAAATGCATGGTGGGATCAGCAGCCCCAGAGCCAAGTTTCAACATTGACAGCTGCAGAATTGCACCTATTGATTGTGGTGTAAGAGAGAATGTTTCATCAACCTTTAATTGAGCCGATTCCTAAATAGAATAGGGTCAGCATTTGCTGAGCTGCTGAGTCTAAATAGCCGTTACAGAGCTGTAGACAACACCTCCTTGACATACCATCCCTTGCAACCCTTGCAAATCTGGTAGGTTCCAGAAGTTAGATCTCTCTGGAGGGTTGACATTCTGTTGCACAATGGGAGATTAAGCCATGGACTATTCAAAGAAACCCAGAAAGAAAGCTCTGACAAGTCTTTTCATGTTTTGGGGGGTTGGGAAGAGATGAGATGAAGTGTAGGAAATGAGAATGGAGGGGGAGGAAAACACGACTCTCTTCTGAAACATTTTAACCTCATTTTCAAGAAAAAGAACATTCTTTTTTTGAGGACTTGCTCCATTGCTCTCTGCTTCAAGGAATAATCAGACCAGTTGTTCCCATTTTTCCCCCCAAACTCGTTTCAACAAGAAAAATGTGCCGTGAATTCCCAGTGTGATTTAATATACTTCTCTAATATTCTGCAAGTGCTTGTTGTTGTTGTTTGCCCTTTGTTTTTGAAGGATTTGTTAAAGGTGCCACTAAAGAATTTTAGCATGTTTTTTATCATAGTAGTTCCATTGGGCCATCATTGGGAACCCTCCAGAAGTTTTCAAACTACTGAATGGGAACCACTAATTTCATCGGTCAGTCGATACCCATCTATTAAGTATCTCCTCTGTGCCAGGAACTGTGCTAAGTACTGAATGAGACTACTATACCTTCTTAGATGAGCCAACAATTCAGAAACAGCTTTTCCTTAGTCTGCATTATCAGTTTCCTCTGAAAAGAATAAATGGATTTCATTAAAAGAGATATTGTACAATTCCATAGTGATCTCCTTCCAATTATAGCCAGGACTGGTAATAGGAAATCTATTTCCTCATTCATTCATTCATTCTGTTCCTACCCAACAGGTGCCTGCCTCAGTTGTGTCCATTTGATGTCTCATGCTTCTCAAAAAAATCTCTCATGCTTTCATGAAACTACCACTTCTACCTAATGAAATCCCACCCAAATTCCTTTATTCATTTCTGTTTTGTTTTGTTTTGACTTCTGTCTCCTGCCTAACCAACCTGATTGGGTGAGTCCATATGTGGGGTAATAGGAACCTATTTGGAGCTCCATTGCTATTAAACCTTCTAATCCCTGTGATTTCACCCTACTTACATTCCTATACTGATGTCCCCTTTGGAACTTCTCCTTATTGGTGGACAGTAAGAGGGCCGAATGGCTCTCATGCATTTAAAAACTACATTCCCCAGGAGTTAGCCCTGGCCATGGAGACCTGCACTCTGTCTTTTAAGCAGATAAAAAGAGAGGTCAGTCAGAAGTAATTCCCCTACTCCTCGTATAAACAATTTAACTGCTGCAGCAACATACTTGCTTGGAATTACTCCCTCAGATTCAATTCCCTTTTCCTGCTCCACTTGTAAAAATGGTTAGTGTCCTCTATAAACTGCAGCTCACCAAGGTGCAGGGCTTGCTGTGCAGTTGTAGAATAAATGTTAATCTAATACAGGTTACTAGGTCAAATGCAATCACAGGCTTGTGGGAAAAGCTTAATACTGTTCTGCTCCTTCTAACACAGTAAACCTGGATATTATATGATAGGTTAAACACCAGTGAACCATGGCAAGAATTTTCTTGAAAGTAGGATTTAGTACAAAGGAAACTACATTGGAATAGTGACCTAGGATTGACTTTGCTCTCCAAGAGAGCATTCTAAGAAGCCGAGGTACGCTGTGAAAATGGTCTCCTTCACAATGTGAAGTCCCAGAATTCCTTGGTCAGCAGAGGGTTGTCAGTGCTGCAGAGATGCAGCTAATATACGCTTTGCACCTTTCCAGTCCTGTAGTCCTGTTCTCAAGCCCTCCTCATTCTACATACACACACACACACAAACACACACACACACACACACACACACACACACACACAGCTCTAAAAAATCAACATCATGAAATGCCATGCTTTACTCTAGATATTGACGAAAATTAGGGAAACCTAAATGGAAAGGGAGATGAAGATTCATGAGTCAGTGCAACCATTCAAATTATGCTATATTTTGATCTTCTCAGTGATAAACTTCTAATTATTTTGAATGAATTTGAATATTTTTAATTCCTTCTTTTAATTTATGACCATAAACCAAAGCTGAGGTATGCATGTATATTATTTGTATATTAACTAAATGAATGGATAAATAAATGAAGAACTTCAGTAAGGATATGGAATTTCTCCTCTTCCTCTTCCTCCTTTTCATAATGCTTCCCTCCTCTTTTTCTTCCTCTTCTTTTTCCTTCTCCTCCTTCGACTAGAATTTAAAGGCAAAGGCATTACTGTTCTTATGGGAGGGCTTAAATATAATCTATCCTGGAATCAGAAGTATGAATTGGATGAAATCTCAAAGTCTTGGTATTCTGCCTGCATATTTCTATGTAAAAAGGTTGTTTATCACCACTGTGATAAATAATTTCTCCCTAACAAGTGTTGACTTTATTCTATAAAGCAAACTTTTAAGAAGGTGGAATAATAGGAAAAGATCTGTAATGGGAGTTAGGAGAGGTAAATTTTTGATTTGGTTTTGACATCAATGAGTTTTGTTACCTTGGACAAGTCATTTTACTTCCCCTTGACTCAGTTTCTTTATCTGAAAATAGAGGAACTTGACTAAATGACCTCAAAGACTTTATGAATCTCTTTTAAGATGCCAGGGGGAGGCAGAGGTAGTTGAAACAGACATGAAATAGGCCATCCCCATGGAGGCAGTTGAATATGTAGCTTTAATGACATCAGGGGTTTTTTTTTTCTTCCTCCAAGTTCCTTCCAGGCTTCAAGGATCCTTCTGGTTTGAGATAAATGGAGACCTGGCATGGTTCTCTCTTTATTGAAGCTGATCACTTAGCATGTCAGTTGAGTTATACACTGTGGATATTTGATGAAAGTCTTCAGCCCAGCTTTGCCATTAAGCAGTAGTATTCATTAAGCAGTACATTCCTAGATGGATATTTAATGCTCTAGGCATTGAGGTATGAAGCTGAAAACTAAATCACCTTAGAAATGTGAGACCCCCTCAGAAGGTCCTGTAAGGGGAGAGGTTTAGTGAAATTGGGAAATTTCTCTTTTTCTTTTAGCAAAATCAGAGATTGGGAAACAAATCCACTGAATGGATTTTTTAGCTGCCAACCTCAATCTGCATCTATAATTGAGGAGACCTTCTACCAGAGGTTCTTAACCTATTATCTCTGAATTTGAGTGGAAAAATAATGACAATTTATTTTAACATGATTGACTTTCTTTACAATCCTATGTGCTTTATTTTATGCATTTAAAAATATCATCCTGAGAAGAGATTCATGGGTTTTACCAGACTGCCAAAGTAACTTATGAAACAAAAAAGGTTTAGAACTCCTGCCTTAGTACATAATACATATATTAAATAAAAAACCAAGTTCTTGTTACTGCAAACCGAATATGCAAAATTCTCAGTTTCTTTAGGACTCAGTTCTCTTCTAGTTTTCCTGTGAATAAATATAAGGATATAAAAAGCCAAGGCCTCAGTAGTTTCCACTTAGCCTTTCGACATCAGACACAGATAAAGAATACTGTAGCCAAGACCATTTTTAGTAATTTGATTACCAAGTCTTATAATAGGAAACAGCATGAGATCAAATACACAGGGATAAGGGGAAAGGTCATTACGTTTTTTAAACTTACGTTCCTTTTTACTGTAAATCCCTTACCCAATCTCTTGTCCAAAAGAATCTCACCTTTGTGGGAGATACCTAGAGTCTGCTTAGAATCCTAAATATTGTCTTCTAATATAGATAAGCAGGAATTGAACTGAACTCGAATCTCTTTGGCACATGAACATTCCCACAAGTCAGCTGCCGTAGATTGTCTCATAGAATTGTGAAGGAGAAGCCTGAGTTAGGGAGAAGTATTCCTTAAAGAGTCCCAAAGGCTAGTCATCTGGCAAAGGGAAAGGGGGCTCAGATCTCTGCCTGGAATGGATGCTGCCTAAAAAGGGATGCTGAAGGCAGTAACTAAGGCCACACCCAACAAACATTTCTGGGAATATTATAGAATCATTCATGACCAAACCAGTGATAAAGAGTTTGAGCAATGATTTGAGGGGTGCACCGCCTCTGGGGCTGCGATAGATAATATACATTTTTGCCTTTTAAACTGAATGGTGATCCTTCACATACAATGGAGGCAGCTAGAGGTTCACCAGATGGCAGGAAATCCATAAGACCTGATCTGCTTATGGCTGTTCTCTTGTCAAGTCCGTGAGGCTGCTGGACCACAAGACATTGAGGGGCTAGTCAGTTACTGTTATTGTTCCTCGCTACGATGATGGTGGTTTTCATTTTCGAAGGTCTGTCTTCTGAATGGAGAGTACGTTCTTTAATGTTTCCATTTGAAATGGTTTCCCTATAACCCAGAATCTGACATGGAATTCATTTGCCGTGAAATTAAAAAAAAAAAAAGGGAGGAGATTTGGAACTGAAGGGTCGTGTAAATGGGCAAAACTTGGGTAGTTCCATTGGTTTTCAAGAATTGAGTGATTGCCCATTGAGTAAGCAATCCCACAGGTTCCAGGATACAGGGAATGCAAATGTATTTAGCTCACATTAAGCTAGAGGAGAGAAAAACAGACATTTCCTCACTGAAATTGCTTTCCTCAGTGTCAGAAACAAAACAGGACTTGCATTCAGGGAGTCAGAATGTGCTCTTCAAACCCTGGAATTATTACAAATCATGTTAAAGCCCCTGTACTTACTGTGTGACCTTTCTGCCTCATTTTAAGTACTCTAGAGAGGCTATTTTTCCCCAGACAATTACAGCCGATCCATAAATGAAGGATTGCTACCGTGTATAAAGTCATTCCCGCTAAGCAATATGGCCTCTAATTTCATCACAACATTATAAAACTGATCAGTTTCTTTGTATAAAATCTTAAAAGGGCTCCATGGACTCCTTAAGCCAAAAAAGAGCTTTTGAAAGCAGTTCAGGAAATCGCCATCACAGAAGCGATTTCCACATGTGTCTTTCAATATGACAGTCTTGCCTTTTGGGTGCTGATCTTTTCTGGAGCATAATAAGAAATGATAGCCCGTCTTGTTTGCCTTAAAAAGAAGTTGCAATTATAATAAGGAGCCAAAAGTTGCACATAAATGGCTATTATAAATAAACCACTGTCTTGCTTTTCTCTGCTTTTAAGGCAGTCTGTTCTTCCATTTATAAGGAGTGCCCAATTCCCATCTAGGTCAGGAGGAATTATAAGTGTGTTAGAAAAGTAGAGTTTGGATTTTTAAACAGAGCATGTAACCTGAAGAATGCAGAAAGATGGCATAAATTTGCATCTTTTAAAGAGAGACCCTCTTTAAAATCACTGGAAGGATTTTAATACTCTAAAATGAAAATGGGGATGGTAATAGTAATGGAAATGCCACCCAAAGTCTTTTACACAAACTTTGCCATTCATCTAAATTGAATATCACCAGTATCTATATTTATATTTATATCAATATATGTCTCTAGATAAATATAATCCTTTGTTCAGTTGTCAAATGGTTTTGGGGTGAATTTTCTGAATTCTTGTGCACATTCAAACAAATGATTAGTAGCAGGCTCTTGAGATGAGTATGATGGGGTTTAAATTCTTTTGGGATGAATTATCACCTTCCTCATGAAGACTCAGAAACTTTTTTAAAAGTTAAATTTTGGTGTAGAGAGAACAATAATCCAAGAGTTTAGATATCGATTTTGAAAATTGTGGAGCAGACTATATTTAGGATTCACTGGCTCCAAAGACACCCAATTGTGTGGACTTGAGATTTTGGTTCCCTTAAGTAGAATTTGTCAATTATTCTACTGGAAACCAATGAGTGGCTCATTTTGTGATAGTACTGGAGCATCCATTTTAAAGTTCAGATTGGATTTACACATATTATCTTTCCTCCTAATCTCTTTACAGGCCAAAAGTTAACAGTAGATCAGGACCTCCTCATAGTGGATTTATGATTATTGGTCTTTATGCTTTAAAAACAAACAAACAAAAAGCTCCCTACCTTGTCTCTTGGAATTAATACTAAGCATTAGTTCAAAGATAGAAGAGTGGTGAAGCTACGTATTATTTGGGTTTAAGTAACTTGCCCAGGGTTGAACATGTAGAATGAGTCTGAGGTCAAATTTGAATCCAAGACCTCCCATCTGGAGGCCTGACTCTATCCAGTGAGTCACCTAAATGATTCTCTTTATTATTTTTCTTCAAAATGTGGTGCTCCCAGTTTGTGAGGGATAAAGGAAAGTGAATGAATGATTTGGACTAGCTACAGACAGAACTGCTCTTTCTGATAGTCTCAGGAAATTACAGAAACTCAACTGATTCATTCATTCAATGATTTTAATCCACTCAAACAAGCTTTCATTAAATACTTACATGCAAGGCAATATGCTAGGCCATGGGAATGAGAAGAGAAAATAAAGAGTTTTTGCGCACAGTACACTTACATTTTATCAGAGGAAAACAACAGTTAAGCCAGCAGTATGCATATATAACATTTGGTGTACTCACCACATTATTAACCTTATATTCCAAAGAGGTCAAAGGCTGAGGGGAAGGACTCATATATACAAAAGTATTTATTTTTTATTATATTTGCTGGCATTTTGGGAGTATTATGAATATAATATAATATAATTGCACTGTAAGAAATGACAAACATGGAGCATTCAGAGAAACTTGAGAAGATTAGTGTGAACTGATACAGTGAAACAAATTAAATTAGGACAATTTTATATGATAACGACAGTAATCTAAAGAAAAATAGAATTAATAGGCTTCAGAAATCTGATCAATACAGTGATTCAACTTGATTTAAGAAGACTAATGATAAAGTGTGTTTCTTTCTCTTGGTAAAGAAGTGATGAGTTGAGTACACAATAATACATACATCTTTGGTATTGCCAATATATTAATTTGTTTTTCTTGACTAAACCTATTTCTTACAAGGGAGAATGGGGGAAAGGTTGTGAATCAGTATAAAATGGCAAGTATTTTTTTGAAAAAGAAAGAAAAGATCATCATAAAGATAAAAATACACAGAAGAAAGCAAAAAAGATGTCAGTGTATACCAACAGGACTTTTTTTTTTTTACTATTTATTACATTTAATATGTACTTTTAGAAACTCTAAGTAAACAAAGGTTCATGATTGCATTTATGATCTCTTTCTTTGTTCTCATGAATTGGAATGCTCATGTTTATTGATAATTGTTACATTCATTATTTAAAAAATTAAAATAAAGAATAAGACAGTGAGGTGCAATGGGAAGTGTGGACTTTAATCATAGGAACTGGGATTCAAAACCCAGTTGTTTTTGTTCAGTCATGTCTGATTCTTCAAGACGAGTTCTTGAAGAGATACACTAGAGTGGTTTGTCATTTCCTTCTTTAGTGTATTAAGGCAGAGATTAAGTGACTTTTCTAATGTCACATAGCTAGTAAGTGTCTGAGACTGAATTTGAATTCAGGTATTCCTAACTCTAGACCCATAACTCTGTCTACCATGTCACCTGGCTGCCTTCAAATTCCAGTGCTATCATTTGTCATTTATGTGACCTTGGGCAGATCCTTTAACTTCTCTGAACTTCAGTTTCCTCATCTGTAAAATGAAAGAGTTGGAGAGTATAGACAAGATCCCAAAGTGCTAAAATTATATAGAGGAAGTCAGCTGAAGAAGAATGAAAAGTTCTTAAAAATTATTATCTTAATGATACCTCTCTAATGGAACTGACATAGATCTAGAGAGAATTAAATGATTAGATTAAATTTTTTAAAAGTTCTGATCCCTGAGGAGGAACATAATAGAGTGGATGGCACTCAAATAAGATAAGATAAAATGATATAAATAGAATTTAAATAGCCCTTTAAGGTTGTAAAATGCTTTACAAATATTATTGCATTTTGTCCTCACAATAATTCCAAGAAGTAGATGTTATTTTTATCTTTATATTCTATCTAAGGAAGATGAAACTGATAATGACTTACCCAGGGTCATACAACTAACAAGCATCCAAGACAGGGTTTCTGGTCTTCTTGATTCCAACTCCAATGTTCTTTCAACTGTATCACTTAGCTTTCTCTAACAGTAGTGTCAGCATCCCTAAAGCTCAGAATGAGGCAGGTTTACTGTTGTTCAGTTGTAGCAACCCTTTGTAATCTCATGAATGATACTGTGCATAAGATTTTCTTGGCAAAGATACTGTAGTAGTTTTCCATTTCCGTCTTCAGATTTGCAATTTCCTTCTCTACAAAGATAATTAAAATGATTTTAAGATGTATGGATGCGGAGGGAAACAAAATCAAAGATGGACAGAGCATGGCAAACATGTTGTTTTGGATAGGTGAAATGTTGAAAATAGACAATAGGCAGAACTAAACTCAATTTTGTTTTTGTTTTCTTTTTTGTTTTCTCTGGGGAGAAAAGTCTCTACCCTGGGAAGGGTTGGGCAAAAATAGCAGGGAGATGGAACCCAACATAAGAGATTATATGAACACACTCAAAAAGTTCAAGGCACCCAGTTTGGATAAACTACATACATACCAGGATCCTAAAATACTGCCCTATATAGTTCCTGAGCTAATGTTAGTGTGAATACTCATGGAGTATTCCATGGTAAAATGGTAAAAACCAGATGATTCAAGATGGGGCAAATATTTCAGTTTTCAGAAGAGGGATAAAGCTGGTCTTCAAATTATGAACTGATGAATTAGACTTCAATTTCCCCCCAAATTCTAATATATTATTAAAGGGGTGGTTTGTAGAAGAACATTATAACAGCAATATTCTATAACCATCAACTGTGAAAGACATAATGATTCTCAGCAATACAATGATCTAGGACAATTGTGAAGGACTTTAAAGAATGCCATCCACAAAGAACTCTTGGAATCAGAATTCAGATCAAATCATATTATTTTTCACTTTGGTTTATTTATGTTTTTATTTGGGGCTTTTGGTTTTATATGAGTATTCTCTTGTAACAATATATAATATGGAAATATGTTTTGCCTGATAATGCACGTATAACCCAGATCTAATGGTTTATATCTTGGGGAGGAGAGAGGTGTGAGATTTAAAATAGTGAAGCCCATAAACTGTAGTGAGTTAAAATGGTGGAAGATATAAATTGTGATAGATATAAGAGAGGGTGAGTAAATTTGACCTCAGAAAATATGTTTCACTACAGTGTCTTGGTTTTAAATCAAATATAAGATGGTTGCCAGGGAAATATTCCCAATTATTCAAATACCCAAGTCAACTGGGTTTTATAGAGATTTTAATTAATACAAATGTGGAATTAAAGAAAAGAGAGAGAGAAAAAGGAAATAAGTATGAAGGGCCTTAAGCCAACATGACCTAGACCTGAGTCTTAAGAGAGAGAGATCAGTCAGTCAGTCTTTTAACACTCACCACAAGGTCTGCCTAAGCAAGGATTCTAGTGACACCAGGCCAGCTTCATCTCAGCTGACTTCACCAGAGAGCCTTCCAGCCAGAGACTGTTCCAAAGGGCCTCTCTCCAGAGCCTCCAGAGGGACAGAGTCCCCTTAGAGGAGCTCCAGGGAGACCTCCTTAGAGATTGTCCTCCAAGAGCTTCCCTTCTCCAGAGCCTCTCTCAAGAGATTCTTCCTAAGCGATCCTCATCAGAGATCCTCCAAAAGGATTTCTCCAAAAGGATATCTCCTCAAGAGATTCTGCTTTTTCTTATATAGGGGTTTTTCTCCCATGTCACCTCCCCTAAGTCCCTACATCTACCAATCACTGTAGACGCTTTCCAAAGGACTGCCCATCTAAATTCCTGCTAAGTCGACCAATCTCCTCAGTAAGTCTGAATGAGAGAAAACACAGCTGAGTCAACTAATCTCATCAAGAGAAAACTTGCCCAACCCTTTTAGGTACCTAGCATCCCATTGTATCAATTTTAAAAACAGACCTGGCTCAAAGAACTCCTTGCCTTATTATAAGCATGGGTCCAAGTACTTTCATTGTTTAGCAAGGAGTTTTCTCTCCTAAAGCAGTCTTAAGTATGGTTGGAGTAGAGGTCCTCCCATTTCTGATCCTGGCGAGTTCTCACATCAAAATGGGGAATGTTTCTCAGTAGGGAATTTGTTCCAATTAAGAATTCCCCGATGGGGAAATTTTTAACATTCACAAGTCTGAGAGATTTCAAGATTTACAGAGGGAAGGGAGGAAGGGAGACAATTTGGATCTCATAACTTCAAAAAATGTATGTGGAAAATTATTACACATAATTGTGAAAATAAAATATCTTTCATAAACATAAAGGAGTGGTTTGCAATATCTGGAAATAGAACTATTATTTACTAAGAACTAGCATGACATTAAAAAAACATAACATGGCTGACTATCCTTATTGATTTTTCTTGACTAGAGTTACTCGATAGGCAGATTAGACTAATTTTGTAGCTAGAGTTTCCCTATAATATAGCAGATATTTTGACAGTTTCTCAATTTCCCACAAGCTGTACTTTCAGTTTCAACATCACTTCCCCCACACCACCCCCCACCCAAAAAATTCACCATCACTGAAATTCATCATTACTGAGATTTCATCAGCTTTGGTCCTCATACCTCATCAGGACCCTCAGTTGCTTCTGTCCCTCAGATTGGAGGTCAGAGTACTCCCCTCTCCTGTTTTTAGCTTCCTTTTGTATTCAGTCTTCCTGCATTAAATTTTAAGGGCCTTGAGGGCAGGGGCTGTCTTTGGTTACCTAATTTGTTCCCCCAGCCCTTAGCACAGGGTTTTGCACATAGTAGGTGCTTAATAAATGTTAATAGTATTATATTGTGTATTATATTATACTATCCAATGGATAATGTGGAGAGATATGCTATAGATTATAGTTCAGATCATTGGAATTAGAATTGGTTGAATTTTCAGATCTAGAGAGTGGTGATTAATGAATTGATCTGTCTTAAGGTAGTTCATTAGTAGAATACCTCAAAGACCTGTATTGGCTCCCATGCTGTTCAAATTTTTTAAAAATAACAAATGATGGAATTGATAACATGCTTCTCAAACCTGACCATAACATGAAACTGAAATAGACTGGTACCATGTTGAATTGAGATACACTGTTAAAAAGAGTTCAACTGATTCGATTAAAATGAAATTTAGCAGAAATTAATGTGAAGTTCTCTATTTGGGTTCCAAAAGTTAACTGTATGATAATGGGGGGAGCATCACTAGAAAACAGTTTGTATGAGAATTACCTAAAGTGTTATTTTACCATAAGCTCACTTTGAGTCAAATCTGTAATATGGCAGCCAAAAAAGCTAATGTAATCAGGCTACATAGTCTCAGAATACAGCTAGGTTGCTCAGTGGATAGAGAGCTAGGCTTGGAATTAGAACGACCTAAGTTTAAATCTGACCTCAGACACTAACCATCTCTGTGTGTCTGTGCCTTAATCAGTTTGAGAAGGAAACAGCAAACCGCTCCAGTATTTTTGCCAAGAAAACCCCAATGAAGTAACAAAAACAATGTTGCACATAACTAAACAAGTCTCAGAATGAGTTGATTTGATCATATCTAAAGCATTGTTTTCAGTCCTGGGCACCACTTTTTAGGAATTGATAACTAGAGTGGGTCTGAAAGAGGGCAGCCAGGATAGTCAGGATAGTGAGGAGATCAAAGACCTTATCATATGAGAATCAGATAAAATAAGAAAGCCTCAAAGGGGGTTACTACTGAACAAGAACAACACAAGTAGAATGGATTTCTTTGAGTGAAAGAATGATTCTCCTTCCTTGACGGTCCATAAACAGGCACTGGATTCTTTAGATTTTTCATGTCTAGGTATGGGGTAGACTAGACGATATGGCATGTCTTCCATGTCTGAGGTTCTGTGATTCTGAGCTGTCAAGGGAAAATATCCAACTCAAAGAGAGGATTTTCGAAAGTGTCAAAAGCTACAGATGATAGACAGGATCATCAAATTTAGATCCTAAGAAAATTGTAGTGATGATCCAGGCCAACCCCCTAATTTAAATCAATAAGTATATGTAAGATATATATGTATACATATATTGAATATACATTACATAGTGCATATTATATGAGAGGAGAAGTGGAGAGACAGAGAGAGGAGAGGAGACAGAGACAGAGAGAGAGAGGAGAGACAGAGAGAGGGAGAGACAGACAGAGAGAGAGAGGAGAGACAGAGAGAGGGAGAGACAGACAGAGAGAGAGAGGAGAGACAGAGAGAGAGAAAAGAGAGAGAGAGAGAGAGAGAGAGAGAGAGAGAGAGAGAGAGAGAGAGAGAGAGAGAGAGAGAGAGAGAGAGAGAGAGAGAGAGAGGAGGGAGATAATTTCAGAGGAGGGAACACAAGAGCCAATTGGGCAAGACCTTTTGCTTGAAGGTGACATTAAGATCAGAAGGAAGCTGAGGCAACTCATTGGTGAGGAGGGCAAGCTTTTGGGACATGAAGGATAGAGAGTACAAAGGTTTTGATACAGGAGGAGAAGCTACATAGCTATTAAATTTAGCCACAAACTATTACTGTAGCTGAGTAAAATGAGGCAAAGATCAGGCATGAATCATGGCATCAGCTCCCAATCCATGCTCTTAGGAGGACTATTCCAATACCACAGCCTTACAGATGGGGGAGGCAGGATTATGCAGTGAAAAGATCACTAACTTCTAGCAAGAAGACATGGGTTTGAATCCAGGCTCTTAATAGTTAGTGGTTTTAAGAAAGTCACTTGGGATAGTTTCTCTTCAGTAAATTGAAAGACAGTTGATCTCTAAGGTCTGTTCTGACTCTAAAATTCTAGGATTCTTGGACTTTCAAACCAAATTATAAAGAAGGCCAGTGTTCTCCAGTAGTACTATCCAAATACATTTCCCCCCCTTGTCTTTTGCCAATCAATCTAATCAATTAATCAACTTGCCTTTATTAAGCACTTACTGTGTGCCAGGTAAGATGCAGTATGGAGTAGAGAGCTGATCTCAAAGTCAGGATGACCTTATTTCAAATAGCACCTTTAATATATATTAGCTTCATCACTTTTGGCAAGTCAATTTCTCAAAGTTTCATTCAGTTTTCTTTAATCTTTTACCTTCTGTCTTTGAATCAATATTGATTCCTAGATAGAAAAACAGTAAGGGATAGGCAACTGGGGTTAAGTGACTTGCCCAGGGTCACACAGCTAGGAAGTATCTGAACCCAGGACCTCCCATCTTTAGACCTGGCTGTCTATCCACTGAGGCACCTAGTTATCCCTAATCTCTCAGTGTTTATAGGTAATCATTTAATGCTATATGTTTTAAAGAAGGTACTGGCTTCAATTGGCGTGAATAAGTGAAGAAGAACATTTATGAAGCATTCCATGCCAAGCAATGTGCTAAGCCGTGGTAATACAAATACAAAAGCAAATCCCTGACCTTAAGTCTATTAGGAGGATCTAAATAAATAGTAGTTTCCTCTTCTAAGAGATCCCTATAACAATGAAATCAGAGGTCTAGTCCCTCTTCCTATCTCTATCCAAATGACCAATAACTAAATTATAATTCCTTTCAGATGCTTGAGTTTTGTTGTTTGGTTGTTTTCAGTGGTGTCTGGCTCTTTGTGATCCCATTTGGGGTATTCTTAGGCAACAATACCAGAGTGGTTTGCTGATTCCTTCTTCAGCTCATTTGACAAATGAAGAAACTGAGGCAAACAGTCTTCATACATCTAGGAGTGTCTGAGGGCAGATTTGAACTCAGGTCTTCTTGACTCAGGCCCAGCACACCATCTACTATAGCACTTAGCTGCCCCTCCCTAACTATTCATAAAGACAATTTAAAACTATGTTATTAGGAAGGTAGGATGTTAAAAAATACTCTACTAGCCAAGACTAGTAAAAAAGGAACCACAATCTCTGGCTCAATAAAGCCATTATGGGATAGTAAGATCTTTTGTATAGGGAAACATATAATCTTGCCAGAGTTTGAACATTATTTATATACTTGCTATAGGATTCATGATCAGGGAAAACATTCCCTTTAGATGTTTTATTCAAAATCAGCCCCCCAGGGTAGAATGTTGTTTGTTTATGAATCTTCCACAGTGGACTATTTTTTTTAAATGGGAAAAAAAAGATATATAAAGCTTTTTTGTTGTTGTTCTGCTCCTCATCTCCAATTCCACAACCTCCCTCCCCCTTAGAATTTTAACTTCTGTTCAAAAGGATCTTCTCCTTTTCTCATTCAAAGGTCAGACTTTTTCTCCCTGCAAAGGCCAGTCAGACTTCTTTTTCCTAGTTGGGCAGGGAGCAGTCAAGCCCTTCTGCTGCCTGTTTCTGGGATAATGTGTCCCTGGTCAAGAAGAAAATTTAGTTTTTGTTTTTGGTGGGTTCGATTTTCTTTTAGCTCATGCTAGGAGCATGAACTGCATTCTTTTCTCTTTAGTTTACTTGAGAACAAAAGTTCTGTCAGAAATAGTCCTGAAACCACCTGAGCCATTCTTTCATATCTTGAAAAAAATAGTTTATGGGGACACTGAAAGACATTGATGTTATCTTTTTAATATTCTGAGGAATAATCCTATTAGACAAGAAACAAGGGAAACTGTTATGCCCACAAGGCAGAATTATCCCAAACTGATTGAGAGAGATCAGATTACTCAGCAAAACCCTGGGTTGTGTGTTGGTTCTATCTCTCCATCAAGGGCTTGGTGAATGAGCAATATTTGTGGATTCTGCACATCTCTCTTAGCAAACTTTGTTCTATGGAATTAGATACAACTTTGACAAATTAGAGCCGTCCCTCGCCTTTGCCTCACTGTCCCCTTGCAGTATAGTTCCCTGATTGTGCCCTGGCCTTCTGAAGTCTTGGCGTGTCATACCTGTCAAAAGCAGCCCTTCCACAAGACTACACTTTTTAATAAGCCACTCTGTCAGCACTGGGTTCCTTGGGTCTTCCAACCTCTCCTTAATCCTTGGGACGTGCTGACTTTCCTTGCTATGTCTTTTGTGGAAGAAGTCCTGGCCAAGAGAAAGAACTATGTCTCTATTTATTGGGCAACAAAATTAACCTTTGAGATTAATTGTAAAATAGAATGGGATCCCATTTTAGCCTTTGAGTACAAGAGGTAGAGATTATCACATGAGCACTCATATATGAGTGCTTGCCCAACAAATACAATCACAACTTCTCATTTTTTTCCTGCCGCTCCTTCTGATCCTTAGCAGCCATTGTTCTGCCTTCCCCAGCCAAGGCTGGCAAGAAGTAACTCGTTATTTTATTTTCTTCCTTGTTGACCTACTCCTCCATCATCTACTATCCCCTGCCTCTCATATAATAGACAAAAAATATATTAATGACTAATAGCCACGCCTAAGAAAATTTGGAGAGACATTGGGTTCCTCTGCTCCTTAGGAACTCTTTGGTTCCTAACTTAGGTCAGGAGGGGAACCCTCACTAGAAAATTTTGTTTCCAGGTGCATTCACTCTTATTTGAGTTATTACAGCACGATAGCATCTTGGGGGTGGTCTCTTTCTTTCGGTAGAGATCCTGAAACCCCAGCAGGAAGGCACTAATAGGTCAAGCTTCACAAGGAGGGGGGCACTATTTTACTTAACTAAATCCTGAGGTATTTTTAAATTTTAAATTTAATATATAATAATAATAATAATAAATAAAATTTAAATTTTTAAAATTGCATACCTGATAGATTTGAAGGGCTACCAGTGTTTTTAGAATCTTGAAACAAAGTCCTAGTCACTTTGTCCTATTTATGGTTGGGAACAAAATTTATTTCCTTAGATAGAGAGAGAACCTTTTCCTTTACCTGAGGTAGCTATTTGGAAGAATCTTTTGTTCCACTCAAAGCAAGGAATGGATTGTTTTGGTGCTTGTCATTTCTTATTTACCTCCTGCTTTGTGTAAATGTAAATAAGTTATACTCAAATTTTCTCTGAATGGGTTAAACTCAAAATGATTTATTAAACAAAGCCACCTTTTCTTTCAAATTAAAACAACCCCCTACATGTGTAGAAATAACCCTTTCTGAGGGGGAATAGGAGGGAGAAAAGCCTCAGTGTAGATCCTGTTCTTGGACTCTTGGAAATGTTTCTGAAGGAAAATACCAGTTTTGAGGGTTTTCTCTTTTCTTCCATCTCCCAGTCTCAAGGACAATTTTGCACTGGTTACCAGGCTCACATAAGGCATCAGATTTCCATTAGGTGGGAACACTACCAGGGGCCAGGTCTGATACATGATTTCTTTTGTAGTCTTCACTGAAAATGCTGTGCTCAAGTCTCTGTGTTTAGCTTCTCCTATGTACCTGGCTATTTGAAGACAAAAACAAAGCAGTTTTTACCCTAAAGGAGTTTATATTCAACATGTACACAGACAGGCAAAATAAACAGAAATTATTATTTTGGATGGGGAGCCAACAATTGGGCAGGATTGGAAAAGTCTTATCTAGTAAGCCCACTCTCAAATGGATCCAGGGATTGAATCCTTGGGGTAGATGAGAGAAGAGACAAAATTCCAGAATAGGCAAATGAACAGCTTTTACAAAAGGCATGAAGGGAAGATCAATCCATCCGTCAATGTGCTTATTTATTTATTAAATATTATCTATGTGTCAGACTGGCATTGGATACAAAAGTAAACATGAAAGATATCCATACCTTAAGGAGCTTACATCCCATTAGGGAAGACATGTAATCAGTTAAGTATATACATAATATAAGGCAATTTCCAGGGGAGGACTCTACCAGTTTAGAATTTAAGTAGAACATGGAGCTTGAGCTGAATTTTGAGGGAAACAAAGGATTTTTTAAAGTAGATTTTAGAGGAGGAAGGAATACATACTAGCATGGGGGACAGGCTGTGCAAAGGCATGGAAATAAGAGATGGAGTGTTAAGTGTGAGAAATAGCAAGAAAGTCAGCCTGGTGGGACCACAGAATGTGGGAAAGGTAGGTTGGAGGGGAGACACAGAAAGCTATTTGGCTATAACCAAACAGAAGATGGAGTTCAGCAAATGTCAGATTCTGCAGAGAGACCAAGATGGAGGAAGTCCCAGAAAAGGTCATTAGATTTGCAAGTGTAGTCAAGAATAGTCATCCAATCACTTAGTGCAATGGGGATAAAATTAGGGTTTTGATGTTAAAGGATTGCTCAACTGCAAATAGGAATAACACGGAAATAGGAATGTATAACCCAGTGGAACTGCTTGTTGGCTTTGGGAGGGGGGAGGAGAAAGAGTGGGTGGGTTTGGGGGGGTGGGGAGCCTGAATCAGGTAACCATGGAAAAATATTCTAAAGAAAAGAGAAGAGAAGAGAAGAGAAGAGAAGAATTGTTATCCAAATGGGCAATGGAAAGATCACTGGACTTGGTATTAAAAAACTTATGCTCTAGTCTTTGCCATTAACTTTGTGACCTCAGACAAGTTATTTCAATTCTCTTATTCTTAATTTTTTTGTCTTTAAAATTAAATGGCTGGCCTCCAATATCTGTAAGGATCCTTCAGCTCTAAAATCCTGTAAATCTATGAAGACTTCTTGTGCACTGCCCTAATCTTCCTTTGTTGAATCAACAACGTAACTATCAAGAAAGTTGTCTTTGCTCCAAAAATACATCCTGGGAACACTGGGTCTCCTCGGAGCCATTTTGAAGTTTCACTATTTTGACTCCAAGTTTATTATCTACAGTGTTTCCTGTTTGACTGGTTGGTTTTTTAGGAATTGAGTTATTTGTTAAAGCCATTCTCATTCTTCTTGGCCTCTTGGATTTTGCTGCCTTTCATTGCATTTTATGCTGTTTTCACTTTCTACTTAAAAAAAAATAGGCAGAACAAAATAAAGCAGTGTGCCAGCATAGAGGGCTTTTTCCATTTAGGCCGTGGAAGCTGCCGTAACAATTACATAGAGGAGAAAAGGGACTTTATTGTAGGTGTAAAGTTGAGGCTACGAAAAGCAGACAAACAACCATGTCAGAGGCCTAAGAGAATGTGCTCTAGTGATCAAAGGCTCACTGGGCATGAAAAGACCTTGTGAGTTTGAATGCTGGAGTTTCACCATTACCTGCCCACCCTCCCCACCCCCTTTTCCTTCCCTCCCACCTTTCCCCTTTGGCCTTGTGCTATTTGTCTGGCTGACTTTTTAGAATGGAATTGTTGTGACTTTGGTGACTAAATCACCCTTTGTCCTTTTTAACCCCCTCTGATTTTTGTTGTTTTGCACTATATGCTGTAGATTATTTGTTCAGGTTATATTATAGCTTAACATTTGAAAGCATTTTATAAAATAAAAATAGTTCACCTTTATGTGGTGCTTTAGGATACACAAAGTGTATTGTACATATAATCTAATTTAATTTTTAAAATTAACTACTTGATATCTTTAGAAGGTAATTCTTTTATTTAACTTTATTGAATCTTTTAATAGAGCATCAATGTTGCATATCTATACAAATAACTAAATTTCCCTAGTAATTACTTACATTTAAATGAGCTATTTTAATACATTAAATTAAAAAAATTCTTTATTTATATTGTAAAAATTAATTACTAGGTATCTCATCCCTTCCTTATCCTCTCTGTACCATAGAAGGTATCACTTATAAATATATATATATATATATGTATATATATAAAGTATACCTTTCATGTTTCTATTTATCAGATCTTTCTCTGCAGATGGGCATTCACAAGATATTCTTCAAATATCAATTTGTAGCTATATATAATATTCTCTTGGTTCTACTCATTTTACTCATTAATTTATGTAGGTCTTTTTAAGTTTTAAAACAAATATATGAAATATAAACAGTATTTTAGTCACTCTCTTTAAAAATTTCTCAGTCTTTTGTCTATTCATTCTCATTTTTTTCTTTCATATGATTTCAATTAGTGGATATTCTTCTATTTCTTTTTTTTTTTTACATGATTTCAGAACATTCTATTTTTTTGGATTCCTTATACTTGTCTTCTTTGCATCATTATATTCAATTATATTAATGGACCATAATTTATTTAACCATTCCCATACTATTAGCTATTTAGATTGCTTCCAGTTTTTTGAGAGTACATGAAATGTTGCTATAAAAAGGTTTTGACATATAGGTAAGTTGTATTTGTTTGTTTGTTTTTTATAACACTTTCAGAGGACATTACCATTATCAGAATTATTGGTTCACAGGATATAATGATTTTTGTGATGTTTACTGCATATTGCCATATTGTTCTCTATCTTTCCTCTCTAGCTGTCCTTTCTTCCTAATTTTACTATTTGACGACACTAGTCTTCTCAATCACCCAGATTCACCAGCCATTCTTTATTCTTTGCCCTACCATGTCCAATCAGTTATTAAACTCTGTCCATTCTCCCTTTGTAACATCTCTCATATACTCTTCCTTTTCTCCTCTGATACTACCACTATCTTATTACAAGCCCTAATCAACTTACACCTCCACTACTGCAACTGTCTTCTATCTGCCTCAACTTTCTCTTGACTCCAGTCCATTCTCCACTTAGTGGCCAAATTGATTTACATCAAGATCATGTCGTTTACTCCCTACTTTCATTCAGTAAACTCCAGTGGTTCCCTATCACTCCCAGGTCCAAATATAAGGTTTTCTGTTGGTATTTATATTTTCATGTCCTTCGTAACCTACCCTTACACCTTTCCAGTCTTCCTAAACTTTATTTCCAACCTAAATACTCTGAGATCCACTGACATTGGCCTCCTTTCTCTTCCTCACATAAGACACTCCATCTCCTGTGCCTTTTCACTGACTGTGTCCCATGCTTAGAATTTTCTCCTCCTCATTTCCATCTTCTGAACCTCCTGGCTTCCTTTAGATGCCATCTAAAACCTCATTTTCCAAAAGGAGACCTTAACAATCTACCTTAATGATAATAATACCTCTGCCCTATTGGTTATCTCCAGCTTATTCTGTAATATACTGTTTGCACAAAATCTTTGAACTGTGAGAGTCTTGAGAATAGGGATGGTTTTATGCCTAGCTTTGTATCCCCAGTGCTCAGAACAGCATCTGGCATGTACTAGGTGTTTAACAAATGCTTGCTGATGATTGACTGATTCTACTTCCACAGGCAATGAGTGTATTTGTTTCTTTATATCCCTGACAGTATTGAGTTTTCTCATTTTAATTATTTTTGACAATTTTATTGCTGTGAAGTAGTGCCTTGATGTTGTTTGTATCTGACTCTCTTTGATTTTTAGGAAGGCTGAGCTTTTTTCAACTGATTATTAGCAATTTGTGCTTTCTCTTAAAAAAATGTTTTTAAACTGATGCCTTTTGGTTTCACATCAAATAGATTTCCAAATATATTCTCCCTCTCTCCCCTACTCAATGAGCCATCCCTTGGAGCAAAGATTTAAAAAGTAGAGGAGGGGAGAAAGCACTTCAGCCAACCGACAAACATATCAACAGTGTCGATAGTATGAGCAATATTCTATACCAACAGTACTGCCATCTCTGCAGCGCTGGGAATTATAGTATGCTCTTCTCAGAAGCCAGACTTGGTCATTATAATTATTTGTGTTTTCCCATTTGAAAATAATCTGTTCATATTCTTTTATTATTGATCTGTTGGAGACAGAGTTATCACTGTGACTTTTCAAATAGCTCATTATTTATTTTTGATGTTATGAGAGAGAATTTTCATGACAAATCACGTACTTCCTGTATAGTGCCTTAATGTCAATATAGTGTATTGCAGTATCACTCTAGATTGTATAATGATTGACTACCAGTAGGCTTTGGGTGAAGCAGCCTTTGGTGGTGTAAAGAACACTGGATATAGAATGTTATAAAGTGATGGTTTGGGTCATGATTCTGTCCTTTATTAGCTCTGTGACCTTGAGCAAATTATTTCATCTCAGTTTGCTCATTTCTAAAATGGGGATAATAATATGGTGTTGCCAGAAGAAAAAATACCTTGGAACTGAAGGAATCTTATTCAAATCCTATGTTTGCCACATACTATTTGTACAATCTTAGACAAATCAATTTCTCTGAGTCTTCATTTTCTCATCTTTAAAATGAGGGCATCAGACTAACTGGGGCAGCCAATGGTTCAGATGATAGAACACTGAGTCAGGAATCAGAAGACTCATTTTCCTGAATTCAAATCCAGCCTCAGACATTTACTGGCTATGTGACCCTGAGCAAATCACTTAATCCTGTTCGCCTTAGTTTCCTCATCTGTAAAGTGAGCTGGAGAAGGAAATTGCAAAGCATGACTCCCAAAAAGGGGTCATGAAGAGTTGGACTTGATTGAATCAACTGAACAACAGCAATCAGATTAATTGACTTCTAAGATCTCATCCATTTCTTAATGTATATCTTCTCATTTAAACCTACTCATTTGTTATAGAGAGATTTAAATATGGTCTTAATGCTTAAAATATCAAGAAAGGATATGAGTTATACAAGTATATAACCACCATTTTCAGTGTATATTCAAATAGACTTTTACATTTTTGTTCTCATTTCAATTGTATTGAAATTTGCTTCTTCTCTATCCACCACCTACATAGAAAATTCTTTTCTTCATTTGAAATTCACTTGGAGCAAATTAAGAGTGCCTTAAAAATCAGTGGAGTCTATGAAAAAAGATCAAAAGATATATGCTGAAAACGTTCATTTGGACTCCTCCAAATATGGTTAACTTTTTCTTGCTGTATAATAGGGGATAAGATGTAGGATTAGCTGCTCAGCATCATAAAAGTGCCTGGAAGGGACAAGAAGATCTTTATTTAAAACATTCTATGAGTTGATCGTCCCTTGAATGTTTATATTGTAATTTTACTTTCTTGGTAAAGAAGCTTTTCTCTTTGTAACATTAATTCAATAAATAGTGGTCAGAGTTTTTATTTTAAAGAAAAATAAGCATAGCAACCAAAAGAACAAGATGAAGTAAATAAATTATTTGAATTGTTTCTGGAAATGGTGAATAAATATGTAGAAGTATCTACTTATGTCCTCCAATTTCCATGACCAGTGTTATTAAGAATGCCCTTTGGGAAAGAAAATGGAATTTCCCCCTCCCCCCTCCAATGCAGAATCCAATAGGTTACAATAAATTTTATAAATAGCTATAGTTTATTCATCAGGAAGAAGAAATATATGAACTAATTTTATATGCCAGACTTACTGTATATAATTAAACCAAAGGAAACTACATTAAGTTAATATGGATAACTAAAGTTCAATCCACAAAAGCAAGGAAACTGAGTTAATGAAAAATCTCTGACCTCAACTCAACCTGTTGCATTAGCAGACTGAAGAAATCCAAAGTGCATTGTGTATAATAAAACATAAATATAATGATGCGAAAGGAAGTGAAAATAGAAGACCATAGAAGACCTTTGCTTTCACTTTGACCCCTGTTTTTGTGTTTTCTTAAGGCAGAAATTAAAACAAAAAATATTTCTTTTACTCAAAAGAAGATCAAATTTCTCTAGCTCTGAAATACGTTTGATGATAAACTTTGTTAATACTTACTGAGTAATACTGATTTTTCAAGTTTAAAAGAAAGTATTTTCTACTTTGATATATTTCTTTTCATATCTGATTTTGTGATGAATCACTTGAATTGTGTCAATGATATTTAATGCTTCTAGATTCTTTCGTTAAAAAACAAACATGTACCAAATAAAATGTTCTAGATATAGAATGTAAAAAATATAACATTCTTTTAAAGGGTTATTTAGAAGGCAAATCTAGGTAAACAATTCATGAAAATAAACAATTAAAAATATTTCATTTTTCTTCAACCTCTGAAAAGAAAAACAAAAGTGATGTGGTGCCTTAGTAGCCACAGATGGTCTTATAAAATAAGCCAGACCCCAACAGAGAGAGTTACAATCCATAAAAATTTATTCATTCATTCATTCATTCATTCATTCATTCATTCAAGAAGTATTTACTAAGTTCCTATTCTATGTAAAGCATTATGCTAGTAAGAGATATAAAGATAAATAAGACCAAGTATCCGATCTTATAAAAGTTATAATCTAATAAGAGGGATTATGGCACATACACATATAAAATAGCTATAATGTGGAAGAAAAATGATATAAAAGAGATTCAAACAGCTATGTGAGGTCTAAGGGGGGAAAGAGATCATTTATGACTGGTGGGATGAGGGAATGTTTCATGGAAGAGATATCTGGGCCCCAAAGGAGGGCTGAGATTTTAATAAACAGGAAGATAGCTGGTAGGAGTATTTAAAAGAGAAGCATCAGGACTACCAGGGACCACCTGTTTGGGGAGGGGAATTAAGAATGCTGGGGGCTACTACAGAGAAGAGCACAAATAAGTGCAAAGATTCTAAATCAGAAAAAGTGACTCTATATGAGAGATGGTGAGGAGATACATTTTTCCTGGAACTTAACTCAAGGAAAAGGGAATCATGTGGGAAAAGGATGGGAATGGAGTGAGATATAGAGGACCTTGAATGCTAGGCTAAAAGTTCTGGCACCTTTTACCTTTTGTTTGGTAGGTAATAGGGAGCTACTTAAGAGTGTTGAGCAGAGGAATGAGTTGATCAGATTAGGACTTTCCTTATGAGAATGCGATTAGAATGATGGCAATTGGTGAGGGTACTATTCTTAAGCTGATGTTTTTTTATTAGTCTGGGAAACAATACTTTCCAACATGGAAAGCTGAGCAGATTTCCAAGGGCCTCCCCAATCAGGTTGTCGTGTGTCTTGCTTACCACATAAAATATAAATTGTTAAGAATTCCCAGCATATCTGCCCAACACCCATGAGGGAATGATCTAATTGTTCATTTAGCCCCCATATGTTCTCTGTCATTGTGGGAGACACCATTTGGAAGGAAAAGAAAAATATTTAAGGGTTTGTTTTTCTAGTGGGAGTTTTCCCTCTGTGTCTAGTAGAATCGCTCTCCAAAGACAACAAACAAGTAATAAAAACAAAAGTCACAAAATTCATTAGAGTGTTGTGGGGGTGAAGAGGTGTACCCCTGGGGTTTGGGAAGGATACCTTTTTTTTTTAAATCCTTACCTTCCATCTTGACTCCAAGGCAGAAGAATGGTAAGGGCTAGGCAATAGGGGTCAAGTGACTTGCCCAGGGTCACACAGGGGAAGGATACCTTTTGCAAGAATGCAAGACTCCAAAACTTAGCTTAAAAATAAAAAGAGAAATTTATTAATTTAGAGAATAATGTTGAGAATGGCCAGGAGGATGGTACAGGTGGAACAGCAAGATGGAAGGCTGCTCCTTGAGAGGACAGCATGGATGTAAAGGCTATCCCACAGATGACATCAGTTCTGGGGATTTTATACTCTTTACAACATGTTATGTCATGGTGTGGACTTGACTCTAGAGTGGTAAACCCTCAGGCATTCAGTCAGGGGTTTGGTTATCTGGCTGGGGTCTGCCTGTAGACAGGGAATGACCCTCATAAGAGATTCTTTAGTTTTAGGGAACAGACAGATGTCTGAGATACAGCATGATAGAATTGAGGTGTAGCCTAGAGGTGCATCTCTCTGTCCATCTTAAATCTAAAGAAGGATCAAAGGAGGACAATCATCTCAGGGTCCTATAGGGGCCATTGGATGTTTTAGGTTCAGAGTCACGAGGATGTAAGGAGCAAAGGAATTTCACTGATAATAGTTTGCCTGAGCTTCTGGGGGTACAATGCCCATGTCAAGAATTGGAGCAATGGCACTTTCAGCAAAGTAATCACTCAAAATGTATAATTTCTTGATAAATTTACTGAATGCTGCTACTTAAAAGGCATGGATTAGAATGAATTTCCAGATTGCTGTATTTAATTATTAAAAACCCCCTTACCTTCTGCCTTAAAACCAATATTAAGTATTGGTTCCAAGGCAGAAGAGCAGTAAGGGCTAGTCAATTAGAGTCACAAAGTTAGGAAGTATCTGAAGCCACTTTTGAACCCAGAACCTCCAGTCTCTAAGACTGACTCACAAACAACTGAACCACCCAACTGCTTTAAAAGCATAAAAGAAATATTTTGATGTTTTAGGTCAATGCTGATATGACCTTAATGAAGTAACTTAAAGAGTTGATTGGCAGATAAGATTTATCCTATTAAAGATTCAGATTTTGTAGCTGAGCCGGGACAAAGTGCTTAATCTTTTTCTTATTTTCATTGAGTTTCAAAATTAGGCCAGTTAGTATCATTTTTTTACTTACTCCATAACAGTAGGGCTTATTTAATTTCTATCTACAATGTACTTTAAATAACCCAGAGATGAATAAAGAAATATCAAATCTATTGACTTATTTAGATGGCTGGTGGGTGTCATTAGGATGAAGTGTAATAGGGCAATCAGGAACATAAGGTCTAAACTGACAACACTTTGAGGAAATATTATTATTTAGTTTATTGCTTTTATGTTTTATTATAAAAGAAATCAGAAAAACAAAACTTATATGTTACTTTCTCCAACCATCCTGTGCTCTGTTCTTTTCCCTCTTTTATCCTTTCAGAGAGAAAGTAACCATAAAAGTCATGATCCATTTGATAGGATGAGTTATCACGACCAAGACAGACCAGAGAAAAGACTCCAATATGTTGGATGGGTTCTCTGTTTAAGATTTTACAGAAGGACATGAAAAAGAAGAGGAAATGGAGTATACAGATGGGTTGTGATCTGCCCTCTCCACTTCGGGGGGATTATGGATTCATTGAAATATTTGGTCTGGTCCCACCTCTCAATACTATATTTAAGGACCTTGGATATTGGAGATGCTTAATAAATGTTTCCTAAATTAAATTGAAATGGTCATACGTATTGTATCCCAAGGTGTTTTCAGAGATTAGTTGGCCTTGGGGTAAAGTTTGTTTGTTTCTTTGTTTGTTTTTTACCTTTTAGAAGTTAAATTCTTTAGTCAGGCTGCTTCAAGCACTAAAGCAATTATAGGCTAAAGAATCTTGCAACATGTATATTGATCTTGAAGCTATGTTTAGGATGTTAACCTCATACGACAAAAAATCAGAAGCACGGAAAGGAGGGAAACCAGAGGTTTTCATGTTTAACAAGAGATTTTTATAGTGGCTTTAGAATAGGGCATAAAACTGATGATCCAGTTTTTAATAAAAACATCTGTTTCTGCTCCCTGATTTTCTCATTTAACAAGACTCTTTGCAATAGAATTGAGTCACACTTAGAAATGTGTGATGGCAGCCACTTTGTCTCAAATTCTCCCAGAAGGTAGAAGCCCTTATAGTGGGAAAATAGTTAATTGCCTAATGGGAGAGGCACATTGGATCTGGATCCAGAAGACCCGGGTTCAAGACCCAGTTCTGTCACTTACTGCCTGTGTAACCTGAGGCAAGTGACATCATTTCTTAGGGCCTCAGTTTGCTAATCTGTAAAATGCAGGGCCATGGTGGAGTTGAAAGAGTGCTTAGTTTGGTGTCAAAGAATCTGGGTTTGACTCCTGACTTCATTCCTCACTCCCTGTGTGACCTTAGGCAAATCACTTACCCTCCTCTGCAAATAGAGGGGGTTGGACCACTTGTCTTCTGAGGTCTCTTCCATTTCTAAATCTGCAACATGAAGATTTACATGGTAACCTGGATACAATAAATCCAATCTCTATAACTCTATGATATCTAGGCCAGGGGCTGATGGAATGGTTGAAGATACTTTTTGAGATAAGAAGCAATGCAGAATGGGCAACAGTGGTGTTTTGGAGAAATGGATTCAGAACCATGAATTAATTTTTTAATTTTCATTTAAGATTGGACTGAGTCAATATCCTTCCCAAATCCACAGCATGCAGATTTAATATTCTGCTTGATTCTTTTTCTTTAGAAGGTGATTCTATCACCTTGTGGTATCCTGATCTCAGATGATTTGATAAAAATGATATCCTAGTTGGAGACAAGCAGAGACTTGGTAACAGGAGGAGTTCTACATGAACTTGAGACTAGTTGGCAGCTGTATATTGGGCTCATTTGATATGGGTGCAGGGGAGAAATTTGACTATGCACGTACTTAGCAGATGTTTATCGGGCTTCATAATGGGAATGTTGCAAAAATCTTCAAAGGAGGCTTTCTCCCCCCCCCTCCTCCTGGATGTGATGTTTAATGAAATATGTTAGGGTTTTTTTCCCCCTTATAAAAACCCATAAAAACATCCTAGTTGACATGCAATGTTGTGACAAGCCATCTCAGATTGTGTCAATCATATTGCGTTATGTTACATTAAGTGACATACTGTAATGTGATTGATACAACATGGGATGACACATCATAATGCAAAATATCATCTGGAAAATTTAGAAAAACAACAGAAGACTCGAAGCGTCTTGTATCCTCTGGCTCTACGTAGAGGAAGAAAAAAGCGATGCTCTTTTTGATGAGGCTGGCTACTTGAGAAAGGCTTCCAGCTATGTCTGAATGTCTACCTGCAGTTTTTCATGGTCACGTTTTTAAAATGCTCTCCTTCTTCAGAGACTGATGAGTTTGGCTGAGTCTGAATTGCATTTCCCTGATCCTTTGGCATATGAATAATAATTAGTATGTCTGTACCATACAAAGAGGGCAATGAACACTAACTTCTATGGACCTTGGGAAGTTTGAGGTAAGAGAATGTGCCCTTTTTTCCTCGTCCTTCTCTGGCTTGGAGTCTTCAGCTGGTGCTCCTTTTGTCTCTTGGGCAGAAGGGAGACCACACATTTTTTTATGAGTGAAATGGGCCTTCATCCTTATTCATTTTTTAGTTTGCATCACTGCATATGCTAAAACTAGAATGTTGTCACATACAACGAAACTTTTCTTATTTATTTAAGAATTCTAAAACCAATTGTTTTGTCCTAGGCATCATACTTGGGTCTAGAGGTGCAAAGACAAAGAAAACATTCCCTGACCTCAAGGAGTTTACATTTATTTATTTTTATTTATTTTTAACCCCTTACCTTCCATCTTGGAGTTAATACTGTGTATTGGCTCCAAGGCAGAAGAGTGGTAAGGGCTAGGCAATGGGGGTCAAGTGACTTGCCCAGGATCACACAGCTGGGAAGTGTCAGAGGCCAGATTTGAACCTAGGACCTCCTGTCTCTAGACCTGACTCTCAATCCACTGAGTCACCCAGCTGCCCCAGAGTTTACATTTATGGAATAAAAACTTGAACAAAGATAAACAAACACAATGTAATCACACAAAAGAGGGTTGATCACTGAAAGTCTCTTCTGTCGATTTAATGAAACCATCTTTCCCTCTATAGAGTCTGGACATGCTCATTGGTATCTTGTTAAGAGGTGAAGAAATGTTTCAGACGTTCTTAAAAAATTCCTTTTTCCTTACACTGTTTTATTAGAAACCTTTTTGAACTGTCTCAGCCCATTTCCCCCCTGTACTAAGTATAGCACATACAGTAAGACTAACTGAATCTTTCATGACCAAGAGAGATTAAGATGTTTGGCTGAATCTGCACCAACCCCATGATAAACTATAGATGTGTTTTATGGTTAACATTTTTTTGTCTAATTTATAGTATAGTACAGCCTTACTATAACCTTTTATCTATTTTCAAAACCCTTACCTTCTGTCTTAGAATCAATACTATCAGTTCCAAGGCAGAAGAGCAACAAGGGTAGGTAATTGGGGTTAGGTGACTTGCCCAGGGTCACAGAGGTAGGAAGTATCTGAGACCAGATTTGAAAGAAGGTCCTCTGGTGTCTAGATCTGCCTTTCCATTCACTGAGCCATCTGGCTGCTCTTCATTATAAAAATGATTTGCTTCTTCCTCCTAAAAATGAAGTACAGAGAAAAATCCCTGTTTAGTTTAGGTTCTGATTAGTTGGGTTCTAGTTACTGAAATGATCACTCATCTTAGATTTCTACCCTATCAAATGAAATTACGTGTCAAGTTAAATACCTTCATAAATATTAGCTACTAGCTACTACTCTATCTCCCCTATGCCCTAAATATAAATGTTCTAAAGATTCAGAGAAGGGAGGAAATAAGTGTGGGTTGGAATAAACAAAGAAGGTCTCCTGGAGGAATTAATGCATTTTTTGTTCCTGAAGAAGACAAAAAAGTTCTGAGGAAGAGTCATAGTTATTGACTTTACTAACAGGCTAGTCTATCCCCCCTCCATTTTACAGATAAGGAAACTGATGTCTAGAGGAGGTAAATGACTTGGCCAAGACCATACATTAGAAGTAGGATGACAACAAAGCTCCCTTGACTCTCACACTAATATACTTTCCTCGAGTGTACCACCACAAGACATGGTCTACTGATTTTTTCCCTATAATCATCATCAAACCTTTCAAGGGCAAGTTTACCTACATAATAATGTGAAGTTAGGCCATAGAGAACCAATAATCTCTCTCTGAATCAAGCTAGAAAAGAAGATTCTAGTCCCCATTCCTCTGACCAAGGCAGCAAGACCATTCACTTGTATTCAACATTTTCTTCTTTGTTCAATATCTTGTTGTCTCATAGAGTAATTTTATAAATCAAAAGTGTCTTTTTCAATTTTCGTTGTGGCCACATTGGCATTCTTTTGAACGGAGTTCAATTATAGTGATGGCATATATTACTTTGAATCATTTTACAGTCCAATCAATACACATATCTTCATAATAAATATTGATGCTACCTCAATACTTAACACTAGTGTCCCCCATGTCCATGAAGTATACTATGACCAAAGCAGCTCTGCACAGTTAATATGTGCTTTATATTCCCACAGGAATCTGATGGCTGTGCTCATTGATTCTCCTAGGGAAAAAATAGCTGTATGAAATAAGATGACCAGATAGAGCCCAAGAAGTCTCTGGTACAGCTCAACTGCTTGGAAGTTTAAAGAATTTGCATCCTACTGAATTCTCATCTCAAGTAATCTGACTTAGATGACAGGCATCTTTCTTACCTGCCTTTTTTTTTTTTATTAGAACAGCCTACTAAAAGGAGCATTTTTCACTTAAGACAGGAGACAGAAGAAATGCAGAAACTTACAACTTCTTCCATACTAAGGCAGCCTGGGAAGGGGGAGTTAGAAAATTCTTCTTGGCTTTCCTAAGTGACTTTATAAGCCTCCTCATAATTCTTATTCATTAATTAGGATCCCATTTAAAGGTCTGTGATCTATTTGTTCACTTTCAAATGAGGCACATTGCTTTGATTAAAGCCAACAATGATCTTGAGCAAAGGATGATGTATTTGAATTTCTAGAAATGTTCCTCATTTTTTATCAAGGACTCAGGCTGGCACTTGCCTTCTGATCCAGCACAGGCTCTCACTTTACTCACTGTAAAACTTTGCAAAGTAAAATTAGAACCCTACTTTATCCATTTGATGCATGTATATATATGTAAATGCATATATAGAGATTATACATATATATATATATACATACATACATCCACTCACAAATAGGGATGTTTGTTTCATTGCCTATAACCACAGGAATTACTATCAGAACTATTTATTAAATATATACAGTGTTCTGGGAATTTTGCTAGGGATACCAAGACAGAAAGAAGACAAAAAGTCTCTGCTCTCAATGTTATTGCATTTCTTTGGAAATGCAACATTTAACCAGATAAGTAAATAAAGTAAATTTAAGAAAGAAGAGAGTGCCAACAACTAAGTGTATCACGAAAGGCTTTTTAAGGAAATGGTACTTGGGTTAAGCCTCAAAGGAAAAAATGTGTTTTCTGAGGCAGATGTCAGAAAAGAGTATATTCTAGATGTGGAGGACAGCCTGTGCAACAACAAGGAGGCTGGTAAGGAATATCAGTTATAGGAAAGAGCAAGAAGTCTGGTTTGGATGAAATGAAGAGAGCACAAAGGGAAGTCATGAAAAACAAGTCTAGAAAGATAGACAAAGAGCCTGACTGTAAAATGACATCCTGAGAAGTTTGCTTTTTGCTTAGCAGAAATGAAGATTTAGCAGCTCAAAGGGCACAAAGGATAGAGGACCAGACTGGAGTCAAGAAGACCTAAATTCAAATCCAAATTACTGTGTGACCCTGGTAAAGTCACTTATACCTGCCTGCCTCAGTATCCTCTTCTCAAAATTAGCTGGAGAAGGAAATGGCAAATCACTTCAATATTGCTGCCAAGAAAACCCCAAATGGGTCACGAAGGATTAGACACAACTGAAAAGTGACCGAACAACAAAGAGTTGCAGAAGAGTTCTAAATTGGGGAGTAGCATGACTAGAACCATGTTTAAGAAAGATTATTTTGAGTGTGGAGAATCAACTGGAAAAAGACAAGCATTGAAGCAGAGAGACTAGTTAGGAGGCTAGGTGAGAAGTGGTGAGACCTGAACTTGCATGGCAGCCTTGCGAGGGAAGAGAAGGGAACAGAGGAAAGAGCCCATTGTTAAATTTTTAGTGTGAACATTTATTTATACCTGAGAACTCAGCACTGGCTATAAACCAGAGTTAGATTTATTATTTTTCTAAAATGTTTAGAATTAGGAAAGTATTAATAATGCAGATTAAATTTAAAAGTGTGTGTATAAATATTTCTCCTCCTAGATAACCCAGTTGTTAAACATTATCAGAGCACAACTTTATTGCTCTATAAATATTGGTTGAGCTCCCCCAGTGTGCAGACGAAAGCTAGGGGAATGAAGTCATGCCCAGACTAGAGGTCTGGTGACTGATGATATTTGGCATTTATGTAATACTTTTAGGTGTGCAAGTGCTTTATATTCATTATTGTATTTTAGCTGCACAATACCCCTGGATATTTGGGAGATCAAATCTGAGACCTGGCAACTGATAGTATACGGGTGATTGAATGCTGCACTGAAAGAGGAGGGAAAAGTTAATTAAATATCTAAAAACTCTGAGCTTATACACCAGGGTTACGAGAAGGACAATAATAGCCTTAATAGGCATAGGTTGATCTGGAGATAGAGAAGGTTTAATGCAGAGATAATCAGTCCTCTTTTGAAAATGCTGAATTTGGGATGTTTATTAAATAGTTAAAGATGTTCATCAGATGGTGATGCAGAAATGGAAATTCTTTTTGCAGAATTTATTTCTACCTTTTTAAAATATCTTCTTTTAATCTGTTAAATTATGAGTCATTTCCACATTAGTCTGTGATGTTTATAATCATCAAAATTGTTGAATTTCTAGTTACTTTTCAGATTTTAGACAGGCAAGCTATAAGACTATAGATTGGATTAAAGAAAAAAAAATTCCACGTCCATCCCTCATTGGTGAGTGTCAGTGTCAGGAATTTTCTAAAGAAATGTAGAACCACATTTGAAATATTAGCAATGTATTTTCCTAGGCTCAAAAGTGTACTTTGGCCTTGTTTATTTTAAATCATGGACCAGCTCTGAAAAGCAAACTAGTTTTGTGATTACCATAGAAAGCGATTTCACTTTGGTTTGATTGTATGACTTCATCCGGGTAGGGCAGAGGTTTCATGTGTTTCATAATACTTCAGAAAATAGAATTGGGAAATATTTAACAAAATAAATTAAAATACAATAGAACATCAATAATGTCAATGTATGGTTTTCTAAGTGAAAATGCATTCCTAAGGACTATTACTTAAGTATGTTCTCAGGGCCACCAAATATTCCCTGTGTGGAAAATCTCCATTGATGTAGACGAATGAAGACTGGCAAGCCATGTGTGTCTTCTAGTCTAAGACTGCTGGTTAAGAGTCTTGAGAGGCTAACCAACTTGCCTAGAGTCACATAGTATATAGTACCACATTCCCTCTCACACGTTCTCTTATTATTTCACTTGGCTCCGGAAAGGTAAATAAACATTGCTGAGTGTCAGAAGATTTTAATGGACCCGATTGGAGCCCCGGGTTCTTCAAGAAGGATTCTATGTCATTTTATTTACATACAAACATTTGCATTTGTAACTGAATATCATGAGGCACAGACTGAGGAAAGTGGAGGAAGAATGGGCTGTATATGAGGGAATGTGTATTGCATGCTGGAACATTATCAATTCCAGGATCAGTAATCTGTTCTGAGAAAATTACATTGCATCTGTCAATAGACATAATAATTCAGTGCCTGCGATTTGATAATGGATAATCACACAAATTCAGGAAGCTGGACCATATGTGATTCGAGTTTTCTATTCCCTTATTCACCTTAATTTTCTAGATGAGTAAAATTATCTAGTCCTGGAAACAGAGAAGTATAAATAGAAACAGAGGATGTTGGAGCTTAATTTTTCTGTGATATTTCTCACTGGACAGGCAAGTATCATGCTCTGTTTAATGAATGACCTTGCAATGGATGTAAAATGGAATGTATTTGGAAAGAGTCATAGACCTGGTGGATATAAGTAATGAAAGAGCTTTAAAATATTACAGAAATAACAGCTGAGGCAATTAAGCATTCTTGAATTAGGAGAAGAGAGTACCTAAATGCTCTCTAGAGAAGATATGATTAAGAGAGAGTAAAAGCGAGATACAGAGAGAAACAGAGATACTTTACCTTATAGCAATAAGGATGTATGGAACATACCAGGAAATTCTGATTCTCATGGTCTGGGATATGAAGATATAATAATATATGAAGAAATTCTGACTCTTAGAGGTTGGGGATGAGAAGTAACTAACGTCCTCATCTTGTACACCCCACCAAATGTTTTCTTTTTGCTTTTAATTTTTATATCACTTTCATATTATCCATTATAGCACCAGAAGCTTAGAATTGAACCCTCTCTTGTAATAAAGAAAAACTGTTCATCAGATATAAATGATACAATGAATGAAGCTGATAACATATATAACCTTCTGCCAGTAGTCATTATTAGTTTCATTGGTTATCACAATTATTTTAAGGTTAATTTCCTTCCAGTATTTTTTAAATTTTACGTCATAGCTTTTGTAGATGTTGCTCTTTGATTTGTATTTAAGTTTGTATCAATTTATATAAATTTCACATTTTTCTGAATTATGCGCATTTATTTTAATTGTATAAAATTGCTCCACTAAATTTTTTTAGCTGTTTCCCAAGGTTCACCCACCTTGCTCCCATTTTGTTGTTACTACAAAAAAAAATACTGCAATATATTTATCTAGCAAACCATTTTTTTCTTTCTTTTTGTTCTTTTTAACCACCTTTAAGAATAGTCATTGAATACATAGTTAAGCAGGTTCAGGGATGTATGGAATATGCAAGGAAGGAGTATGGAAAAGTCTAGGAATGTGCTGGTGAAGACATGGCATGCATGCCCCAGTGTGCTGCTCTGTTCCCCCTCTCTGCTGTACCTGAGGACTCTTTTTGCATGCTCTGACTCTCTGTCCAGCAGACCAGTGCAAGCACTTTCTTCCTCCAGTACTTCCTCCTCTGACCAGGCTTGAAGATGAAATTTGGGCACATGATCTCTAAAAGGTTCTCCAACACTGGTCTCAGATATCTTTCAAAGATCCTTTAGCCATCTTACTCTGATACAATTTCTATTTTTATTGGAAATATTCTTTAATATGGTTACTATGCGATTTCTCCAGAGATTATTGGGAGGGAGATAAGTCTTGGCTGTTAAAGAATGATTGTTTTGATTTTTAACATTCAAAGATGGGTAGAGGTGAAAAGAGTCAATGGTATATAATGGAATAATCATAGTTAATTTTGAAAAGGCCTTTTAAGTTTTGTCTTTTAATATGGAGTTAGTTCACACAACTATTTGTAATGCTTTCATACTAAATAATTATATCACATTGTGGAAAATTGTCTAACTTTATCCTGCTCAACTTCATCCCCAAGAAAAGACATTCAGCTAAGCTGAGCTGGCCTCTTTCTCTTTATATCCATTTTTTGGTAGTTTATATTTTCCAAAGACTAGGTAGGGGTTTGCAAGAAGGAGAAGGTAATTAAGTGTTTTCGTTTTTATGGAGGTCTTGTGTAGGAGGAAAGAATAAATAGCAAAATATGTCCCTTGTTCTCCTTCCAATCAATACTCTAGTATTCTTTAAGGTGTACTCCTTTCACCAATACAGATCACAATTCAGCTTCTTGCTCGTCTTGAATGATTCTTGTCTTGCCCTTCCATAAATTTTTCTTTGAGGGTCTACCCTGTGTGTCAAAGGCCTTCCTTTTAGTATTTCCATTTAGTTCTTTTAGTGTTATATGTAATATCGGAGCAATAGAAAGGCTATTAATCTTATAAGCATCATTGCCTATTGATAATTAATTAACAGATGGATCATTATGCCAATAAGAACTTGAAAACAAGGCATTGTTCCTGTGAACAAATCAAGAGCTGGTTGCATTATAAATCTATATTACACTATTTTTTACTGAGATGTCCAGAGGGTTTGACTGACACTTGACAGGTCATTATAAGACCTAGAGGGAAAGGTTTAGAAAAAAGACTATTTTCCTGATTTTATAAATATGGGAATTTTAATGTCACAAATTAATTAATTAAAAAACAAGTATAATCTTTGAGATGCACGATGGCTAAATATTTTCCTTAAGGCTCTATACTACAAAAAAAAAAGACTCCAGAACTCTCTCCACTAGCTGAAATTGCCTCATTAAAAATGGAAGTCTCCCTGAAAACTAATGCTTCACATCAAAAAGAACAAGAGGTCTTGTCTTTGTAAAGTATTTCCTTTTGAAGTAATTAATTCCTTAGATGACCGAATGGAGTGTGAAAAAGACAGACAGGAGGGTTTTTTTGAACCATGAGCTTTTGATGATAGGGCTACAAAACCCAAATTATTGTACCACTCTTCCTGCCTTCTTCCAGCAAAAGGACGTGCCAATGCTCATTTGCCACGACCCTCATTTTAACCCTCAACCATATATTTATTTCCTCAAGGGTTTTGTGCCTGTGTGTTTCATCCCCTTGAGGGCAGAAACCATATCTTATCCTACAGCTACCATGGCTACTACTACCACATCACCACCACCACTACCAAACAATGAACAAACATTTATTAAGCACCTTCTATGCACCAAGTACTAAGGAGTCAACTGCAAAGAATGAAACAGATCCTAACCCAAAGGAGCTTGAGGTTTGCAAAGTGTTCTACTTGTGGGGTATCTCAAAAGTTGCAAGCTTTAGTAGCTTAAAATCATGATAAGACCTTTTTGGGTCATTCTGTTTTTTGAGCTTCACAACTACTCTAGGAGGTAAGTACTTTAGGTATTATAATCTCCATTTATAGATGGGGAATGTGAGGCTCTCAGAGTTTAAGTGACTTGTTCAGGGCCACACAACTGGTAAATCAAAAGCAGAATTTGAAATCATAACTCCAAGCCCAGTATTCTAGCCATTACTCACCACTCTCTTGCTTTTTCCTGGCACTGAATTCTTCTAAGGTACTCAATACAATTTTGTATTGCATTTGATACAAGTAGATATGATTATGCTTTTAAAAAATCCATTCTCTTAGAGTAAAATGTGCTTTCGTAGCTCTTCTATTCCCCATTCAGCCATTCTTTTTCTCTCCGTGTTGTCTAAACTCTTCAACTCAAAAAAGTCTTACAATTTTAAATACTAAAAATATTAAATACTATATACTAGAAATACTCAACTACCCAGCTTGCAGGTGTATAAGTGGGTTAGGGAAGGCTGTTAGCAGGCTCACTCAGACCTCCTTTAACCTGTCACCTCTTGGACACAATCGAACCTGAGTCCTTGCCCTGGGAAAAAGAAGCTTTATTAAATATTGCACGTGTAGGATTTCATGACTTTTTCAGTATTTTTCCTTTTTTAAAAATTTTATTAAAAACCAAATGAGTGGAAAAGCAGAAGGATTGATTTCATTTGCTCTGGGATAAAATCCAAGTAGTGGTAACATCAGCTACATATGTTTATGTTTGCACACGTGTTTGTAGATTATTCCTTTTGGGGGGGGGTTAGAATTCAGTGATAATTTTGTAAAATAAAGAGAGAAATAATCCTTGACAAAGCCATAAACCACCCTAAGAACCATCATAAAACTTTAACCCAGTGTATGATTTCAAAGCAGGATTTGTGAAGCAAAAGCTAAGATTGAAGTCAGAATAATATGTGCTTTGTACTGCCCTATCTGCCCTCAGTATGTAACTTAAAACTCCCACCTCCTCTGTGCACACTACAGTGACTGGATTCTGCAAGGTGAAAATGCCCAAGGGGAACCAGCTTTTCACCTCTAGGTCAGGGAGGGGGCCTGGAAACTGGCCTTGTTAACCAGGGACTGAAAGTCATTACCATCTATAGACTGTGTGCTGAATACTAGGGGTGGGAGACTCAGCCAATAAGTCTTCTGACCCCCAAACACCTTGGTGGGCTTCTCAGCAGAAAACCAAGTGACTGCCTGGAAATGAATGCTTGTTTGACCTCTCATCCTTCAGACAGATTTTTCCCCTCTGCATTAAATTGTGGTACTCCAGAATATATGGCAATTCTTTTTCCTACCCTTCTCTATAAACCCTTTTATAATCTTTCTCATTTCATCCTCCACACTTGAGATTTTTCCTGTTCTCCTTCCACTTTTCTTTCCATTTCTATCTTAGTCTCTCTTAGTATCACTTTTTCTTCTTTCCTTATTTTTCTTCTTCCCTTTATTCATTTCATTTCTTTCTTTTATGCCTTATAATTCACTCCTCCTTTCCTCAATTTACTTCCCTCTTCTTACCTGCCCTCTAACCCACTGTCAATCATAATTGTATCATTATCATAGCTGGAATGATATAGTCCCATGTTGGAGAATCTATGATATTTGTGCTGAAGGGGGCTACTCCCTTCTCCCTCTCACCATACCTGAGGACATTTTTCACTTCATTTTCCCCTCTGCCCAGCAGCCCAATTGAAGTGCTTCTTCCCTGTCCTGTCTGGGGTAAGGGGGTGGCTCACATGTGTTACAATGAAATTATAATCCCTTCGAATATAACAATGGAGATTTTTACCCCAGACTTCAATCCCCAGAAGTCCATGGTTCAAAATATCCATTTTTTAGGGTGCAGTTTGGGCACTCGGTCACTAAAAGGTTGGCCATCACTTATATAGTCCCTCCCTTCCATTTTTTTTATTTGAAAGAATATTTGGGAAAGCGAGGTATTACAATAGAAAGAGCACCAGTTCTGAAATTGGGATAACCTGTGTTCAAATCTGGATTTAGACATTTCCTAGATGCGTGACCCTGGGCAAGTCACTTAACCCCATTTACTTCTAAGAAAGAAAGCATTTTTTAAAAAAAAGTATATTCACAGATTTGTAGATTGCTTGAACTGAAAGGTAAGATAAAATCACCTACTACAACTGCTATTTAATAAGTAACTCAGTTCATCAACAAGGAGACTGGATTAAAAAAAAAACTGACTTGCCCAAGATCCTACAGCTAATTGCAGTGGGGATACTTGAACCCAAGACTCCTGATTTCTAGTTGGGGGCCGCTTATATTAGATCATAGTATTTTTCCCTCCTCCTTCCAAGATCGTACTTTCTTCTCACATCTTTCAGATTCCATTTTAGAAATGTGGCTTTGGATGTTGGGATCATAGAGACTTCAACTTGACCAAGTGATTTGTTTGAGTAGTAGAGTACCTAACAATAGTCAGCTGCTACATTGTTAGATGTAAACTGAGCTTTAGAGTGAGTCAGCAGGTATGGCAGTATGCCCTGGGTTCCAATCTCACCTTTTGACATTTAACGCCTGTATGAATCTTGAGCAAATCAGTTTCATCATCTGTAAAGTGAGCGGGTTGGACTCTATTACTTCTGAGATTCACTTCAGGGATAGAACAAAGATTTCTGAAAATCTGGCTGATTCTCTCCAGTAAGCCATTTGTCTCTCTGAGTTTGTTTCTCATTTGTAAAATGTCAGGGATGAACCAGATGATGTCTCAGGCTGCTCTCCACTCTACCCAACTTTGATTTAAAGAGTTAGGAGACTTCATGTTGCCAGTGATGAGAAGAGGAATGAATAGGAGATGGAAGACAGCACACTAACAAGCTCATTCTAGTCTATATCTCCAGGAATATTGGTTTCCTGAAGACAGGGCTCTGTTTAAAAAAATCTTTTTTTTTTTTTGTATTTTAGTGCTTAGCAAACTGTGTGTCATAGCAAGCATTTAATAAATGCTTGTTAACTGACTATCTGAGGACAACTGCCTGGAGATTTTATATCCAATTGAATAATTCTAAGGAGGACTTGCTGAGTTTCCTGTCCCTCTCAGGGGAGGTTGGTGTTAGGGCTCTCAAGAAGACAGGAGAGCCACCTGCAAATGTAAATTGGGGTTGGAGCTGCCTAGGAAAGGCCTCTTTCCCAGCTTGCAGCACCTGACTGGGCTAAAGGAGTTCCATTTTCTTTGGACCTGTTTCCTCCTTATATCTAGTTCAGATGAAAGTTTATGACTTCCAGTGGCCCCTAGGTGACTCAATAGATTGAGAGTCAGGCCTAGAGATGGGAGGTCCTGGGTTCAAATGTGATCTCAGACACTTCCTAGCTGTGTGACCCTGGGCAAGTCACTTAACACTCCCCCCACCCCACTTGCCTAGCCCTTCCCTCTCTTCTGCCTTGGAAGGTATAGGCAGCACTGATTTTAAGAAAGAAAATATCTTTTTTTTTTTTTAAGAGTTAATGATTTCCACAGCAAGGCCTGTTGCTTGGTGACTTGTTTTTGACCATTTCCAAGATAATTCCAGAAAACTCAATTCAATTTATAGGCGTGAGGAAGGCCGGGGGTGAGGGAAAGAAAATACAAGAACGGGGACAACTCTCAGTCCAGGTAGTGCGTGGGATCCTCCCCGGTCTCTCCTCACTGGGTTCTTACACTGACCCAATGCCTCCAGCTACATTTCCTGGAGCCTCTCCAGCCAGGGCCTGGGTCCCAAGAGGCAGGGATGGTGGCTCCAGCCGCTTTCCCTCTGTGCAGAGCTTTGGCAGCAGGCTGCTTGTCATTTCTCTGAAGACGGTTCTGTTTTTCCAAGGCAAATGAAACTTCATGGACCATTTCTTCCTTCCTTCCTAGAAGCAAAGGCCGGTGCAGGGGGGAGGGGAAAAGGAGAAAGGAAGAAGGGGGGCTGAGGGGAAGGAGAAAGTCACTTCTCAGCACCATGGAAGGAAAGTGCTGACCCAGCAAGGGGCGCTGGGATTCAAAGGCGGGTACTCCGGAGCAGATGGTCGACCACCAGCGCCCATTAATCAAACCGGGCTTCCTGAGCCTTCTCTAGGACATGATTTTTAGTGATCAAGTGCTCAGTATGAGGAATAGCACTATTTCTCTCTCCCTTTAAAAAATTTTTATGGGCACGTATCTTTTTCACTTCCCCTCCAGATGCTGCTTTTTTCTTGTTGTTATTTACACTTTGGGGGTTGAAATGCAACAGATGTTTCAAGAAAGGGTTTAAAACTAAATTTCTCATTCGATAGTATGACAGATAAATCACACACCTCACAGAAGCCTTTGCCTACTCTTCAGGCATGTGGGCAACATTTCTGCACCATTTTGGATAGATGGAGAGGGAGAGTTCTGAAGATCACTGGCTATCTTAATGAATTTTTTTATTAAAAAAATTTTTTTAAACCCTTACCTTCCATCTTGGAATCAATATGATGTATTGGCTCCAAGGCAGAAGAGTGGTAAGGAATGGTGAGCCCTTTTCTTCCCTGGCTCATTTTGCAGATGAGGAAACTGAGGCAAACAGGGTCAAGTGACTTGCTCAGGGTCACATAGCTGGGAAGTGTCTGAGGCCAGATTTGAATCTAGGACCTCCCTGTCTATAGGCCTGGCTCTCAATCCACTGAGCTACCCAGCTGCCCCCTGAATTTTTTTTTAAAAAGCATTTACTATGTGTCAAGGACTGAGCTACTTTAATGATGGTATGAAAATAAGAGACTAATAATAACCAGCATTTATATAAAGTTTTAAGATTTTAAAATCTCTTTACACACATTTCATTTTATCCTTACAATAATCCTTAAAGGCAGGTACTATTATTATGTCTCCCACTTTACAAGTGAGGAACTAACACAGACAGGTGACTTGCCCAGAATTACAGGTGGGGTAAGTATGTGAGGCAGGATTCTTAGGGAAGATAGGTAGCAAAATGGTTAGTGCTGGGCCTGAAGTCAGGAAGACTCCTCTTCCCAAATTCAAATCTGACCTCAGACACTTACTACCTATGTGACCCTGGCCAAGTCACTTAACCCTGTTTGCCTCAGTTTCCTCATCAGCAAAATGAGCCAGGGAAGAAAAGGGCTCACCATTCCAGTAGCTCTTCCAACCAAGAAAACCCCAAATGGAGTCATGAAGAGTCCTGTGATTGAACAACAGTAGCTTCCTAATTTCAGGTTCAACACTCTATCCCCTATGCAACTTAGTTGATGAAGTGATGTTTCTAATTTTTTCAAACCCCCTGCCCACTTATTTCTTCATTCCATTATCCTAATAGTTCTATTCTAGAGGTCCTTTTTTGGCTCTAAATTCTATCTTTGATATTTCTAGGGCAAATATAAAATACGGGTATCCCTTCTATTGTGACTTACCCCATTGCAGTTTTGATATATCACAGGTTGGCATAGGAAATTAAATGGGAATTTTGGAGAGTGATATAGAAGCTGAAGATAACAGAAAACACATGAAGGCCAACAGAAAAAAGTTTAGAAACTCAGAAATGCATAAGATATATGTATAGTATTAAATAATATCAACATATTTCATCTTTTAATATGATATACATAATTTCTTTTTAAAGTTAAAATAAGTAAATAATTAAAGTTCACAAAACTAACTTGAAAACCAACAAAGACGCAAAGGCTAGAAATGTTAATATTGACCTACATCTACCCTCTGACCATAAACTTTAATCCAATAAGGTTTTTTATAATAAGGTCCTGTAAACATCCCATAAAAGAAAATGGGGGGAAAGCAAACATCTTCTCTGTTACGAAGGGAGAACCAAAAAGTTTTACTCAGAATTTCCAGATCACAGTGGTACCATGTCCCTAACCCCTGTGATGTGAAAGGAATACCTGTATAGTCAGCATTTATTAAACAGCCGCTGTGAACTCTGTCCTTGGTGCTGAGGAAAATAAAAAATTTGGTCAAGATGAAGTCCTTGCCCTTAAGGAGCTTGCTGTCTATTAAGCCATATGAGTAAAACCCAATAGTACATAACAAGAACTCAGCAAGTTACAAAACACAGTGTTGTTTTCAAGTCTGAGAGTGAGAGTTTTATTGACTAGAGGGCTCAAGGAAAGCTTCCTGGAGGAGATTGCTTTTTTCTAGGATTTGCAAGGATAGAAATTGATTAGAGAAGAGAGGGAAGCCATTGTAGACAAAGCAAACGTCATGAGCAGTCATGGAGTACAGGACGTTTTGGAGGGAAGAGAGGGAGGCAAGAAGTTGTCCAGTTTGTAGTAGAGAGCATGTGACAGGAGGCAATATAAGATGAGATTGGAAAGGTGATATTGTCCTCTCTTTACAGATGAGGAAATTGAGTCACCAGGAAAATAAGAGACTTGACCCAAATCATATAGCTATTTATTTAGTGGCAGAATTCTGATTATGCCGGAGTTAGAATAACATAGTGGAAATAGCACTGTGTTTAGAGTTGGAGGATTTAGTTTCATATTCTTGCTTTTCTAGTTCTCTGTACAACCTAGAGCATCACTTTACTTCTTTAAAAAAAAAAAGCTCCTGCCTTCCATCTCAGAATCAATACTCAGCATTGGTTCCAAGGAACAAGCTTGGTAAGGGCTAGACAATTGGGGTATAAGATAAAAGACTTGCCCAGGGTCATGTAAATAGGAAGGGTTTAGGGCATCATTTTATTTTTTAAGGCCTTGGTTTACTCATCTGTAAAATGAGAAGGTTGGAAATGAGGACCTCTGAAATCCCTTCCAGTTATAAAAATAATATGTAATAATATAAATATAAATCCAGCAATCTAATAGCCAGCCTGTGATAGTCTAAAGTAAGTTGTGTGTGGGAAAGACATCTCTCCCAGAAAAAGAATCTTCTGAGGACATAAACCCAAAATGAATTTCTTCCATTTCTGGTTAAGCCACTGAATCCTTAGATACTGACTTAAAGAGGAATGAAAGCTAGCTGAGGAATGGAGAGGCTCAACTGCTTTCACAAAGTGGTTTTTCCCCTCTTGTTCCTGCTGGGCTCTGCCTTGGCAATCCACTGAAAGCAATTATAGTGCAGTCACTCACTGCTGCCTCCACCATCAGGACCAAATGTTAATCCAGGCAGTGACCCTACATACAAGATGTGAACTGATATCAGATCTGACTTGTTCAAACTCCCATTCACATAACTGCCTCGTTGGTGAGATATCACCAAGTGGGAGGTGGTATTTAAAACAAAGAGCTAGGAGAGGGGAATAAAGGTGAAAATAGCTTCATAAGAAATAAAATGGAATTTAATGATCTTAAAAATGAGGGGTCTCATGCCTTGAGGTCAGCAACAAACCCATCTCTGAGCTCCCTACCCCAAAATCATAAAGACTGATTCACCGAGAACTATACATCAGTGTAGGTGAAGAAAAGGGATTTCTCAGAAGCTGCCTCATAACAAGAGCATTGTCTAGCCTTCCTATAGAAAGGATTGATGAGCACTAGATATTTAGCTACAACTTCCAGGCTCTTAGCTCACTCAGCCTTTCCTGGTCTCACACATTTGGGTTTGGGAGGCTGGTACTACTAAAGGCAAAGAAAGATTTAAAGGAGTACAGTGACTCCACGAGCCTTTACCCAGCAATATTCATATTGTTCACCTTGTCAACTCTGTTTTCCAATAAAAACAAATTAGGAGCTATTTTCCAAGCTCCCAACTCCTTCCATTCCATCTCCTTCCATTCACACGATCAATTTCCTAAGTCTGGAATGCACTTTTGCCTCATTTCTGCCTCTCAATCTCTCTTTTTCATCAGGCCCCCTCTGAGGTGGGGAGAGACAAATCCTCTGAAAAGTCTTCCCTGATTCCTCCAATTATTGTTTTTTTCTCTCCCATCTCCATTCTCCTACAACCATATTGATTTACGTACCTGTTATCTTTCATTCCTGCCCTCCAGAATTTAAACTACCTGAGGGTGAGAGCTATTTCATTTTTTTTAACCTTTTACATTCCATCTTAGAATTGAAACTGTGTATGGCTCAAGGCAGAAGAGCAGCAAGGGCTGGGCAATGGGAGTTAAGTGACTTGCCTAGGTTCACAAAATTAGGAAGTGTCTGAGGCCAGATTTGTACTCAGGACCTCCCATCTCTAGACCTGACTCTCAATCCACTGAGCTACTTAGTTGCCTTCCAGCTATTTAATATTTGTTTTCCTATTCCCCACAACAAGCACCTAGGGGTAGTTATTTCATAAACTTTTGTTATTGAAATAAATTGAATTTTAATCCAAACACTACACAGCATCTCTCTTCCCAAATCCTATTTCTGTAGGGAATCCTGGAAATCTTCTATCCTATGACAGATAAACTTTCATTGATTCAGAATCCAATTGACCAAAATACTTAAATGATGAAAATATATTTTAGTACTACACAGTGAGAATTGTACATCTAAAGATGGCTCTGAGGTCTCACAAGATTCTGATGTTTACAAAAAGGGATAAAATTTTATTTTCAGTGTATTTCCCCCATTATATTTTATTTTATTTTTTAATTTTATTTGGTCAATTTCAAACATTATTCCTTGGTTACAAAAATCATATTCTATTCCTCCCTCCCCTTCCCCTCCCCTTCCCATAGCCCACGTGCAATTCCACTGAGTATCATCTGTGTCCTTGATCAGAACCCATTTCCATGTTGTTGATGTTTGCACTAGGATGTTCATTCAGGGTCCACATCCACAATCATATCCCCCTAGACCCATGTATTCAAGCAGTTGTTTTTCTTCAGTGTTTTTACTCCCACAGTTTCTCCTCTGAATGTGGACATTGCTCCCTCTCATAGATCCCTTTGGGTTGTTCATAATCACTGCATTGCCACTAATGGAGAAGTCCATTACATTTGATTGTACCATAGTGCATCAGTCTCTGTGTACAATGTTCTCCTGGTTCTGCTCCTTCCACTCTGCATCAGTTCCTGGAGGTCATTCCAGTTCACCTGGAATTCCTCCACTTTATTATTCCTTTGAGCACAATAGTATTCCATCACCAACAGATACCACAATTTGCTCAGCCATTCCCCAATTGAAGGGCATCCCCTCATTTTCCAATTTTTGGCCACCACAAAGCGTGCAGCTATGAATATTCTTGTACAAGTCTTTTTCCTTATTATCTCTTTGGGGTACAAACCCAGCAGTGCTATGACTGGATCAAAGGGCAGACAGTCTTTTATTGCCCTTTGGGTATAGTTTCAAATTGCCCTCCTGCCCCATTATATTTTAAACATTAATTGAACCCTATTATTCCATTCATCAGGACACTGTTCCTTAACCATTCTGTACAAACTACCATTCACTGTAATTTCATTAAGTAGTTTAAAAAATTGTATATTATCTAATGACAGTCAGGCCTCAATCTTTATTTAAAGCTATATACTTAATCCTTTCCTTTTGTTTCTGTATCATGAAGGCATTCAACAAAGAATTCATATTCAACACATAGTGTGAAATATCTGTGATTTCTTTGCTAATTAAATAGAAGCATGTTTGTTCTAGTCTTTAACCTGTGGGCAGATTATAGTCCTTTTTGGCTAGAGAATTGTAAAACCATGATCAAGCAACAGAATTCTATAAGCATCGTTTAAACCTGTGCCAACTGGGGTTCTCAGCATTAATCACAGGTGATTTAGAAGAGCTTGCATAGTGTGTATCTTTCTCATATGTATAAGGCTAGAAAACATGGCCAAAGTTTCCTCCCAAAAATGTAGAATGGACTGAATCATAATGAACTTCCTCACCCTGCTTCCTCCTCCCTCCTTTCCCACCCCTTCTTAATACCTTGCAAATCTGTCTTACAATAGCATCACTTGCCTGAAACAGTCTTCTCCAAGATGACTTCATAATTGCTAAACATTGATCTTTTATCAAGTCTTCATCCTCTTTGACCCTTCTTTAACGTTTAATTCTGCTGATCACCCCTTCTTTCCATTTACTTCCTCTCTTCTGGATACTACTTCCTCTTGGCTTCCAAGATAGTGTTTTGTTCTTTCTCCTTCTCTTTTGCTGGATCTTCATCCATATTCTGTTGTCTTATCCTGTCTATTCCTTAGGGATCTCTTTTCCTTTCTCTTTGTCCTCTCCTGAAGATCTTATTAGATTTAAGAATTCAATTTGTGTATTACCTCTCCCCAGGGGTCTCCTAAATCTCTATCTCTATCCCCAACTGCCCCCACCCAACTTGTTACCCATTGTCACCTCTATTCCTGAAAGATCTTCCTGGATATTCTATAGGCATCTCCAACTGAGCCTGGCCACATTCTGCCCTATTTCTTTTGAAAGCCCTATCTCCTTCTCATGTACCTAGTTTTGCAAACATTTATTTATAGCTTTTCCCTCACCCTCACAGTTACTATCCTAGTTAAGCACCCCCCCCCCATCCTCCCTTGCCTGGACTTTTAGAATAGGCTTCTAACTGGATTTCTTGCTTCCAATCTCCGCTCCCCCCCCCAATTCTACCCTTCCCACAGCAGCCAGATTTATCTCCTTAAGGCCAGCTTTGACAAAGACACCACCAAAAATAGCTAGAATTTATATAGAATTTACTATATAACAAGTATTGGGCTAAATGCTTTACAAATATTGTATCATTTGATAATCATGACAACTCTGGGATCTGGGAGTTATTATCACATTTACAGTTGAAGAAACTGAGGCAGGCAGAGGTTAAATCATTTGCCTCTGCTCATGACTAATAAATGTATGAGACTGGATATGAACTCAGGTCTTCCTGACTCCAGATCCAGCACTCTAATTACTGTACCACCATGTCACTTCTTTCATCAAAAACCTACAGTGGTTTCCCATTGCCCCTAGGAATAAAAACACAAACACCTCAACTTAGCCTTCAAGGCCCTCTACAATCTGAACTCAAGTTGCCTATCCAGATTAATTTCATACTGTTCTCTTTCACAAATGTTCTATTCTAGCCCAACTGCTTTGCTGGCTATTCCCTGAATTAAACTGTATTTCTGGTTGCTGCCACCACCTTCTAGTCCCTGGAATGCATTCCCTTTTAATATCTTTACCTAAGAATCTGTGTTTGCCATTAAGGTTGGGTTTGGTTGCCATCTTCCTCTGATTGATTCTCTTATGTGTAGTTGGTAACTCTCTCTTTTCCACTTCTCTTATGATATACTTAAATGTTCCCATCTTCTATACTTCCATAAAAAGATAAACTTCTTGAAAGGAGGAATTAGGAAGTCTTCTGGGTCTTTTTATCCCCAGAGTATATAATTAGTACTTAAATGGGAAATCCCATTCCTTTAAAATTGGATACAACAAGGTGTTAGAATGACGATCCCAGACTTTTATCTGAGACCTTGTCCATCTTCAATTCAATTATAATTCAATTAAATAGTAGTAAATTAGAGAACAAGAAAAGCTTGAAATATGATAAAAATTACTGGCACTGTACTTTTCCTTACTTTTTTCTATAAATGGGCATTAATGATTACAAATTTCATATATTCAATGCAGGCAATGAAGACATCAAAAATGATCAAGATTGTCTTGGGACCATTTTTTGTTCTCTCTTCCCATATGTCAATTACCCCCATTCTTACTAGTGATATTAGAGGAATACCCTTCTTGTTCATCCTCAACTTTACTTCTATATTTGATTGCAAAAGTTGCCTGCAGATGTTTTATTGATGATTGACAATAACTGAAAATAACCACAAAATCCCATTCTGTGTAAATTAGATGCCAGTTCTAGAATAGTGAACAACCACTCAGCTTCAAGTTAAGTACAGGTTGGATGTCTCAAGGGTCATCACTGTCATCATTTAGGCAATTCTATATTACATACCAATGTGGCATTATTGAAGTTCAGCAGTGGCTTTTAATGGACTCTTTCTTTGCTTTTTTTCTTTGTTTCCCTCCCTTTGTCCCTCTCTCCCTTCCTCCTCTCCCTCCCTCCCTCCCTCCCTCCCTTCCTTCCTTCCTTCCTTCCTTCCTTCCTTCCTTCCTTCCTTCCTTCCTTCCTTCCTTCCTTCCTTCCTTCCTTCCTCTCTTCCTTCCTTTTCAAAGAATAAAAGGAGAGATATTTGAGGGCATGAATTTAGGGTTAGGGTTAGGGTCAGTTTCATCATCTGTGTATTGGGGATAATAATACCTGATGGACCTGCCTCTCAGGGTTGATGAGAGATTCAAATGAGATAATGTATGCAAAGTGCTTTGCAAACCTTAAAGTATTCTATATGTGCCAGCTATTGTTTTTGTCACTGTTGTTGTTAGCCCTAGCATGCAATATTAAGCATTTGGAGCCCTTGGGAAAGAAAAGGATATTTCATAATGAACAATCAAATATGGTTGAAAGGTTCCATCATGGCAGTATAGTTAATACACTTAAAGAGTAACCTAATATAACCCACTGACCAGACACTTTGCCTTAAAAGTGACTCTGTAGGGCTTTGATAACAGACAAATAACCATTTCCTTTCTCTGTTCCCTTAAAGTGGAGTTAAGGAAGAGGAAAAACCAGGCAGATGCCTCAATTTGGGCCAAATGACCTGTGTAATAGGAGTGGTTGCAATAGATTGTAGAGAACTACACACTTGCCACTTCTTCTATTTCTGTGTCATAAAGGCAGCCAGAAAAAAGAATTTGTATTTGTCACAAGTCATGAAATGTCTCCAATTGCTTTCCTAAATTAACACAAGTGTGTTTGCTCTAGCTCTTAACCCTGGGCAGATTACAGTGCTCTCTGACCAGGCAATAAAACCACCATCAAACACCAACATTCTATGAGTCTCATTTAAATATGAGCCAGCTGGAGTTCTCTGCATTAATCACAGGTGATTCCATAGGGCCTCAGGTATTGAGTGCCTCTCTCAGACGAAGAAAGATGCACACAGCTGCCCATAATTCCCCAGCAAAAGGATGGGACAACCAATCATGATATGATGCTAGGAAAACCCTACTTCATGATTGCTGTTTACTGTTTCTGGAGATGTAACTATAAGGAAATGTTTTCTTCTTTTTTTTTTTTTAAGTGAATCAATTTTTTTCCCCTCAGGGAATTAGGAACATAGGTTGGGGCTTTAGTTATCCATTTTGGCCAATTAAATTACCTCTATATACTCAGTATAATGTTATAGTGACAAGGATTGGATTTAGTTATGGCTTCTAAATTGGCCAGGAAAAGAGCTTGTGTCTCTAAGGTGCATTGTGTGTGTATGTTTGTACAGACATGTGAACGTACAGTGCTGTGGCTGTCTGCTGTCCCTAAGTCTGCAAGAACTCCAAAGGTAGGTTTTGCCTTGTCTGATGTGTTCAGTAACTTTGTGAAAAGGAAAAGGAGGTTGATTCAGGAAATTGTATTAGTAAATCAGAAGCTTCTTCCCTGAACTGGAGGAGGCAGAAGACTTTTATGGAAGGAATTATTACCAATTCCACCCAATCCAATGAAGCCGGCATTTCTAAAATACGGGTTATGGACCAGACACTGTTCAAATGCTGAATGCTGACCTAGGTTCAGGACAAGGAGGACTCCTAGAATAATTTCCATGACCATAAACAATCAGGTCACTAAGTTAATGTTTACTTTCAGACATTCCTTTCCTAAAGTTGATTGTGAATGATTGCTATCAATAGGAAATATGTCCACATTTAGGGGTTTATCAAATGACCCCCACCCCATTACTTTTTCTCAGATTTAGAGTTCTGAAACCTCATTTAAAAACCCATAAATATTGAAATAACCTGCAGATGGTTTTGATTAATTTAGTCTTGAGCAGTAGAAATATTATTTAAATACTCTGAAATGTATGAAAATCCAAAAAAGTATTTAATGGGCTTTAGAAATACATTTTCCTCATGAAACAGGAAGTAGTTATTGGCTATACAAATACCTGAATGGAAATGCCAGAGGGCTCCAGTTTGACCAGAAATTCTGCACCCATGAGTTTAGATTTTGTTTTTTTTTAACATGACTAAATATTAAATGTTCCTCTACATGTCCTTTCCATTTGTATTTCTTTATGCACTCTTAAGTTATGTTTTTTTCCCATCTCACTACTTTACCTCTTGAAAGTTTTCATCAATGGTTGGTTCATTTGTTGGTTGGTTTCCATCCAAGGAAAAGTCAGGGTTGTACCATTTTATTCCTAGATGTTTTATTTTTCAAACTCCTTCAAGGGACTCTTTCTGGTGCCATTGGTCATCACATGTGGGTTAGCAAATTGTTTCTGTGTTATTAGCTCTTTATTTCACTCATTTTTTATTGTAAGTGAGATTCTAAGCCTCAGGCCAGCCAAATACTGCTTGGCTGTAATCTTCAGGTGAGAAGCAAAAATTCCCCATTTTTCAGTAATGGCTGGTATCCTTATGTTTGCAATGACACATCTATCTGACACTATTTTCTTTTTATTGGCATCAACCTACTCAGTGACTGCTAACCTTTAAGTATGTTTGTGTGCCACCTTCACTGCTGACTTCATTGTCTTCAAGCACATGCTTTCTCAGACAACAAAAGCAGTTTGGGTAAAAAGTACCCTATTCCTTATACCAGGGGAAAGAGGCTCAGGCTATTTCTGCCCAGAACTCTGGTAGGGTTAAGCAGAGTCATGGGACTGTCTAGGATCAAGAACAGCAAACGAGATTGTAAAGCAAAGGGTACTTTCAGGAGCAAGGATCAGGTTATCTGCAATAAGAGAGAAAGGGAGAGAGAGAAAGGAATTAGGAGGTGTGAGGGAAGAAGGGAAGAGGAGAGAGGAGAGAAAGAATATATCAAGTTAATATTTCTACATTGTTTTTATACACTGCTTCATGAGACTAAGGAGTGGTAGGAAGCTGATGTCACAAAAGACAAGTAAAATAAAGAATGAAGGAGATTGATACTAGCTTATCAAACTGAAAGAATATGGGCATTTTTTTCTCTGTTTCAGGAGGTTGTACATGGTGATATCATCATGACTCCTTTATGTTTTCCAAAGTTGCTCCTAAGTATGGTTTTAGCATGTCATTGTCTTAACAATAGGAAGTCAGGCATTAATCAATAAGAAATAGACAAGAGGGTATGATGGGTTTCTTGGCAGGACTCTGTCTTAGACATGTATTAAAATGTCCTTAAATTAGTTAGGTGCTCATAAACCTGGCACCTTGGGATTTAGAGCTAAAAGGGAGAAGTAGTAGCTTTGTGGGAGTATTTTTTAAACTTTGCCATATTGAACCTTCTTTTTAAAAATATAAAATGGATATTCAATTTGGTTCACTAATCATTTATTGCCTTTTGTGTATAGGACACTGAGAGTTCAGTGCTATAGTGGGAAGAATGCTGGATTTGGAGTCAAGATACCTGAATTCAGATCCTTATTTTGTCATTTAGTAACTCTCTGATCTCGAGCAAATAATGTAATCTCTTCAGTTTTAGTTCTCAATGGCCTTTAAATACCCCTCAATCAATGATCTTATGATCATAGCAATTAATAACCTATTTCAGAGAGTCAAATAATTTGCAAAATATCCCATAGTCAGTAAATGAGAAGAATGAGATTTGAACCTAGACCTTCTGAATCTAAATTAGTGACTCTTTTTATTATGCTATACACCTGCCATATTGATTACCATATTAATCAATCCACTAGTCAATGAATAAGCATCTAACATGTTCTAACACAGATATTGGGGATATAAATGCTAATGTAATAGATGGCTGGCTTATAAGGATCAAATCTGTCCCCAGCCCCACATATATACATGTGAATTGGCAGCAGACAGAACTATCTAAATAGACTCTAATAATAAAAATTATAATTATGTAATAATTATATAACATAATTATAAATAAATTATAAGCTCTAATGATAATAAAATGATCCTCACTACAAACAAGATTACATTCTAATAAGATAAACAAGTACATATATAAAAATAGGCAACATAAATGTTAAGTGAATAAATACAAATATATGTAAGGTAATTTAATACAAGATAATTGGGAGGAAGGGTACTAACAAGAGGGGGGAGGGTCAGGAAAAGATTCTTGAAGAATATGGTGCTTGAATCTCATCTTAATGTAAGAAAGGAACTTTACAGGCTAGAAATAAGGAGGAATTGCATTCCAGACATGATGACCAGCCAAGTACAAAGGCATGAAGATGTAAGACAGACAGTTTTGAATGAGGAACAGTAAAATAGCAAGTTTGGTTACCTTGTAGAGTTTGGGAAGGGAAGGAAATCACAGAATTAATTCAATAGGAGGATCATGTGATCTGAACATGTTTAAGGCAAGTTAGGCAACAGTACACAAAACAGATTGGAGTGGTGAGAAATTTGATACAAGTTAGGAAACATTTACAATAATATAGGAAAGAGATGATGAAGACTTCAAGAAGCTGCTGTATGACTAGAGAATAAGGGTGGTAAGTGAGAGATGTTGAAATGATAGGAATGACAAGATTTGACAATTGATTAAATATAGATATAAATATTTAAAAACTATATAGTAAGGAGTTCAGAATAGGAGGTTAGGAGCCTGGAAAAATAAAAAATAAGGAAATTTGGACAGTTGAAGGTAAATATAATTTCAGTTGAAATTGGGATAATTCCAAGACATTGACATTTCTGATGGGCAATTAATGATGTGAGACCAAACTGGACCTCTCTATTATCTGCCTCTATTTCATTAATCTTTCTATATTTAAAACTATATCCAGATCGCTTTGGACTCTATCATCAATCTATTTATCTATATCAACATTTGTCTATATCATCTATCTATGATAGAAATAACTTGAGGAAAGAAGAGAAGGTTTAGAGTAGCTTGTTTGGGAAGTAAGGTACAAAATCAATTAGAAAGAAATGAAGAATTTCCTTGTTGCAATGAGGGCCCAGTTGAATTGGATAATGTGGATTTGTAGTGTACCTAATCAGCACCAGGGTGTGAGAATTTGTCTAGCTGTGTTGATCAGCTGGTGAATAGGAGAGGAAGAAGCAGATGATGGGAATGCTCTAGGGCTGAGGTGTGGTGAGAGCTGAGAGGTAGGAGAATGAGGAGAGCAAGGATTTTGAAAACAGAGGGCAGTATAGAATGGAAATGCCCAATATCAGGGTGAGAGCCGAGAAGGAAAAGTGAAGTCAGAGCAGAGATAATAGACTGAGAAAATACTGAGTAGTGGAGTGAATGGAGGTTTTGATAAAAGTCAAGAATAGGTTTAAAGTGGGATGGGTGAGGCATAGGGAGGGGTATAGTTATGGTCTGATAGGGAAATGTAACCCAGAAATCCCACTACGACATTTGTAACCCAAACAGCATACTTATCATACTGTGGCCATATGTAGTATACTATCAAGGCTTCTGGCCCAAGGAATGCAGAGAGCAGAAGTCTGTCTCTGGATCCACCTTGAAAAGACTGTGATGGTGAGCCTCCTACAGTCTGTTCTCACAGAATGCCTCTTAGTTGTACTGGGATCAAAGGCAACAATAGATATGAATTGTACTTTAAAGTCTACATCTCTGATAAGCATTGATGTTCCCTATCTCTAACTGATTCTCCCTTCCTACCCCTCCCTCCTTTTTTTTTTCCATTCCAGATCTGGGACTTAGGAAGCATGAAGAGATATGGAGAGGGTCATCTTGTCATCTTTATTTCCCCCTCTCATGAAGTCCCTCCAACTAAGTGAAGGTCTTCCTAAAGAGAAGACTAAGTCCTGAGGGGCCTTGAAAAGGATTTTTTTTTCTTCTTCCCAATGAATACAAGTAGGCCAATTGGATAGAGCCAATACCTCTGTATGCCTGATGGCTTAGCTGGCAGAGTGATAGAACTTAGAATTTCACTTGAGAATTTTTGTGTTTCACGTTACACCATACTGAGTGCAAATGGCCTGAAAGCATCTCCTTTGTTGAATGGAGTTGTATATGGTGGAGAGAGAGATCCTAGGGCTCTTATACCAACTGACTGCCAGGGTAAGGGCTTGGGGTATGGGAGAAAGCAGGACAGGGCAAGAGTGGAGCTTAGCAAAGTCCTCCATCTTGTAGTTTCCTCCTTTAGCTAATTATTCTTATTAATTACAAGTTATAACCCTGTTTGTTTTTATTCTGTTGGAACACCGAAAAGCGACCAGTGGCCTCTAAATTTGACATCATAGTACAAAACTCTCCTTGTCTCACTAGAAAGTTTCTTTATGTCCTTCCAGCCTTGAGCCAAGGTTATTCCAGTTGGAAGAACTACTGCATGTCACACTATGTATTATGGAGTCAAAGCTACCCTGGAGTATCTTTATTCTGGCCTAATTCTCCTTCCACCATGTTGTAAAAATGGATTAGAGGATAGACATGAGAAGAATCAAATTCATTAACTTATCCTTATTAAGGGTGATATAATAAATTATGGACACTGCAATTAGTTCAAAGCATTATCAGTAGTGAACAAGTAGTCTACATGGGGTGAATTACTTTAGAGTGAAACAGTACTCATGGGTTCCACAGCCTACCTTCCCCCAGGTGAGCTATTACAGTGCCCCACTGGGTATTTCAAAGACTGAGAAGTGCTTAGTCTTTTCTGGGAAGGTAGGATTGGGAAGGTCCAGATTTGATGTTGATCAACTTCCTACTTTCAAGGGGAACTATACCTAGTCTCCCTGGCAGTTGATTATCTATTAGGAATGCTTAGAGGGGCATCAAGGCAGTTCATTGGATAAAGAATCAAGCCTAGAGATAGGAGATTCTGGGTTCAAATTTGACCTCAGATACTTCCTATCTCTGTGACCCTGGGAAAGCCATTTAACTCTATTCAGTAGACTTTATTACTCTTCTGCTTTGCAACCAATAATTAATATTAATTCTAAAATGGAAGATAAGGATTTTTTTGTTTTAAGAGTGCTTAGGGTAGGGAATACAATGGCTTCCCTCAGAACTGAACCAGGAATGAAGAGCATGTGTATGAGAGAGAAGAGAGCTTGGAGGAGCATATAAAGGATGAAAGGGAAAGAAAAGGAGTAAGAGGATTTGGATATTAAACCAATGATGCTGACAGGCTACAAAGCCAGAACCAAGATGCTGCCTGTGGAAGAGACTGTTAGAATGTGAAACAAGTACCCTCAGGCCCTGGAGCCAACACTCTTCCAGCTGAATAAATGAGCTAATTCTACTCTATCAGCCAGTAGATGTCCCTCTCTGTTACATCCCATCTGATCATTACCTTAGCTATCAGACAGTTCTGCTACATTACACGGCGATACTGCAGAGAGAGGATCTACAATATTGAGACAACTCTATTGCCTTTATGAACTGGCTCTGGGAGACCAGAGTACATTCCCATTACTGAGATGTGTTGTGTGCCTAACCAAATGCTTTTGGAAGCAGATAATTAGGTAATGCAGGAAATATGTATTTAAGGAAGATATACAATGAGGATTCAGACTCGGAGCTTGAAAATGGCTTGCTGAATGAATGTTATGCCTGTTTCCTAGCATGGTACAGGCTTATTTTTCTTGGGAAGTTTGGCAGGGGCCAGACTTCCTTTCTCTTAGAATAGCCACCATGGAGTTACCAATGAGTGGCTTTTTGATTTTGAGCCCACCAGGATAGTTCCAGTCCTTTTGAAGAAATAAATCACTCTTTAGGGATGTGCAAGAGGAGAGGATGCTGATTTTTAAAATGTAACCTTCCTGACTAGAACACTAGTGATAGCCCTGTCACATACCATGTTTGGAATCTGAAAGCACTTAGGAGTCAAATAATGAAAAGCTCAAGTCTGGAATAAATTACTAAAAATTCTGGTGCAAAGACAAAGCATTTACTATACTTTTAAAGCCCCAAAGAGAGAGTCTGAGGGAAAAGGTACTTTTCCTATAAAATTTAAAGAAAACATGAAAGTCGATGAAGTGGGGAAGGTACAGGAAGATTTTTCCTGTGATTTTTCCAGGTGGTCAAAAATGATGCCAAGATGATTCTTACATCAAGATGTGGCTGGATTGTCAGAGGAGAGTCTATTGGCAGCTTCAACCAATGGCTCTATTTTGCTGCTTTGAGGCTCCGACTCTGGACTCTTTTTACCTGGAGGCATGTTTCTATATTTGGTGGAATTTCAAGGGATTATTAAGCCCCAACTTCCATGAAAAATAGTACACACCACTTGATCACTGAAGTGTGAAATGCCTTTAAAAGAGAGCAATGCCATTAAAAATAAGGTTAAAATACAAATGACTCTTTGAGAAGGAAAATATATTGACTTTAATTTATACTAAGGAGTAAATGACTGATAATAAAACTAGAGTATATATACAGAACAGAAGGATTGAACAATTGTCACTGGTACCTGAATGCAGCTCTAGGAAGGGAACAAAAGGACCCAGAAAGGAAGGATGAGGCTCTAAAGATAAAAATCACATACTTCACAGTTTTGATATAGTGTGGTACTGATACTAATAGTCCTTTAGTATAAGGATAGAAGGTTCAGAAAAAGATTTATACATATTATTTCATTTTATCCTCACAATAACCCCGTGTAGTAGGTACTCTGATTTTTAAGGATGAAGAAAAAAGTGACTTAACTGACTGTATGAATTGGGATTTTAACCTTGATCTTATCAGTTTCAGCACTCTCTTAAGTAATATCACATCTCCATGGTCAACTTGCTTCTGGGTGGCCCCTGTTCCCTCCCCCCCCAAAGCATTGTTTCTCTAATAATGAGTTGATTAATTTTGGAAAAAACAGAGAAAGACTTACATGAAATTATGAAAAATGAAATGAACAAAAACAAGGTAACATCATATACAGCAATAGAGATGTTGTTTGAAGAATGACATCCATGTCTACCTCCAGAGAAAGAACTAATGAATGGAAATAAGTAAAACATAGTTATATATGCATATATCTTTTTCTTGAATGAGGCCTTCACTAACAGGAAATTGAGGAGGAAGATACCTGTGTATCAATGTAAAAAAACAAACCAATGCTTTTTAAAAAAAGATGTGGTCCAGGAACTTCTGGGGTCAAAATGGAGAAACAGTCTCAGGGGCCTCCACCTCCAGCCTCCTTCAGAGCAAGCTTCTCAGAGCACAACCTCTCAGAGCAAAACCTCTCCAACCAACCCCTCAGTCCTCAGACTCCGCTATCTTTAAGGACACCATCTCAGTTCCCTCCCCTCAGTTCTCACATCTACCAATCACTGTCCATGTTTTCCCTGTGTCAATGGTGTCTCTAGCTTAACCCAGGACCGCCCAGAGGTCTGCCCCTTTGCACATGTCTGTTGAAGGTCCTATTCTCAAATAATTAAATTTTGATCTATGCTGCAGCCCTCCTAAATCCTGTTAGGACTGAGTAGGGTGGAGATTGTAAATTCCAAGACCTGGTTCTGTCATTTCAAGTATCTCTGTTGTATCAATTCTAAAATCAATCATGACTCAAAGAACTTCCTGTTCTATGCTTAAGCATAGGTCAAAGCCCTTTCCATTGTTCAGCAAAAGGTTTCTGTTCTAAAGTAATCTTAAGTAGGGAGGAGAAGGACCCTCCCATGCCAAGGGGGTTCACATTCCAATAGACTATCAGTAGGAAATTTTTCAAGTATGAAATTTCCCAATGGTGAAATTTCCAACATTTATAAGTCTAAGAAATTTTAAGGTTTACAGTTGCCATGATGGTCTTAGTTGTTCATTCGTTTTATGTTAAGCTCCAATCCAGCTTTTATACTCTCCTCCTTCACCCTCCTCAAGAAGCTTCTTAATTCTTCTATTTTTCCCATCGGCATGGTACTGCCTACACATTTGAGACTGTTGATATTTCTCCTGGCAACCTCAGTTCCAACTTTTGATTTATTCAGCCTGGCATTCCACATGATGTACTCTGTATATAAGTTAAATAAATAAGGTTGCAAAACACAACCTTATCATACTTCTTTCCCAATCTTAAACAAATTGGTTGTTCCATGTTCAATTCTAACTGTTCCTTCTTGACCCACCTGCACATTCCTCAGGAGATAAGATGAACTGGTACTCCAGTTTAAGAACTTGCCACATTTTGCTGTGATCCACAGGTCATAGGCTTTAGTGTAGTCAGCAAAGTAGATTTCTTTTTCTTGAACTAGCTTGCTTTCTCCATAATCCAGTGAATGTTGGAAATTTGGTGTCTAATTCCTCTGCCTCTTTGAAAATCAGCCTGTACTTCTAATAATTCTCAGTTCATATATGGCTGGAAGAATCTTTGGTATAACTTGCTGGTATGTCAAATGAGCATAGTTGTTTGGTAATTTGAATGTTCTTTGGCATTGCTCTTCTTTAGTATTGGGTTGGTTGGAGAGGTTATGCTCTGAGAGGTTGTGCTCTGAGAAGCTTGCTCTGAAGGAGGCTGGAGGTGGAGGCCCCTGAGACTGTTTCTCCATTTTGGTCATGTGAGTGATAGGGACTGATCTCTTTTCTTTGCCTCAGCTATCTAAGGGCTTGGGCCTTTTGGCCCAGCCTAAACACTCTCTCTCTCTCTCTCTCTCTCTCTCTCTCTCTCTCTCTCTCTCTCTCTCTCTCTCTCTCTCTCTCATACCTTTCTTCCTCCTGTTTGTAATTAAACTCCATAAAAGGTTGACTGCTGACTTGAGTTTTCATTTAGGAATTACATAGCTGAATTCCTTGGCGACTTTAAATTAATATATATCAGTCTTTTAAAGTGCTTTCCTTGTCACACAACTGTTCCCATCACTTAATGGAAAAAAGAGAAAGAAGAAATGGAAGCAATGTCAGATTTTAAATTCTTGGGCTCAAAGATCACTGAAGATGGTGACTGATGTCATGAAATTAAAAGATGCTTTCTCATTGGAAGGAAAGGCATGGCAAATCTGGACAGCATTCTAAAAAGCAGAGACAACACCTTGTTGACAAAGGTCCATATAGCCAAAGTTATGATTTTTTTCCATTAGTAATGTATGACTGTGAGAGTTGGACTATCATAAAAGCTGAGTACCCCAGAATCAATGCTTTCAAATTCTGGTGTTGTAGAGAGTCCTTTGGACAACAAGAAGATAAAATCAGTACTTAAATAAATTTATTCAGATGATTCCTTAGAGGTTCAAATACTGAAACTGAGGTTTAAATATTTTTGGCCTCATAATGAGAAGATAGGACTCTGGAAAAGAATCTGATGTTGGGAAAGATTGAATGCAAACAAAGATGGAGATGGATGGTAGAGGATAAGATAGATTATATTATGAGAGCAATAAACATGAGCTTGGACAGACTTTAGGATATAGTGGAGGATAGAAGGCTCTGGAATATTATGGTCCATGGGGTCACAAAGAGTTGGGTATGAAAAAATGACTGAATAACAATAATATTGAGGAAGGCATGAGATTGGCAAGTGGAGAAGAGTGAGAATTCTTCCTTGAAGGATCAGAGAGTTGTGGTATGGGAATAATAAGTAAGAGTGTTAGATAGGAAGGGTAGGCAAGAACTTTGAAAGCATAAGAGACTGGGTTTTGATCTCTAGACAAAAGAAGAGTCACTGAGGATTTTAGATTCCACTTTAAGGGTTCAGAGACTTGCCTCCCAAATATGAAATTCTAAAAGTCAGGATAAAGAAATGTTAGGGTTCTTCATGCCTTCTATAGGCTCTCTGCTAAATGTCTGACAAAAATCTACCAATTCAGGATCCACCAGTAACCCTGGTGGATACTAGTTAGCATTGTAGCTCTGTGGTTGCTTAGACCTTTCTACTGTTGTCTTTTAAGATTGAAAATTTTAGCCTTACTTGCCTCCTCTGTCCTCCATCCAAAATATCTGACTTCACAGTGCCAAACCGTTTTCAGGAAGAGCTTCTGCCTGCCCTTTAAGATAGGAAAGGCATGTGGCATCTTTGACTCACCCTGCTGCCCTCTAAGAGTCTTGCTCAGTCTTGTACCCAAGTGAGACATTTATCACAGCAGCTAAAGGCCTGCAGCTTCAGAGCATATCAGATACAGGTGATAATTACAATCAGTAAGGCCCATTCTAGTGGGGTTAAAAGGAGATACAGTAAACTTGGGCAACTTTGCTCTGGTTTGGGAGGTGGAGATTTATTTTCTGGACTTCTTTAGTCTTTCTCTAGAGAGTTCATTGTGTAATTCTCTCTGACAGATTTATCCTGGGATTCTGTCATCAGTGGCTCTTTTCTCACTAGGCAGGTGGATAAAGAAAGCTAGGTAAAGGCAGCTGCTGGCTGAGAGGTCGCAGATGAACTTGTGCCATAGAGTGCACATAAATTCTAAATCTCCTGAAGGGATTTTGGTCTTCCTTTCTTCCTTTTTCTATTTTTTTTTCCTGTTGTATCTCTGTTCGCTAAAAGCCTGGGCATTATTATTTGCAGAATGAGGTCTCAAGGGTGTATATATTTTTATATAACAGGTGCTTTTCACAAGGGGACAGGTGAATAACTACAGATCCTCTCACATGGAAGGGGGCCAGGAGGGAGGGAGTCCAATTCCTTCCACTGAAACAGAATGACCATTTAGACCACTGTACAGAGTTTGTGGGGGTGTTATGTTACCTGTGCTTCTTAACTTCTCTGTACTTTATGTCCTCCTCTATAATTGAATTGCAAACTACATAGAAAGCAAATTATGCATTCTATGTAGTAGGTCAACCCTAGATCCAGAGTAATAGGAATTAGGAGAAATATTATGGAGAGTTACAAAAATCATAGAATGTTAGTGCTAAAGAGATAATCTAGGCAAATAACCATTTTTACCGAGAAAAAAAGTCTTGCCTAACATCACAGAGCCACGATTAACAGAAGTAAGGCTGTATAGCCTTAGTTGTTTGGTTTCCATTTCACTACTTAAAAAACAAACAAAAAAAAAACCAGCATGAAACTCTGTTGTACTCAAGCAATTTCTTCATCCTCTAGCCCCTATATCCCTACCTAAAGACTGAGCCTGAATAAGTAAAGTTCAAGAATTAGATGGGAAAGCATAATTTCTGAACATATACCTCTACCCCACACAAATGAAACAAGATGCCCACAGGAATATAATGGCAGCTACTGGAAAACTGAAGCTTGTTAAGTGGATATTAGGACACTGGCAGACCTTCCAGGTCCATGCCCCAACATTTTAAGTGGCAGTTGTTCATGCCATAGTCCATACCTCACAGGATGATGCCCTCTAAATATGTGAGGACTTATTTTTAGTATTCTCCAAATAGTCCCAGCTGTCCTTGGGGTTGTACCCTTTAGGGTGTAGTCCATGTGTTTCATGGTACTAGTGAGATTTAGGAAATGGGATATATAAATCTTTTATGTCTGATCTCTTTGGTTTCAAAGTGTAGATTTTTCTTCTTTTTTTTTTACTTTTGAAAAATTTTATTTAATCAAATAATTTAGAATATTTTTCCATGGTTACAAGATTCATGTTCTTTCCCTTCTTCCCTCTGCCCTCATCCTTTAGCCAACATGCAATTCCGCCGGGTTTTACATGTCATTGATCAAAACCTATTTCCATATTATTGATATTTGCACTAGGGTGATCACTTAGAGTCTACATCCCCAATCACATCCTTATCGAACCATGTGTTCAAGCAATTGTTTTTCTTCTGCATTTCTACTCCCACAGTTCTTTCTCTGGATGTGGATAGTGTTCTTTCTCACAAGTCCCTCAAAATCGTCCTGGATCATTGCATTACAGCCAGTAGAGAAATCCAAAATTAGAAGGGAAGCAACAAATTGGGGAAAAAATCTTTATAACAAAAACCTCTGACAAAGATGTAATTACTCAAAGTGTGGATTTTTAAAAAATATTGAGGGAAAAGAGAGCTTATAATCCCATGACCTAATATTCTAAAAGGGAAGGTGGTTCCAAAGTCTTAGGAGGTTTTTATAAATGAAATGCTGATGCTATAATAATGATTGATCCCACTGAAGAAGAAAAGAGGATGGTCTAAGAGGGGGAATCTACAGAAATATGATGTGATTTTTAGAGTAGAATATGTAAAATATCAAAGCAAGAAGTCATCATTGAGAAAAAAATGCAAAATAATAGCAGAATATAGAAGAATGTCAGGAAGGTACAGTTCAGAATGAACTGAGACTTATATAAAATGCTAACTATGAGGGAAAAAAGCTTTAAAATTGTGTTTAAAACAAGATGAAAAAAAAGGAAAGAAGAGTTCCAAAGTATAAAGGTGGATATTTATCATTAAAAGACAACGAGAAAGTGGAACTTGTCAACTCCTATTTTGCGTTTCTCTTTTCCATTAAGTAGTTTCCAGGAAAAAATAACAGATTTATTCACAAGGAAATTGAAGCCCAAGATAGAAGACGAGGTTGCAAGGGAATAATTGGCTTTCCTAAATTATTTCAGTGCTTCTGGTCTAGACCAATTACACTCAAAGGTACTAAAAAAACCAAAACAAAACAAAAAAACAAATGAACAACTTGCAGTTAGGTATAATAGTTGAACTATTATAGGAGATTTTTGACAAAATCTAGAAAACTAGTCAGATGCTAGAAAAGAGGAGGTGAAACTGAGTTCTGATTTTCTAAAGAAGGAAGCAGATCAATTTAATAAGGTATAGTTTTTTTTAATGTAAACTGCTGAGCTTGATGTCAATCCCAAGTGTTAAGAGAGTTTTTCGCAATTTCTCCCTTTTTATATTTAAGGGGGAAAGAAGCAAAAAGATTTCTGAGTAGGAGCCCCCCTGCTGTGCAAACTGTCAGTTAGTGACACTTAGAAGGGTGTGGCTGAGAGTTAGTCAGTTACAGCTGGCATTTGGAAGAGGCTTTTGGCTCTCTGTCCCTTGAGGAGAGGAGTGCGTGGCTCTCTCTCTCTAGGACTGTTGGAGTCAGAGAAACAAATTTAAGGCCTTAATAGCCTTATTGATTATTGATTATCTTGGGTAGGTAGGTAAATAGATAGTAGGTAAATTAATAGATAGGGTAGAAAAGTTAGGCCGGAGCCTGGCTCTGGCAGAAGGCACTGCCCTGGAAGGCAGATAGATTTAGGGTTTTCTAGAAAAATTTTAGATAGGATTGGGATCTTAGGAATATTTATAAGCTACTATAAGATTACTCTCACTTTCTTCCTTCCTATTTCCTATCTTTATTTTCCTAAATAATAAACAAAGCACTTTGTGTTTAAGAAACTGCTCTCCTGACTTTTGTTAAAACTCCTATCCCAAAAATTTAACCCTTCACACAAGCATTGTAATAATAAGTAGTTTATGAACTCTTTGGAAAGTAATTAACATCAGGCACCAATTACAATTCACTAGGGATAAGTTGTGCTAGTTTGGCTTCATCTCTCTTTTTTATTTAAAAATAAAAAAATTTTAAAAACTCTTATCTTCTGCCTTGGACTCATAGTATTGAGTTACCCAGCTGCCCCTTCATTTCTCTTTTTTAGAGTTATCAGACTAAATCAGAGAACATCTGTAGATACAGTATGGCTGGATTAAAATTTTTTATTTATTTTTTACATTTTATATACAATTTTTAATAGTCATTTTCTGACATTTTATGATCCATATTCTCTTTTTCCCCTCCTTCCCCAAGACATGAGGCAATAGGTTATAAATGTGCTAACATGCAATTTATATTTTCATGTTCTGTATATTATAAAAGAAGTCATATATCACTTCCCCAAGGGGAAAAAAACTCAGAAGGAGATAAAAGTGAAAAATGGTTTACTTCAATCTTCATTCAGACTTGGTCAGTTTTTTCAATGGAGGTGGGTAGCTTTTTTTTTTTTGTCATGAATGTCTCGAAGTTGTCCTGAATCATATCTTTGCTGATAATACTTATTATTCACATTTCCTTATCATACACTATTGCTGTTATTGTTTAAACATTCAAGTTCTGATGGCTCGATTTTTATATGGCAAATGACATAGTCTCTTATCCTTGTGTCAATGAGATATCAAATCATTTGCTAGATTTTGTTATTTTTAGGTAGATTCAAAGTGAATTGAATTTCAATTCAAGAATGCAGAGTAACATATGAAGTCCAACCAAGAGATAATTTCAGGGTTTTCCTACAGAGTTCTGTTCTTGTTCCTATTCTCATTAACATGTTTATATATAATCTTATGTATTATGAGAATACTGCAATATCCCTTTCTTTCCTTCCTTCTCAATCTTCTCCCTCCCTCCTTCTCTCTCTCTCTCTCTCTCTCTCTCTCTCTCTCTCTCAACAATTGACAATAGAGACAGAGGTAGGAAGAAGAAAAACGAATTCTTGATAACTGTTTTTAAGAAGATGTGAAAATAGAGTTAAAAATGTTTATCAAAGTGGTAGGTGAAGTGAGGTAGTCAAGGATTACAGATCTGTTAGATGGTAAGTTAAATTTGACAGCCTAAATAAAGGATCAGGTAATCATGTAGGAAAGACCAGCAGATGTTAATTGACTACAAATTCAGTATTGAGTCTTCATGTGGTCACTCCAAAAGCATGTGTAATTTCAGGCTTCATGAAGAAAGCATGGACAGCTAGAGTGAGGTGTCTGTCTCACTATACTTTAATGTGTACATTGGTCAAATCTATTGAGAGGTCTGCATTCTCTTTTGAGGGTTACTTTAGATATGGAGAGGGCTATAGGGATCGTCTGGTCCATGAACATTATTTAATTGGAAAGAAAAGTGAAAAAAGCCCGGAACAAATAGACACATAGCTGGTTAACAATAGAGCTGGGAATAAAAGCCTGGATCCACTCACATTCATTTCAGTGCCTTTTTGACCACACACAGGCAAATGTTCAGTAAGAATGGCAAAGTGACTCAAAACCATGTCATGAGACAAGTCATTGAAGGAACTGAGGATATATAACCCAATGAAAATATATGAAAACTTAGATGGAACTGTCTTCAAGTATTTGAAGGTCTGTCATATTGAAGAGAGATTAGGCTTATTTTTCCTGCCTTTAGAAGGCAGAACTTGAACTAATGGGTAGAAATTAGACTTAAGAAGATTTTACCTCAATATAAGCAAGGAGTCCATAACTATTAGAGCTGTCTAATGGGATAGCAAGTCCTCTGTCATGAGAGATGTTTAAACAGAAAGGTTGAATGCCTTCTTGCCATGGGCTTTGTAGAGGGAATTCATGTATCAAATGCTTCTATATGTCTGTAGGCACTGCCTGCTAAAAGTAGAGCAACTAATCAATTGGTAATTCGCCTTAATGATAATTTGATCCTAGAAAAGGTGGAACAAATAACAAAGAGAACTGACATTTTGGACATGATTTAAACCAATAGTGAAGATATGGTTGTTGATGCAGAAATGACAGCAACCTCAAGAGCAATTGTGTCCACCTCTTCATAGAGTCCATGATAGAAAAAGATAGGACTGTAATACACAGCAAAAATTTAGGGGGCTTGAGAAGATCAAATTTCAAAGGGTGAAGAAAAAGGATAGGGAAGTGAAATAGACTGAGGCCATGTTTGGGTCATTATGGAAAATGGAAGGCTTTTTTTTTTTAATTCCAACTAAGGTTAAATATTTGAATACTGTGAAATGGGAAGTAATTGTTAGGAGAGGGACCTCTGAAGTATAAAATTTTGGATAGATCAGCAGAAGACATCTGCTCATGACAAAAAATGGCAAGAGCTACCCCCAAAAAACTGATCTAGATACAATGGGAACTCACTGACAAACACAGATTGCAAGAAGTTATGTTTGGGGAGAAACGAGGGGGCTCAATGTATACAGAGAGCCAGTCCTAGAGCCTGGAGGTTAGGTTAGAATCTAGCCTCAGAAACTTTCTGGTTGTGTGACCCTGGGTAAGTTCTTGGTGCCTAGCCCTTACCACTCATCCGCCTTGGGACCAATACTTATAATCAATTATAAGACAGAAAGTAAGAGTGTAAAAAAGTTATGTATAGAAGATGGAAGCAAAGGTCAGTTTCTGAGGATGAATACAAAGAAAAAGTGCAATTTTTAAGTCATATCGGAATTTGTTTTTAGCCCTAATCCTAAATTCATTTCTAATTCTAAATTTGTTTCTAATCCTAAAGTCTAAAATGAGCAGAAGTTGACAAAAACATCTGGAAGATAACAATTTTTAAATGCTCTATTTTAGAGGATTAGGTCCTAACCAGGGCTAGGACCATTGTTCTTAGTAATATGGGGGATGGAATTATTCCACTTATTTTCCTTCTATTTTCTAATGGCCAGAAAGAATGATCTTTGTACTGAGAAAGATTAAATGAAAATTATTACCAAGAAGTGGAAACCCTAGATAAATGAGGAGATAGATAGCATCTGGCTATCCTCAAAGAGTTTGAGTTATCAGGTTGAGACAAATGACAGACATCTTAATACTGGAACAACAGAGAAGTGTAATTTTTGAGCCACTGCAAGGAGTTTTTGAAAGATCTTCAACCATCTGAGAGGTGTCATAGGACTAGAGAAGGACAAATGCCATCCTAATTTGCAAAAAAAAAGTGAAATAGAGTCTGCAAACTGACTAGCCAGTTCCTCTGTCTGTCTGCTTTTATAGACAATTTTAAAACAATTTTCATATAAGGGTAAGACAATTCTTATTGGTAATGTTTTCAATGAGGAGATCAGATTGTTACCATCTTGGCTTCCTCTATTAGAGCATTATTGGAACATCGGATTAGCACATGTTCTGCTACTGACCACTGTCTCCCACAGACTGGCTGCCCAAGAACTCAAAGGTCAGACAAGGTCAAAATGTGAGATTGCTCAGGCTGACTGCACCAGTGACTGACTGATTTTGCACAATTCCCACTTTGGTGCTAACCATATCCACTGTGAACACCACAATATTGGTTCTATATTGTTTCTCTGTCCTCAATTGCATCATCCTAATCTCTGCTTTTTTGGGTTTAGTTTGGGAATCAGTTGCTTGCTTCAAGGCACTGTGAACACCTATAGCACACAGTCTTTATGAAGATACACAAAAGAAAACTGACAGATAAATACTTTAGCCATGAGATTTGGGAGCCAAGACATTCACCATTCCCATCTAGGGGACCAAAGTTCCTTCCCCTCCTCCTAGAACTTGGAACTTGTTCTCCAAACCAAGTTGATATGAATGTTGTCTAAATTGTCAGGAACCCAGGTGCAGTATTCCTGACCTTGCATTCCATTTTGCTCATAACATAGTATATAATATAGACAATATGGCCCAAGTGATCTTTTTCCAATGAAAAGAATGATCTGGAAGACACGTCTTTTTCAGCCTATGGCAGTACAATTGGGTATTTCATTTAGGTCTGCCTTATCAATTACAAGCAATGAATCATATAAGTACTGGATGCCTGACTCCATGCCTACCTGGGAAAACGACAAAGGGACATGTGCATATATCCAGTGGTTGGTTCAGTTAAAGTCATGGCCGACATGTATTATGTATACATAAGTATTGGTCTCTCCTTCCAACTCCAAAGGCACAAAGCAGGGCAGAAAATGCAAGCAACAAATGCAAACAAAGTAGATAACAAATGAGGGATTAGGTCTTAATTATTATAGTCCAATAAATAAGCAGCCAAAGACCCATAATTGATGTAGGGGTCCTTTTTCAACTTAACTGGGTCCAGGCAATGATCAGGAGTTTCCTCCTTCTGCTGGGCTGAGATCAATCATGTCCAGATTAACCTGGCAATCATCCACTCAGTATCTAGGTTATCCACTCAGTAACCCTGATGGCAGTATGACTGCCTGGCAGGACCTGGAAAAACCTCTACCCAGTGGCTCAATTGGTCTCTGTACTCCATATCTGTAGCTTATATACGTTGGCAGTTCAATAAAATCTGTCTGCAGGTGTTCTACTGGTAGACCTGCCCACTTCCTCTCTTCTTTTGTCAGTTTTCTTCTGCAAGGAGTTAAACTGTTGTCAAGAAAGTTAGCTAGAGATAATATGATGAATTTCTGCATAAGCATCTTGAGCAAACCATGGGTAGAGGACTTCCAGCACAGGGGGCCTCAGTTTGCAAATCAGAATAGGTTCAAGCAGAAATGATAAGCAATTTGCATATTAAATAACTTTGCATATTAAATAACAATTTGCATATTAGATAACAGATCCATAACACACAGAATTAATATAACAAGCAAGATTACAATTGGGTAAATAAAGAAACTAAATATAGCTATAGCTTTAAAGTTATTCAGTCCTTTGACAGCATCCATGATCCTCAGATGTCTGGCAAGTACCTCCTGTGCATGTCTCAAACAGCTATACGTGGATCAAGGCAGTTATGAGGAGATGTTTTCTTGACCATCCCTGGGCTAATGATAAGATTTAGTATAATTTAGTAAAACATGACAAAATCTAATCAGATTTACCTTACAGTAATTAATTCATGTGGTGAAAACCAGTTCAGATCTTATAGATCTAATCCTATAACCAACAAAGCTATAAGAAGACCAAATTAGGAACCCATAATTTACCTAAAACTTTAGAGAATTTCAGTTTTTACAGAGGACTTGTGCTTTCTATCTTTCTCAGAAACTATATCTGATAGGGACAGTGCCATCAACAGGCTAAAGAATCTTAAAAAGATCTATCTTGAAAAATGAGATTATATTGGGCAGCTAGGTGGTGCAGTGGATAGAGCACTGTCTAGAGTCAAGAAGACTTGCATTCAAAAATAGCCTCAGATAATTACTAGTTGGGTGACCCTAACAAGTACTTAACCCTATTTACCTCAGTTTCCTCATCTATAAAAGGAATTTAAGACGGAAATGGCAAAAGCACTCCAATATATTTGCCAAGAAAACCCCAAATAGAGTCATGTAGAGTTGGACATGCCTGAAATGCCTGATCAACAATGTCCCCTAATTTTATCAGACAGAGATTTCAAAGAGGAAAAAGATAGCTCAAATTTCTTATTGATTATTAATGTAATTTTATATGTAAAATATTTAAATCAATTTTAGAACCTATAACTAAAATATATTCCAAGCCTATATTTCCATTAGAAAAGTTTTTTGTATGATTGCAGATGTAAAATATATATCTTATCATCTCAGCAGGGAGTGATGGGAAGGAAAGGAGAGAAAGAATTTAAGACTCAAAATTCTTTTTAAAATGTTGGAAACTGTTTTTACATGTAAGGGAAACAATTTAAAAAAGAGAAAAATTAGGAAGATAATTATATATATATATATATATATATATATATATATATATATATATATATATAAAGCATACCCCAGTCTTTGGGTTCCTTACAATCTAATCTTGATTTCTCAAACTACTCCATTCAATTAAAAAAAAACCCTTTCATCTTTATCTTCATATAATCTTGAAAGAACCAATTTTACATAGGAATATCTAATAATAGCAAGGAGATGGTAAGCCCCCAAACTCATCTATATAGTTGTTTAGAATAGGTAATTGGCCACAACTTCAGATTAAAAATAGTAAGATCTTTTATACTTGTAACCAATTATAGTAATTCAGTTCTTTTAGTATTTATTCATTTATTAATCATTTATTATTGCAATAATAACAACAAACCTCTTCCATTTACCCACCCTCATTATAAAAATGTTCTATGAAAGGAAAGAGTTATGGTATGACAATATCAAAACTGTTCCTTCAAGGGCACAGATGACCTGACATCAGCCTTGTTTTGTCTTAGAGGTTAATAAGCAATCTAGATTGGAGGCTTACTGTAGCCAGCATTTTTCTGGGGTTTTGACTCAATTATAATATACTCACTGTATATGTGGAGAATAATATGTTTATTCTTAATTTATAAATGGAAGAAAAATAAAATATCTTAATATGTGCTACCTGTTAACTAATTACAACATATGAAAAATAATAATAACCTAGCCCTAAGCTGTGATTAGTGAAATTTTGCTATTTAAGGTAAAAACTTCTAGGATTGTAATTTGATAATGTTCTAAGTTTTTATTTCAGATTATGATTATCTGAATTGTCATTAAGCCAAAGGTTCACCATTCAGGAGGAATGCCAGGTGCTATTCAAAGGAACTATGGTCTGAGAATTGCTAAAGATGGATTTTCTGTACCTTAGAAAAAAGTTGAGGGTATATGCAAAGGTAGGATTCTATTAACTTAATTTCTTCATTTTGCTATTTTCTTTCAGAACAGGAAATGTTCCCACCTTGTTAATCCTGAGCCTGGTTAAGATACCCTGTGAATAATGTGGAACTTTGCTATATGACTGGCTGTTAATTATGACTCTTACCTGGAATAAAACAGAAAAAAGTGAAATGTTTGAATCAGGCTCTTATTACTATGTTGACTCAAAGATGTAACTTTGGTATACTCTATATTTTAATAGAAACCATTTCATAATTTTCATAAGTGATAAATAATTTATCAGATAAAACTCATTCTTTAGTATAAGCAAACTTATGTTTTCCCACTTTGTGAGTGGTCCTAGCTTTTCAAACTTCATTACTTTGGAATGCTATCATCAGGGCTGATAAAATCTTATGATCCTGCCCAAATAGAAAGTCCTAAAAACTTCATAAATAAGGACAAATTAAAAGGTCTTTGCTACTTCCCCCACACCAACAAATAAGTTATTATTATCTATCTTAAAGCAAATTATATCCAATTAAATTATTTATTTTTAAACATTTAAAATAGTTCAATTCATAATCTAATAGCATCCAAATTAAAAGAAGTTATTTTTCTAACATTTCTGAATGGTTCCTGAATTTTACAACACAAGAAAATATAGTTGAGACCACACTCTGGAGTTTTGCAAGTTGCATGCAGCCCATGGACTGCAACTGTACTAGTTGATGTTATACTAGAGCAGTGATGGCAAACCTTTAGAGACCAAGTACCCAAACTGTATCCTCACACAGCATGTAAGATCTCCACCTTACCCAGACAGGAGAGGGTAGAAGCACTCCTATTGGACTGCTGGGTAGAGGGGTGGGTAAAATGAGGAATGTCCTCAGGCATCCCTAGAGAGGGTAAAGGGAGTAGACCCCTCCAGCATGCTTTCCATAGGTTCACCAATACAGTACTAGGGATTTTTGTCAGGTAGACTTAGAATAGATGGTTCCTGAAGTCCCCTCTACTTCTTAGAATCTATGATTCTTATGTTGATTAGACTAAATATCTTCTGTGATCCCTACGAACTCCAAAATTCTACAATGTTTATGATGAGAATGTAATTCTTAAAATACTTGAAACTGTCCTGAGCAGTATACTTTTAAGAATAAGTACTCTGTATTATTCCTCTTCATCTATGAATTGAGATTTTATATGTCATATTTAGATACATTATTATTTTAAATCATATGTAGGCAAAATGGCAATTTTGTTGCTTGTTGGAACATACAACAAAAATGTTTAACTTGAACCTGAAACCCTCTCATTTCCGTGTCTTGTTAAGTAAAGCTTCCCAGGTAGTTTGAATACACTCAGGTCATGATCAGGTGTGACAGAAACTAAAAGACTCATCACACCCCAAAGAGTAGTACAATTTTAAGGAGTAAAAGCCTAAAGTAGGAGCAAAGGATTTCAAAAGACAGAGTTAATCTAATTCTGAAGGTTTCCACTAGATTTTGCTAACTGGCTATGACTGGCTATGAATCTGACTCTGAAAAAGAGCTGTTGAGGTTATAGCTGAAAGAGCATAAAACTTCCTTCAAAAAGGGACAAGTAAGATAGGAGCTGGAATTCACTCAAAGGTCAGCAGATGGTAGAGGGGACTATATAACATTTGGAAAAGGTACCCCAGAGTCAAGCAGATTATAGTGCTGCAAGGTACAAGTAGAAATAAACATAATGGAGAAAATGGTTGGGTAGCACATAGCATTATCTTCCATATCTAGAAGCATCATTCTGATATCCTCAGAGTGAATGGAATCAGTGCCCCTGCAAGGTGAATACTTATGCTCTATAGAATATCCCAGGGCAAGTTCACTTATTCTTTTGGGCCTTGGTTTCCTCATTTGTAAATCTGAGGATATTGGACTAGATTGGCTCTGAGGTCCCCTCTAGTTCTCTATTATAATCCTAAACTGGAAATTTTTTTTGGTTTGTGCTTATGTATCCTCTGGCTTGTCTGGTAATAGAAATGTTGGTGGGGACTAACGTGTTAGGAGTTTCTGAGTGGATGCTTGTCCAAAGTGTGTCTTGAGCCTGAGGTACCTATCATGGGGTATTTGAGTTGGGGTGGTGGAGCTGTAGGGCTAAGAAATTAAATTTTCTTTGTAGAAAGATCTTTTGTTTGCATTGTTTACATGGTTGATTACTATGCAACATAGCAGAGGTTAATTTTCAGGCTCTTGATACTAGGATGGAGGGGTGGAGTTTCTAATAGAAGAGGAAATGAAGGAATGATTTAATAATAAAAATATTTATACAGCACTTTAAGTTTACAAAGCACTTTCTTAATAACTACCTTGTGAGATTCACAGATTTTTTTATTTCATTTTCATGAATTATCCAGCAAGATTAAGTGATTTCCCTAAGATCTCACAATGAGGGAGTTTAGACAATGTATTTAGACTCAGGTTTTCTAGCACCAATGCTAGCATTTTCCAGCTCTGGTACACTGCTGTTTCTTGAACAGTCAGAGAGCTTCCTTAAGACTCCTGGATTGATTTTCTCTTATAGAAAATAATAACTATGCCCAAAGGGCGACAAAAGAATATCTACCCTTTGACCCAGCCATAGCACTGCTGGGTCTGTACCCCAAAGAGATAATGGACACAAAGACTTGTACAAAAATATTCATAGCTGCGCTCTTTGTGGTGGCCCAAAACTGGAAAATGAGGGGATGCCCATCAATTGGGGAATGGCTGAACAAACTGTGGTATATGTTGGTGATGGAGTACTATTGTGCTAAAAGGAATAATAAAGTGGAGAAGTTCCATGGAGACTGGAACAACCTCCAGGAAGTGATGCAGAGCGAGAGGAGCAGAACCAGGAGAACATTGTACACAGAGACAAACACACTGTGGTATCATCGAACGTAATGGACTTCTCCATTAGTGGTGGTGTAATGTCCCTGAACAACTTGCAGGGACCCAGGAGAAAAAAACATCATTCATAAGCAAAGGATAAACTATGGGAGTGGAAACACCGAGAAAAAGCAACTGCCTGAATACAAAGATTGAGGGGACATGACAGAGGATAGACTCTAAATGAACACTCTAATGCAAATACTATCAACAAAGCAATGGGTTCAAATCAAGAAAACATCTAATGCCCAGTGGACTTACGCGTCGGCTATGGGGGGTTGGGGGGGGGAGGAAAAGAAAATGATCTATGTCTTTAACGAATAATGCTTGGAAATGACCAAATAAAATATATTTAAAAAAAAAAAAAAAAAAAAAAAAAAAAGAAAATAATACTTCTGTGCAATTGAATATTGAAATGCCTTTTCTTCAATCAGACTCCTAGAGAACACAAGAAGTAGTCAAAAATCTTCTGTTGTTTCTGAAACTAAGATGTGTGTGTGTGTGTGTGTGTGTGTGTGTGTGTGTGTGTGTGTGTGTGTGTGTGTGAGAGAGAGAGAGAGAGAGAGAGAGAGAGGTTTGAAAATTTGGTTTATGCATTTGGTTCTAGTTATGAATCACTGTATTTGTTGCAGGATTTGTTTTTATGAGAGAATCATTTCCCAATTTATTATTGGGTTTCTTTAAAACTTGTTTAATATGAATATATATATTTGATATTGAGAAGAAGGAATCTATAATATATAGGATGTATAGTGTTCACTCTTTGTTCAGATATTTTAGCTTTTTGAGATCCGAGAATCACTTTCCCTCTGTCTTGCTGTTTTTGTATTATAGGTCCCTCTGGCCCCAGATAGCTGTGGTACAAAATTAGGGGTCAGCTATATTTACCATCTTTTAATGATATTATACATAACTATATATGAGAAAAATATTTTGAAATAATTCTATTATCTATTCTGTTCATTGGCTTCAGGAAATAGGTAAGCATCATTGTTTCAGAACTGCAAACAATTTGATATTCTGCAAATGTACTTGAAGACCTTGTAGTTACTCTAACAAAATGTCTCAAAGATGTCTGGAGATCTCACATCTATATTTCATTATTCTGGACTCAGTTTGTTTCCACAAACTCATTATACCTTAATTCCCTTTGTTTAATATAAAGAACACCGGATCCCTGGAGAAAAAGATTCACTATGGGCTATTTGGGATAGGCACTTAGATAAACCAAAGAATGATACCCTATGAGAATGCTTCTGCATTTAATTACTATTCACAAGGCACAAAGACAGTAGTAAAAGCATAAAGCAATGAAGATAACAAAAGAGAATCAAATGATTCAACTGACTCTAAGGGAGGCTAGGAGGTGGAGTCCAGATGGTGTCTTAGAGACAGAAACAGCTCAGACCTCTGTAAACCCTTCCTCACCAATCAAAAACACAATGTTTTGAGGGGTCTGGAAACCTAATCTAACAACAAGATAGAGCTATGGGTCCTCCTGGACCCAACAGAAAAGGTACATTCCCCCCAAAAAAACCTGAACTCTTAAAAAGGTAAGTTTAAGAGGAAGGAAGAAGGAATGTCCAAGGACCCCTCCCCCACCTACAATGCTGAGTCTCTGGTGGAGGGCTGGAATCTCTGGGAAGGCAAGGGTGCTAGTCTAGAGGGAGTACTTGCCAGCAAAACTGTGCCAGGCTCAGGGTGTAGAACATAGGTAGTGTAGAGGCAGCTGGAGTAGAAGCACAGAGCAGGCAGCCCAGTCACAGCCAAGATTCCATCTTCTCCCCCCCACACACACACATTTCTGGAGGTTTTGGCCTCAGGGCACATCCAGCTTTGCAGATCAACTCCTCCACCCTGGCTCAATCTCATCAATAGGGCACATAAGAAGCCTTCAGAGGGCAGGGAAGCTCAAACTCCAACACCTCTCCTCCACTAACTAATCTGAGAGCCTTGCTGACTGAGCCACAAGGGCAAAAGCTGCAACAAACTAAAAACAACCTTGACAACAGGGGTGGGGGTTTGGGGAGGTGGGGGATGGGGGAAAGTGGGGTGTGGGGAGGGTGGGAGGATGGGGGTGTGGGGAGGATGGGTGGAGGGGTGGTGGAAGCCAGTTCCTTTTCAGCTTCTGCAGTCAGCCTGGGAAGATTTGATAACATGATCAATCAGCAGAGCAGAGAAGAAGCCCCTTCAGGACAGAATAGCCCAAACCCACAGATATAGCATATAATGAGAGGAGCAAGACCAAGGGGAACTATGGGGGGCGGGGAGGGGGGATATGAGTAAACAACAGAATAAGAAAAAATAAATTATAATTGATAACTTCTATCCAGGCAATGAACAAAGAGCAAATGGAACAGAGGAAGATCAAGGAATGCCAAGCAAAAAACATAGAAACTCCAGCAATTTGAACACAGAAACTAGAAAGTGAACAAATTAAAAATCCTCAGATGAAAATGAAACATTAAAGGAGAAATTAATAAAACTGAAAGTCAAAGAACTATTGATTTAATAAATAAAACTAGAAACTGGTACTTTGACAAAACAAATAAAATAGACAAAGTACTGGTCAATCTAATTTAAAAGAGGAAAGAAGAAAACCAAATTAACAGAATCCAAGATGAAAAGGGAGACCTCACCTCTAATGAAGAGGAAATTAAGGCAATCATTAAAAACTATTTTGTCCAAGTATATGGCAATCTAGGTGATATGGATGAATATTTACAAAAATATAAGTTGTCTAGATTAACAGAAGAAGAAATAGAATACCTAAATAACCCCATATCAGAAAAATAAATTGAAGAAGCCATCAAAGAACTCCCTAAGAAAAAATCCCCAGGACCAGATGGATTCACAAATGAATTCAACAAACACTCAAAGAACAACTAATCCCAATATTATACAAACTATTTGACAGAAAAAAAAAAACAAAGAAGGAGTTCTACCAAATTCCTTTTATGACACAAATATGGTACTTATTCCAAAGCCAGGTAGGTCAAAAACAGAAAAAGAAAACTATAGACCAATCTCCTTAATGGACATAGATTCAAAAATCTTAAATAGAATACTAGCAAAAAGATTCCAGCAAGTGACCACAAGGGCTATTCATTATGATCAGGTGGGATTTATACCAGGAATGCAAGGATGGTTCAATATTAGGAAAAACATCCACATAATTGACCATCTTAATAAGCAAACTGACAAAAATCACATGATTATATCAATAGATGCAGAAAAAGTCTTTGACAAAAAACAACACTCATTCCTATTGAAAACTAGAAAGTATAGGAATAGAAGGGCCTTTCCTAAAAGTAATAAACAGTATATATCTAAAACCATTAGCAAACATCATCTGCAATGGAGATAAACTAGAAGCCTTCCCAATGAGATCAGGAGGGAAACAAGGATGTCCATTATCACCTCTATTATTTAACATTATACTAGAAACACTAGCAGTAGCAATTAGAGAAGAAAAAGAAATTAAATATATTAAAATAGGCAATGAGGAGACCAAGCTATCACTCTTTGAGTATGATATGATGGTTTACTTAAAGAATCCTGGAGAATCAACTAAAAACTAGTAGAAATAATCAACAACTTTAGCAAATTTGCAGGATACAAAATAAACCCACATAAGTCATCAGCATTTCTATATATTTCCAACACATCTCAGCAGCAAGAATTAGAAAGAGTATATGACAAACCCAAAGATCCCAGCTTTTAGGACAAAAATCCACTATTTCATAAAAACTGCTGGGAAAATTGGAGGACAGTGTGGGAAAGATTAGGTTTAGATCAACACCTCACACCCTACACCAAGATAAATTCAAAATGGGTGAATGACTTAAACATAAAGAAGGAAACTATAAGAAAATTAAGCAAACACAGAATAGTATACGTGTCAGACCTTTGGGAAGGGAGAGGCTTTAAAACCAAGCAAGACTTAGAAAGAGTCACAAAATGCAAAATAAATAATCTGAAATACATCAAATTAAAAAGGTTTTGTACAAACAAAACCAATGTAACTAAAATCAGAAGGGAAGCAACAAATTGGGAAACAATCTTCATAAAAACCTCTGACAAAGGTTTAATTACTCAAATTTACAAAGAGCTACATCAATTGTACAAAAAATCAAGCCATTCTCCAATTGATAAATGGGCAAGGGACATGAACAGGCAGTTCTCAGCCAACAAAATCAAAACTAGTAATAAGCACATGAAAAAGTGTTCTACATCTCTTATAATCAATGTGACAAGGAAATCACTTTAAAAGACTGATATATATTAATTTAAGGTCACCAAAGAATTCAGCTATATAATTCCTAAATGAAAACTCAAGTCAGCCATCAGCCTTTTATAGAGTTTAATTACAAACAGGAGGAAGAAAGGAATTAGAGATAGAGAGAGAGAGAGAAAGAGAAAGGGGAGAGAAGTGAATAGGGCTTAAATACCCCCTCTGTTTAGGCTGGGCCAAAAGACCCAAGCCCTTAGATAGCTGGGGCAAAGAAAGGAGATCAGTCCCTATTACTCATGTGACCAAAATGGAGAAACAGTCTCCAGGGCCCCCACCTTCAGCTTCCTTCAGAGCAAGCTTCTCAGAGCACCTCTCCAACCACTCAGAGCCAAAACTCTCCAACCCCCTTCAGTACTCAGACCCCTCTATCTTTTAGGAAACCATCCAAGTTCCCTCCCCTCAGTTCTCACATCTACCAATCACTGTCCATCATTTTCCCTGTGCCAATGGTGGCTCTAGCTTAACCCAGGACTGCCCAGAGGTCTGTGGCTTTGCACATGTCTGTTGGAGGTCATATTCTCAAATAGTTAAATCTTGATCTTTTGCTACAGCCCTTCCTAAATCCTGTTACCCTGAGTAGGGTAGAGATGGGAATAATTAAATTTTGATCTATGCTGCAGCCCTTCCTAAATCCTGTTAGGACTGAGTAGGGTGGAGATTGCAATTTCCAAGACCTAGTTCTGTCATTCCAAGTATCTCTATTGTATCAATTCTAAATCAATCATGACTCAAAGAAATTCCTGTTCTATGCTTAAGCATAGGTCAAAGCCCTTTCCATTGTTCAGCAAAAGGTTTCTGTCCTAAAGTAGTCTTAAGAAGGGAGGAGGAGGAACCTCCCTTGTCAATTGGGTTCACATTCCAATAGACTATCACTAAGAAATTTTCCAAGTATGAAATTTCCCAATGGTGAAATTTCCAACATTTATAAGTCTAAGAAATTTTGAGGTTTACATCAGAGAGATGCAAATCAAAATAACCCTGAGGTATCACCTCACACCTAGCAGAATGGCTAACATGACAGCTATGGAAAGTAATGAATGCTGGAGGGGATGTGGCAAAGTAGGGACATTAATTCATTGCTGGTGGAGTTGTGAATTGATCCCACCATTCTGGAGAGCAATTTGAAACTATGCCCAAAGGGTGATAAAAGACGGTCTGCCCTTTGATCCAGCTATAGCACTGCTGGGTTTGTACCCCAAAGAGATAATAAGGAAAAAGACTTGTACAAGAATATTCATAGCTGCGCTCTTTGTGGTGGCCAAAAATTGGAAAATGAGGGGATGCCCATCAATTGGGGAATGGCTGAACAAATTGTGGTATATGTTGGTGATGGAATACTATTGTGCTAAAAGGAATAATAAAGTAGAGGAAGTGATACAGAGCAAAAGAAGCAGAACCAGGAAAACATTATACACAGAGACTGATACACTGTGGTACAATCGAAGGTAATGGACTTCTCCATTAGTGTCAATGCAATGTCCCTGAACAATCTGCAAGGATCTAAAAAACACTATCCACAAGCAGATGATAAACTATGGGAGTAAAAACACCGATGAAAAGCAACTGCTTGACTACAGGGGGGGGAAGGGGATACGACTGAGGAGAGACTCTAAATGAACACTCTAATGCAAATACCAACAACATGGAAATGGGTTCAAACCAAGAACACGTGATACCCAGTGGAATCATGCGTCGGCTATGGGAGAGGTGGTGGGAAGGGGGTGGGGGGAGGAAAAGAAAATGATCTTTGTTTCCAATGAATAATGTTTGGAAATGACAAAATAAAATAATGTTTAAAGTGGAAATAAAATAAAATAAAATAAAATATCCATTGAAAGTGAAAAAAAAAAGAATTAGAAAGAGAAGTTCCATTTTAAATTACCCTAAGCAATATAAAATACTTAGGGATCTACCTGCCAAGACAAGCATAGGAACTACAGGAACACAACTACAAAACACTCTCCACACAATGAAAAGTAGATCTAAATAATTGGAAAAACATTAATTGCTCATAGGTAGGATAAGCTAACATAATAAAAATGACAACCCTATCCAAATTCATTTATTTATTTAGTGCCATACACATTGAACTACAAAAAAACTTTTTTATTGAATTAGAAAAAAACATAACAAAGTTAATTTGGAAAAACAAAAGATCAAGGATATCCAGGAAATGATGGGAAAAAAATGTGAAGGAAGGTGGCTTTGCAGTACCAGATCTCAAACTATACTATAAACAGTGGTCATCAAAACAATATGGTACTGGTTAAGAGACAGAAAGGAGTTTCAGTGGAATAGACTTGGGGTAAGTGACATCAGGAAGACAGTCTATGATAAGCCCAAAGATCCTAGCTTTGGGGAAAAAATCCACTATTTGATAAAAACTGTTGGGAAAATTGGAAGACAGTATGGGAGAGACTGGGGTTGGATCAACATCTCACACCCTACACCAAGATAACTTCAGAATGGGTGAATGACTTGAATATAAAGAAAAAACTATAAGTAAATTATATGAAAACAGGATAGTATACCTGTCAGATCTTTGGGAAAGGAAAGATTTTAAGACCAAGCAAAAGTCAGAAAAAATTGCAAAATGTAAAATAAATAATTTTAATTACACTAAATTAAAAAGGTTTTGTACAAACAAAATCAATTCAACCAAAATTAGAAGGGAAGCAACAAATTGGGGGGAAATCTTCATAACAAAAACCTCTGTCAAAGGTCTAATTACTTAAATTTATAAAGAGCTAAATGAATTGTACAAAAAATCAAGCCATTCCCCAATTGCTAAATAAATGGACAAGGGACATGAATATGCAATTTTCAGATAAAGAAATCAAAACAATAAGCACATGACAAGTGTTCTAAATCTCTTATAATCAGAGAGATGCAAATCAAAACAACTCTGAGGTATCACCTCACACCTAGCAAATTGGCTAACATGACAGCAAAGGAAAGAAATGAATGTTGGAGGGGATGTGGCAAAGTTTGGACATTAATGCATTGCTGGTGGAGTTGTGGATTGGTCCAACCATTCTGTAGGGCAATTTGGAACTATGCCCAAAGGATGCTAAAAGACTGCCCTTTGATCCAGCCATAGCACTGCTGGGTTTGTAACCCAAAGAGATAATAAGGAAAAAGATTTATACAAGAACATTCATAGCTGAGCTCTTTGTGGTGGCAAAAAAAAATGGAAAATGAGGGGATGCCCTCCAATTGGGTAATGGCTAAACAAATTGTGGTATATATTGATGATGGAATACTATTGGGCTTAAAGGAATAATGAATGGGAGAAATTCCATGTCAACTGGAACAACCTCCAGGAATTGATACAGAGTGAGAGGAGCAGAACCAGGAGAACATTGTACACAGAGATGGACACACTGTATTACAATCGAAAGTAATGGACTTCTCCATTAATGGCAATGCAATGAGCCAGAACAACTTGGAGGGATTTACAAGAAAGAACACTATCCACATTCAGAGGAAAAACTGTGGGAATAGAAACACAGAAGAAAAACAACTGCTTGATTACATGGGTTGATGAGGATATGATTGGGGATGTTGACTCTTAAATGATCGTCCTACTGCAAACATCAGCATGGAAATAGATTTTGATCAAGGACACATGTAAAACCCAGTGGAATTGCATGTTGGCTATGGGATGGAGTGGGGGGAGGGGAGGGAAAGAATATGATTCTTGTAACCAATAAAAAATATTCTAAGTTGACTAATTAAATAAAATTTTCAAAATGAGAAAAAGGGAGGATATTCCCAAGGCAAAATTTATAAGGGAGTGGGTAAACCAACTGCCAGATGCAGTGAAGAGACTGGCAGTTATTACCCAGTTGATTTTCAGTATATTCTCAGTGACTCTTTTGTTCACTTATGGATTGCTTGATTCTTTTTTATCTGGATTGGGTTGCTTAAGATCTCTAGTACTTGTAAATTTATTTTTTATAGATGTTCACCATTTTCTTTGAATTCTTATTTTTTCTGGCATACAATTGTTTACACAAACACAAACCTTTCCTCTGAGCAAGCTGTTAGCTCACAGACAGCAGTGGTCCAAAGTGATACAGAGCTAGTTAATAATAATGGATTGAATGAGAGTGGAATAACTGAAGAGGGGATGGTAGATTGCACTATAACATCTACAAAACCTGAAACATCTACTAGTTATACAAGCGCATTACAAACCCTGGAGCAAGAAAGTAAAGATGATAATAGGAAACCTATGCATGCAAACAACACAATAGCTAGTTTGCAATATGAGTCAGAGATACAGGAACCATATGTATGGATCAAAGTGGGAAATTACAAGACTCTCATTGATACAGGGACAGCCAGATCCATATTAAAGTCATTCCCAGGGGAGACCACAATAGAGGGTATGGTTTCAGTGGCAGGTGCTATGGGACAGATAGAACGAGTCCCGTAATTGAAATCTAAGATGGTAACATTAGGTCCACTGTCCATTGACCATACATTCCTTCTAATACTAGGGAGTCCAGATAACCTTTTGGGACATGATTTTCTTTTTAAAATTGGGGCAACTTTACAATGTGAGCAATCAGGGAACACATATCTCTATGACTTGGTAACGGCGTATGCCAGAGGGTCCTGTCCCCTGTCACAACTGCAGCCCCCATGATTCTTTTGCCTTTGAAAACATATGAAGAACCATCCGAACATATCTGAAGGTCCAGATCATTGAGTGGTGTGACCTTCAGATCTTCTCTGGTTCTATGTATTGTTTCTACAGTCTTTGTGCAATCATGTATGGGCTTTTCTCCCAATGGTAGGTCTGAGATTAATGTGGCTGGATTCAATGGTGCACATCTATGTAAAAACAGATTGTCATTTGCCAGGAAAATGATTTCATACTGAGATAGCCTTGCAGATGTAAATGCATGCCTACTCTGTGATTTTAGAAATTTTTCTAGCTGGTGTGCAGAGTAAACATGGAGCCTGCTTCCTAGCACTAATTCATTAGTTTGTTTGTTTTTTTAACCACAAGGGCAACAACGCTGCGCAAACAATGCACCAAACCTTTTGCCACCGGGTCCAAAATTGCACTCTATACATTAAGTCTTAAACTTAATCCTAGATATTGGACTAGCACTCCAGAAACTATAACCTTAGCCTTATGGACATATAGATGAAAATCTTTTTTATAATTTGGAATGCCAAGGGCTGGAGCTGTTAGGATAGCTTGTTTTAAAGTGGACAGAGCATGTAGTTATTCTTTTGTGAGCTTCAATGGACAGCCAGTATGGCTAGGAAGGACCACTAAACCATCTTATTTTTCCATGCTGGGAGGGGAATGCCAGTTACACACCTATCTGACACAGATATAAAATAGGCTGAAAGAACTGGGAAGGCTGGGACTACTAGTGCAAAGGGTCCCACTAGATTTCTCATTACATAGCATAAGGCCAGGGGACAAAGTATATGTAAAAAATTTTGCCAAAGACAAAACAACAGAGCCCAAATGGATTGGTTGATATGATGTAGCTCTCACCACTCCTGCATCGATTAAAGTAATAGGAAAAGATTCTTGGATTCACGCATCTCACATTAAACATCACTGTGCCCATGATAACATGTCAAAAGACAACTTAATGGAAGCCCAAGAATCCATTCAAACACAGATGCCCCCAAAACAACCCTTGATAAATAGACTTAGAGGCCATGAATCCAACAAAATTGCACAAGAAGAAATAGAGATACTAAACAGGGACAGTGAAACAGAAACAGAATAATACCCAAGACAGATTGTATAAATTTGGGTTAGTTAGATCAGGGAGGATTAGTGTAGCCTGTGAAACACAGGAAAAGCGGTTCCTTGCAGAACCTGGGAGTTTATTTGGGTGGATTTAGAATCACTAAACCTATATACAAATTTCAATCTCAAGCCTAAACTAAAATATCATTAACCTCTACAACCAACCACAGAGGAATAGAATAATTGCCTTACAATCACATATTAAGAAAGTTACCTACATTCATTACTTTAAAAAAAAATCTCACTTGCACACATGAAGATGGCACAAACATCTTGTATTAAGTTTCACTCACATGCTTCAACATATTCACTCTTACATGCATGCATATGTTAATCTTACACACACTCATGATCCGTAGTTTCGGATACCTGAGATCATCTTTCAAGGTGAGACGACAGGCAAGTATGTATCCTGTAAAGGAGAAGGCACCCCAGACCTGTGACAAACTTCAAGCAACACCAAAGGATGGAAGAGACATGGACAATTGGAAAAAACTTTGAATCAAAGAAATTATGGGGAGAGAACTTCAGGAAAATGGGTCACATAAGATTAATCACTGATCACATTAACTTCATATATAGGGAAGTACATTCACATGCACATTGGAATATATATGCATCCACCATGACATAGATATCTAAAACATGAACAAATTTCACATTGACATTAGGGGCTGTGCCGTAAATAAGGACAACCCATAAATTGAATATCTGTAAATAAATATCTACTATCAGAGGTTGTATGTATGTATATAAATAACATGTGACATATATAAATGTGTACAAATAATAGATATGTATATATGTAACATAATGATCTAATCCAGTAATATAGATAGAGAGTTAAAATACTAACTGTTAATAGACAGGGACAGAGTAGTTTAGGGTGGAAAAGGATATGTTGTAATTAGAGAGGTAACATAGGGACAGAATAAATCAGATTTCATTTAGATACAAGTCAATATATATATATACCTATAAATGTTATGAATTGTTACATTGGAATTAGTATTACATAATACATAGGATAGTTCAATTTTACTTAAGTTAAAGTTGATATTGATTGCAATAGGAATGACCTTTGTATTAAGAAATTGTTGTGTTGTAAAAATTTTGTTGGCACATAATCCTAACCCTCTTCCCACAACTCAGTCTTAGCATAAGATAGGAACTTAGATTAGCAAATAGACAGATTAGGATAAGATTTATTATTTTGGGAGGTGGGGTTACTTTTCTACCCTATCTATTAATTTACCTACTAGTCCCCCAATCATCACCTGGGGGGTTGTGAATTTTAGTTTTACTTCACCCTGCTTAGTCTTTAAAATTCTAGCAACCATAAATGTATACACCCCCACTTAAGGATTGTATGTGTGGGAGAAAGGCCTATGACTGGCATGTTGCTAGCAAGTGACAAATCAGAAACAACTGACTGACCCCCTGGGCTGTCCTAAGCCAAGTTTAAGCCACCATTGGTACATGTGAGACACAGGAAGTGATGAAAAGAACTGCCTATATATTTCATATCACTTCCTGTGAGAGGAACTTTTTGTGACTTTGCAGCTTTTGAGGCTTTTGGTGTCCTTTGTGACTTTGGCAGACTTGGGCAGTGGAATTTGACTTGGGGGAGCTCTGAAGTGTGATCTAGGTGAGATAGTTTCCTTGAATAGCCACGTGGTGAGTGATAAGGCTGACTCCCCTTTCCTTTGACCTTTTTGAAGGCACTAGCCTCCGACGAGGCCCCTTATCTTAGAGGAGGCCTCGTGGCTAGAAGTCGAGCTAGATTTAAACTTCTGGGAAGGCCTCTTGGCTGAGAGGCTTCTGAAATCCCCTTGGCTCAGGCCACCAGAGCAGATCTTCTACACATTTTCCTCCTTTTACCTCATTCTTAATTTCTTCCTTCTATTATAAATAAACTGCCATAAAATCCCATTCTGACTTGAGTATTTCATTGGGATTTAGAATTTTAATTTCTAGGGACCACTAAATAATATATTCAGTTTCAACCCAAATTTTACTTCTCACAGTATTTCATTTATGTCTTCAAGTGTTTTTTGGTTAATGTGGATGTCAACTATTTTGCTTATCTCTGGGTCCTTTTGAAGGATTAACTGAAATTCATTTCTTGTTGAAAGCTCAGTTATTTTTCTTTTATGCTTAGGCTTAGCTTTGTAGGATTTTATTGTCGGTGCCAACTCATCTTTTTGTATTTTGGTATTTTATACTCCAATTTTTCTTTTGATATCTTATAATCAAGGAAAATCCTGTGATATCCTATTTTCTTCTTCCTGGAACCAAAAAAGGTTTTTTTCCTTATTGCCTACAAAACTTAGTCTTTGACAGTACAATTTGTAATTTGATGATGATATTTTTTGGCAAGTTCAATTTCAGTTCATAGCCTTAGTGTGTCATTACCCCCAGGTACCCCCAACACATGCTGTTTACATGCTTATGGTCCACATATGCTTTAAAAGAACTTTTCTCAAATGGAAGACTATCAATTAATACCTCTTTGGTTCTCTTTCTTGATTTCCTCAATAGCTTCCTCACTTTCTAGGTTTTTTTTTCCTTCTTATACACATTCCAGTATAATTCTTTCTCCAACTAGTTCTTTCTCTTCTCCATCTTTATAAAATAAAAACTTCTCTTTTTCTCACAGTCTCTGTTTTCTTCCCCTTCATCAATACCTTGCTCTAACTCCTTCTTCCCTCCTCCATCTCACCACCTCTAAATAACTCCCTACAGTCCCCCTCTTTTTTCTCTCAACTCTTTTTTTTTGTCTTGGCAATTTTCCTTCACTTGAAATACATTAAAGAAGGCTTCCCTGGCTAGAAGGCCTAAAAAAGCATCAAAAACAGATGCTTTTATCCTGTTCCTTGGTGCCTTTGCTGTAGGTCGAGGAGCAAACAGCTGGCCCCTGGGAGAGTGTAGAAATACTAGTCATTTTATTGGGAATGAACATCCTTTACTGACATCTGGTTTTTCAAGGAAAATGCAAACCATGAAATAGTGCTTGTGTGACATCCCTAATCTGAATTTAGGCCCCATCATATGGCAGTGCAACAGTGGGTCAAACTCTTGTGTCAGATATCAGTTTAGCATGTATGAACATTGATGCAAAGCTACTCAAGAAATCACTACAGTATATAGCAATAGAAACTCACAAAGTATAAAACATTAAGGAACCAAAATTAAATGCAATCATTAGATTACACTGTATTCTCCCTTCCCCACTATACATAATAAACACATACCTTATTTCAAACTGATATTATGTCACCTCAGAAGGACAGATTCCCTCTTCTCTTGGGATTCCCACTATACTGCCTGAAAGATTCCTCTGAAATCTTTGGCCATTTCCTTTCAAGTTCTGGGATGGGTGCCATTTTCATCCCTGGGGTTTTGTTAGACTTGGGACATTCCAATTTCTTGATGACTAGCTCTATTATTGATCTTGATTTCCTTAAGCATTTCTCTTTCCTCATCCTAGAAATTTATGTCTGTTTCTGGCATCTGTCCCCTATCCTCTGTGAACACTCAGGCGGAGAACTCATTTCATTTTTTTTGTCTCTCCTGGCCATAAATTTCCTTTGCCATCTCTTCAAGGCCCTGCTACCTCTCTCACTGACCTTTTGTACCTTATGTACTTAAAAATGTCTTATTTATCTCAACCTCTTCTATAATTTATCTTCCTTTCATTCTTCATCTTTGCTTGCCTTACCATTTTTTACACTCTCTTATTATCTTATTATTATTATTATTATCCCCATTATCTGCAAAAGTCATTTCTTCAATTAACACTTCATACCTTGCCCAAGTCTTTCCATGTTTCTAACTTTTTCTACTGCTGACAGACTATACCTCAGGCTCTCACCCATCATACACATGCGTGCACGCGTACACACACACACACACACACACACACACACACACACACACACAAGTATCCCCTTACTCCCATATTTATTGCCATACTTTTTCTGGAGGCTAGTAATCATTTATCTTTATATTTTTCCCTCTCTCTCTCATTCTATTACTTAATCCTACTGTCATTCTCTCTATAATTTTTCAAGTACTGAAACTTCAGAATTTAAGATGATTTGCCTCTGCTTCTGCCTCATATCAAATGACAACACAGAAATAAAGGCCACCCATGTTATCCTTCTCTCTCTCCCTCTTTGCCTCCTGAGCCCTGTTTTCAAAGGCATTTGGAGAAAAGAGTCAAGTTAACGCAGGTCCCTATTTATCCTGTAAGAAGTCACTCTTTAACCATATGAGACAACTTATTGCTCCAAATAAACTTTCCCAATATTTTGGTCCTCACAAGTTTTCACTTCTTCAGCCTATCTCGAGTAAGCTCAAAATTTTAAACCCCTTAGGGCATTCATGAAAATTTATTTTGTACATCTAGATAATTATTTCCATTGATATAGACCTGACTCTTCAATAATATTATTGAGCATGAGTGTCATATCCATCCTTCCCCCTACTCCTCCCTTCTACCTTTAGATTTCCCTCTTTCCACTTATAATGCATTTTCTTAAGACTATGTTTAGAAAGATATTCTACATATGCACACATTTTCTCCACTTTTCTTTCCTTTACCATCTCAAATATGCCTACAATATCATACAAGACATCCTTTGTATTGAAACCTTATTCTATTTTTACCATTTTCCTTTCATTTTGGACCATTGTGTAAATTGGGTTCAATAATGTTGCCTGGCATTACTCATGGACCCAAAGACCTTTAGGGAAAGCCAGAGGATATTATGAAATTATGGCCTCTTCTGAGCTTAGATACTTCCAGAGAAAAGGAAACTAGCTGGGGAATTAGCAGACCTGGATTGAAATTCTGCCTCTGGTGCTTACTATGGGTATAACCATGGACAAGTCACTTAATCCTTTTGATCTCACTTTCCCCATTTGTCAAATGAGGGAGTTAGATGAGATAACCTCTTCAGTAGTTTCCAGCTTCAGAGCTATGACCCTATGAAGCATAACACTAGCTCATACCTATTATAAGTGATGATAACTATGGAGATATGCTTAGGATTACTGGATATGCCTTTATAAGCTGTCACATATATGTTTAAACTGTTTTAAAATATATAATTAAATGCACACATTTTATGTAGACATATTTTACCAAAACACTTACTATGATATACTACAATGTGGAAAGAGAGAGATAGAGAGAGAGAGAGCTAGTCACAGAGTCTTGAAGACCAAGATTCAAATTTTGTTTTTAACACATATTAGCTGAGTAACCATGACCAAGTCACATAATCTATGGGTGCCCCAGGCACCCTTCTAAAACTCTAAATGAGAGAAGAGGTCCTGATACACATATATTGAAGGAGTTTCCACTTTGGGATTTCCCAAAAGAAATTAAGGTCCACCCCCACCCCTGCCCCCACCAATTATCTATCTGTCTATCAGCTCTCTGTTGACTTTATTACATTATTTATTTCTTATTTATATTTTTACATTTATATTTATGCATATATTATATTTATATATTATTTATGACTGATTACAGATTTAACATTTTCCCCAGAAAGCAACTTCCCATTGATCAACGATGCAGAAGACATAGATTCTACTTCAGGTTCAATTCAATTAAAGTATTTAACTGAGTATTAAACATCTATGTGTAAGGTTCTGAATATCCAAAGATAAACGAAAAAACTAAGCCAGCAGTCAAAGAGCTCACTTTTAACTTAGGGATATGACTGGTAAATTGATAAGTATTAGTCCCTCCCCATTGTCACACTGGTGACCAGGGAACTTCTGGTCTGGAGAATAAGAGGGGGTGGATGACATTATGCAGCTATGTTGAAGGGGTCCCATGGGTAATGTCAGAAAGGAGATATTCAGCATGGCAGCCAGCTTCTCCTTGCTGGTGCTGGCTGTTGGGTGTGCCCACCCTGCTCCAGAAGCAATGAGTTAACTTTAGTCAGAGGGGACTAGATGTCCCTGTCAGGGAACAGGAAACCTTCTGCCTCCTCCTGAATCACTGATATTCCAAGTCTGTGCCGTGTGTTGTAAATCTTAGGTTCAGGGTTTCCCAAAAATTTCTTATCTCAAGACTGGCCTTACTGGTGGTATGAATTGAGGGAAAAAAAAGACACTCCTTTGTCTGTTTGTAGAGGGTGAAGATGTAGGAAATTAAGCAAACTCACACCCTACCTCTCCGATAACTGCCCAGCTCAAGGAAATTCCTATACTGGTAATGGCAGATGGATGGACTATGGGAGTTAGGAGAATAGTAGGTTTTTAGCTATTTAGTGAAAGTTGTACTGTATTACTGTATATGGGGTTCTAGTTATTATGTTCTATTTATTAGCTTGTTGCTTCTGAAGGACAGGGACTGGAAAATGACAGGACCTGTGATTTCATTGATTTAGGGAATATGAGGTAAGGAAACTTCCTTTGGTCACTTCTCCAACAGATCTTGGGCAAGCTCAAGATTTTAAGATCCCTGGAGTATTCATGAAAATTCCTTTTGTATGTGTAGACTATTTCTTCCATTTATATAGACTCCACTTTTCAATAATGTTATAGAGAGTGAGTGCCATATTTATCCTTCTCCCCCCCCAACCTCTACATGTATAAAATGAATTTTCATGAATACCCTAAAGTGAGAGGGCATTATAGGAGAGAGGGAGAGACAGAGAGAGAGAGAGAGAGAGAGAGAGAGAGAGAGAGAGAGAGAGAGAGAGAGAGAGTATTGAAGAGCTAATTATTGATATTATAGATTTGAGCTTCATTCTGTCATTCCTTTTTTTAAAAAAAAATTATGTTTTATAAGATAATCTTGATTTCCAAACACTACTCCCAATACTCCAACCTTCCTGGTCCACCTTCCCTTGTAATAAATAATTTTTAGGAAAAGGGAAACATAGTTTCTTAAAATTAACCAACACTTTACTTTGACAGTGTATCCAATATTCATCCTTCCTTCCTTCCTTCCTTCCTTCCTTCTTTCCTTCCTTCCTTCCTTCCTTCCTACCTTCTCCACACTGAAAATGCTTTGCAAATCTTAAAAGACACTGTAAATTACTATTATTTGTACCATAGGGATAGCTTTGGTTGTAGGATATGCTAGCAGCACCTTGAGGCTCTGTGGTGTTGAAAAGAGGAAAAAGAACATTGCCCTCTTAGCCTCTTCCATTATATATCCTATTAGAGAGGTTGGTATGCAGATAGGAGAACCTGGCATTACATTCATTAGTGATTTGGAGGGCCTTCCTGAAAACTGGGAGCTCTGAAGCATGGAAAGAGAGGGGTCAGTTCTAGGTATTGTATTCTAGGCAGATCATCATTAGATTTACAGTGAGGGTCGGTGTTGGGGAACTTCAGTCTAAGTGAAGATAGAGCTTGGGAGCCATGGAGGTCTGGGAGAGCAGGAAAAGTGACTTGAAGGGGAGCCCAGAAAGGCTCCTAGGTGGCTGGGTATGTTTTGCAAATGGTCAGAGAGATGACCAGAGTGAGACTAGATACTCTGCATGAGCTCTGTCTGGACAGTTCAGCCCTGCTGAGTAAGTGATTAACAAAGGCTGCAATATCAATTTCTGTCTGGGACAGCTTATCTGAATCGTGGTCATTTGAGCTCCTCTTGGTTTCAGATTCAAAAATCAGGTGCCCAGGGGGTGACTTGACATACTCCTTGAATGGACCTGGATAAGTTGTGTGCATGTGAGGAGAGAAAACATATGGGATGGTTCCCTCTTGCCATCTGGAGAAGCCACTAGTTAGTATTATGGCCATGGAACTGGAAAAATTCCAGGAGGAGGATGTTTAAAGCCACCAAAAGTGAAACAACTTAATACCCATCCCCTCCCCCTTTTTTCTTCCACTTTCCTTGCCCTAGACCAAACCTTTTCGTCAATGAACAGACAAAACCTGAAGCAGCACATTTTCACTTGTCACCAGTCTGGGGCAAACATTTTGGGAATCCCATAAGTGACTGTTACCTTTTGAAACTCTCCACTGCTTACATCAATCACCCCCACATCTGGCAGATGCTTAGAAATCTCTGGTATGAGAAGCATTTTTCCTCTTTTGACAGTAATAACTGGGTGGTTTCTCCTCACCCCACCCTACTATCACCTAAAACTTCATTAAAAAAAAACCTATTTTCCTTCCATATGCTTGAAAAGAGGCCAAGATGAGAGAGAAAGTTCTCCAAAATCTTTTTATCCTATTTTTCATCTGGTTTGGGTTTTCTTGGCTCTTCACTCCTGATATTTAGAAATTATGGAAAATGACAAGTGCCAGTGTAAGAAACACCATTTAAAAAAACAAACAAACATTTCCCCATGAAAATTGTCCATGTTTCAGAAAAAAATAATTTTTAAAAGAACTTAATGAAAACAAAATAATTCTTCTATTTAATAGTTAAAAAACAAACCACTGATGTGTAGTGCCCAGTGGCTGAAGTTGATGTTTGGTTGAATGCTATCAAGTTTCCTGTGGTGCTTTGCATAGCTGTCATCTCTGCTATGTGATCTGCCTATGATTTATTGACCTCCTAAAAGCACTGTCATTGACTTGTCATAATAAACTTTTCTTAAAATATTAAAGCACAAAATGTTGAGCAGGAACTCAGACCCTTTGGGTCCTGCCTTAGGTTTCTGATTTGGTGAAAGAGAGGGTAGGTTCTAGCTTATTCCCTAGAAACGAAAACTGTGGCTTAGCCACCCATCAGTACTGGTCACACTGGTCCAAGCTGGCAGAGGGCCGGGGACAGAATGTGAGGGCCTCAAAGTATGAAGTGCTGACAACAGGCTTCAGGTTCTTAAATGAGTGAGCACCTGCCATTTGGAGGTCCATTTGAGGCAAGCAAAGCTGAGCCCAAAGATACAGGAATGGCGATCATTTTCTAAATATTTAATATTTTTAGGGTATTGTGTCAGTTCCCAGGTGATAGATTTGATTTTTAGAAAAGGGAAAATAAACCTTTATAGTCTTCCCTACCTTCCATCTTATTGGTGTGAGGCAGGACATGGTTTTTTAATAAGTCCTAAGTCAGGTTAAACTTGTGAAGTAGGTAAGGGTTATTATGGTCCTTCTGCCTTTTGACAATCCATGGATACTTCTTCACGTCATCCTAGAGTTGTCCTTATGCTAAGTTGTATCTCCAATGGCTTCTCGATTCTATACTTGTGACCTTTTCAAATGTTGTATGCCTAATACTTTCACAGCTATCTCATTTGATGAATATCTCATTGATATGTCAATGTGAAAAGGTTTGAGATCTTTATTATGTAACATGGGGGCTTAAACTTTGTGGTCCCCATCCAGAGTGTCCAACATAAGTCTAGGGCAGTAGAGGGAAAAGGGAATTGTACCACAAAGGAATTTACTTTGAGGTTAAAAGAAAGAGTATCTGAAAGGCCAGAAGTATTCCCAGGGAGAAAACCTGAAGTCAGAGAAATGATAGCCTTTGGGAATAAAGAATTCTTCTTGCCTGGATATTCAAGAGAAAAGAGCATTGTTTCTTCAAAGTGCTCTACAAAACTTGGAACTCTATAGAAATCTTAGAACATTATGAAATTTATCATTATTATCTTATTTTTATCATTTTAAATTAGAAATTGAAAATAATTGGCCATAGGACAAGTTGCTACCCTGGTATTATTCTATTTAATGACCTATTAACACTTGATCAGGCGTATAAAATAAATGTTCTTTGCAGTTGAATAAAGGCATTTAGAATATAATTTGTCCTCTTTGGCTTTACAGAAAGCATTCTTGGTACAGCTCCAGTAGTTGACTGGATAATTAGACAAGCACCTCCTCTTGTTCCCACAAGATTTTGTTTTCTTCTGATAGTTCTCAATATTTGAAAGCTTTTTTTTCTATCTATATATTATAGATATTTTCAACATCAACATTTACTCAAAGATAGCTATTAAATTTTTATGGATCATGATGTTGGAGCAATTGTGGACATCACATTGGTATGTGATAATGATCCAGTTCTAGAACAGCTTATTGACTGAACACTCAATGATGATATGAGGTCTGAATTTGGAACTTCTCATTCCATTAAAAGGTATTTTGTAAAGTATAATTCTAGCTACCAGGCCATGTGTTAGTAGATTCTTTGGGCTATCACACAGATGGCTAAACTAACTACTTTTTTTTTTAGTAATTAGATATAAACTCATCTATTGGATCATTCAAAGCATCCTTAGGACAGCTCCAATAGCAAAAAGAATGGGAACAGTATATGCTTCAACCTGTTTTGGCATGGTTTTGATTTATTCTACTAGACATGTATTTTGAAAACTGCTCATTCCTTATGGTTTGAAGACTTTGACACCTAGATGGTGAAGTTGGGTGACTTGGAAGATAATGGTGACCTCCATAGTAATAGGAAATATAGGAAGAAAAGAAGTCTTGGGGGAAGAGATATTTCATTCAGTTTTAGACATTTTGAGTATCCAGTTTGAGATCTCCAATAAGCAGCTGGAGATGTGAGGTTGTGGTTAGGAGAAAGGTTAGGGCTAGATAAACAGAGCCTATAATCATCAATAAAGACATAATTGAATCACTCAAAGAGGATGAGAACACTGGGTAAAATTGTATAGAAAGAGAACAGAACAAGGCTGAGGATAGAGACCTGGGAGACATCCATTGTTAACAGGAGTGATCTGGATGAAGATCCAGCAAAAAAATAATAAATAACAATTGACCAGATAGGAAATGAAGCAATATAGAGAATCATGTGTTTCTAATGTATAATTTTGGCCAAATAAGCTTATCTTTTTAGATTTTTGGCCAGAGCTTATGACAGATAGCAAGCTCCTGGTATATAGTTATATCCAAATAAATGTAACTTTTTGGTATTTAGTAGTAATAGGTGTGGTTGCTGTTTATAAAATTAACTCTTAAGTCACAAGGATGATAGTAGTTCTTAACAATTTAATTTAATATATAGTATAAGAAAGAAATAAAGAAGGAAAGAAGTAGAAAATTATTTCCTAGCCTACCACCCTAAAGTCTGATCTGTAGAATTTCAATTCACTCCCTGATAAGGTTCTGATGTCCACATGGAAGTCCAGTAGTCTCTTCAGAGCAAGAGTCTTACCAGCTCATGAGGGTGACTTCCACCTGAACCACCAATGCCAAATGGGAATAGAGTAGAAGAATCAATCCCAGCAAACTCATGCCAAAAATCTCGATCTCCTCTAAGGTCTCATCTTTTATAGCCCTTTTCTCCAAGTCTCTTCCTGTCTTTCTGAGCTGCTGTAGCACATGTTAGGAATCAATCCAAGTCTCTCTGACCCAGACTTGAAACCCTTAGTTCCGGGTCATGTTCCTAGGGCTCTTTAACTTGTGATCTCTGTTTGGAGTGTTCCAGCCATGCTAATGGGATGGGTCTAACAAGAAGAAAGTTCACAACTTTAGGAGGAAACAGTTACCACAACAATTTTTAAATTAATATTATTTAATTAAACCAATTTCTAAATATTACATATCATTGAATTCAGCCTCCTTAAGTATAATCATTTTGACTATGAATGCTATTGCTGCACACCTGTAACATCTGCTACGGGGGATGCTGAAGATGATTGCTAGAGCTTTGGGGTTCTGAGTTGGGCTAAGTCAATTGGGCATCTGCATTAAGTTCAACAACAATATGGCACTTAGAAATGGGGGCAGTGAGACACTAGGCTGCCTAAAAAAGGATAAACTGGGTCAGGTAGAAAATGAAGCAGGTCAAAACTCTCATACCAGTCACCAATTAAACCTGTGAATGACTGCTATGCTTTTATTCTGAGTGAGATGGGGAGACCCAGTCTCCAAAACATACATATGCATACACACATATGTATGTTTATGTATATTTATAAACAAATGTATATAAAACTTTTTTTGAAATTTCTGATGAGAGATCCTGAATTATAACAATATCTTCCATTTCTATAAATAAAACTGCTTGGCACTGCCATTTGTTTGATGCGTCTTTATTGACATATCATTAGTGATTTCACATGATGCCTTTCATGGAGGATATTCTGATTATTCCATTCTGGAATCTTCCCATTTCACAGATTCTAAGCAGAGATGTTATTTTTGGTTATATTTGGAAAATCCAGGCACAACCTTTATTATTTTTGAGTGAAGTGATATTTGCTTATCTCAGAGGTATCTATGTAAGGTTTTCACCTGTTCATCAAGTGTTCTGTAAATGCAAATAAATCCCCTTCATCATTTTTAATGACGTGTTAATCATTCCAAGATCTTGGCAACAGGTACCCTCACTTTCTGGCAAATAGAGGGAGAAGAAATGGAAGCAGTGTCAGATTTTATATTCCTGGGCTCAAAGATCACTGCAGATGGCAACTGCAGCCATGAGATTAAAACACTTGCTCTTTGAAAGAAAAATTATGGTAAATATAGACAGCATATTAAAAACCAGAGACAACACCTTGCCAACAAAAGTCCCAATAGTGAAAGCTATGGTTTTTCTAGTAGCAATATACAGCAATAAGAGCTTAATTAGAAGGAAAACTGATTACTTCAGAATTTATGCTTTCAAATTGTGGTGCTGGAGAAGACTTTTGAGGGTTCCTTGGATAGCATAGAGATCAAATCAGTCAATATTTAAATAAATTAATTCAGACTCTTCATTGGAAGGTTAAGTACTGAAGCTGAAGTTTTAATACTTTGGCCACATAATGAAAAGAGAGGACCCACTGGAAAAGACCTTAATGTTGGGAAAGATTAAAAACAAAAGGAGAAGAGGACAGCATATGTTGAGATGGATAGTATCATGGAAACAATGAACATGTACTTGACAGACTTTGAGAGGTAGTAGGGAATAAAGGGACCTGTTGTGCTATGGTCCATGGAGTTATGAAGTCAAGCAAGACTGAACAACTGATCAACAACAATCATTCTATAATTACCTAAGAGAGATAAGCCTTATATTTAATTGCTTGGTTTTGTCAAGATATTTTCTAAATAGGCATTAGTCCATTTTAAAGTTCCAAGAGTATATATATATATATATATATATATATATATATATATATATATATATATATATATCCAAACCAATATGTTAATTGCTTTATCCTCTTCCCATTGAGCTTTGGTATCAGAATATCACTAAGTTTCTTGAAATACACAGTCACAGCTTTCTGTTTGATATGTCTTTCCTAAAGAGACTGAGGTATTTGTAAGAATTGTCACCATTAATTGGTTTAACTTAAGCTCCAGATTGAAGCTTAGAACTTTTTATTTTCATTAAAAAAATTTTTTTATGTTTTTCATTAATTTATTTTGACAATTTTATACTTACGGATCACAAATGATATTTTGATATAACTGGAGAAAGGTTCCAAGAGATGGAGAAGCTATTCCTTTTTTTTTTTTTGGTGAAACTATATAAGTTGATGTCTTCCATTTACCTAAAGTTATGAAGATGATTAATCATTGAATAACTGATTGATGCCTTTTCCTTCAATTCATAACCAAGTCTGGAGTGAGGAAGTCTCTATGAAATCATGTGAAAGGTACTTGAACCAAGGAGAAAAGACTTGACTGCACATTATTTTAGCAGACTCTAGATTCCTAAAACCAGAGTTGAGTATTAGAGAAGCAAAGTTTGGAAATCTAAGACACCAATTAGCTTTGCCCTTGAGAAGTTATCAGTACCTAAAAGATAGAACTGAGCTAACATAGGAGAAGAAACCAGGGGAAAGTAAGGCATTCTGTCAGGAAGAAAGACCCAAGAAAAGTGAAACCTACTTACTTCCCTGTAGTTGGTCCATAGGACCATGATTCACACTTTGTCCATTTTAAACTTATAACTTTCACCTTTAATGTGTTGTTGGATATCCCCTTAATATATTTCTCTATAGTATTTTTTTATCCTAAAAAAAAATGATCACAAGTTATTTTCTGGAGCCAGGGAAAGAATGAAAGGTGTAATCTGCCTTAATTTCCTCATCTGTGAATGGGAATAATTATAGCACCACTATCCCATGATTGTTATGAAGATACAATGAGAAAATATTTGGAAAGTGCTTTTCAAACCTTAAAATATTATCTAAATTCTAGCTGCTGCTGCTGCTGCTACAACGATGATGATGATGATGATGATGATGATGATGATGACTAAGAAAAAGGAAACCAAATACCTATTTTCCTCTCTCCTAATTAATCTTGGTGGTAAGGAGCCCGTATTAGATTAGAAAGAAAAAAATTCTATATTAAATGCCAGCAATTCAAATCTTGGGATGTGATGAGTGTGCAGGTCTCTGTCTCTGATCTCTCTCCCTCTCTCTCTGTCTCTCTTTCTGGTTTTTCCCTGTATTAGAATTTCACCATGAGAGTCTTGGTAAGAAGATTTGTGGGTTTCCCAGAAAAAGCCAATGAGGTAGATTTAGTAAAGTACACATAACTGAAAAGTGTGTGTGTATGTGTGAGTGTGTGTGTGTGTGTGTATGTATGTGTAGGGAGGGGAATTAATCAATTTACCTGTGGTTTTAGCCCTATAATAGTAAGCAATGGGCTTGACAGATATTTTCTTGCCTTTTCTCCTTAGTCCATCTTAATCCTATGATGGCCATTAGAATAACGTTGGAACTTTGCTGACTATCTTTCCCTGAAGGTTCAATATCCCCTCAGCATAAAAATCTTCCAGAACTGAGCAAGGAAGATTGGTGTAGGGAAAGTCTGATAAAAAAAAATGGTCTTGCAAGATCCAAACAGAAACAATTCCAAATCTATACCAGATTCCCTGACTCTCTTTTTCTAGGAAGTTTGGACACTGAATCAAGAAGATCTTGACCACATTCTGCCCATTTTTCTATCTTCTTTCCTCATATGCTCCCTGTCTGAAATGCCCACACCTTTGTCTATCTGTGTCTTTCCTATCTTTGAAGGCCAACTCGAACTTTCCATAAAGATTTTATTCTTTAATACTTCTCTTACCAGTCATGAAATCCAGACTTCTCTTGCCTTCCCCCTGCCATTGCCCTTTCCCCAAAGTTGACTCCTAGTCCATGAAGACCAGGCCTGTATTTTAAAGGTTTACATGAAATCACTTTTAGCTGTTCTTTGCTCAGCAAAAGCCACCGATAGAAACCTATTCCCCAGTGGAAATCTCTTTTTCCTTTTAGCCTTTACTTTGGCCGCTTTTTCTTTCGAGTAAGGTCCCTGGATATTTATAATCCCCTTGAGTTATTCTTATTTGTAAAGACTTGAGGAAGTAAGTTAAAAAAAATCCTGAAAGAAACTGATAATAGCCCGGAGGACTGGATTAAAAGACATATATACTGCTGGTGTCGCAAGTAAAGTCTTGTTTAAAGTGAAACACCAATGGTATTTTGAAATGCCATCATTCCCTAAAGTCCTGTTATAGAACCCTAAATCCTGAACACAATATCACAGAGTCTCCAGGCAAAGGACAAAGGGTCAAAGACATAGTTTCCCCTCATTTAAGAGTCTCCTTTCATTTTATTATAGGGCCCTGGGGTAGGTACTCAGCTCAAGTCCAGTCTTCACCAATCACATGCTAATAACTGGAGCTGAAAGAGGGCTCTACCCTAATGCCATTATGCTCACAAGCCATGATTGATTGTGTTATAGTATGTTTTTGAAACCTAATTACTGTCTGAGTTAGTATCTGAACTCATTAATCTTCTGTCCTGTAAATAAGTAAAATTGACTAAATAACTGGATTTCTCTAATGATGGCTTGAGTTATCTTTGGACCTATTGCCTTGCTTTTCTCTCTTTGGGGCTGGCAAATTATTTTGCTTAATGGTAATTGCTACCTAGTTTGGAAATCAATTTGTAAAAGTCGGCTTATAAAATAATTTTGTGTGTTACCCTGTGTTTGCCCAGTCCCAACTCTATCTTTGTGATCTAATGAGCACGGCCTGGGACGTAGCACAGAAACCACTGCATCTGATGGAGGTCCTCAGCAATGGAAAGAAAGGACTATTTTACTTAATAAGCTAAAAGACTGAGTAGTGGCTTTTGTTTTTTCTAGGAATGAAAGATATTCCACACAGCTTTGCTTCTCTCTTAAAACAGTGGTGGTTTAGGGAAAGCGCTCAGAAGAAAATGATGATGGGTTTTTCTCCTCATTAGCTAGTTCTCGACCTCCAGAGCTGGCGGCCGGTTACTTCCGCTTTCCTGCTGCCCACTTCTTGGTCATTTTCTTGCTTGTCAGAATCTTCCCCAGAGTGTAGTTCCAGTAAAAGCTTCGATAGGAAGGAAGATTGAGGAAATGATCTATGCACTGTGGCAAAATCAATCTGTCAACAGTGAACAAACGTTTATTGAGTGCCCATTAGAGCTACAGTAAATAGACCATTTTAGTTAGAGTTGTGAGAGGCAATCAGGGAGAAAGGTAAGAGAGTTTGGGGAGACAAGAATGGAGGGGTAGATGGGGACCAGAAACTCTCATCCTATAACTCTCAGGCCAAGGAGTCAGTGGCGCTCGCCAGCACCACAGTACGACGGACAGACGCCGGTACCGATTGGTTACTCGGATGGTCAATCTGGCTTCTGAGACCCCGCCCCCAGACAGGTGGCTATCCCACCAGTTGAAGATTATATGTGGATTTCAGTTTGGTTTCTGTTCCGATAACTGAGAGATTCGTATATCCAAAAGAAAGGTCCCTTTCCCTTTCGTGGACCAATCTCCATCAAATGATTATTGAAAAATAAAAGTTTCACAAACATTTATAGAAAGGAACCATATTATTCAAGATAGACCTGCTTGTCATTTCTTTTTAAATCATTTTGTCAATTTGACAATCATAGGGTCAATACAATAGACTTTGGATTGGCTCACTTGTATACATGGTGCATCACCCCAGTAGAATCTGTGCACCTTGAGGGCAAGTATTTTTTTAAATGGTCTCATTAAAAATTGTTTCCACCAAACACAGTGCCCTCAGTGTAGTGTAGGCTAATTAATAAATGTTTATTGAATTGAATCAACTAAGACCATTTTATGGAATTTGGTCAGAATCGTGAATGGGACCAAAAGATTCCAATATTCCATTTGTCTGATCTTGGCAGGCCAATCCCAACAAGGGATTGTGGAGGCAGAAAGAAAGCCCTCGGTGAATCCAACTAACAGAATCCTTTGGTTTTGATTCTGCAGCTGTGAAAGGCAGACTTCTCAAAAAGCCATTCTGAAGAATAGCTCTTGGCAGTAGCATGAACCCTGGCTAGAGCTCAGGGCTACATGTCTTATATTCACAACCTTTGAGCTCAGAAGTAAATTGTTTCCAACCAAAGCAGGCGGCTGTAGAATTATCCTCAATTCTCTCTTTCCATCTGTTTCCAGATGACCAGCAAGAATAAATAAATCATTTTTGATGAAATGACAATTGGATAAAGCCTTGTTCCTTTTCCTAGGCCTACCTCAGAGCTATCATCAAATAAGGGGTTTGGGTTCTAATGAACTTTCTGCCCTCTACATCGCTGCTCTCCTTCTACTGTTTACTGTTACCACATTTAAAATACATTTATACCTTTGAGTTCTACCTTAACAATTCTGATTGAATTCACAAGATATCCTCCTCAAAATGTTGATTTTATCCCAGTTCAGCAAACAACTAAGTCACACACACCCCCACCAAAAAAAAAAAAAATTCCTTTAGTTGGCTGTTTTTTCATCATACATTTTTGCATCTAGCAGCAGGTACATAGTAGGTCTGTAACAACAAATGCTTTTTTTTTTTTTAATTCTGCTTTAAACTTTGCAAAATACTTCACATGCATTTTATCAACTGACCTCTCAACCCTGTGAAGAAAGTACTGAAGGTATTATTTCCATTTTAGAGAGGAAGAAACCAAGACTCAGAAAATTGGAGTGATGAATGTTTATTATGCTATGCTTTTTAAGAAGGTGATTTGCATATTTCACCTTTTTTTTGCTCAATTTCTTGGCATCATAAAGACAAAGGAACATGTTCTTTTGATTTTAAAATTGCTAAGTATTATTGGATAAATATAATAAATAGCTCAAGTCAATTTTATAAATAAAACAATTATCAGGCTTATTTGAATTCTACTCAATTCAAACTAAAATTAACTGAGCATAGTGCCAGGTCTGGGGAAGAAACAAAATTTATATAGTACAGAGTCTCTGCTCTCATGAAACTCATTATTTAGTAGAAGGATATAAAACATACACAAGTAAAAATGATGCAAAAAACTACACATATTGGAGTAGTAGAAATAGTGGCATGTGTGATTAAAGAGGGGATAGATCATTACTACTGGTTGGATAAGGGTAGATTTCATAGAGAAAGGAGAATGTGAGTTTTAAGTTTATTTTTAAAATTAAAAAAAAAAAACAAATAAAAAAACATCTTCTGTCTTAGAATCAATACCACATATTGGTTCCAAGGCAGTAGAGCAGCAAGAACTAGGCACTGGGGCTTAAGTGGCTTACCCAGGATCACACAGCTAGTAAATGTCTGAGGTAACAGTTGAATCTGGAACCTTCTATCTCTAGACCTGTCTCTTAATCCACACTGAGCCACCTGGCTATACCAGAATTTTAAGATTTAAAGGAGAGATAAGAGTTTAATAGGGGAAGAGAGTAAGGGCAATAAAAGGATTTTCTAGGTATAGGAAACAAGGGTAAGCAAAAACATTCAGGACAGGCATTCCAGCTTGACTGGAACAGAATGAAAAGAAGAATGGGACTCTAGACCTCAGTTTCCTCTTCTGTAAAATGAGGAAGCTGAGAAAGATGACCTTGGAGACCCTTTCCAACTTTAGATCTGTAATCCTATGTATATAAGAGTGACGCTTGATTGGGGAAGATTCTTAGTTACCAGAGTTTAAATTTAATTTTGGAAAGGTCTGGGAAACCATTGGAGCAAAGGATTGCTGTGGCCAGATCTATGTACTAAAGAAAGAAAAGAAAAAAATTGAAAGAAAGAAAGTAACTACTCTATAGAACCGGTTATTTAGACTATCAAGTAAGAAAAAATGCTATTTGGACACTAGACTGGGAGTGACTGACTGCTCCCTTATAGAAACTCCCCCAGCCCCCATCCCAAACAAACTGGTCTGTTTGCTTTCTTTTGTATTTCATCCCCTTCATGCTTTTGACATTCTTCCTGTCTCTAATGTCCTCTCCCCTCATCCTCCTCTCAAATCCTATCTGTCCTTCAAGGTCTATTTAAACCCTTTGTGGGACCTTCCTTGACTACTCCAATCAAAATGGATCTCTTCCTCTTCTAAACTGGATTAGCCCCTATTTTCTTTACCTCTCATTTGTCACCTTTCATTTCTAGGCTTAGATTCTAATAGGCTTTTCCTGAGGGCATGGCTTATTTCTCCCAGGACATTATTAAAAGAATAGAATTTTAGAATTTAAAATCCTTCTTTTACAAATGAGAAAACTGAGGTTCAGAAAAGGTAAACGGCACACTCAAGATATTCAATCCATTTGTCATAGAGCCAGAACTAAAGTCTGGTCTCCCACTGCTCATAGATCATCAGAGATTTAGAATTGGAAGGGACATTAGTAATCTAATGTTCTCATTTTTAGAAGAGGAAACTGAGGTTTAGAAAAATGATTTACTTAAGGCTGCTGAAGAAGTAGTTTTAAGACTGGGATTTAAACGTAGGTCTTCTAAGTCTGGGTACCTAGATGCTAGAGTAGATAGAGTGTTGAGCCTGAAAGTCAGGAAAACCTGCATTTATATCTAGCCTCTGACACCTACTAGCTGTGTGTCCTTGGGCAAGTCACTTAATCTTGTTTGCCTCAGTTTCCTCATCTGTAAAATGAAATGGAAAAGGAAATGACAAACTACTCCCATATCTGCCAAGAAAATCCCAAATTCAGACATGAAGGAAAATAACTGAACCACAAAACCTTTGTTTAGTACTGGTTTAGCTATACCATGTCTTCTCCATTAAATCTCATTTTTCTATGAGCCTACATTGCATTTTCTACATTGGATCTTTCTTTTTCTTCATAAACCCATACCTTCTGTCTTAGAATTGATACTAATGATCAATTTCAAGGTAAGATTGCAAGATGGGCTAGGCAATTGGAGTTGTGACTTGCCCAGAGTCACAAAGCTAGGAAGTATATGAGGCCAGACTACATTGCATCTTTATTTTTTTCTCCAAATTTTACAAAACCAAGTAAAACAAGCACCTTTATAAAGAAAAAGAAGATTGTACAGAAGTGAAATCTCAGATCTCTTATATACTTAACTTATTTTTCTTCATATCTACATAATAAATCCCATCTAATGTGTCCCAGCCCTTCCCTCCCCTCCACGCATCACAGAAGCTATCATCTGGGGGGACTGAAATGTTCACACAAATTAAGTTTTTCGTGTTTTCACCTTTCAGTTCCCCCTCTGGAGGTACCACTCACAATTTATTCTTCTAATATTAATTTTATAGCTGTGTATAACATTCTCTTGGTTCTATTTATTTCATTGTTCATTATCCCACGTAGTTTTTTCCTAGTTTTTTAAAAAATATTAGCCTGCTCATCATTTCTTATGACTCAGTATTCCATCCCCAACATGTAGCACAATTTGTTCAGCCATTCCCCTATGGGTGGACATGCCCTCAGTTTCCAATTTTTTGACACTACGAAGAATGCAGCAATAAATATTCTGAAACATTGAATCTTAATTATACCCTGATTGTAAGGGACTTGAGGGTCAGAATCCCATCTTGTACATGTCTCCCCTCTCTTCCATCCCACCTGCTGCAGAATAAAATGGGCATTTCGTGAATAGGATTAAATGATTAATTGCTCTCATCTTGAATTCTCAGGCCCCAGTTTGGATCCCCTATTCCACATGTAACGTGTATTTCCCTTGCTCTATTCCAAAGGGTAGTAGAACCTGCCCCCTCCTCCCCAGCCCCCTGCAACTCCCCATGCTGATATGACATCATCAGTTCCTTGGCTTTTGGAAATTTGATATTTCAGCTTTTATAGGGTGACCCTATCCCAGAAAGGAAAACAGAAAACAGGGCTTAGAACTTGAAAGGGAAAATTTGGGTCAGGCTCGGACTTAATGCAGTTTCCATTCTTTGAGCCAAAAGGCAGTCTAGTCAATACACAAAGGGAGTAATTGGGGGGGGGGGAGTAGGGTTCTGGCTCTTTGTTTCCCTCCATGCTCATTACACCCCGGCATTGGGGTGTCTCAGATTTTACCCTAATGATAAAAACAAGCATGTTATGCTTCATTTCCTGTTTTGGAAAACAGGGCCTTGAACTTAAAAAGGCTAATTGCATATTGTTTTTTAAAATTAGGTTGATAATTTATCATATCATAATTAAACTAATTAGAACACTATTCTTTTCCAACTGCTTTAATGAGGCCTTCAACTTGGCAGGGAACCTGTGAGACCAAAAAACATAGCCATTTGTTCAAAGATAGAGAGGCTCTGATAACAAACGACTATATTCAGCTGGATTTGAGTTAATAAGATTTATGTATTAATCTAGTTATACTTTGTTTCCCTCCAGAATTTGGAAAATCTCGTAAGCCTGCCGATTTTCTCTGGTCCCCTCCTCAGGCCCCTGCACCCCCCTTCCTGGAATTTCCGATGCTGGAAGGAAAATAGCTGGAAGAACTCTCTGCTCCCAGGGAAGGTTCCCTTCTTCCCTTCCCTTGGTCTGGGTGTTCAGGGGCTTGCAGGGCAAGCTGTAAGACTGACCAGCAACTCTTAAAATAGCTCTTCAGAGCAGGGAGGCAGAAAATAGAAGTTTGGGAAGCTGGGTGTCCTCTTTCAGAGTATTTCTGGCTGCTTGCTTTTGGGGGCACTGTTGCTCTAGCTTAGACCCTCCAACGGGGGACCAATGAGTGATAGCTCTCGGTTGCGTAATTTTGTATCTGCACTTCTTGTCAAGTAATCATTACAAATGTTTTGGGGAGAAATGAGCTGGCACAGAGAACAGGGCTGTCTCTCCTAAGAAGTGCGAGACTTTGGGGTCGTGTTTGGTCTGCCTGTGGTGAAATTTTTCCCTTTGACAGTGTAATTAAGTGCTAATTAACTAAATGAGTAAACGTTGAAGGCTGAGATAAATATCTATGTTTCCTTAATCTAGTTTCCCCTCTAAAATTTGATAAAGGAAATTCGGATTTAATGGAGGGTATATGTCAATTAAAAAAAAAAAGATCTCAAATCTGTTTAGAAAGACTTAGATCCATCAGTTTGTATTTCAACAGGAAAAGTTAACAGCATATAAATATAGAGGAGGCACAATAAAACTAGGATGAGCTATTGCAATAATTATGGTTAAGAAGGCTTAGTGGAGCTACCTTTTGTAACATCTGGTTTGTTTCTGTGCTTTCCACATCCTGCAGATGTTGCTGAACTCATGAAAAATACTGACAGGAGAATACATTAGCCAAACAGCCGTTGGAGTGAATAAAATAAGGAGTAGTCTCCTCACTTTCCAAAAATCTGGTTAGAAAAGCATTCCACTTTCAGAGCAAGCAGAGATTAGAAGAGGGCCTTCTGAATATGTCAAGGGCAATCTTTTCCAGAGGAAGTAGGAAAAAAAAAGTTTCTTGGAAGGAAGGAAGGAGAGGGGAAATCTACGTGTGTTGCGAGCTACCAACCTCCAGGTTGCACGAATGATGGTTCTCGCCACCACAGGACTAATTTGATTCAAACATCTGTCCCCTTGTTTAGGGTCCTTGGTTCTAGGTCAAAAGAGATAAATGCCCTTCGTTTCATTTCTCCAGCTCCATCAAGATCCCCAAAGTCCTTTTTTCCCTGAGAGTCTGATACTGGAAGAACATCTCAGAGACAGATGGACAGCTTGTGAAGCTGAGACTCCAGGTGGGAATGTGGACTCGAGGTGACATTTGTGGCAGTGGGGTGATGACAGCTGCACACTGTCCAGACCTTCCTGCCAACCAGTGAGAGTGGCATTGTGTAGATCTGTGTCAACTAACACCTGGTCAGGGAAAGAGGAAAGCAAGCACATTTATTTAGATTCATTTCCAGCACGGAATGACACCATTGAAGGAAGACAGTGGGGGATTTGATTTTATTAACTGGAAGAGTGCTGCCTGTGAGATTAACAACTAAAAATAAATGTAAAGTTAGAATGTTTTGGTCTTCTTGTTGCGAAAGAATAGCTACGTGGAATGACTAGGGGAAGGACAAAGTCAGGTTTCTTTTAAAAAGGGACATCGTGTAGGTGGCCTACAAGGTTCTCTGCTATTTCTACCATTCATTCTTTGGATTAAGGCATTAGAACTTCCTGAAGGCCTCTTTAAAATGAAAGGGTACTAACTGCCATAAACACTTATTAATACTTTAGCATGGATTAGTTGAGAAAGGCTCTATAATTGTAAGTTGTTGTTATTATTTCTGAGCAGTAAGTAGGGTTAAGAAAAAATGAGATATGATTTTTTTATATCAATGAATTTATTTAATACATTAGCATTTATTAAGTGTCAAATACTATACTGGTTGTTGGGTAAATAAAAAGAGTCCTTGCTCTCAAAAAGCTTGCACTCCATTGGAGGGGATAATGTAGTCTTATTTAATTTAAAATAGTTATTTGAAGGGGAAGGCACTGATAGTTGAGGAGCTTCAGAAAAATCTTCATGTAACAGGTAAAGCATGGGCTGAAATTTTAGGTAAATGAGGAATTTTTTAAAAATGTAGTTATTTAATTAATAAATTTAGAATATTTTCCATGGTTACATGACTCATGTTCATTCTCTCCCTCCTCCCATAGCCAATGCGCAATTCCACTGCGTTTTACATGTGTCATTGTTCAAGACCTAGTTCCATATTATTGATATTTGCGCTAGGGTGATCCTTTAGCATCTACTTCCCCAATCATATCATGAGGAAATTTTAAAGGCAGGGGTGAAGGAGTGCATTCCAGACATGGGGAAAAGCTGATTTGTTTGTTTGCTAAATTGTGGATGTGGGAGATAAAGGATATTCTCTGAGGAAGAGTAGGAAAGCCAGATAGTATAAACAGGAGTAATATTTAATAAGGCTATACCAAGATGGCGGGCTCCACTTTAAGGCAATGAGAGTTGGAGTAGGAAATTATATCTGATTTATTTTCATTTTTCAGAATGGTTATGTAGACTAGAGGGGCAAGGATGTGGATGAAATAGTCTTTAAGTTGAGACTTTAGCCATGTAAATAAGATTGCAGGTCTACTGTCAATGAGGAATTGGAATGGGCCTAAAAGACCCTCAAAGTGGATGCATGCAAACAAAAAGGTACAATTAATTATAACTGACCCACTGCTCTACACATGAGGATGTTTTCCAGTTTCAAATGGATCACAGTGTCAGGAGATTAGAGTATTATAGAGCTAGGATGTAGAGAGTAGCAGACATGTTGTCATGAATGTTAAGGAGGGGAATTCCCTCCTCTATTCTTCTGTTAGGTGGGGTTCCATTGATGTAGTTACGTGGATTGGCATTTCCATAGTATTTTGAAGGCTTCTGATAGTAAGAATGGTGCTGGTTTACAAAGGGTCTTGAGTCTCCTTTAATTTATAGTTTATCTAGTATACAGAAGTGAACTTGGGTGTTTGTGTTGGTCCAAGTTCATGACTTGTGCTTCTCCTATCCTCTCCCAGACTCACACATGGCATATATAAGGGTTGAAGAAGAAAGTGGTAAGTGAGCAACAATCACATTTGAGTGGAGCCTGCCTTTGGTTTTCTGTTCCTAGAGAAAGATATTTAGGAGTACCAGGCAAATATAATGGGTTATTGCATCAGGGACCCCTGGAAAGATTGTAGACAGTTTTGTAGTCTGAGTGCTTCCTGAACTGACTTTAAGCATTTGCCCTAGTCCTGTGGATAGGAATAACAATAATAACTAGAATTTACATACTACTTTGAAATTTTCAAAGTGCTCTCATTTAATTCTACCAACAATCCTGTGGGGGTAAGTGCAATATATCAAAGACCTACTTTTCATATGAAGAATGTGAAGTTCAAATAGTTAAATGACTTGGCAAACTAGTAAATATCTCTGGCAGGATTTGAACTCAAATATTATTGATTGAAGAAGAATATTAGGTTTCAAGGTCACAAGGCAGTATGTGGTAATTTTGTATATATAGAAGACAGCCCCACATCACCAATTTTTGCCTTTTTTAAAATGCACATATAAATTATGACTTTCTTGTGTCTCTCTATCTTCCCTCCCTCTCCAATGATTGTTCCTCTGAGAAGATTTTATGTTTACGCTGAATATATCTTGTAATGTACATATTTGTGGATTGCCTCTCTTGTTAGAATGTGGCTTTTGGGGGGTCAGAGAATGTGTTTTTGCTTTTTTTTTATCCCTATTACTTAGCTGACATAGAAGTAAGTCCTTAATAAATGCTAGTTGAGTGATTGACCACCTGATTATATGACCTAATTTTATCAATTGGGGGCATATAGATATAGGCTAAATGATAAACAAGATGGAGGTACGCCTGGAGAGCTGATTTCTCTTGCAAAGGAAATACTATGAAATGTCAATCTAGATGACAGAGGGGAGAAGACAGAATATCATCTTGCAGAAACATGAGCTATAAGGTGGGTCTTTCATTAGGACTAGCATTCAAACCAAACCTTAACGTTAAATGACCCTGGGGAACCCTAAAGGCAGAACAGGGACAAGATGAAGAAAGACAGTCACTGGATTCCCATACCTAGGGCTGAAGAGAAAGCCTAGATTACTTTAGCAGGCAGGCTTTGAAGAAAAGAGACAGAGGCTTCCCTGAGGAGGAATGAAGAAGATTAATCAGAGCAGTGATGAAGCCACTGAAAATGACTGATACACTAGAAGATAAAATCACCAGTCAGAGGCAGGAGAAGGTGCCAGACAAGGGATTGGATAAGGAGTCTAAAGGACTCCAGGAAAGAGGTGAAGAATCAAAGAAAAATAATTAAACTGTGTCTGAAGGGAGCACTTGTGAACATTGAGGAAGAGAGATTGAAGAACAGACTAACTGCCTGCTTGAATGTAGTTCATAGAGAGGAGATCTCTACAAAAGAGACAGGAAGCAAGTCATGATTTGATTTGATTTTCTTCTCTATCCAAAAATGGCCTTTTGATGAAGCCATTCTGCTCTGCTTCTCCTGTACAAAGAACAAATGGTAGGGAAAATGGATGGTCCTCAGGACGGGAGTTAGGACTGGAGTTTTAGAGTATGAAGAGGAACACAAATTCCCATTTTGATCCACAGTCTGCATACTAGGTGACCTGTGGTGTTACATAGCTTCTCTGGGGGTTGTTTGTGCACATTGTCCCTGCCTGTCAAATACCAGGGGTGCTCCAAATGCCGTCTTCAAAAACAGAACTTACCGCTGTTTTCTCAGAACAACAGCAAATAATATTTATTAACCACTAACAACATAGGGTTCTTTGCTAGGCATTCAGGATACAGGGACACTCTCCTACTCTCAAGGGGTTCACAGTCTAATTGGGATAATAACAAATTTCATTTTTCCAGCTTAGAAACTCTATCCATTTCAGGTCAAATTCATATGATGGCAAAAATCTAGCTGGAAAAAAAAAAGAAATAAAATTCAGTTAATTAGTCAGAAATTCTTAAACCACTGAATTGTTAGTACTGCATAGACATTGCATCTATTGAATTTATGTGGGAAGCTGTAATTTCAAGTCCAGAGGGCCTTAAAGTGTGAATATTGGAGCATAACCAGGAGGTAGTTTGGAATAAGGGAAAGAGTGCTGGATTTGGAAGCAGAAGACCCAATTTCAACACGAAGATTCTCTTTAGCTTTCTATAGGCTTAGTTCTTTCATCTGTAAAATGGGAATAGTTCATGTAATTCAGTGAATACTTATTAAGTACATGTGTGGAATATCAGCCTAAATACATGGAGAGATAATGTGCGTAACTGTCCTGACAATTCAAAGAGTTTAATATTCTAAAAGGAAAATATGATATATACATGGATAACTATAATGTAAAATAATACCTGATCAGTGCATTACAGAGCTGGAAACAAAGTGCTTTGTGAGGTCTGAGGGGGAAAAGTCAATATTGATTTGACAGATTAATAGAGGTTTCCTGGAAGAACTAATATTTTATTTGGACTGAAGTCAACAGGTGAAGCTAGGGGAGGCCATAGAAGGGAATAGGAAATAGCATGAGCGAAGACAGTGAAATTGATGGTGTTTAAGGGAAATAATAATAGCAAGAGATAAAATTTATATGGAACTTTATATATACAGGATCTCTTTTGAAGCCTCATTTTACAGATAAGGCAAATGGGTACATAAAGGTTAAGTGCCTTGCCTTGGGTCATGCCAGTGTCTGAAGTGGGATTTTTCTCTCAGGTTTTTATGACTCCAAGTCCAGCATTCTATCCTCTATGCCATGCTTTCTCCCTCCGGTGATTTTCTGGTTCATGTTGGCTACAAATTAGATTGTAAGGGTGGGTACATAATGAGCTCTGGCAAGAAAGATTCCAGATGGTGGAGGGCTTGTGAAGAAGAGAGTAAGAGCTTTGTAAATGATGATGCGCTCTAGAAATGTGGGGCATTGTCACTGCAGTAGTCCTAGGAGTAGTCCTAGTCGTCATAGCAAAATAATTTAAACTCTAGATAGAAGGTAATAGAAAGCTCCCGAAGATGTTTGAGCAGAAGAATGATAACATATAAGGAAATGGCCTGGAAGCAGTATGGAAGATGGATTATGGGAACGAGACAGCAGAGATGGGAAGATGAATTAGGTATTTATTGCAATAGTCTCAGCAATGGAAGGTAACAAAATTAATAATAATTGTAATAATAATAATAAATGACATTTACATAATACTTTAAGGTTTACAAAACACTTAAATATCTTCTTTGATCCTCACAATAACCCTGTGAAGTATACATTGTGGTCCCTCCTATTACAGATGAGGAAATGGTAGATGGAGGTCAAGTAACTCATCTGGGATTACACAGTAAAATCTGAGCTAAGATTCATAGACATCTTCCTGATTCTGTGACCTGTGATCTCTTCACTCCACTAGAAGAAATGATGAAGACAGAAGAATAGAAAGATATCTAAACTGAGGGAAAATGAAATAAGCAAAACCAGGAAAATAATATGCAAAATCACTCCCAACAATATAAATGGAAAGAGTTCCAATTAAAAAATGGAACATAGATAATTATAACAATGAAACTTCACCCTAAAAGAGAGATAAGGGAATGCATTTCCATCTCATCTGTGCAGAAGTTGGAGGTATTATGAATGTGGAACATGGCATACACAGACTTGGTTGAGATGTCATTTCTTTTTTGCAGAACTTTTTCCCTCTTTCTATTTTATTCATTTTTTTTTTTTTTTTACAAAATAGGAGAGGGGAGAAAGGTATGTTTGAAACTAAAAGCTTTGTTAAAACAAAAAATCAACAACAACATCAGAAATATAAATGGCAATAAAAATAGGTGATATCCTCCTGGCAGGTGACATTGAAGAACTGTGCCATAAGAATCGAAAAGGGCATACATCCCTGGGAATACGACTGAATCCCCCCAAGTTTGTTGCTAATGAGATGTTAGAAGTGAGATAGAAAGAAGAATCAAAGGGGTCAAAGGCTTCAAAAAGGGAAGAAGAGCTGGATGGTGGTCTCGTGGAGTCAGAGGCTTTGGAGGGAAGATAATATGCTGGGCTTTTTGACAGATTGGATTTCAGGTGAGACACAGGGATGCTTCATAATGGTTAGAGTACCTCCCCCAAAGATGTTGTAGGGAGGGTCTGAGCTAAAGGATGCCAGCCTGCTTCATCTATTGGAGAGGGATGCTATCTGTGCATTCTTGTGTCTCAAGAGGATGAAGGGAAGGATGCTCGCTGCTTTCCGAAACCATCCTTTGCCTGGCACCTAGTGCAGTGTCCATAAGCATTCTCTAATGAATCAGGAGGTGAATTGATTTAAAAAAAAAACCCTGGAACACTGTGGAATGAAGGCATAGGCTGGGACCAGGACATGATCCTCCTTGTCTCTCCTTAGCTGCTTTAAGGAGCCAATTTGTTGTTATGCAGAGAAAGGCACAGCTTGAAGACAGCCGTGAATCGTTCTTTCCAGGGCACACAGCAATACACCTGCTGAGTTATGAACCTGATGAATCATTTGCCTAGTTATCTTGCTAGTCATGCCGAACTGGAGGCCACTTTTCAAACCAGGCACATCCTAGCCCATTCTCATTCCTGTTTTTTCATATGGGACCTGTGTTTTCTACAAGGCTTCCTCTTCAGAAAGAACGGCAACCCCTTCCGTATCATCATCTTGCAAACACAGTCATCGGAGAGAAGAGCTCTTCTTCCTTCTCTGCTGCCCCTATGTCATTTCTAATAGCTTTGATTTACTGTATGTTCAGTAAATGAGATTGGGCCCCTTGTTTTATTTACATAATAAAACAAAGCACAGATATTACCCACAGGATAAGTTAATCACAGGGCACAAATTCACCATTTCTTCCCTTTGGGAAAACAAAGAAACAAATCCCATATACTTCTTATCCATTTCATTATACCTCTTTGGCAACTCTCAATGACCTGCTTGTTTAACTAGTCTGACAATTTGTTTTTTTTAATTTTCTACTTGCAAAAGCAAATATCCTTTCTTCTTCTTGTTGGGTTCTCCTGATCCCTGCCCCTCCCCCTCTTCATTCCTCAAATGAGGGCTTACAAAGGTCACTGAAATTAATGAAAATCAAAATCATAACAACATGAAACTGGAGGCCCACTTTGGCTCCAAGGGGGCTCTTTTTGGCTGTATCGCATTGCAGTTTGGCATTATATGATGTAAGGACTTCACTTAGGTTAATCAAAATGTAACCCCAAGCCTTACTCAAAACACCTGTTGGACCTCCGTTTACCCAAGAGGATATAAATTTCTTTTGGCTCTGGATCCACAGTACATTTAGATAATAATAATTTCCTAGGTCGATACAGTGCTTTATACTTTTCCAAACATTTTTATATTCGTTAACTCATTTGATCTTCCCAGCAGCCCAGTGAGGAATGTAGGAGTGTATTATTCTTCCTGATTTCAGAGATGTGGATCCTCCGGCACAGAGATGATGATGGAAACAGCGTGAGGATGTAGCAACTGACATTTCCATGAAGGGTCCTTCTGGGGTCACCCCCCCCCCCAAATCACGGGTGGGAGATCGACCCCGCGTTCAAAGTATCCTGTGGGTCTTCACTTGTAAAACTATGTAGCTCATTAACCCCCACCAGTATGCCTCCGTTATTCTAGTCAGTCAGAGGACACAATTAGCTAAAAGCAAAGTCATTTACTAAAATGACACAGTAAGAACAGTAGCAGTTAAACTTCTACATAAACCTGGAATGAACTTTCATAAGGGGACAGAGCTTTGATAAATGGAGAGTCACATAGATAGGGAATACGTGTGTCCAAGGCACTTAGGGCAAGTCATGTTTCAGGGGCTTCAAAAATACCTCAGGGATGCTGGGGACCTTGTGGCACTCCTGGGGGTGCTGGTACCCCAATCTTTTGAAGATCACTCCATTGGGCGTTTTGATAAACTCTTTCACTGCTTGGTTGTTGTCACTATCAGCTCCACTTTAGGAAGATGATGTCTTTCTGACTTAGCCACTCAAATGTACTTTTAGAATGAATGGGGTCCACTTACTAGGACCATCAGCAATATTATTTCTGGGGCCATCATCCGGGTAGGAACTAGATTCAGGTGCTAGACTTCTCTGCTGGACTAGGACTGCATGGAGTGCATGCTTTGGCTGTGGCTTTTTGCTTCAAGATGCCACTACTACTAGGAAGGGAGAAGAGAGAAATTACCTTTTTCCTTTTGCTGAATTCTTTAAAAGAAGAACGGAAAAAGGGAATAATTGAATTTTCAAAACTCAGGTTCATTCTCCATAGCTAATATTCTTCTCAACGGACTGATTTACTTCCTTTGGACTCCTTTTGTTTTTCTTTGTATCTCCAGTGCTTAGCAGAATGTTTGGCACTTAGAATGCACCTAATGAATGCTTGTTGATGGACTCTGAAGCTGTCAAGTTTAGATTTTCTTTTTTTTTAACTCTCTCAGATTCACCAACATCAATGATGAGTTGATGAAAAAGTAACCAGAGGAAAGGGAATTGGAGCAGGTTTCCACCTTTTCTCCTTTTTGCCAGTCCTCAACTATCTTTTGATGCTTTCATATGTAAATGGACCAATCAAATTCCAAAAAGGATGATAATCTTATACCTCTTAGGTCTCTTTTACTTTCCCTTTTTATTCTATTCTTTATGGAGTTGGGGGCCCAATGGAGCAATTCTTCAACAGTGCTTTAATATTTTTAATGTTTAGTATATAAATATATACATATGTATATCTACATATCTATAAACACATACATATGTACATATATGTGTATATATCACACACTGTTGTTGGGACATTTTTAGTCACATTCGCTCTTCATGATCCCATTTAGGGTTTTTTGTTTTTTTTTAAAGATATTGGAGTGGTTTAACATTTCCCTCTCCAGCTCATTTTATAGATAAGGAAATGAGGGAAATGGGGTTCAGTGATTTGTCTAGGATCACCCAACTATTAAGTATTTGAGGCCAAATTTAATCTCTGCCACCTATCTCCCCATACATAAATCTGAACATATGTATGTATACATACAGATATGTATATATGCAGATACATAAAGGGATAATATATACATTAATAAACACTGAACACATAAGAGTGTGCATGTAAAATCGCATTTGAGGATCACAATCACCCTGCAAGGAGGTAGGTACTACACTTTATCCTTTCCATTTTGCATATTAAGAAACATAGTCAGAGGCTAAATGGTTGATTTTGGGGGTCTTTGTATCCCTGTGCTAAACGCAGCACCTAGTACACAGTAAGTGCTTAATAAAGGTTTGGTAATTAATTGACTTGCCCATAGTCACCTAGCCTTTAAGGATCTAAAATGGTTTTGAAACAATGTCTTCCTGAATACAAATCCAACATTCTATTCCCCTTCTCTGTGCTGAGAAAATGAATGCATTTACCACTATTAGTCTTTTACCCTAAAAAAAGATAAAAAAAGGGGAATATTTATGTGTACAAAATATTTATAACAGTTCTTTCTGCTATATAATAGCCTCAAAATTAGAAGCTAATGGTGTTCTTTCCTATTGAGAAATGTCTAAACAATTTTTGATATGTAAATTAATGGAATATATTGTGCCCTAAACAGTGACAAATAGGATTATTTCAGGGAAAACTGGGAAAAAAAACTCTATGAGCTCCTGTAGAGCAAAATGAATAAAACAAGAATAAAAAGTTGTACACTCACATTATAAATAAAAATAATTTTGAAATACTTTTGAACTCTGGTTAATGAAATGATAAACCATGAATCCAGAGGATTAAAGCTGAAACTTACTACCTCACTTTCTACCAGACAGGAGATGAATTTAAGATGTGGAATGATATGTGCATTTTTGAACTTGTCAATGGGAAAATTTGTTTTCCTGGGCTATGCATTTGTTAGGAGAGGGTTTTTTTTTTCCTTTTAATTGTTTAACTGAGGGATAGTGAGAAGACAAGATGATAAATATTTTAAAATTAATTAATCCACAAAAAAGAAAATAAATGACTTGCTAGCCAGTGGTAATGAGTAGAGCATGCCTTCTGACTTCTAATTCAAAGCTCTTTCCATTGCTGTGAAGTATCTCACATTTATATAGATTTGAAGATTTGAAATGGCTTTTATAAACATTGTCATTTACTCTTCTAAGTACTATATCACACAGTATTACTGGCTTCACTTAACTGTACTTAGCAAATTTTATTTTAATTACTGCCCCTTCATTTTGTATTAGGAGAGGAAATAGAAAATGTCCTTTTCTCAAAATCTAGGCTCAGTAAGATGTAGGACTAAGTAGAGATGGCTATAAATTATTATCAACAAGGAGGAGAGTTTATGACCCTCTTTTGGCTCAAGTATCCTCTCAGTCCACTGGAATTGGACTCAAGTATAACTGTAGTCAAGTCAGGATTGTAGTGGAGCTCTGAGCTTTGGTTCTCTCATCGGTAAAATGGGCCTAATGCAACTTGGAAAAAGAAATCCACTTTTTGTAAACTTTAAGATCATAATAAATTGATAATTTTATTTCTAAAACACTTGATACAACCAGGTTTGATTAGAAACCTCAAATTCCCTACCAACTAGCATTTCCAGCATTTGCCTTCTTACATTGGGAAATAGCTGTTTATTCTCAAATTTATTTCAATTTATCAGAACCTAACTCCAGTGTGAATTCACACATGAGCCTTTCAGAAATCAGATAGAACTAAAATCAGAATTATCAGAACTAAGACTTTTCCTTGTCTTTATTAAACAGGTGATAATGATTCTAATGATTTTATTGAAAGAAGCTGAACAAATGGCAAAAAAAAAATCATTAATTGGTGTAATATAGACTCAGACAAGACTTAATTTTTAGAAGCCTCAGTTTCCTCCTTTGTAAAATAAAGTGATCAAGTCCTTTAATTTTTAATTTTTTAAGCCTTCAAAATGATCTTAAAATTAATTTTATTTTTAGGAAATTTTGACACTTTAAAACTATGATACTGGGCAAGTCACTTAACCTAGCCTAGCCCTTACCATTCTTCTGCCTTAGAACCAAAACTTAGTATTGATGCTAAGGCAGAAGGTAAGAGTTTTAAAAATAAATAAATAAATAAAACTATGCTTTGAGATAATTGGAACCACATTTGCCAATTTGTAGAATAATTGATTTAGCACTGAAATGTACCTTTAAGACTATCTGATTTCATGCTCTCATTTTCAAATCAAAAACTGAGGATTATAATAGACCTTTTTGTGGAAGTCTCAAAATTAGAAACTTAGGATGTTCCTACCTATTGGGAAATGTCTAAATAGATTTTGGTGTGTGAATTAATGGAATATATTATGTCATAAAAAAATGAGAGGTTAAGTGATGTGCCCAAGGTCACACAGTGAGAGGGAGAAGCAGAATTGGAACCCAGGTCCTCTGAATTTAAAGCCAATTCTATTTCTAGTCTATCAGGAGTATTATAAAATTGAGGTTTAGGATTTGTATTTCAGAGTAAGTGATATTTTGAAACACTTTTTCTTTCCCTTGAGTTTTCTTTGTTGCTTTTACCTAGTGAATTATATATTGTCTTAACTAAATATTTAGCTTTATAGAGCAATGGAATGGCCCAACAGATTACTATTATCCTGATGGGGTGGACCAGTGAGACTAAGAAACAACCTTTCTTATGAGTCATGGAAGAACTGACTTTTGGTTGAATTCCTACATGGCAAAGATAAGCCACATGTTCTTTGTGTCAAGTGGTGTTGATGTCATTTAATTCACTAGAATCATGAAACATCACACTATAAGCCAGACCTAGAGGATGAGATAGCTACGTTTGACCCCTCACATCACTCCATTCAGAAGCACATTCTATCACACAGTTGGTAAGAATAACTTAGCCGAAGTGTTCCTTTGCCTCCGAGGGAAAATCTGTCTTTTAATAACTGAATAATTCATCTGTTCTTGATTCCCAGGACCAGATTATGACCTGAAGTTACTGCAATCCTACAGGAAATCAAGTTTGATTTTGTAATATAGTCAAATGAGTACTTTAGAGTGCCATGTCTGAGATCAATAAGGAAGCAGTAACTACATTTACTGTCATATGATGATATTGATGTAAAAACATAATGGTCAAAATTATAAAATCAATTTCATAATTTAATCAGAAATGTTTATTGATACTGTTAAAGTTGAATTCAATAGCTTCTGGTATGTAGTTAATTTCCTACCTGTCAGAAAAATGTATTGAAATGTTCTTTCTTGAAAATGATTGGAGTTAATTCAGTAGAGAAAATATCAAAGTTCCATGATGTTAATAGATGCAGAATTTTTTTTTCTCCCTTGCTTCTGTCTGTGGACAGAGACTAGAAGCTTTTTGCTTGACTTTTCTAATAAATACTATTTTTTAGATACCATTGATATTACACCAGTTAATCCTCAAAACAAAACCCACTGATATCTTGGGATGAAGAGCAGTTATTTTGGGAATGATACTACAAAATAAACATACATAAATAAATACATTTGTTGTGCATTCAGTGCCACATTATGAAATGTTAACTAATCCTGAAATTAAATGAAAAAAAAAATAAAGAAAACTCTAGAAGCTGAATATCTTTGATAATTTGACTTTGCCACCAGCTATATGTTTTGATCTATATTCATGTTAAGGGAGAAGCATTTTAATTGAAGCCAAAAGTCACTTACTGGCATTTTTGCAAGTGTAAGTGGTATTTTTTGTTTAAATAAAGTCACCACTGAGAGTGATGACCTGCCTTGATGACTCAATTTTAAATGGATCAGAAGAAAAAGAATTCTAAAATTTGGTGGTTCAGGAAAGTGAAATACCTCAATATTCTGAAAATGATCAGGTTATTGCATCAATGCATTAATGAAAAGACATGTAAACACTATGGACCAGGAAATGTTTTAGATGCAAAAAATGAAATAATCCCTTCCCTAATGGAGCTTACATAATACCAGAATGCACAACAGAGGTATAAGGAAGCACATATAAAATGTATACAAAATAAATATGAGGTTATTTGGGGAGGGCACTAGGAGCTGGGCACATTAGGAAAAGTAGTGCTTGAGTAGGATAAATTGAGAAGGGAGAAGGAGAGGTCAAAAGCAAAAATATCAATGTGGAGTTCTAATTTCAATTTCAATAAACATTTATTAAGTGTCTATTATGTGTCAGGCTCCATGTTGTTTTGTTATAGTCTTCCAGGTGAGAAGCAATGAGAGCCTGAACTAGAAAGATGGTAAAAGTCTGAACTATGGTTATATAAGAGTTATGTAGATTCTGGATGAGTTGAGAGGGGAATAGAAGTAAGGTGTTTTGCTATGATTAACATATTTTTTGTTGTTTTAAAAAATCAATTTCCTTTTATTTTCACATCCAAATTCTTCCCCTTTTATTCCTCCTCCTTCAACCATTGAGAAGACAAGAAAAACAAAATTCATTACAAATAAATATAGTTATACAAAATTCTTGCTTTAGCCATTCCAGAAAGAAAATGAAAGGAAAGAAGAGGTGAGAAATGTGGAGAAGGGAGAAATTATAAAAAAATGCATGCAAAGGACAGAAGCTGGAGATAGGTCAGCTGTCAGTCAAAGGAAAATTCCTTTTGGAATATTACCGGGAAAAGCAGTTTGGAGCCAAGCCAAGGGTGACTGTTTTTCAGGTCTCTGGGCTGATGGTAGTGACCCTGAAAGAAGAATCTGGGTTTATCTCTGGGACTTGGGATAATCAATCTAGAGGTAGCCTGGCTGATTTGAAGGCAGAAGAAGAACAATAGTGCTTATCTCTCTCTATGACTAGCTCTGTTTCATGCTAGTGACTGAATTGCCAATTCTCTCAATATCCTCCAACCTAAGACTCACTGTAGATAATGGAAAAAACCCTATCCTCTTACCTTCATCCTCTATCTTTCCTGTTTTCCCCAATAAACCCTTACTTGAGATAAAGAAGGGAAAGGAGTATTTCCTCTGAAACATCATAGCTCACCCTGAGTGACTTAGAAGGAGGCTGAAGAAGAAGGGGAAGGGGAAACTGAAGGGAAGAAGAGGGGAGGAAGAGAGGTATAAAAGGGAGGAGGGTAGGCAAAAAGAAGATAACTACCTGATCCATTAGTTATCTAGCATCCATCAAATATACCCTCCAATATCATCTCTTACATTTTGGCACCTCGGGCTGACTGAAATTCACAATCCATAAAAATTGACAGCAAGATGTTCAAGCAAATACTCTGTGGGGTAGTTGTGCTGGCAGCCATTATGACTTACCAGATCTACAATATACTATATAGTAAAATGACCACCATGATAGTAGATTCAGTGGAATACCTGGGCAACATCACGATGTTCATACTACAATGGCCATTCCAAAAAGAAACTGTCCTTTGGCACATTATGACTCAAGTTTATATTATCTCCATGGCAGCCATTCATACACTGATTTATTTGAAGAACATCTATAGATTTGTAATCCCCCAAAAGGCAACAAAGATAATGGTGGTAGGTACTAACTTGGAAAATGTTATTAAGAACATGTTTAAGGAATTTATCAAGGCAAAAGGGCTAGACCAGATTAAGGACAAGAACAATGGCCAGACAGATAGTGCACCCAAAGAGAAAGAAAGAAGGGCAAAGAAAACAAATCCAATATCATCTATTACAGGAGAGAAAAGAAAAGAAGAGAATATATTTCCTTCTATCCTCTTAATCCATTTGGTGGCCAAATGCTTCATCATGAGTCTTCAGAATTGTGATTATTATTGATCAGTTACTGTCTTTCAAGTTAATTATCTTTACATTATTTTTTTCTCATTGTATAGATAGTTTACCTGGTTCTGCTCATTTCATTCTTCATCAGTTCATACAGGTGGAAGCAAGCTATAACAGAGAAAGATTCAATAAGATTTGGAAACTTATTGGATGTGAGGGAGTCAAGGATTCCTGCTATGTTGGAAACATGGGTTACTGGAAACATGGTGGTACTTCCAATAGAAATAGGAGAGTTTAAAGAAGAGTGGGTTTAGCAAGGATAGAGTAATGTCTTTTTTTCATACATGTTGAATTTTAGTTGCTTGTGACATATACATGTTGAGATGTCATCATTGGATGCCCTGGAATTCAAGCAAGAGATTTTGGACTGATTTATAGATTTAAGAGTCATCTAAGAGGAGGTAATAATTGAACCTGAAAGCAAATGAGATCATTCAGAAAAAAAAAAAACATGGAAAGAGAAAAGAAGCCTAACATAGAATTTTGAGTGATTCATATTTAGAAGTAGAATATGGATAATGATCTAGCAAAGAAGATGGATATGAAGTGGTCAGGCAGATAACCAGGAATCTGAAGTTTGCTCTCCTTTGCTATAGTCTTAAAGGAAAACTGGGCTAAAGCAAAAGGGAAGAGAATGGAGTGGGAAGTAGAGAGGATTTGTGATCAAGGAGAAGAGACAGATGTCCTAAATTTTTAAAATAGAGTAGGAGTTGATGTTCTTTTCTAAGAGAATGATGAGAAAAGATCCTTTAGGACAGATGTGTCAAACTTAAATAGAAATGAGGACCACTGAACCAATATAAGCATTCTTGTAGAACACACAGTGACTTAGAAAACCACATATTGATATTATCTATGTTTTATTTTAACTTTATTTATTTTGTTAAATATTGACCAATTAATCTGGTTCAGACTGCAAGTAGAAGTTTTGTAGGCTATGTTTGATACCTCTTGTGTGGAGGGCTTAAGAGGATAAGAAAAAGTTTGGAATAACTGAGTCAATCAGAAAATAGTAAAAGCATTTTCAAGTCCAGTGAGAACTCAAGAGAGTTTAAGTAACATAAATACTTGATAGACTCAGTTGGCATAGCTATGTCTTCTTTCATGTAAATAAAACTCAGGGTCAGAGTTTGGAAACATGTGAACAATAGAACAAAAGAGAAAGGAATTCAAAGGTAATTGTGACTGAGTATGAATAGCAAAGGGAAAACTGGAAGTGATATCCAGTAACGAAGAGTATGCTTTTACTTCTTCCTGTCTCCAATGGGTGTAAGAGAAGATGCTGGAGAGGATGGCTGGGAGATGTTGTCCTCTAAGAGGAGCCTGATTTCCATAAACACAGGAAGAAATGAGAAGATGAAGTGGAAAGATAAGGCAGAGGAGAATGGGGACAAAGAAAGGGGAGGGAAATAAGTATTTATATAGCACCCACTTTTTGCCAAGAACTGTTTTGTTTTTGTTTTTATAAATATTATCTCATTTGACCCTCTCAACAACCTCTGTGAAATAAGTACTATTATTATCATCCCCTTTTTGTGTTTGAAGAAACTAAGGCAAATTGAAGTTAAGCAACTTGCCCAGGATCACACAACTAGTAAGTAAGAATAGTGCATAGCTGGGTGGGGATGAGAGATAGTAAAGTGGTAGTGGGACAGAGAAGTAGATAAGAGGTTCAGTGAACTCAGCTTGAGTCAAGAAGACCTGAGTTCAAATCTGACCTCAGACACATGCTATCTGAATAATTCTGATCATGTCCCTTTACCTCTATTTGCCTTAATCCACTGGAGAATGAAATGGCAAATCACTCTAGGATCTTTGCTAAGAGAACCACAAGGGTATATTGGTGTGCTATGATTCATGGGGTCATGAAGAGTTGGACACAACTGAATGACTGAATAACAAAAACTAGCAGAACAGGGGCGTTTTTGACTTGGCAGAACTGACCACAGGCATTAGGGAAGGAAGGGGAAGTTTGCTAATCACAGGACTGGGAAAATATCAGTTAACTGAGGCCCACCAACCAAAAGGCTATGATGTTGGAAAGTTAGGCTAGCTTCTTATCTCTATCATCCCACAAAAGAAAATTGGGGACTTTTGGTCATTCTCAGGATCTTTTCTTCTCTCTTTTTCTAGTCCTAGCCAAAAGACTCTGTCCTTTCATTTTTTCAGTCAGAACAAATTAAGGTAGAATCCATGAAGGTTGCTTTTTTTTAAAACCACTATTCTTGCTCCAGCCTGATCTCACCTTCCAATTATGATATGCTTCTTTAGACAAATTATATTGGGGGACTTCCATTCTCCCAATCTCTATTTGTCTTATACAACTCGATTTTCCTCTCTTTTCTATTGAATAGCCAATTAAAGTTAGAGAACTTCCTCATTAAAACAAGCACAATCAGCACTTTTTACAATATAAATGAATGATAGCAATTGATATGTTTGTGTATATATGCACATATATACACATACATGCACAAATATATTTATAATTAAATCTATTTATATAACTGCATATATGACTATTTCTGTATTCATTATGCATTTATCTATATAATTCATAGGTCAAGACAGTAATTTGAAAGCATCTTGTATGTAAAATAATAGTTATAATAATATAATATAATATAATATAATATATATATAAATATATAACATGTAAAAATAAAAAATAAAATAAAATAAAACAAATATAAAATATAAGAGTGGCAGCATGGTCTGCCCTAGTCTCTAAACTTTTCTTTATCTTGCTCCTCTACAAATTTAAAAAAAATCAACACATAACCCCATTTAGGGAGTTTTTTATAAATCATATATTACTATTAGTACATATAGTACTATTCTGGACGACTTGGTGACACACTAAATAGAGTGCTGGTTCTGGAATGAGGAAGATCTAAGTTCAAATACCAACCTCAGACACTAACTAGCATTGGGACCTTGGGCAACTCACTTAACTTTGTCCCAGTTTCTTCATCTATAAAATGAGTTGGAGAAAAAAAAATGGCAAACCACTCTACCAAGAAAAACCTAGAAAGGGGGTTGCAAAGAGTTGGGCATTATTGAAGTGACTAAACAAATTGTACTACTCTAATATATATGTTATACTATTTATGTAAAAATAGAAATTACTAAAATAATATGATAAAAATGAAATAGTATTTGATGTTAGAGTTCCTGAAGTAGAGGAGTAACCTACTCAGACCTGAATTTTAAGAATATCAATTTAGCAGTCATATGAAGCATGAATTGGGTGAGAAAAGACTTGAGACAGTGAGTCCAATTAGGGAGCTATTTTAATAGTCTGGATGAAAGGTGATAAGGTCTTGAATGAAGGTGGTAGATATATGAGTGGAGAAGAAATGGATGCCAGAAATGTTATGGAAACAGAATTGATAAGTCTTGGTAACTGATTGAACATGAGGGTTGAGAGAGAATAAAGAATCAAGGATGGCATTGAGGTTTTGAGACTATGTTATTGACTGATGGTGATGGAATACAATTGTGCTGAAAGGAATCATGAACTGGAAAGATCTCCAGGAATTGATGCAGTGCAAAAGGAGCAGAACCAGGAGAATATTATACACAGAGATGGATATGCTGTGGTACAACTGAATGTAATGGACTTTTCAATTAGTAGCAATGCAATGATAAAAGACAATTTTGAGGGACTTATGAGAAAGAACATTATCCACATCCAGAGAAAGAAATGTGGGAGCAGAAATGCAGAAGAAAAACATATGATTGATCACATGGTTTGATGGGAATATAATTGGAAATGTTGACTTTAAATGATCACTCTATTGAAAATAGTAAAATTATGGAAATAGGTTTTGAGCAATGATACATGTAAAACCCAGTGGAATTGCTTGTTAGCTCTAGGACAGGGGAAGGAGGAGGGAGGGAAAGAACATGAATCATGTAACCATGAAAAAATATTCTAAACTAATTAAATGAAAAAGAAAAAAGAAAAAATCCAATGTTATTGAAAGAGTGGTGTTGACCTTAACAACAACAACAACAACAAAAAAGACTTTGATTATGGGTTTTGAGGGAAATATAATGTAATAAGACCTTCAATATTGATCATCAAGCATTATATCTATGTGTCCTTTGTGAGTTACCATGTCCCATCAAAAATGAAGAGCATAGTAGGGACTGATCATTTATACCATGGCTGCTTCTAGGACTTCAGAATCTGCTGAAGGGTACCTGTCCAAGCTATACAAGTAGTTTAGAAGGAAGAGTAAGGGTATATAAGACACTGGAGAAATTGCCTATGCAGTTGCTGTTGTATTTGCCTGGGTTCCATTTAGGTTTTATCTGAAGTAAGGGACCTGAATCCCAGGAGCAAAAACAAAGAGATTGGAAGCTTGGACAAAAGCAGGAGTAGCCTGAGTGGAGGAGTTCAGAGTAGTGATGAGTCAATAGCAGGATGGGGTTTTCTTCTACATAAGCTCCAGGAGTATTAAAAGAAGAACTTGAACATTGATCACTGGGTCAGTCACCTCCAACTTTGAAGTCACCAATCTAGTGGATGATGGTTATCTTTGGGCATAGGAAGGTCTGTGTTCAAGTTCTGTTTTTTGACATACACACTGTGACAAATTGCTTCCTTTTCTTTTCTTCGCTCCTTCATTCCTTTGTTCCTTCATCCTGTTAATTTTTTATGGTTGTGCTGCATATTAGATTTTGTGGTCACCAGGGATTTAATTTCTAAATGCCAAAATGAATTACTAAAGTAAAATGTAATTTATGGTAGTTTATTTACAATAGAGGGAAGATATTAAGGAATGAGAGAGAGAGAAAAAAAACTCAGGCTTCCTCTGAGCCAGAAATTCTAAGGCCCTAATCAGGGAAAGGAGTCTTCAGATGATGGGCCTTTCTTGGAAGTTCATACCTCCAGAAAGGCAAGGAAACTAAGTCAGCCTTTAACTCACTACAGTGACCCTCTAAAAAGAAAGCAGTCTGAGGTCTCCTGCAGGAGCTCCTCCAGGGTCAAGTTCCACAGCCAAGTCCAAGTGTCTGTCTTCCAGTCTCTCCTCAACTGTCTGTCTTCCAGTCCAACTCTGAGTGACTGATTCTTTCAGTCTGAGTTACTCTCCTCCAGTCCAACTCCAAATTAGAGGATCTGTCTTGTGTGCCTCTATTTCCTTTATTTAAGGATATTTTTCTCTTGTGTCACCTCCCCTAAATTATATATCTACCAATCTCAGCAGATGCCCTCTCCAGGACTGCCCACTCTTTAGTTCACACCTTTTTTGGTTAGATTATACCTTTTTTGGTTATATCACACCTTTTGTAGTTAGTACACACCTTTAGTGGTTAGTTACTTTTTTGTAGATTAAAATGGGTAGATCTACTTCAAATATTGAGTTAACACTTTTGGAGATTAAAATCTAAAAATAGACTGGGGATTACAATTCAATCTTCCCAATAAAGGAAAAGCTAAGTATCTTCATTGTTATAATCAGGGGAGAGCTAAATCCAATCTTCATAGTTCCTTTGTTCCTTCCTCTCTTCTCCATTCTATACTTCCCTCCTTTTTTTTCCTTCCTTCCTTTTAAAAGCATCCCTTCTTTTAAATTTATATTAATGTTTTCTATTTCTTATATCATTCCTTCTGCCTACTCCTCCTAGAGAGCTATCCCATCTGACAAACAGAATATTTTAGAAAGAGAAAAAAATCAGCACCATGGATCATTATACTGAAAAAGTCTGAAAATAAGCAGAACATATAACAACAGTTTACCTCCTACTTGGAAGAGGGTGTAGGGTGTAAATGTCTTCTCATTTTTCTTATTTTTAATCTTGCTTGCTGTTTATAATTTTGTTATATTTTATTTTTATTTTTTGTATGGGATTATTCTTTCCATTTAAATTGTAGTTATTGTACTATATATTATTTTCTTGGCTCTGCTTAGTTCATTCTGAATCATATAGCTCTTCCCATGTTTCTCTGTATTCAAAACACACCACTTGTAATAGCAGAGTAATTGAATTCATGTACCAAAATTTGTTTTTTGTAGGCAACTTACTAAGACTGTCAGTTCCAGGGGAGGTACTAACTTTCATTGATGTAGGGAGTTCCCAATGCCTCTGAGATCATAGTTCCAAGCATGAACAAACAAACAAACAAATAAACAAACAAATAAATAGCTAAACCATCTTTTGAATAGAATTCTTTTCGCATGCAACTTTAGGCAATTGTTCCCAATCCAATCCAATCTCATCTAACATAATTTTCATGTCTTTGGCTTTTGGCTATTTTCATCTTTGTTCATATTTACAGTCTATTGTCTTTACTTCTGGCCCTCTGACTTGGCCTTCTGAAGGCTGCAGGTGATATCCATCCAGTGGATAAATGAAGCATTACTTTAGCCAATTCATCTTGTGAAGACAAAGTCTCTAAACCATGTATTAAGTGCTTTTCATTTTCCTATAAACAATCTACCCATCTTCTTTTTCTGATTAGTACATTGGGCAGCATCTAGTTGGATTCAAGCATTGCAAATGAACAAATTTCTGTGCCCAAAGTAAAGAGGAGGGTTGGGAAGTGGGTTTACTTGGGGTATTGTCCAGCAATATTGGTGATCAAAAGTTGTTCTGTACCACAAAAACTCATTTCTTAAACATCAATATCTTCATGGTGATGGTATATGTTTATAAGTCAGTTAATCAATAAACATTTATTAAGTACCAATTTTGTTCCAGGCACTGTGCTAAGAGATAGGGATATAAAGAGAGACAAAAGAAAGCCCCTGCTCTCCAGGAGCTCACACTCTAATGGGAGAGAGAAAATAAATACACCTATGTACAGAGAAGATACATACAGGGTAAGTGGGAGATATAGTTTATTTTTCATTTTCAAAGAGGCCTTATGGCCTCTTTCACAGGTTTGTGGCCTATTGGTTGTCCTCAACCTGGTTTAGTCCATCTCAAGATGCTTTACTGGGTAGCCACTGAGTATGACGTGGTTTCTGGGAGCCATAGATTGAAGTCGAGTGCCAAGTGGACACCAAAGGTGGGTGAAGAGCCCTGATTGGTATTTTAGCACAGAAGAATCACTAGTCCTCCTTGAATATATATGCTCCAAATGGAAGATAATCAATAGAGGGAAGATGCTAACATTAATGGGATCAATAAAGGTTTCATGCAGAGGAGATTTTTGTAGAGACTTGAAGGAATCCAGGGAAATCCAGGAAATAGGAGGAAGGAAAACATATCAGGCATGGGAGACAACTTTGGAAAATTCCTGGAGTCAGGAGGTGGTATATGTTGTTTGAAGAACATCAAAGAGGCCAGTGTCTCTAGATTACAGAGTATGTGGCAAGTATAAGAATACTAGATGTAGAGAATGCAGATTATGGAGAGCCTCAAGTGCCAAACACAAGATTTTATATTAATTTTGGAGATGATAGCCACTGGGTGTATTTATTTATTTGTTATTTATTTATTTTTAAGCCCTTACCTTCTGTCTCAGAATTGATACTATCTGTTCCAAGGCAGAAGAGAAGTAAAGGGGCAGGCAATGAGAGTTAAGTGATTTGTCCAGGGTCACAAAGCTAGGAAGTGTCTGAGGGCACATTTGACCTCACATCTCCAGACTTGGCCCTCTATCCACCAAACCATCTAGTTGCCTCCGATTGAGTTTATTTCCTAGGAGAGCAACATGGTCAGATCAGTGCTTTAGGAAAAGTCACTTTGATAGATGAATGAAGGGTGGACTACAGTGAGGAGAGATGTATATGTGTGAGATCAACCAGAAACCTATGGCAATAGTGTGGGCATGAGGTGATGAGAGCCTCCATCTGGTCCATTACAGTGTCCGAGGAGAGAAATTATGAAGATAAATCCACAAGACTTGGCAACGGGTTACATATGGAGAGTTGGAAAGATGGAGGGGTCAGAGATGATACTTTAACTGATAGCAATGACAGTAGAAAAGATAAGAAGAAAGGAAGGCTTGGTGGGGGAAAGATAATGAGTTTAAAGTTGGACATTTTAAGATGTCTGTGGAACAGGCAGTTTGAGATTTCCAACAGGCAGCTGGAGATATGAAACTGGAAGTTGGGAGAGACATTAAGGCTGGGTAAATCGCTCTGAGAATAATCATCATAGATATGATCCTTGAATCCATGAGGCCCCATGAGAACATAAAGTAGATGATATAGAAGAGAGCCTGGAACAGAGCCTTGGGGGATGCTCACCGTTAGAGGGTATGACCCTCTAAAAACGATACTGGGAGTGACCAGATGGGTAGGAGAACCAGAAGAGAGTAGTGTCAGGAAAACCTACATTTTAGAGAGCATCAAGGAGAAGAAGGTGAGCAACAGTGTCAAAAACTGTGAGGTACTGGGAAATGAGCATTTATTGATCCCTTATTTGGTGCTAAGTACTGTTCTAAGCATTATATAAGTCTCATTATTGAATTGTCTCATTTTATCTTCACAACAACAACCCTATAAGGTAAATGATTTTATTATCCTCATTTCATAGCTGAAGAAATTGAGGCTGAAGGACTCCAAGTGATTTGTCTAAGGGTTATACAGTTAGTATTCTGAAGCTAAGTTTGAACTCAAATCTATCTATATATAGGTCAAGCACCTTATCCACCATGCCACCTATCTACCTCTAGGTAAAAAGGTTAAGAAGGATGAAGATAGAGAAAATAGATTTCAAAATTAAAAGACCATTTGGTACCTTTGTGGAAATCAGTATCAGTTGAATGATGAGATTGGAAACCATAATATAGTTTAGTTAAGAAGACAAGAGGAAAGGAAATGAAGTCGTTTATAATGAACTTTTCAAAGAATTTAACCACAAAATGGAAGAGATATTTGATATAATTGCTATTAAGGATGCATATAGTTCAAGAGACAGTTTTTTTGAGAATGAGAGATATATTGCCATTTTTGTGAATGACAGGAAAGTAGCTAGTAGACAGAGACTGAAAACTGGGAGTAAATATGAATGAGAGTGTAACCAGCTGGAGAAGATAAAATAGAATAGACTCATCTGTGCTTATATTCTGGTTAGCCTTAGCAAGGAGAAAGGCTACCACTTCATGTGACACAAAAATGAAGTCAGAGATCATGACAGAGGCTTCTGAGAGATAAGCAAGTGGGGAAAAAAGGAATTCTCTGGAATGGCTTAATTTTTTCAGCCAAATATGAAGCTAAGACATCCTCAGCTAAAAGGGTAGGGAGAGGATTTGGGAGGTCAAGGAGAGATGAAAAGATTGAAAAATCGGCTGAGATAAATAGTATGAGTAAAGTAGAGAAGTGTAAAAGGATTGCTTTATCATAGTGGGGATCCATTGGAGATTATGTATGTGTGGCATTCCAGGATCTCAGAAAATTCTATTGTCTTAAATGGTAATGGATATTATTGTTGTCCCTATAGAAGGGCATGTAGATTGCAGCATATTACCATTGATGACATGAACATAAGAAATTACATAAAAAGACATCACTGAAAATATATGCTCAAAAAGGGGCAATTGAGTGGTACAGTGGAGAGAGTGCCAGGCCTGGAGTCAGGAAACTCATCCTCCTGAGTTCAAATCTGACCTCAGACACTTACTGGTTGTGTAAACCTAGAAAAGTCACTTAACACTAATTGCTTCAGTTTCTCATCTGTAAAATGAGCTGGAGAAGAAAATGGCAAGAAAATGGGGTCATGAGGATTTGGACATGACTGAAATAATTGAACAAAAACAACAAAAACGTCTAGAAACACAGATGGACCTGTCATATAGAAAAATGAATAATAATAGAAAGATAAGCCTGGAATTTCATGAGATCCATAAAAGTATGAAAAGAACGATAGGGAGACCTCTAGTACATTAGATAAATAACTGAATAAATGGGAAAAAATGGACAGGAATCTCCAAGAATGAGGTGTGGGTATATGTATTCTTTATTTGCAGAAGAAGGAAGTCACATAAATTTTTTCAGTCTATTTATATATCAAGATGAAGATGAAGCTTAGACCTTATGAGGGGCACCTGGGTGGCTCCATGGATTGAGAACCAGGCGAAGAGATGGGAGGTGTTAGTTTCAAATTTGGTCTGATACTTCCTAGCTGTGAGACCTTGGGAAAAATTACTTAACCTCCATGGCCTAGCCCTTACTACTCTTCTGCTTTAGAACCAATATTTAGTATTGATTCTAAGACATAGAAGATAAGGGTTAAAAAAAAGATGAAGCCAGTGAAAAACAGTATCTTATTTAAGGTCATAAAGCTAGTTGTGGCATACCCAGGATCAGAACTTAAGCCTTCTGATTTCTAAGACCAGTGTTCTTTTGACTTTCTGTTTCTTATTGGTTGTCTGCTTCCTTTCCTTTCTTCAAAGCCCAACTCAAGATGCTGCCGAGTCCTCTATTGTAGCCTTCTCTGACCCACCTACCCACCAACGCATTATGGTATCTCCTTCTTTTGACATAGGATAGCATTGCTGGTCTCTACTATTAATTGTTACTTAATATGTTATACTTTTAAAAATTATCTTTTTATGTTTGTTTATCTACCCACCTAATATAACACCCCCCACCAAAGATTATAGCTGTGCCTTCTTCTTTGCATTACAAATTCAGAATTTAAGGGACTTTAGAGATTCCCTAATTCAATGCCACTCCTTTTACATGTAATTATTATCTATATGATATTGAGCAAGCCACTTAAAACCCACTCAATTTCCATTTCTTCCTCTATAAAATGGGAATAATAATATCTACTTTTTGCTCTCATTATCACACTCATGATCATTATTATTACAGAGGAGGAAAGTATGCTTCATAGTATCTTACACACAATGGGCAACTCCATAGATATTTGCTATTAGTAATCATAATGATAACTGGAAAAAGAGTAGGGGAAGAAATTGAAAGGCAAGATAAGAAATTAGACCTGGTGTTGCCTCCTTTTTCTAGCACTGCTGACCCTTGCCACTTGTCTTCCAGACCTAGTAATGTTTCTGACCTGAGCTCTATTTCATCATTGGATCATCAACTTCTATTTTTAGAGGCAAAAGCCAAGCAAAATACTGGACTCTTCACTTTGATTGGCAATCTGGGATGGGGACTCAGCCAGATGCTACTATTCTTTCTCATTTTTATACTTGGAGTCGAGCTCACTCTTTACCGATGGCATTATTTGGAACTTGATGGGACACCAGCTGCTCAAGCAGCCTTTCCTTAATGTGGAGTTTCTACAAAGGGAAAGCAGAGTGGCTCTATTTGCATATGAAGCTGTTTTCTATGGTAGTGCTGGGAATATTAAGTGGGGTACAACTTGAAACTCTGGAGGTTTGAGTCCTTAGCAATGATTTAGGGAGACCTGTTGCAAACAAGTTTAGTTAAATTTGCAATCTGTGCATCCAAGGGCCTTGATTCAAACACTGAGAGTATCTGTTCAAGTCAGCCAAGACTTTCCTAGAGCTGACTTGACTGGGTTCACAGCTAAACCAATATAAACCTAAAGTATGTGTCCTGGAAAATTCATAAAAGAAGTAGAACATAAAGTTTCTGCCCTTGAGTTGCTTTCCATCTAGGTTGGAATAATGATAACTAACATCTTGTCAAACCCTTTACATACATTATTTCTTCTATGGACCTCCCAAAACCCTTGAAGAAGGTCTGAGTTTTACAAATCAGTGAGCATTTATTTAGTACCAACTATGTGCCAGGCATTTTACTAGGTGCAGAAGCAGACCTGAAATTGGTAAATGTGAGAGGCAGAATTTGAAACTAGATCTTCATGATTCCAAGTATAGCACTCTGTAGGAAATGATTTGAAAATAATTATGAATATATGAGAGAAACACAAACTATTAAAGTTTAGAGGAAATCCAAAGGGAAAAGATGGTCTTTTCATCTCTTCTGAGGAAAGATTTGAACTCACAAAGATGAGTTTTCCTGAATCCAAGCCCAGCATTCTACCTACTGTGCCACCAAACTACTCTTCCACCTAATTGTAAATTATTGATCTTCTCTGTACAACTCTCCAATTCTCTTCGTACCTCTGTACTGTCTCCTCCCCTCTGTGGAAGAGAATCTCTTTTTTCAAAATGGAGCTCAAGCAACACCTTCTATGTGGAACCTTTCTTGAGCCTCTCAAATACTAATGTCCTACTTTTCAAACCACCTCATGTTGAATTTTCTATTTATTCTTTTTATATTTATATATCTACTTGCTATCTTCCACATTAGAACACAAATTCCTTGAGAGTAGATTAATTTATTGTCGTTATGTCTTTATTTTCTTTATTTACTTATTTTCTTTGTTATTTTATTTACTTATGTTTTATTGTCTTTACATGCCTAGCATATAGAAGCCTGGCACACAGTAGGCATTTAATAAATGCTTATTGATTGGTTGATTGGTTGGTTGGCAGAAGAATTGGATATTAATATCATGTGTAGTATATGTGATATGTGATATGCTAGCCCACTGGGTGGATTTTGTGAGCACAATAAATCTCAAGGCATCAGTTTCTGATGCCCAGAAGGCAGACTTCCCCAGACTTAGTGAATCAAGACCAGTGTGTCTCTTCTGTTGTTGTGTCATTCAGTTGTTTTCAGTAGTATCTGAGTCTTCATAACCTCATTTGGGATTTTCTTGGCAAAGATACTGGAGTGGTTTGTCATTTCCTTTTCCAACTCATTTTATAGATGAAGAAACTAAGACAAACAGGGTTAAATGGCTGGCCCAGGGTCCCAAAGCTAGCAGGCATCTGAGGCCAGATTTGAATTCAGGAAGATCAATCTTCCTTACTCCAGGCCAGCACTCTATCACTACACTGCCCAACTGCTTTCTTTTTGTCTCATCCAGTTTTGATACACACGTGTAGACCCAGCCAACATATATGTATCTATTCTGGTCAGACACCAAGGAAGAATGTGCTACAAAATTCAAAGAAATTCATGGGTCATAACCACATTCTAGGCGCAAAAATGAGGTACATTCTGAAAACTCTGTGCAGACTCTTGAAACAATGGATAATTCTTTTGAGAATGCTCAGACAATGTGGGGAAACAGTTACCAAAGCCACAGGAATGCCAGGACTCAGGGCCTGGAGTAGCGGAATATGAGTTTAAGGAGATGATGATGGATTGCCCGATTTTCTCCTAAGACTTTACTCCGAATACCATGGTGAATGAGGTTCTGGTCAACACATCTTCACAAGGTCAAAGTTGTAATTGAGAAGAAGCAAAGAAGAGGAATGAAGTTGAAACTGGAACCACAGAGAATAAACTCTGAGGATGGGCTCAGATCTCTAATCTTTGAAAGATATTTTCCAGGTGGCTCAACTGAGCTGTATAGCATTTCCAAAGATGCAGATAAAGTTCCTCATTTATCATGTTGTCACAAAAGCCCCTCAAATCTTTAATCCATGGTCCACCATAAAAATGGTATGGTGATGCAGTTTTTCTGTGAAATAGGTTAAATCCCAGGCTATGATGCTTGGATCTCTATTTCATCACCACAAACTTGTGCCAATGCATATGGGTTTTTGGAGCCTGAGTCTTTTTGGCATGTTTTTTTTTTTTAGTTTGAAATTACAAGGTTCCTTTATTAAATTTGAAATCATGGGTTGTATGTTGAAGCACTTGCATTCCATCGCATTGCTTAAATTCATCTGATAGCCACTCCAGAATCATTTCTAACAATTGGGATGACTTCATTTATGTTTGTTTTCCCTTTCTATTAATCCATGACAAACTGTGAAATTTGCCATTTTTACCATAACCAGGCCATGAAATTTGTCATCTCTCTCTGTAATTTACATGGAGGCCTGGCTATAGATGGATTTCAGGCTGGATGATTACTTTCAGCCTGATGCGTATGACAGAACAAAGGAGGGATACACCCTAAATAAAGCACAAACAAATTCATAACAGACATCAAGAAGAGCTTTTTTGCCTCCATGCCATAAAACCAACCAATATGTGCCGACGGCCTCTCTGGGAAAGGTTGATGGGACCAATGCACTCATGTCAAATCCAAGAAACAATGAAATGGCACTCCAGGGATGGGTACTTAAAAGAAAAGAAATCCTGATACATTGTGTAGTGGGAGGTGGATCCAACTTATGTGGTCGGGAGGTATTTGGAGGTGGAGTTTGAGACAAGCCAGGCAGAACTATATAAGATTTTGCAAGCTTTTCACCAGCTGTCATTTGTGGGCTGGTGTACCACCCTTGGTCCACCTCCCCCAAGATTTAATATTAATGAGTTCCTCCATGTCAGACAAACAAAAGTGTTTTCAATGATTTGGGTTGGGAATTAGACTAGAAGTCACCCAAGAAACTGCATGTGCCTGTCCTTAATCATGTTCTCTCTAGCTATTTTGCAGGGAGAGGGAGAAAAGCAGAGGTTATAAATATGGAAGGAAGGCACATCCTTACTGCCCATCAACCCTGTGCACAAAATTCAGTATAATCACTGAACTGATGCCATGGAAAGATTCTGTTACATTCTCAAAACAGTTTGTCTGAAGGGGACTGGGTAGGAATGATTAAATGGAAGAAGCTCATTAGGTGAGGTTGATGTTATATTTGGGAAGTGTATTTTGTAGCCTTGGTGTTGTCAATTCATATTGGAGAATAGTTGAAGAGGAAGAGGAATGAAAAGATGCCTGAGCAAGAACTCACTCACCAGTAATGTTTGGGAGCTCTAGAAGATTTGGTAGTATAAGTAACAAAGCCTTTGTGTTCTCAGTATATAGGACATATAGCCTTGAACATGATAACATTTTTGAGAATTTTCTACTCCCTTTCCATAGAAAACTGCCTTTGGGTGTTGCTATCAACAGGTACATCATTTAGCAAGAACTCAATAAGCATCTGTGGCACCCAACTTTTTTTGATTGGCCAGAGGACATCTTGTCCTCTGAAAAGACTGACATTCTTTTAGGCGAGTGGCTAGAAGAGAAAAGAAGGTTGTACAGAAATATATTAATTATTTTAGCTCTCCCTGATTGTCTATGACTATAAGGAATAAGGATATCGTGGAGAGTAGAAAAATTTCAGTTAGACTATCAGTACCAGCCACCACCACCCCAAAAAACAAACTCTGGACCAGAACTCCTTATAACTAATCAAATTTACCAAATAGAATTTCATATCTCTTGCCATTTCTGGTTGAAGTGTTAATGAGCAGCAAACTGTTCCAAAGAATTAAATAAGTGGAGTAACAGGAAATCTGAATCATCTACTAGACACTTAATCAGTTCTGAAACCAAGAACTCAATATAAATGTTCATTTTTGCAAAACCTTCCACCAAATTAAAAAGGGAAAATGGCCAAATTTCATGATGTCATGAGCTCCTCAAAGGAAAGGTCATTGTCATCATTATCATGTATTTATTTAAAGTCATAAAATTATTGCAAAATATGGTGGTGATTATACAACTTTGGAGAGCATTATGATAGTTGTCTAAAATAAGATTATCAGAGTCTAGAAATATATACATATATATATATATGTATATATATACACAAACATGTGTGTGTGTGTGTGTGTGTGTGAGTGTATCCAGATTTGTGAATTCACTTGGGTAGCAAACTTTCTATGAGGAAACTTCTTCCAGCCAGCATATTGGGAATATTGCAATTTATAGTTGAAGAATTGTTTGGTTAAGTCCGTGATCAAATAGCCAGTATGTGTCAGGGGCAGGAGATGAACTAATGTCTCCTTGAATCCATTTCTATCTATTGTGCCCCACCTTGTATGTACATATCTATCCATTTGTCTATGCATAGCATATATCTTTAAATATATATCTATCTCCCATGCAAAGGACAACCCCCCACTGCCCAAAAATAAACCTTCTGGGCTCATATGAAACCTGGTCTATTAAGGAGGTGAGGCTGGCCCTCAAAAGATCATTCTCTTTCTTTGGCTTGTGGCCCATGCTTATAGAAGTATAGGAAAATCTGTTCCTATAATGATGATATATCTTGTGCCTAGGGTTCTGCAAATGTGAATATCAGGGTATTCAACTCCTTCCTGGGAATTCAAAGTACTAAATACATATTAGGTATGGGACATTATTTTTTTCTACAAAAATGCAAAAGATGCAAGATATCCATAGAAGTCCATTGATAGATACAGAAAGAACCACCTCAATCACTCAAACAATCAGATCCCCTCAGAAAGCAATAAATTTTAAAGTTGTCATGGGAGCAGCACCAAGACCTTCTGGCAAAAGCTGAATACCATATAATTACAGCATCTTCCATTCTCAAGGTGCCATTTTGTAGCTTAGGTTCTCCCTTGATGGTAAATAAAAATGCTCTGAGATCTGCTGAAGAATCTCCCCAACTCTGTTACCCATTATCTTAGAGTTGCTCCAATCACTGGTAATAAATCAGAGACGTATTCTATGTTCTTTAAACAATGTATAGACCCAACTCTATGTAAGATGTACTTTCAGATGTCTCCAAACAAAGGTTCTTTCTTGTCACTTATAAAATTAATTAGAAGCTCCTTATTACATAGCCATTTTGTATTAATATATAATTTATCCTATCTAAAAATGAGTGTTCAATAAATTGTTGATGTGTCATTATAGACATCTATCTACCAATCAGTTCAATGATAGATGTCTCTATATATATTTTGTGCCTTTAATTTGAAGATGAGATACAGCATGATATAATGGAGTTCCAGTCCAAGCTTTTCTAGTAATGAACTGTGTGATCTTGGGCAAGTCATTTCAACTCTGTGACTGTCAATTTCCTCTTCTAAAAATATAAGGACTTGGTCTAGGTCACTGGTGTCAAACTCCAGATTCCTGCTAGAAAACTGCAAATTAACTTAACTATGTTGTATTATATTTTTCTTTATTTTGTTAAACATTTCCCAATTATACTTTAATATGGCTTGGGTAGCACTCTGTAGTGTTATGACCATAAATATGAAACCTCTTGTATCTAGATAATTTCTAAGAACCCTTCTAGCTTTCTGTAGGGATATAGCTTTGTTAGTAAGATTGAAAAAATGTAGCATTTTCACTTCTCACCCCAGGAACATGCCTTTTCATTACAATTCATCATATATCCATTAAAGTCTGTGTAATTGAAATTGCTATTATTTTGAAGGTAAAGGATACATAAATATAAGATGAAAAATGTTAACATGATGAAAAGGATATTTCCTTTTAACTGAATAAAATGCTTCAGAATGGAAGCTCAATGGGTGGGTTGTAGGGAGAGCCAAATAGCAAGTCCAGGATCAACTAAATCCTGGGTGATAGAAAAGATATTTAAGTGATAACATTTGGAGACAAGGACATTAATCAATTGATCCTAGCAAGGCCAGGGCTTCATAGATTCTCTCTAAATTTCTCCTCTCAATCTACAAAGTAGTTTATTCTGCATTAAATGACCATCATTTACATTCTTTTCTAATGGTCAAATCAACAGATATTTAGTGAGTGTAAAGTAGCAGAGTGTTGGGTTTAGTCAAAGGGCTTGGGTTTGAACGTGTTACTTTCTACCTTTGAGATCTTGGGCAAGTCACTTACTGGACTCTACTCCTAAGAAATTTACAGTCTAGCTTCAGCGACAGAGCCAAAACAAATGAAACAATTCAAGGAAATGAAGATTTGTTCTGAGTGTCCCTGAGTGTGGTGCAATAGAAGCTCAAGGAAGCAGCTGGAGCAGTTAGTAAAGGAGGAAGAGTCATGTAATAGAAGTGGACGGATCCTTGGACAGTAACGTCAGAGTGGTTTTATTGGGAATTCTTTTGGAGTCACAGTATTAGTAGTATTAAAGGAGACAACATTTTTTAAGCCAAGGTGGCTGGGTGATTGAAGCCTCTGACCAACAGACCTAAGAGCACAGAGGGAAACTAAAGCAAAGAAGTGAGGGAGAAAGCGGAGGACTCCCTCATATACTTAGGGCTGACCATTTTCCATGAACTAAAACGTGTTACCCTTGTGGCTCCTAACAATCTTCACTGGAGGCAAAAATCCATTCAGGAACAGTAGACCTGATTTTTGGTAATAGTTAACAGTCATTCAGAGCTATTAATCAGCCTGGATAATTCTATCCATTAGGCAGGAGGGGAGGATGTATCAACAAAACAAAACAAGAGATGATCATAAAGTAATAAGATTACGTGCCTTATAAACTACTTCTGAAGACAATTCTGAAAGGGAATCATGGTAGGGCCAGAGCTGGAAGGGAACTTGGGACTTATTTACTTCAATGACCTCATTTTATGGATGGATTGAAATCCCAGGGAAAAGTAGTGATTTGTACATTCTCACAGAAGTATTGAGTAACTAGCAGAAGTGAACTCTGAACTCAAGTCCTAGAACTCCTAGTTCTACTCTTTACTTCTACTCGACTCTAGAATTACAGGCATGCTTCAGATCATAACATCATTAGAATAAAGTCTTCCAAGGTGATTAAGTTGAAAGGGATGTGTTGATATATCATGCCCATGAATGTTTTAATAATTTTGTAAACAATTCACAGTAATTCAAATTCATGCCTTGTGGCAGCTAGGTAGCATAGTGATTATCCTGCTTGGCTTGGATTCAGGAAGATGTGCAATCAAATCCAGCCTTAAACACTAGGTGTCTGACCGTGGGCAAGTTACAGTCCCATTTGCCTCAGTTTTCTCATCTATAAAATGGGGATAATAATAGCACCTACCCCTTAGGGTTTTTGTGAGGATAAAAGATTATATTTATATGTCACAAACCCTAATGCACAATGTAAATTATCTTTTATTATTATTACTGTGACATCTTGACCTGTGGTCATGTTGTTCGGTACAAAGAGTACTGAATTTAAAGTCTGACTTAGGAGACTTGGCCTTGAATCCTGACACATACCAGCTATGTGACAAGAAGTAAGTCATGGTGCTCAACCATTTCAACTATAAAATGGGAAAAATATCCTTACGGGATAAAGGGATGATGTGAGGTAATGTGATGCTGTAAATCTTAAAGTGCTTTAGCCTAGAGATATCAAACTTGACTACAGGCTGTCTGAGACATAAAGAACTCCTAAGTGAGATAACATTGTAATTAGGAAGTGTTTAACAAAACACATAAAAATAGACTAAGACACAGATAATGTTAATTTGTGATTTTCTAAGTCAATATGTATCTCCTGTATTTAAGTTTAGCACCACTGCTACAAGGTATCTCATTATTATTCTGAAAGACAAAAATTTGTACTTTTTTTCTTTACTGTCAAAGTCCTCAGAGGGACTTTGGTTAAGGAAGGGAAAGCTGGTCTCAGGATCAGGACAACTTTGGCTCAAACCTCCTACCTCTGATACATGTTGATTGGGTAGGGCAGTCACTTCTCAATGAAATCTCTAAGGTTTTACATTTGAAGAGTGATTTTCACATATAGAATTTTCTAATGGGATGTTCCCTAAACCAGTAAAAACATGTTTGGAACAAAAAAGCAAAAACAAACTTCAAAGTCCTCCACGTAACAATAATCCCTGCAACCTGGATTCTTTGAATCCTCTAGGAGGTATAGTTGGACAGGGAAAACCAACACATATAAATGAATGAAAACAATACAAAATGGACCCCAAGTAGGCTGGAGTGATGATATAGAGTCTAAAGAGAATTCATCTAAGGGAAAGACTATTGGGTTTTAAAGTTATCTGGAAAGGCTCCAAGGAGGTGTCTTCACAGTTTTTAAACATGCTAGGATGTATGAAGGAAGAAAACACATGAAAGTTTTAGAAATAGTACAAGAACAGTAGAGAATTAGAGAAAGTTTTAAGGTTTGGTGCTGGTCATTCTGTCTGATGAAATGGACCTATCTTAGCTCTCTACGCTACTTTAATCATCATTCAAAAAAGCTTCAGGGTTCAGAGAATATGAAAGTGCAAGGTTCTCAACTTAGGAGATAGCCTTGGTTCTCTTCTTGGACAGCAATGTCAATAACATCACAGCTGGGAGAGTAAGCAAACCGTTTTGAGATGTTAATGATTCAGTGTTCTACCAGCCCTACAAGCAAATAGGAGCTCTTAAAACAACAACATTTAAAGGGTAGAAACTCTATCTGTGCATAAATGTATCCATGTTTCTGTGTTGAAGGGGGCATGGGTTTATTATTAAATTTTTGCTGAGTTTCCTTTCATTTTCCAAAGCCATGACATGGATTGGTTGTAAGTTTTATAAATAATAAGAAAGAAATATATTATTTTGGAATGTTAGCACTCAAGTTGGATGGCCTCTTAGAGCTAATTCTAGACCTGGTACATATTTTTTTTTCCTTTTAAACATGGGAAGATATGGGGTGACCACGAAGAGGACTAACATATTTTGGTTTTCTTTAATCATGGAAGTTTTTGCCTGTTGATGAAGTGAAATAATGGGGACTGGGTGACATGCATGAACACTGCAACATATGGAGAGCTATGCTATAAAACAAAAACAAGAGAGTGAAAATCAATGTTGTAGTGCCAATAGACTCTTCCAGTTCTTATTTCATAAAATCATAAGTCATCCAAGCTGGAGAGGTAATTCAAGTTGGGTTCAAATGCTGCTTCTGAGCCTTATGAGCCATGTGACCACAGATGGGCAAGCTATTTATACCTTCTGAGCCTGTTTCTTCATCTATAAAATGAGTATAATAATTGTAACCACCTAAAAAGTTTATTGAGAAGCTTCAATGCAATAATGCATCTTAAGTGCTTTCCAAACTTTAAAGGTCTTATGAGTGATATCTCCTTTTGTGACTATTACTGCTCTTTTGTATAGGCTTCCATTAAGGTCCTGCTCTGTTTCCATACTAGGGCTAGGAGATGATCTCCAGATTATGGAGACTATGCCAGTAGGAGTACAGGTACTAAAAGGGATCATAGAGATCAATAAGTCTAACTCCTTCATTTTACACATAAGGAACTTAAGGATTAGAAAATCAGAGAATCATGAAGTTAGAGCTGAAAGTCTTTGAGGTCAAGGAATCAAATCTCTTTGTTTTACAGATGAAGAAACTGAGGCAAACACAAGCTAAATGACTTGCCCCTGGCCAGACAAGATCTGAGGCAAAATTTAAATCTAGGTCTTCCCAACTCCTAATCTAGCATAATACTCACTCTCTTTTGTCACCTCTGAGGAAGGAAGGAAGTGAATAATATTAATTATAGTTACTATTTATATAATGCCTGCTATGTGCCAGACATTGAACTAAGCATTTTTAATCAATATCATCTCATTTTATCCTTATAACAACCCTGGGAAGTAGGTGCTATTATTATCCCTATTTTACAGATGAGGAAACCAAGGCAAATAGAGATTATGTGATTTGTCAGGGTCATAGAGCTAGTAATTGCCTGAGGCTGGATTTGAATTCAGATCTGCTTGACTCCAGGCCTATCAGCTCTCTTACCTATTTATTCCAAGTATATAGCTACTAAGTGAGAATGAGGACTAGAACCCAGATCTCTAGAGCAGTTTTTTTTCATAATACTATACAGTCTTTCCTGGTTCCATTGCAATTATTAATCCTAATTTAATAAAGCATCAAGTCAAACAGGCAGTAATTTATTATTGTGACTTATATGTGCCAAACACTGTGCTAGGCACTAGGGGGACAAATATAAAGAATGAAGCTATTTCTAGTTGTAAGGGGCACACCTTCTCCCTGGGGAGATAATACAAAATATATACAATAATTGCAAAGGAAACACAAGATAGTTAAATACAAGGTAGTTGAGGAAGGGTACTAGCAGTTGGGGGAGGAGTCAGGAAAGGTTTCATGCAGAAAATGGTGTCTGATCTGATTCAATGAGGCAGAAGTGAGGAGGCCATGCCATTCAGACAAGACCAGTGCAAAGGTACAAACATGGAGATAGGAGATGGAGTACAGGGTGCAAGGAACAGAGAGAAGGGCAGTCTAGTTGGACACTGGGGGGCGGGGGTGGAAAGGCATGTAATGAAGTACATAGTATGGAGTCAGAAAAACTCAAGTTCACATGTTGTTTCTGACACTTAAAAGCTGTGTGACCAATGGTAAGTCATCTCTAAACCTCTAAACATCAGTTTCCTCGCTTATAAAATAAGGATACTGATACCAGTAGGAAGTAACCCAAAGAATTATTGTAATAGTGCTATAAGGTAACATTTATAAAATGCTAAATAAATGTAAAGTGCTAGAAAAATGCCAGTTATTATTATAATGTTGTCCTGTTCAGGTATCCACCAACACCCTCCTCTTATACCTTTCTAGAACAAGGAGATGATGTTGGGTTTCAAAGGCTAAGCCAACAAAGTACAAGCTTGGACAGCTCCTACTGGGCTAAAAAAAGCTCTGAGTTCCTACCTGGAATTAGGCTACAAATTTGGTTGCTGAGGAGCAACCTAGATTTATCTAAAGATTCTCATATGATATCAGAAAATTGGCCACCAGTCAACAATTTTTATGAGAGGTCATTGCAACTCATGAAGGCCATTCTATTATGGGAAGGAAGGACTGGAAACTGCATCACTCGAGAAAATAATCATATCTAAAGAAAATCTGTGTTAGACCCCCCCCCCAAGAGACTGAATCAGTCAATCAATCTATCTATAAGCATTTATTAATTACTTACTCTCTGCTAGGCACTGTTCTAAGCCTTAAGGATACACAGAAAAAGTAATAATCCATGTCCTCAAGGATATTAAGGCACAATTCCTATCCTCACATAATTTACAGTTAAATAGGGGGAAATAAAATGTACAAAAATGACTTTGATGAAAATAACTACTTGAGAAGTATATAAGAAAGATATAAAATAAAATGCTTTGTCAAGTCCAAGATTGAGAGGGTACTATTTATAAGGGATGAAGGAAGGTTTCCTGAGAATGGTGGTTTTTGAGATTGACTTGAGCTGGTATGGAAGGAAGGAGTGCATTCCAGGCACAGAGAAACATTTTGGGGAAGGTTCATATGGAAGATAATGAATATTTCATCAAGAGAATGGAATTTATAGAGCATTTTATGAGATAAGGTAGGAAGGGTACATTTTCACAAGATTGTGGAGGACTTTGAATGACTGGTTAAAGAGATGCAACTATACTTGTATATATAGGACACCACTGATTTAGGTTGCGTAAGGGCATCGCAATTTCTATACCCAAGAAAGATAAGTGTGGCAGTGATGGAAGACTGGAATATGAGTGAAGAGAATAAAACAGAAAGACCTGGTAAGGATGCTATAATTCAAACATTTGCCTTATAAAAAGATTGTTGGCAATTGTGATAAAGGATGGAAAGGTTTGCAATTGCATCCTTTATCACACAGTAGGAATACAGGTGGAACCAAATGAGAGAGTCTCTGGAATTAGTCACAGGACTTGTTTATTGTTTGGATATGAAAGTTTAGGGTAAAGTAGAGTCAAATATAGTGCTAACATTCTGAAAATGAGAGATTAGGTGAATGATGGTGCTACCTACAGAAAAAGAAAAGTCTGAAGGAAAAGAAGGGTCCCTAGTTCCTCATCTGGTAGGAGCTTTCAGCAATGATTACAAGCTTTTTTTTTTTAATACTTCCAGGATATTTTGTATTAAGCACATAGTAAGTACTTATCAAATTATCTGTCTTCCATCCATCTTGCCAAATGTGAAATTCACAAAGCACATTATCATTTTAAATCAAATATGGGTCATATAGCATATGTAAGAAACTGGTAAGGGGGTGTCATAAAACCAACTAGTCCCCCCAAATTTGTTACAGCTCCCCAAGGATATAGGTCCTAATTTTGCTTGGTTTCTTTACATTATGGCTGCTACCACACTTCTTGAATTCAAATACTTTTTGACATTTTCTCTGTTGTTATTTTTTTGGTTAAATTTAAAAGAAAGTATAATTTTAAATTAATTTAATGTTTTTGGTTGGTTTGGTGAAAAATATAATTCAAATGTCTAAATTGACACCAACTAGTCCAAACAAATAGTTGAATGAATCATTTTAAAACTTTTCCATAGCTGGAGAGTATTAAGATGAGGGAAATCTCAAAGAATTTCAAGATGATGCCATATAAGGGCTGATTGAAAAAACTGGGAATGTCTACTCTGGAGAAAAGAAGACAAAGATGGGAATAAAATACTTACCTTCAAGTGTCTAACTTGAAGGACTAGAATGTAGAAGAGGAACTAGATTTGCTCTGTTTGGCCCTGACGGACCCAGGAGGTCAGAATTAGAAGGAAATGGGTACAAAGAGTCAAATTTGGGCTTGATGTAAGGATAAATTTTCAAATGATAACAGTTATCTGAAATTGGAATAGGTTGTCCCAAAAGATAGTGGATTCCTTTCATTGGAGTCCTTTATGTAAAGACTGCTTGACTATTTGTTGGGCATAATAAAGAGCCTTTTTTCTATTCAAATTAGTCTAGCTGAATTTCTGGGTCCCATCCAGATATGATTATTATGTGGTTCCTATGCTATTCTGCAAACCAGTCTTTGTATGTGGGAATGCATTGTGTTATGAATAGATCTCACTATCATGGCCTTAGTTTTTTTATCCTTTAAATCAGTGTTGTTAGTTTTATTGTCACTTAAAATGAAAGGCTTATTGAAAATGTTTTTGATATATTGTAAGGAAGAAGCTTCTGAGTGCATCTAGACTTTTTGTAGGCTTGGATTTCTCAAACATTATTTTTGATTAAGTAGTGGTGCAGAAATCCTGAATTACATACATTAATTTCTCATTAGATACCAATTCATTGTTGTTTCTCTGAGCTTTCCCATTTTCCCTTTTCTACTATTGCTAATTGTACTACTATCCTCCCAGTTACTCAGATTTGAACCCTTAAGAGTTATCTTCAACTTTTCAGTTGCTCTCACTCCACATATTTACTTGGTTGTCAAGTTTTGCCATTCCTACTTGATAATATCTCAAATATATTCAATTTCTCCATTCTTAGAGCTGCCTCTGTAGTTTAGGAATTTATTACCTCACACCTGTATAATTGCACTATCCTTCTAATTGGCCTTCCTGCCTCAAGTCCTTCTCTGCTCCAGTCTTCTCTCCAATCAGTTCGTGAACAGCAGATCTGACCATGTCCCTACCCTATTCAATAAACTCCACTGACTCTCTGTTTCCATCAGGAACAAATATAAAATCCCCCTTGATTTTTAAAGTCCATGACAATCTGCCCTCTTCCTACATTTCCAATTTTCTTATATCCCCCCCCACACACACACACACACATTATCTTTTCAGTAACACTGACTATTTTGCTATTCATTGCCCATGATGTTCCATCATGCGAATCTATGCTTTCTCACTGGCTGCATTCTATGTCTAGGATGCTTTCCCTTCTCATCTTAGCTTCCTGTCTTCCTTGAAGACTCAGTTCAAATCTCACTTTATGTGAGGCTTTTCATAGTGTCCCCTGACCCTCTTCCTGCTAGTAGATTAGCTCCCATTTACAATGTACTCGTGTTATATCCATAGAATTATTTTTGTATGGTCTCCTCCTATAGAATATGAACTCCTTGAGAGCAGAAGTGATTTTGGGTTTTTTTAATTTGTTTGTTTTGTTTTATTTGCCTTTCTTAGAACTTAGGATATTGTCTGGCACAATGTAGGTATATAATAAGTGGTTGTTATTGATTCCGATGATGAGTTCATGAGTACTCTTCAGTGAGGCTTGTGATTGCAATGTTTTCAAAGTCCCAAAAGATTCAACAATGCTATTAAATTTGACACACATTAATTAATTGCCTATTCTTCCCAATGCTGTTCTAGACTTTGAGAATACTAAGATAAAAGTGAAATAATTCCTATCTTCAAGGAGGTCAATTCTACTGGGAGGATATGGCATTCACCCAAATAGGTATATTACACAGTAGTATGTGATAAGAACAAAGGAGATATTCAACTTAAATGTTATAGGAATACTTGTGAAGAAAGAGAATGGTTTTTTTTGCTGAGAAGATCAAGGAGCTGGTAGCAAGTCTGCCATCAGAACCACCGCCAATTAAATTATTAGCATCCATGGAAGTCTCATTAATCACTTATACTTCACCCCATGCCCAATCACAGTATTGCATATTCAGTTTGCATTTAATAAATATGTGTTAAATAAATAATGACAATAAAAACTTGCTAAATCTCTCTCCCTGGTTACCAGGGATTTTTACTTTTAAAAAAATACAGAGACATTATTAGAATTCTAAGGTGAGTTTTTGATTCCTTTTTTCATGTAATAATTTCAAAAGTTATGTTTGGAACCCATTTGTGGTATCTTTTTCATAACTTGGATTTCTAAAACTTGGCCGAAAAAGGAACATTTGTAGTCATGTGAAAAACAGAGGTTTTAAGCTTCAAATATATCTTAGTGGATTAAGGCTTAAAAAAACCCCAACAAAACAGACACACCCAAGGTGATAACTCATAGACCAAGTTTCAGCCCAGAGCAATTTGACATGTCAGAAACATTATAACGTATTAACTGAATTCCTTTACAAGATGCTCACTGACCAATATCTAGTCCTGTGAGTGGCTCAACCACATTGCTGTATTTTACAGTTCTAGAAACTCTTTTCATTTATGTTGCCAGCGCTGCCTCAAACTGGGGGCCTCCAAAGGCAAGCATTGCTGGTAGTTTTTTGTTTGCTTGCTTTGACTTTACTCTCTGGAAGGCTAGTAAAGCAATGAGAAAAGCAGGTAGATTCACTGTTTGAAGATTCCTCTGTACCACCCTCTAGTTCTTCCTTCTCTCTAAATGTGGTCTGTAGTAGGCAAAAGCATTTTTTACTAGGGTGTTACAAAGGCGAACTAGTGACACTCTATACTTACATTTGACAATATAAAGACCATCTCTTATGAGTTATTGATAGTATTTTAGCTGCTTTCTTAAAAATAAGCCTTGGGGTTTTTAAATAATTGGGCATAAAATCTCTGGCACAGTATTTAATCAATCACATTTCTTTGCAGCCTCTGTTCAGGCTGTAGTCAGCTGTAGAGCAGGCTGACTTAGCTGAGTGGGGGTGAGGTTGTGGAGAGAAGCAACCCTATCTGTGCTAATCAAGGACTGTGTGGGCTGGTTTTCAAGATGACCATCTCCATCTGGGAACAGTCTGTCTCCTTGAGCAATCTAGTCATACTGATGGTGTCCCTACATTTGTTTACCGTCCAGCCTTTTAGTTCTTTGCAGACAAAAACTTGAGCTTTAAAAATTATGGCAGCATACAAATGAAAGTCTTTGAAGGTTTTTCCCTTTGGGAGAAAAATTGGGGGTTGTGAAACATAGCTATGGTTCTGGGAAGGCTGGGAAAAGATGATGAAATTTGTGGAGGCTGGTTAAAAAAGGAACTAGGCTCATTTCTGAAGATTTTAATTCATTGCTTTTCATTAATTAGGAAGAATAAGCTGAATACTAGGCAGTATTTCAGCCTACATTTTGGGGGGAGGAAGAAAGAAGGAGGGTAATAGAGCTCAAGGAAAAGGAGGAATTTTAAAGATATTAGCTATAATTAAGACTTGGGAAATGAGTGAGAGAGCATTGAGCTAAGTCTCTTAATGAGGTGATTGAGAGATCTATGAGAAATATTATCCATAATTGGCTATTATATTGGGAGGTAGCATGACTTAGTGAAACACAAGAAGATGCACATTTACACCCTACTCTTGACACTTAGCTATGTGACCACAGGCAAATTATTTAACCTCACTGAGCCTCAGTTTCTTTTTCTATAAAATGGGGAAACTATTAACTTTAGAACCTACTAAACAGGGTTATTATGAAGATCAAATGAAATAATGTATATAAATCACTCTATAAGTATCAAAGCACTATGTAACAGTTGTAAATTATCATTATTATTCAGTGCATGGTGGCATACTAATGAATTCTGTGTGTGCCACGATGTTCTCATCATTCCTTCCTGAAACAGTTGACCCCCCTCACCTTTGCAAACACCCACCCTCTGAGGATTTCCTTGACAAAAGTTTGACTAAAAAATTCCACTTCCTGATTGAGGAGAGACTCTGAATGAACACCCTAATGCAAATACCAACAACATGGAAATGGGTTCGGATCAAGGACACATGTGATACCCAGTGGAATCGCATGTTGGCTATGGGAGGGGTGGTGGGAGGGGGGGAGGAAAAGAAAATGATCTTTGTTTCCAATGAATAATGTTTGAAAATGACCAAATAAAATAATGTTTAAGAGTAAAAAAAAAAATTCTAGTTCCTACTTTCTCATTAAGTTCCTGTTTTCTCAGGGGTAGGGATGGGAGATTGGGGGAAGCTAAGCCCAGCTCCTCAAATAATCAAAAGGGGCTCTTGAAGAAAGAGGGCTAAAAATAAATTATTGAACAATTCAAATGTTAATTTGTTTAGCCTAGTTGAGTTTGGATGAAACCAGACCATGTTATATAAGAGATACCTTCTGGGGATGATGGGAAAACAAAGGGAGGAATGGTCAGAGTATCATAAAGTATACCCCAAGAGCTAAATGTCTTAGGTGAGTAAAAGGAAAGTACAAGAGATTTCACCAATTCTCTAAGTTTTCAATGGTTCCATTACATCATGTCTCCGGCTCCAGGAATTATCTCCCAGCACCTCTTTTTGACTTACTGTAATACTGGAAACTACATTCTAAAAATCAATGTATATTTGGTTTCACTCTAGAAAGCCTCAACAATGGTAGCCTAAAATACACTTTAGTACATTCATTGTGTCATTAAAGGTCAGCTGCTGTCGACAGACCTTAGATTTCCTGTAACTCCAAAAAGGACATTCAGGATCTATGAAGGTTTAACTCACAGGGGAGCAATTGGTAAGATCTTTAGGATGAAATTCTTTCAAATTTGGCATTTGATTGCTGCCCTTCCTAGCTTTTCCTCTATTGACTCAGTGGTTAGTATTTGTGAAATTTGGCTCATACCTACCTTGATGTTTCAGTATTCAAAATTTCTGCTTTTGCTGTTTTAGCCTTCTAAAAATTTAAAATTGGAGGTGTATCATATATTGCTCCCTCTAATAGTGTCCCTGATCTAACTGTGTCTTTCTTCATATCCAAAAGAGGGTTACTGTGAAGATAAACTAGAATAATAGAGTTTTCGAAAAGGCAAATGTGCCATTCAAAGTAAGGTGGTATTATTACTGTTCAGTTTTATATTTCAATTTATTTTAAACATTCCAAACCTGATGTTTCTAGCAACCATGGAATATATCAGTATATCATGTTAAAATAGGCCTATCACACCCCCTTTGTAATTTCCAGAAAGGAATTCAATTGCAGTTTTAAGGGTGGCTTCCCAGGACTTCCTCTTGTCATCATCTTTCATCTGCCCATCTTTTATATTTAAGCAGAGCCTTAATTTCTGTAACAATTTGCCTCCAACGATACTTTTCTCAGTAAGGTTTAGGCTACAGAGACATCAAATGGACCTTTTTTGCCATTGACAGGCATCGCCCTTAAAGGAGTAAGGATGGATAGTTGTATCTGCATGTGAGTAGGGAATATGTGTGTGTGTATGTGTGTGTGTGTGTGTGTGTGTATAAAATAATTATGTTCACCAAGATGATAGAGCCATTGTTATTTTCAGAAAACTTTATATTTCTTTCTTGCTAAGTCAAGAAGCCTGTAATTTTTAAGGTGATCTCTGAACCTTATTTAATGCAGCAAATCACAAAAGGAACGGTGTTGAACTTTGGTGTCTGCAAGTCAGAAAGTAATAACTTTCCTCATCTTTTCTGTAAGCGACTTGGGCCCTGTGATGAATGCAGACCCTTCCCTCACAAGGTTTTCTTGATATTATACACTTGTAGCAAATAAGGTTAGAACCTTTAAAATATAGCATTTAGTAATGTGCTGGAAATAGCTTCTTCTCGATTCCTTTAAAGGTCACTGCATTTGCTTTCCACTGGTAATTTTAGCTCTGTCCTCCACAGAGTGGAACTGAGAACATGCCTGCCAATGCTCCTTCAATTTTCCAAAGATTGAGAGTAAAATGGCAGGGTCTTATTCATAATGTGTGTATGTTTGTGTGTGTGATAGGAGCATATAGAAGATTTATATGAGCTTATGGATATTTTCACATGAATTTTTCAGGTAGAGATGAGCTATTTCAACCAGCCTGCATGCCTAACCTATACTGGTGTGGGATTTGGACAATGGCTTCTAAAGGGAAACTTGATTTAAGCTGTGATGTGATCTGACTGGATTTTGTACCTGATTCTCTGTGGATGGATGCACCCTCTTCCCCTATCCCTAAATGGAAGTAGATTAGTAAGGCCATATCAACACTTCAGTATACCTTGTGCATAAGTTCATTTTCCTTCCAACCAAATGAATATATTTTGTTAAATCGAAAATCTAGACCAAGACCAAAATGAATTGATGACAAATTAATTGGTTGGTGGAGGGGCCTGACAGGGAATGATAAAAAGAGCTGATCTTTACAGCATTAAAAAAAAATTTGTTTTGGGAGTCACCACCATTATCATGCATTCTACACAGAATATTCAGGAGGGTGTTCATGGTATTATTAGGGTTATAGTGCATACCAGAGAAGCTAGTTTCTGTTTTCAAAAGTCATACAGAGTTGCACTTTTTTAATGTCCTTGCTCACCCTATTTTTCTTTCCCAGGAAGTCTTTTCCATCTCCTTCTCCTCCCATTCCTATCCATTCATTTTTTAAAACCTTTCCCTTTCCATCCTATAATCAATACAACATATTGGGTCCAAGGCAGAAGAGTAGTAAGAGCTAGGCAATGGGGGTTAAGTGACTTGTCCAGAGTCACACAGCTAGGAAGTATCTGAGGTCAGATTTGAAGACAGGATCTCCTGTCTCTAGATCATTTAGCCCTTAGCACACTTTGCTTTATGTTGTTAGTTTGTACAAATATGTAATTTTCCCAGGTCCTTGAGGGAAATAACTGTATCTTATATTCAATTTAATTCATTTCAATAAACACTTAAGTGCCTACTCTGTGCTAAATGTTGGGGATACTACAAAAAAACAAAAACAAAAGATAGTCCCCGCCCTCAAGGAACTTAAAATCCAAGGAGGAAGACAACACACAGACAAATATCTACAAAACAAAAACCATAGACAGAATAATAGGAAATAATTAAGAGTCAAAGAACTGAAATTAAAAGTGGTTAGGGAAGGTATCCTGTACATGGTGGGATTTTACCTGGAACTTAAAGGAAGCCATGGAAGTTAGAAGTTGGAGTGGAAAAGAAAGAACATTCAAGGCATGGCAGATAGTCCAAGAAAATACTCTGAGTTGAGAGATGAAATGTCTTGTTCCCTGGAACAGTTAGGAAGGCAGTGTTGCTGGCTGGAAGAGTAAGTACATGCTGAGGAGAAAGGAGTGAGACCAGAAAGATAAGAGGGGGCTAAGTTAGGAAGGACTTTGAATACCAAACAGAGTATTTTGTATTTGCCCAAGGCACCAATAGGAAACCACTGGAGTTTATTGAGTAGGACAATGATATGATCAGACTTATATTTTAGGAAAATCACTTCAGTGGCTGAACAGAAAATCAATTGACCTTGAATCCTTCTGCCCTCCTTCTGTCCCTGTACCTATTCTAGACCCTCAAAAGTGTGACTTCAATTTACCTTTCCATTCTTATCTCAGGTAACTCCTCATCATACACTGCATTTCAGTCCAACTGGAATAGTTAATGTTTCTGCTTTTTTTTTCTTGCCCTCTTCCATTTTAATGACTTTGCTTAGAATAGTACCCATGGCTGGAATGAATTGCTGCTCCATCACCCCATCTCGCCCTACACAAATCCTCTCTTTTCTTCAAGTATTCACTAAAATATCACCTGCTCCACAAAGGCTTCTATGATTCCCCTTGTCCCCAGCCAGAAATATTCTGGTTTATACTCCTATGTATATATTTTCATATTCTAATTTCTATTATAGTTATCAATATTATTGACTTATCTCCCCAACACAATTTTGAACTAGTTGAGGACATAGTGCCATAGTTTTTGTATTCCCAGTGACAAAAACTTACCAATTATATAATCTTGGGTACATCAGCTTCTTGAGCTTTAATATCTTGTATATAACATAGGGATAGGGCAGCTAGATGACCCAGTGGATAGAACATTGGGATATGGAATCAAGAAGACTCTTCTTTTTGAGTTCAAATCTGACCTGAGACACTTACCAGATGTAACCTGGACAAGTCACTTCATCCTGTTTGTTCAGTTCCTGTTTGTTCAGTTCCTCATCTGTAAAATGAACTGGGAAAGGATATATTCAACCACTTCAATATCTCTGCCAAAAACACCTCAAAGAAAAATACAACTGAATAACCACAACAAACTAGGGATAACAGCATCTATCTCACAGGAATGTTGTGAAAGTCAAATTACACAACATGTAGAATTTTTGTCAATACTATCTTCATACTACATCTCCTTCCTTAAACTGCTGCATAATCTGGACAAACAAATTCCTACATTTTCCTTGTCTGGAAATAGATCTTGTTCCATTTTAAGTTCATCATTTCTCTGTCAAGAAATGAGTAGCATGTTTTATATTCTATAGACTTATGATTTATCATTGTGATTATTAGAGTTCTAAAGGCTTTTAGAGTTGCTTTTCTCTATAATGGTGCTATCATTGTATAAATTGTTCTCCTAGTTCTGTGTGCCTTGCTCTGAATCAACTTTTAAGGATAGCATAGAAGGTGCTCTTCATATGACACTAAGTTTCCCTACAACTCTGTGATTCTATGAAAAAGTTTTTTTGCTGCTTTTATTACCTTGCGACTTTAAGGTGAAAGAGATGGAGTAGCTTGGTCAGGGAAACATACTCCCAGCTTTCTCTTATTATTAATTAATTGAACCCATAATGTTAATTTATAATTACTATTGCTATAATATTACTATGATTGTTATATATTACTATTTCAGTAGTAATATTATTTTAAGGTTTTCAAAGTCCTTTACATGTTTCATCTGTTGATCATAATGACTCTTTGAAATAGCTTATTCTTTTTCTTCTTCTATTATTTTTATTCTCATTTTCCACATGGAACAGCATGAGATTTAGAGAAGTTAAATGGCTTGTCCTGGGTTCATGCAGCTGGGGACTGAGTCAGAATTTGAAATCATATCTTTCCTGATTCCAAGAACAGTATTCCATATTTCATACAAATATGCCACCAAAATGCTATTCTCTCTCTCTCTCTCTCTCTCTCTCTCTCTCTCTCTCTCTCTCTCTCTCTCTCTCATACACACACACACACATACATACATACATATACATACATGGGAAATACACACTCCACTACATAAAGGATATGTACTGATAAGTCAATCTGAAGAAGAGAAGTCTGAGGTGCAATAGAATAGTTGTCCCTAAGTATCTTAAAAATTGGAGTGTGGAAGTGCTTAGATTTTTGCTGCCTTTTCTTAGCAGGCAAAACTAGAAGCAGATGGAGGAAGCTAAAGATAGGTATATTTGATTTTGATTTAAGGAAAAATTACTATCCATTAGATATCTCCCAAAGTAGAATGGATAGACATCTTCCCACCTCCAAAGGAAGTAGCAGTCAGATCACTCTTAATAGAGGTCTTCAAGCAGAAGCTGTACATAGCATAGAAGGTATTCTTTTTATATGACTCTGAGTTCCCCTATCACTCTATGATTCTATGAAAAAAAAAGTTTTGGCTGCCTTCATCATCTTGGGACTTTCAGGTGAAAAAGATGGAGTAGCCTGATCAAGGAAACATCCGGAAATACATCTGCTTCCCTATGAAATTAAGGCTGATTGTTTATATATCCCTACTTCCAGTCATATGATCTTTCACATGAGGATCCTTGGCTTATAAGAATTCAAAAATAACTTTTTGCCATGTACTAGCATGTTTCATGTTTCACCAGTTTTGTTTACTTATTTGTTGTTAAGGTAGAGGGTATCTCAGTGCTACTTGGGTTTTTCCTGGTTCTTCTATCTGCATGTGGTGCCTTGGAAAATTAATTAATGGTTTACCTTTATGGAACTTATTGATGGTCAGAAAGAAAAGGAAAAGGCCAGCTCTATTCTTTTGCAACAGGTTAATATCTTCTTTGTCTGACTTTTATTTAATTTCCCTTTTAAAATGTTACTTAGAAGCAGCATCTTATAGTGTTTAAAGCAAAAGACTTGGAATAAGGTAGCCCTGGATTTGATTACTGCTTCTGACATTTCCCAGCTATGTGACCCAAGGCAAGTTGTTCAACTTCACTGTACCTTTGACAGCACCCTAGGACAGATCTACTAAGGAATGAATTGACTACCCTATCTGAGGAAAATATTGACCCTTTGGTATTCTCATGAGCAAGATGCTGACTTCCTCTTTCCTGGAAATATAGGAGCATATGTGCCATTGTCCCTAGGGATTAAAAGATGGCCCTGTTGGTGATATTCTCCACATGTGGGTACTTGGGATTGAAATACAGAATGAGCATCTACTAAATCGACTTGAATGCTATAAAGACAGGTCATTGACTTCCTGCTGTCATGACAATTTTCTGGATGTGTGGTTACTGACAGCTCAGCTCTTTGTTCCAGGGGCTGACACCACTTAGCATATAGTAGGAGCTCAATAAATGTACACTGGCTGATTAACTAGTATTCTTGACCCAAATGTCAATAAAGTCAGGGTTGAGGTCCTCTTGCTTCAGGATAGCCAAAGAAGTCACCTGAACAATGAAACAGTGCTATTCTTAAGGTGCTGATGCATATGATCTCTGCTTAAATTTCAAACTGTTAAATTTATATTAGTTATATGGTTGGACTGAATATTTAATTGGTGGTCACCAGGGATTTAATTTCTAAATCCCAAAATTAATTACTAAAGTAAAATGGAATTTATGGTATTTTACTTTATAATAGAGAGAAGATATTAAGGAATAGAGAAAATGAGAGAGAAAAGCTCTGGCTTCCTCTGAGCCAGGTAGAAATTCTAAGGCCCAAGCAGGGGAAAGGAGTCTCAAGACTCAAGGTATGGGTTCATACCTCCAGAAAGGGCAAGAAAACTAAGTCAGCCTTTCACTCACCACGGTGACCATCTAAAAGGAAAGCAATCTGAGATCTCCTGCACAGGCTCCTCCAGGGGTCCAGTTCCACAGCCAAGAGTCTTCACTCCAGTCTGAGTGTCTGTCTTCCAATCTCTCCTCAAGTGTCTGTCTTCACTCCAACCCCGAGTGTCTTCTTCCAGTACAACTCCGAGTGTTTGAACAATCTATCAATCTCTCTTGATTGATCCTTGTATGTGTTTCCTCTATTTAAAGACCTTTTTCTCTTGTGTCACCTCCCTTAAATTTTTAAGTCTACTAATCACAGCAGAAGCTCCTCTCCAGGACTGCCCACTCAATGTATGAAATGGGTGTCACATCTTTTGTAGTTAGTTTACATCTTTTTGTAGTAAAATGGGTAGTCCTACTTTAAATACAGAGTTAACACTTTGGGAATTAAAATCTAAAAATAGATAGGGCATTACAATTTAATCTTCACAATAAAGGAAGAGCTAAGTACCTTCACTGTTACAATCTGGGGAGAGCCAAATCCAGTCTTCACAAAACTAAACTCATGAGAGGAAATATAACATTTTGCTTTCCCTCCTGCTTCTGCTTCCTTAGTTCTCTCTTCATCCTATATAATAGGTAGGACCTGGGCCTGAGGGAAATGAATTTTGCTTTCTTTTCATGCTATTTGTAGTTCATGATTCTTCATAAGAAACTTATTGCTGTATATCTCAAGCAACACACACACACACACACACACACACACACACACACACACTCCCCATTAAAAACATTCAGGCAGTTAGGCAGTTGGGAGACCCAAGCAATAGAATAATTTAAAACCCCAAATCTTACTGCTTCTGTAATGACTTTTCTGTCTCTCAAGTATTTGAGCAGAAGGAGCTAGTGGGATGGGAGTAGGGTCTCTGGAGGGTCTTCCTTTTCCTGAACTTCCCCATGTATATGGAGATCACAATGAAAACTTTTAGTGATACATAATATATTACACACACACACACACACACACACACACACACACACACATACACACAGATATGTGTCCATCTGTGTAGTTATATATGCACATGTTTGCTTATGTAATATACATTCATATGTTCACTTATATAAAATATACCATATAGCTGGGGCTCAAAAGAGAGGAATGGAGGAGTTATCTCTGGCATCTAGCCCAGCTCTTTCCAAAGGTGATGATAGTTTATGCCTTTTGGGGAATAGGAGAAGGGCTATAGCAAGGAGAAGGTGAGCTTTTCTTACCTGTCTCTAGGAAGTGTATTGGATTAGTATTATATCTATCTATCAATATCTTTGGTTCCAACCAAGTTCACAAATTCAGGAACTCCCAGCATTATAGTTAATTTGTGCTTAAAGGTTTTCTACTAAGAGAGAAGCCATTGCTTCTGATAGTAATCTGGATCCTCCGCCTTCAGTGAAATAAAACTCTTCACATCTGACTCTAGGCAGTAAAGGGATCTTTGCTTAGACTCTCTGTAATCTGGATACTAATTTTATTGACTGAGTCATATCCTGGGATCCTGGCAATATCCATGAAAAAAGGGCATTGAGTTCTCCTTTTAAGGACAGGAACCATCACATGACCAAGGGATTAAAGCTGAACTGAAACTCAAAAGTCTCCTAGTTCTCCTCCCTCTTACAGTTGAAAAAGCTGAAACTCACAGAGGTTAGTGAGTCCGCAGGTAGTAGGTAGCAGAAGAGGGATTTGAAATCAGTTGCATTGCCATCAAATCAGCCCTCTTTCCACTATGCCACAGTTACAAGGCAGTATCAGTTTTCTAATACTTCTCTCACAAGATACTCCTGATGGAGAAAGTCAATAAAAGTATAATAATTTGTTCTGTAACAAGATTAGCATAGTATGAAAATTATATCATATCATAAATGTAGCAAATAGCCAAACCAGTATTGGAACTCAGGAACTTTATTGCAGAGACAGCAGAAATCATTTTACTTGGAATTTGGACATAAAGAAAGATGAAAATTAAGTCACATAGAATCTTGGAATTGTGGAACTGGAATTCTACTTTGCATTTGTTGCCTTGCCTGGCAACTTTCAACTCTATGAAACAGGATGTCCCTCCCAGGATAAACTCAAGTCCTCTAATCTTATTATAGTACAGCTAACTGAAACCTTGATTGATTCCACCTCCTTCAGTCTCCTTTCACTTTTGTTTGGAGTATTTTGTTAAGCTAGAGTACCAAACTCCATTCAGAGTCTTCCTTTCTTAGGAGCAGAACCTGGACTTTCAGGACATTCCATCTGCTTTTCCTCTGCTTCTCTGCCTTGTTTCAACTTCACAGAACAAGAGACCCCCACACTAGGTGCTTCTGGCGACCTTTTCCCCCTCCCTCCCAGTTTTTTTTACCTTCTTCTGTGTATTGTTGCCTCTCTTTAGACTGTAAGCTTGTTGAAGGCAGGGACCATCTCTCTTTTAATTTATTGTATCACCAGCCCTTAGCACAGTGCTTGTCTGGTAAGCACTTAGTATATATTTATCTAATTCAATTAAAAGGAATCTCAACAGATAATCTAGCCTGATCCATTTATTTCAGAGATTTGGAATGTCAAGCCCAAATTTCTTGTCTAAAGTTCTATAGCTAATTCATTTCAGAGCCCTGATCTCTTGATTTCTAAACTGGTGCTCTTTCCACTATTTCATCCTGACAGTCATAATGTTTAGCAATTAATAAGTAAAATCAGTCTGGCCATCTACACTTAAACAAAAAGAATGCAAAAATGCATAGTGTCCAGTGAGTCATTCAATTAATCAAGTTAAGTGATTACTATTTGCCATGCCTTCTCTAAGCTCTGAGAATGCAAATAAAGTCCCACCCCCAAAACTGTTGCCTTCCCCCAAGAAGCTCACATTCTACTATAGGAAACAACATGCAAACAATCCGTGCATATACAAGATATATGCAGTATAAAAGGAAAGAAGGGTATCTCAGAGAGAAAACACTAGGAGGGAAAAGGAAAGGCCTTTTCAGAAGATAGGATTTCAGCTGTGCTGAAGGAAGTCAAGGAAGCCAGGAGATGTAGATGAGGAGGGAAATCATCCCAAGTATGAAGGACAACCAGTGGAAATGCTCTGAGAGGGGAGGTAGAGTATCATGTACAAAGAAAAAGTAAATAGGCCAGTGTGCTGGATCATGGAGGGTTTAGAGGGAAATAAAATATAAGAAGTCTGGAAAGGTAAGATGAAGCCAGGTAGAGAAGGACTTAAAAGCCTTTAAAAGGACATTATATTTGATCCTGGAAGAGATAGGAAGCCACTGGAGTTTGGTAACAGGGTGGCAACATGGTCTGATCTATGCATGTCTAGATTATAATACAAAGTCAAATTTACAATCTATTTTCTTTGTTGTCTAACCATTTTAGACAGATACCATGAACAATGAATTTGGTCTAAAGCTGAACAGTAAGAAGTGATCAAATGAGATCACATTTGGAAGACTTTGCAATATATTTAATTATAATACCCTGCTTACTTTTGCTAAAACCCATCTTTTAAAGTTAAAAAATATTTTTTAATGATTTTTCTTTGATTTTCCTTTACTTTTTTTCTAAATACATACCTTGCCCTCCCCTACCCTGAGTCCTTTACCTTGTAAAAGATAGAGATTTTAAAAGACAAAGAAAAATAGCAATTCAGAAAAACTAACCAATATATCAATTATGTCTGACAGCATATGTAACATTTCATATCTATCTTTTCCCATCTTTCCAAGGGAGGGAAGTAAACTTTTCTTATTTCTTTTCTAGGACCAAGTTTAGTCATTCCAATTAAATGAAATTTCATTTTTTTTTATTCTTTCTGTTTACTCTGTTATAGAACTTGTATATATTGTTTTCCTGGTTCTGCTTGCTTTACTCTGCATATGCCACCTAGAGAAGGTCATCTTTCTAACACCAACATTCATCTGGTAAAGCAATGGGGTTGTAATCCATAGGGTCATATTCTCAGAAGAACTTCAGTTGTAGGTGACTCAAAGGCTCTACCATTACCATCTGTGTGATTTTAGACATTCACTTAGCCTCTTGGTCTCTCAATTTCCTTATCTATATAATAGGAAGGTTAAACTAACTGGTCTTGAAGATCCTATCCAACTCTATAATCAATAAACAATGAAAGAACTCCTAATGGGTGTCAACAGAGTTCAGTATCAATGATGACCTATGCATAAGAATAGCATTAAATGTTGGAGAGGATGTGGCAAAATTGAGACTCTAATGCATTGCTGGTGGAGCTATAAATTGATCCAACCATTCTGGAAGGCAATTTGGAATTATGCCCAAAGTGCACTAAAAGTCTGCCTGCCCTTTGATCCAGCCATAGCACTGCTGGGTTTGTACCCCAAAGAGATAATAAGGAAAAATAATAATATAAAAATATTCATAGCCACTCTCTTTGTGGTGGCAAACAACTGGAAAATGAGGGGGTATCCATTGATTGGGGAATGGCTGAACAATGTATTATGATGGTGATGGAATGCTATTGTGCTCAAAGGAATAATGAACTGGAAGAAGAAAGGAGAAGAACCAGGAGAACATTGTACACAGAGACTGAGACACTGTGGCACAATCGAATGTAATGGACTTCTCTATTAGCAGCAGTGCTATGATCCAGGACAATTCAGAGGAACTTATGAAAAAGAACACTATCCACATCCAGAGAAAGAACTGTGGGAGTAGAAGCACAGGAGAAAAACATATGATTGATCATATGGTTCTATGGGGAGATGATAGGAGATGCTGACTTTAAATGATTACCCTATTACAAATATTAATGATATGGAAATGGGTTTTGAACAATGACACATGTATAACCCAATGCAATTGCTCATTGGCTCCTGGAGGGAAAAGGGAGAAGGGAAGGGAAAGAACATGAATCATGTAACTATGGAAAAATATTCTAAATTAATTAATCAATTAAAAAATTTTAAAAAGAAGGATCAATACTATGTATTGGTTCTAAGGCAGAAGCGTGGTAAGGGCTGGGCAAAGGGGGTTAAGTGACTTGCCCAGGGTCACACAGCTTGGAAGTGTCCACAGCCATTAACAAAGAAATATTTTAAAAATGAGGTTGGGATAAAATCAAGGAAAGGGATTCAGGAAACTTCAGGAGCAACCTTAAAAGATAGTTGGAAGGGGTAGTGAGGTGGCATGGTAGAAAGAGCACCAGGCTCGAATACTTCCTAGTTGTGTAATCCTGAGCAAGTCATTTGATCCCATTTGCCTAGCCCTTGCTTTTCTTTCTTAGAGTTGTTACTAAAGGATAGAAAAGGAAAAAAAAAGATTGCTGGAGGCTTAAAAAAAATAAGAATAGCATCAAAGAAACTGTCAAGTATATATATTTTTTCAAAGATGGGTTGGTAATAATAGTGAGAACAGGAGATTGCAGATGCATAGCCTGAGTGATGCATTGTTATCATTGAGATATTAAAATAACCAGAAAGCTTCTTATTGTTGTCCATTTGTTTTCAGTTGGAACCAGCTCTTTGTGGCCTCATTTGTAGGGGTTTTTTTGGCAAAGATACTTTTGGGATTTGCCATTTCCCTTTCCAGTTCATTTGACAGGAGAGGAAACAGAGATAAATAGAGTCACACAGCTTATAAATATCTGAGGTCAAATTTGAACTCATGAAGATGAGCCTTCCTGACTTTATCCATTGGGTCATGTTGCTATCCCAAAGGAAAGATTCTAGTACATTGTAGATCCTCCATGAAGAATTTATGGAAAAACTTGGACAAGAACAGCTGAAAATGAGTTGGCATGGATTTGGCATGGCATTCTCCTCTGCAATGGTGGAAACAGTACTTACTCTGAAACTATATAGCTTTCAAAGTACCATGTAGATACTGTCTGCTCAGATTGAATTTAAGCTCCTTGCGGGTAGGTATAGCTTTATTTTGGTCTTTGTATTCCCAGTACCTATTGCAGTGGCTTCTTCATGGTAGACCTTTAATGAATGCTTGTTGATGGAATGGCTGATACATATTGAAGTGAAATTACCCAAAGATTGTACCTCTGCTTTTTCAGTTGCAAAGAAGGTAGCCAGTTCTTATTGAACTCGGCTGGAACAGTTGCCTCTGACAATCTCAGAGTAAAAATCTAATTTCTTCCCATTTTCTCAGAGGGTGCATTTTATTCCATTTCCTCTCATCTGCACGTCTATCATTTGCATATTAAACTAATGAGTGGATCAATTATTTAAAGCTGGTGGTACTTTATTATGTCCAATTAAGTGTTTAATCAGGACATTGTGGACTTTAATCCTCCAAAGGCACAATCATAATGCACAAATTAAACGGCCCAGCAAAATTTCACTAACTACCTCTTCTGCTTCAAGGGCCCAGGGTGGAATTGAACCCTGGTGAAGTTTTTACCTGGGCCTGAAGGTGAACTTGAGGAAGTCAACACACAAAAAGAAGGAGCATGTCCATCAAATATGTGTCCCTCCCTCTCCAAGCCTGAATGATAATAATAATAGTAACAACTGACTGCAGCTGAAGATGATAATTATCTGGTCCTGAACAGAATGTTGACTGTGGAATGGTAATTATGGCTGGGGCTCCAGGGACATGGCTCATGGAATCATTGTCGCACAACAAACACAGAAGATTGTTCTCAGGTGAAGCATGTATTGATTTTGTTGTTCTCTAGGCTCCTGTAAAGCAACTGACCATATCATTTAAGCGTCTGTTAACCAAACACATCAATAAGGGGAAAGCGTTAACAAAAATTAACTAGAAATTACCTCACAAATAATTATACCGTGTCTCCCTGAAAGTGTGATCAGGCCCATTTAAAAAAAAAAAGTACTGAGCCATCTCTCCCTTTTTAAAAATATGTACAGAGCCATTCTCATTGAAGAAGCCATTGTCCTGAGCAAAAATTCAGAGACACATAAAAAGATAGGACCATACAGAAAGAGCATTCAATTCATTTCATATCAATTGAACAAACATTTATCAGTGTATTCAGGACTATGCTAGGAACTGAGGCTAGAATGACAGAGATGGTAGAGTCCTGCCCTCAAGGAGGTTATATTTTCCTGAAAGAGAGAGTTAAGTTAGAGAGCAAATGGGGATACATGGAATTGAGTTGAACCGTAACTTCATCAAGATCTTAGCAATGGAAAATTGGTTCTGAGCATATAAAAATTGCCCAGATGGAAATTCAGCATGTCAACTAATAAGGCAATGGACTGAAACAAAACTCATATTTTCTTCTATCTTCTGACCTCTCTGCTGTTATATTTGAGCAGTATGGATGATCATTCCAAGCAGGAGTGCCAGCCAATGCAATACAGAAGCAGGTTTTCTTCATTGTTCCAACCAATGGGGGAAAGCTACATTTGGGATAAGGAGGTTCATTAAACCCCAGTGGCCCAGCAAGTTCACATATGTGGAAGACTTGATGGTTGCTGACCACTTTTTATCAGCTGGGGAAGAAATAGATTGTTAATAACTTAACAGCTATTATGTTTCTTGGTCATCATGTGGTTGGGCACTCTATCCCTAAGCTATAAGTTTCCATACACATCCCTTCCTATAAAAACAAACAAAAGACAGACATATACTGGCTTTTTTGTTTGGAAGACTTTGAAAGAAATCAGTTTTGATTGTTGTTAACTCTTAGGCAGAAGGTCAGTCCCAACAACAACAACAACAACAACAAAAAACACCTTCAGCAAACTTTTCCCAAAAATCTGAGTTTTTTGAAGCTGTTCCCCTAAAGGACATAAGAGTTACACATATAAGTAAATTATCAGAGATAGCCCAAGATGTAATTAAAAACACATTTCTCCATGGGCTGAAGTGTTGTTTAGAAAAGTATTTTGTAGTCTATTTTGTTACACATTTCCCCTTCACAAATTTCCCTTTAATGTTCTCTTTTTAACTTGTTCTCTCTGTCTCTGTTTTTGTCTGTCTCTGCCTTTTGTGTGTCTCTGTATCTCTGTCTATGTTTCAGTGCATGTGTTTTTCTGTCTCTGTCTTTTTACCCCTCTCTCTAAATGTGTGAGAAGTCTATTGTGGAATGGGTGTGGTAATGCTGCTTAGGGATATTTAGATTTTAACACACTAGAAACACTATATCATTCTTCTCTTCTTTAAAAAAAAATGTAAACCACTTAATTTTCCTACAAAAGCTTACTAGAGGATGAAATTTTTCCACTGGTCCTTAAATTAAGGTCAGTCCATCAAAGTAAACACTAGTAAATATAGAGCCATAAAGTATAGAAAACAAAGTAACTATTTAAAGCCCTTAAATGTTGTTATAAGCCCCCTCTGCATAGCACAGAACTGTTCTCAAATTCCTTCATTTATCCTTCACATCCACCATATGCTCACTTAGCAAGACTAGAAGAACCTTAAAATATGGGGGGGAAATTGCTATCTGGGCCCAAGTTCTATAAGGCTAATGAGCATTTCTATTCCTTCCAGTCACATAGGTTTGTAATCTGTCACCATCATCCTCAATTTCCCATTTTTTTCACCCAATGTTTCCAGTGAATTGTCAAGTCCAGTTGATTCTACCTTCACAATATCTCTTCTTTCTACTCACAGAGTCACCATTTTTGTTCAGGTCTTTACCATCTCTCGCTTGACTATTGACAGTCTCCTTTTTAATTTTCCTTTCTCCAGTCTCCCCCAATTCAGATACACCCTTCAAACAGCTGTCAAAGTGATCTATTCCTTTTAAGATAGTATTTATTCTTATATCCAATTTTAAATTTTTTGATTTCCAAATTCTCTCTCTTCAACCCTTCTCTCACCAATTGAGAAGGCAAGCAAATCAATATCAATTATACATGTAAAAGTTCTATATAATTGCCATGTTACAAAAAAGCAAGAAAAATAAAGAAAAATTTTAAATTGTGTACTTCAATTTGTACTCAGAATTAATCAGTTCTCTCTCTCTCTCTGGAGACAACATTTTTCATTGTAAGTCCTTTGGAATTGTAATACATCATTGTATTGATTAGAGTAGCTAAGTCTTTTACGGTTGAATATTGTTAAAATATTTCTATTACTATGTACCATGATCTAGTTCTGTTCACTTCACTCTGCATAAAATCATATGCCTTCTCAGCTTTTTCTAAAATCATTTCCTTTATCATTTCTTATTTTTATTTTTTATTTTATTTTTCCAATTACATATAATAAAAAATTTCAACATACTTTCCCCAAAATTATTAGATCAAAAATGTCTTCCTCCTTCCTTCTCTTCTTCCCCCTGCTCCTAGAGATGGTAAGCAATTTGATCTGAGTTATACACATATTATCATGAAAAACTTCCATATTGGTCTTTGTTGTATGAGAATACTCATCTAAAACTAAACCTCCAAAATAAAAACATAAAATAAAGTAAAAAATAGCATGCTTTGTTCTGCATTCTAACTTAAATAGTTTTTTCTCTGGAGATAGATAGCATTCTTTGCATTAATTCTTCAAAATTTTTCCACACCATTATATTGCAAGTCTTTCACAGTTGATTATCAAATAATATTACTGTTAATGTGTACAATGTCTTTCTGGTTCTACTTATTCACTCTGTATCAGTTCATGTAGATCTTTCCAGCTTGTTCTGAAAATATCCTGCTCATTATTTCTTATAGTACTATAGTATTCCATCACCATTATATGCCACAATTTGTTCTCCATTCCCCAAATGATGCACATCCTCTCAATTTCCAATTCTTTGCCACCAAAAAATAGCTGCTATAGATATATTTTTTTTTTACAAGTAGGCCCTTTCTCCTTTTTTAAATCTCTTTGGGATACAAACCTGGGAGTGGTTTTTTCTGAGTCAAAGGGCATTCAGAGCTTCATATTCCTTTAGGCAGAGTTCCAAATTGCCTTCCAGAAAGGTTAGGTCAATTCATAACTCCACCAATAATACATGAATATCTCAAATTCCATCACATCCCTTCCAACATTTATCATTTTCCTTTACCGTCATATTGGCCAATCTGATAAGTGTGAGGTAGTACCTCAGAGTGGTTTTAATTTGCATTTCTCTAATAAAGAGTGATTTAGAATATTTTTTCATATGATTTTTGATAATTTTTATTTCTTCATCTAGAAATTGCTTGTGCATATTCTCTGACCACTTGTCAATAGGGGAGCAACTTGTATTCTTCTACATTGACTTAGTTCTCTACATATTTCAGAAATGAGACCTTTATCAGAGAAATTTGCTATAAAAATGTTCTCATTTTGTTGTTTCCCTTCTAATCTTGGTTACATTGGTTTTGTAAAAAACAAACCCTTTTAAAATTAATATAATCAAAATTATTCATTTTGCATCTCATTGTTCTCTGTCTCTTATTTGGTAAGGCCCCTCATCATTTCTTATAATATAATTCCAAAAGTGATATAATACTCCCCTCCTCAAAAAGCTCAAGTGCTCCTTATTGCCTCTAGAATAAAAATTTAACTTTTCTGGTTTGGTCCTTCACATTCTGGATCCAACCTACCATACCAAATATTACATAGTTCAGTCAAACTAGACTCCTTGCTGTTCCTTATACAGAACATTCCAATGTGATACTCACTAATTTCCTCATTGTATACCTTTGTACAGGCTGGGTTCCATACCTGGAATGCATTTCTTCTTCCATTCTTTCTTAGAAACTCAAAGTTCCTTCAAAACTCAACTCAAGTACTACTGTCTATAGGGGGCATTTTGGTTCTTGGAGTATTCCCTGCCCACTGCAAATTACCTTGCATATACTTTATATGTATGTTCTTATTTGCTCACATGCATACACATTTTTCCATAGATTAGAAGCTCCATGTGAGTAGGGACTATTTCATTTTTGTCTGTGTATCCCAGAGTATAGCTCAGTGACTGACACATAATAGGTGCTTATTACATTTTGTTGATTAGTAAATTGACCCAAAAGTCAACCTCCTCCTGGTAAGAATTTTTCTGTTTCCTGGGAAACTGTCCCAGGGGATTGTTTAAACTTGGAAAGTCTAAGGAGGAGGCCAATTTCCATACCTTCTGATAGTTGAAACAATATCTCTCAACTAATTCAGCTTCCTTCTCTTTCTGCTGGCAATGGGTATGTTTACACAATAGGGATAAAAGTCCTGACTTCTGTGTTTATATTTTTAGTAGAAAGGTTTCCCAAATACACATTTAGAAATCATCTATATTCAAGCACCCCTGCCCCAGAATTACAAGTACAAATCCTTTCAATTTCTTCTGACAGAAGGCCTTTGATCTTTAAATGCAAAATGCTTTCTGATGAGTTGTGATTGGAGGAAAATGGGCTGGGTAGTTTTATACTCTGACATAATTACTCCTGGACCATGAATTGAAAAGCCATTTGACAATTTCTACTGGGTAAAGAATGAAGATGAAAGTTTAGAGTTGAAATGAGGTGAGAATGGCTGAGTCACATTTCCTTTTTGAAACTAGTGGAGATAAATACTGGTACAATATAGGCTGCATTGAGGCCATTGGTTTTCCTTTGATAGCAACCTGTCATTGGAAGAATAAAACTTAACAATCAATATTTAAACTTGGAAATTGTGGTGCTTTTTCTAAGTTTTCATTTGCTTTAGTTTAGTGAAGGGAAATTCTCTTCTATGAAAGACTGAATGAGTGTTGCTTGATCTTTCCACCCAAAACGGTGCCTTTTTTCTCTTTTGGAGCTTTGCCGTTGTTAAAATGTCAGTTGGACTAAAGTCACATAGTTCAGTGGATTAACAACTAGCTCTTAAACCAGGAACTCTAAGGTAACCTCTTAGTCTAACACTAGGCTTCAGGCTTTGCTTATGTGAAGAGAAGATATCCTCTATTTCTTCAAGGCTCATGGCACCCCCTTACTCCCCCAAGTTCTTCATGAAATCTTCTCTGAAAGTTTTTTTTTAGCTTTAAAAAGCCAATAGAGCCACAAGAGGTCAAGGAACCATAATCCATACCAGAGTTCACCAGCTGCTAAACCCAAGGAGGATTACAGCCCTAAGGAGGAATTTGTGGGACCTAGTATCTGGGCTATGGAGAACCTTGCCTAGTAGCTCTACCCTCCCTGGAAAAGATCTTGTTGGTACAAATGTTTATTAGGGACCCCTTTAAGTTTGAACCCACTGTCCCCTGGGACTGAGGTCATAGAGGGAGTATGCCCTAGTTTATGGTAGGAGGTAGATGAAGTATACTTTGGGTCCTTTCATATCCTTTTAGTAAATATTTTTTGGAAATGCTCATTTACATTAATTAGCTAAATGAAATCAGGGTGCCAATCACTGGCAAATTATATTGTAGGGGCATACCAGAATGGGAGCTTAAGGCAACAGTTAAAAAAACAACCCATCATTGCTCCTTGAGCAATCTCTAGGATTCTTAGAAGATCAAGTCAGTTGTACTATGGGGCTCCATCTCTCCAGTGCATGTGTAGATTGAAAAAGGAACCAGAACCTTGCTCTACAGATACATATGGTACACACACACACACACACACACACACACATACACACACACCTGTGCATATATATACCTATATGCATGTATCTGTGTATATTTAATGCCTACTTTATTTAGCTCCCTGCTTGGTTCTCTGGGAGATTAGAAAAATGTATAAAATATTACTGCCTTCAAGGAAGACAAAACTACTATATTTTCAATAATTGGAGGACAATAAAGAGCTAAGCTATGATTTGATCTTTAAAAAATCTCAGAGAAGGAAAATTGATGTGAATTAGATACAGAAACTCTCTCTCTCTTTCTCTCTCTCTCTTTCTCTCTCTCTCTCTCTCTCTCTCTCTATATATATATATATATATATTCAAGACATTTAAAACCTCTGATACTAGCTTTGACACCATAGTCAAATCTTGAAACTTCCTTCAACTCCAGTTTCCTCATTTCACAAATAGGAAATACTTGTATGAAGTGATACAAAGTGAAGTGAGCAGAACCAGGAGAATGTTGTTCAGAGTAACAAGAATAATGTAACAAATGTGAATGTCTTAACTATTATCAACAAGGCAGGGAACCAGGATAACTACAAGGGACTCATGATGAAAAATTATATCCACTGCCACAGAAAGAATGGACAGAGTCTGACTATAGATTGAAATATATCTTTCCTCACTTTATTTCCTTCATGAATTTTTCTCAAATGTAAAACAACATGATGAACAGGGAAATATGTGTTATATGATAATATATGTCCAATCTATATTATATTACCTACCGTCTTGGGGAGGAGGGTGGGGGGAAGGACAAAGAAGGGAAAAGAATGAGACAGATTTTTGGACATAATAATGTGGGAATTGTTTCTCTTGGATAAGCATATTTGTTATAATTTATTACATATCTATAACAATTCATATATTATTGTTATATTACATATAATGTTATATATAAAATACAAATAAATGGTAACAAAAAATAGGATTAATAATAGCATCTATGTTCATGAGGTTCTTATGAGGATTGAATGAGATGACATATGTAAAATGCTTTGTGGACATTACAGCTCTACATAAAGGTTAGTTATTATTATGTTGTAGATTCTCCTTCAGGCACAAATTGAACTAGATAGCCTCTGAGATTGCTCCCACATCTGAAATTCTCTGGTTCTATGTTGCTCCTTTCTGAACTAAATATTGTGGTACATGATTAGTCAACATTGCCTTGCCACCACAATTGTGGGATCTTTTATGTTAGCATTCATAATTGTGATTTTAGTGTGCTTTGTGACTAGACATGTCACAACTAATTGCCATTGCCCAAGAACCCGCAGTATGCCAACTACACCATACCCACCACAGAATTACAGCTGTACCCAGAGCTGGCTAGTGTACATTGCTTTTTGTTTCATAGCTAATTGACTTGTCTCTTTTGTCTGTTAGATTCCACCTTTTAAGGTTCTCCTTCCTTTGCAATATGTGTATTCTTTCATAGTGTTTACTCACCCAATTCATTATGTTACTATCTGTTGAAATAATGGAATTTCCAGGACATTAATGGCTTATGGGGACACTGGAGAGGAGTATTTATAATTAACAATGTTCAGGCTAATCCAGGACATATGATACTAGTAAGGCTGAAAAAGTTTTAGTTTCATGGAGGATGTGCACTTTGAAATTGACCTTAAAAGACTGATAATACTTGATTAGACAGAGGAGAAGACAGAAGGAATTATAAGTGGGAATATCAGTGGGAGCAAAGACACAAAACAAGAATGATAATATTATGTTCCTAAAATAGTGAGAAGGCTTGTGCTGACTAGCTGAAAGGAAATGTGTAGTTCCTTGTCCCCCAGATTATCTAATTTCCATTCTATCTCTTTGTATATATGCTTTACTACACTGTAAGTTCCTGAAGAGTAGAGTGAATATTATTGATCTTTATGTCTTCCCAGCACCTATTATCATGCTTGAGAATAAGACTGACTCAATCTTTTCCCCAATTAATTAATATTGGGAAGTAATCAGAGAGAAGAATGACTAAGTAGGATGTGTTCAACACTATGGAAGATCTTGAAAGATGTCAACTAAACATTTAGCACTAACTTTGGAGACAGAGGACCTCTGTTTGAATCCTGACTTGGTTGCTTACTATTTATTATCTGTATGATCTTCAGCATGTCAGTTAAACTTTCTGGGATTTGGTTGTTCATCTAGATAGTGAGAGATTTGGAATAGATCACTGATAAAGTCTCTCCAAATCTAAATCCATAATCCTAGTCATTAGACTATTTTGGATTGTAAGTGACTTACCTTTATGTGTCCACCTCGGCATACAAAATAGAAAATAAGTCATGTCAACCAATCTCCTGTCATTTGCAGAAGATTAAATGTTGAATAGAAACATATACTATTTTTCATGTGCAAGTAGTGTCTATGTTATGGCTAAAAACGACATAAAGCTCATGTCTGTAGCTGGGAAGAACAATTGGCCAATTCATAGATCAGTGTTATGTTTATGCTTCTCTGAGGGTTAAAGCATTGGTTAGCTTACATAAGACCCCCTGAGGTGATTTCAGGTGTCAGCACAGGAAAGTGTTAAATGAGCCAAGGGCCTGCTGTGAGATGCAAAATGGTACATTCCCACAAGCTAATAGAAATTTAAACACTTTTTCATTTTGAAGTTGAGTATATTAAGAAAGTAAAACTTAACTTTAAATAAATAATTAAGAGGACATTAATTAATACATCTCCTGATTGTTCTTCCTTGCTGAAGATTTCAGCCATGAACAAGTAACCAATTGAACACTGAAAAATCTGCCAAACTAATTATAAGGTATTCTATTTCTACTTGCTGACAAATCCAAACTTCTTAAAGGATAGATGCAGTAATCAAAGAGTCTATTGAAAATGAAGTATGTTAGTGAGTTAATAAAAGTACAATTTGTCTTTTTTCATTTATCGCGATTAAACCTGTATAGTACTTGTCTAGGACTGCAGGGTCATCTCCACCTTTCTTTTACATGAAATGTAGCCTTCAGGGAGACAGCTGACTGCATAGCTGACCTCTGGAGGGAAAAAAAAAAGTGCTCATTTTTATGAGTGAATATGGATGGGTCCTTCATCATAAGCAATTTGCTTTTGAAGTCTGATGAAAGGCATGTGTAAACACACCAAGAGAGTACCTTCGAAACTACAGACCTAGTGTTTGTACAATCTGTTCATTAAGGCTGCCAACTTGCTTTTTCTTGAGCCACTAAAGCTGTCTTTCTAAATCTAGAGTTGCTTTTAATATTTTCTGTACAATTTTCATGCTACATTATAGCCATGGATTAATTTGGGTCCAAGGGCAGATAATCAGCTCAAGGAAACAGAAACCTTTCCTCTCAGTCATAATGCATGTTTATGGTTCATTATTGACTGATTCTTGGTGAAGTCTTTATAAAAATCAAACTTGGTTTCCTTGAAAAGAAGCTGGTATTGGAGAAAGACCACTGGATTTGGAATTTAGATGCATTCCACCTCTGGCATTTACTATTTGGCTAGGAATACTTTATCTTTGAGTCTATTACCCTATCTCTAAAATGGGTATAATAATGATTGTATGTACTTTATGAAAGGCATTGTTGCAGAGTGGTTAGAGAGTTGACTTCATCTGACACATATTGATTATGTTATTCTGGGCAAATCATTTCCCATCTACCCACGTTACTAGAGAAAGTACCTTAACAGCAACTCCTTACACTGATGAAATCAGGCATCAGGTTTAAAAAAAAAAAACCATCTAAGAGGCTTGTTGTAACAGACATGAAATTATGTTTGTAAAGTGCTTTTCAAACTTTAAAGCAGGATATGCATTTTAGTTATTATTACTATTATAATTCATTTATAGTGGCTAAATAGTATATATTTAACAAATTGTCAATGATATTTTCCTACACCATTAAACAGGCAGTTAATTTCAACTATTGTATTCAAAACCATGATATTGTCCCTATAAAAGATGCAATAGAAATATATTTTCAATCATGGCTTATGGATGTGTGCATTTTGAAGTCTTTAGAAAAGGATAATTAGAATCTCTGACTCATATACCTGATACATTTTTACCTGATTGTAAAAAGAAGGAATAAGCAAATAAGCCAAAATCCTTTAGGAGAAACCTAAAAGTAATTGCTATTTGTCACCTTTTTTTAACTCAGTACAAGATTAATTAACTGATCTTTTCACTGGCAAGGGCTTAATAGCAATGTTCTAATAATTGCTTCTCCAAAAGAAAACACTTCTGAAAGAAGAAAATATTATATGAGTGAGTATAAACTCCATTCATTGCATTCTACTGCCTGAACACGTTTTAGACAAAAGAAGACTGTGATTTGAAAAAAAAACAACTAAACATTTCAAATCTTGTGGTGAAAACCCTTTTCATCAGGCTTACAGATACTATCAAACTTTAAAAAAATACTGCAGTTTATTAAGACGTATATTTTTGTACTCCATCTAAATGACAGGGTCTCAGGCTGACTGTGACTCCAGGCCAAACTGAATTCAGTTCCTAAATTCCTTAAAGTTACACACAGGAAGAGGCTCCCAACATGAGCCATTGATATGTCAATAACTTAATTCTCTAAGACAAGTTTCATCCCAGAGTGAGAAAAGTCAATACTGAAGTTTGCATCACCTTGGACAGCGGCTAGGAGAGTATATAGTACAATCAAGAAAAAAGATGGCCATAAACCATGATGAGAAATGATTTACCAATTAGATGTGAGAAAAATAAAGAATCATTAAAATGAAAAAATACCCTGAGTCATTAAGAGCTGCCCTAATTAAATAATATCCGATGGAAACCAGAGATTTATGATCTACAAGCTGCACAAAGAGGGTTTACCAAAATAATGGAAATAGACATACATTGTTGATGCAGCCTCTTCTAGCCTCTTCCTTTGGCACCTCCTTTGAAGGCAGGGCAAGGAAGTGGCTTTCAAACCTTAGTCAGTGGCTGCTTTCAGTCTGATGTAACTCAGTCTCTGGTGGGTCATTTGAAGACCTCTCTTCCCTGCTGGGCAGAGTGGTAATTTTTCTCTTCCAACAGCTCAGAGTCTCTCTTGCAGACTGCCTTTGGGTATTTGAGGTTTTTGTGCTATCAGGTGATGGTTCTGCTCTTTCCTGTTCCTCATCATTATTTTAGTCCTTGTTGTTTCTTTTGGCACAAGTTCAGGAGCAGCAGAGCTATAAGCATTTCCCTCCAGCACTCTTGGTGAGGGTGTGGACTGGGTTGGATTTCTCTATTCTGCATCCCTGCATGTCATTGGCCCTTCACACTATCAGTATATTACATCTTCCAGACTCTGGCGCCATGGCTACTATTGGCTGTGGCAGCTGAGTGGATTAGGGCATGAGACTGCCTACTTCAAGATAGAACATGTTATCTGGGAAGAGGGTCATCCTCCTTTCCCTTCCATTTTTTCTATCTTCATGTCTAAACCTCTAATGTCTCCTTAGATCTGAAAGTACACTGTACTGGCCTTTATGATTTGAAGGAACAGTTTTGTTCATGTTTGTTCATTCCAGTTTATTTTTCATCTACCACACTTAAAAATATTTATTGATTTCAGGTTAGCATCACCCCTGGCACCTGTGGTACTTATGCACATCAGTAACCTGGGCATCTGTCACCCTTGTACATTTGGCTGCTCTTCCATCCCTACCCCCTCCAGTGACCTGAATGTCTCCTTCAATGTCCTAATTATGAAACAGTACTGCCCTCCAGGGTTCTTAAATCATTCTGTGTGGTGGCAGCTCCTTTGAGAGGACTCCTCTGTTTCAAATCCTTCTGATCAATTATCTGCAATAACAGTTACCGTAATAAATACCATGCTGCTGTCTGATAAATCTCATCCCATCCATGAGTATATTGCAGGCCATGACCTTCTCTTGGCTTGTATCTTCAGGACCTGCTAGGCGTGATTGGCCAGACAGTATTATTTGACTTATGTGTGCTGTTTCAAACAAGGCAAGTTTGGTCCTGAGAAGGGGAAATTTTACCCTGTTTCTCCCTATTTTCCCCTGAGCTCTTTTTCCTGTTCATGTTATCATAGTCTCATATTTACATGGTGTTTTAAGACCTAATAACTACTTTGCATGCATTATCTCCATTTTATAGATGAAAAAAATTCCAACAGGTTAAGTGACTTATATAGGGATGTAGAGTTAAGAAGAGTCTGAAGTAAAGTTTAAGCCCATATTCTGCTGACCAGAAATCCAGGTGGCCATTTTCTATTGACCATGCTTCTCTACCTTATAATATGAAAAATACATTGTTTGCTTTCATGGGTCTCTTCAGTTTTCTCTATTATCACAAATGGTTTGACTCTTTTATTTATATTGCCAGTTCACTTAGCAGCCACTTAGCAAATAGTCAACTCAATGGAAAATTGGACTCTTCTATAGACATAGTTTTAAGGCCTCTGTTGTCACTGAATTCCATCAGTGATTCTTGGAAGGATGACAATGCCCACCTGAGATGTTGGGTTGGGTCAATGTAGCATAGAAGAGAGAGAACAGTGCTTAGTCAGAAGAGTCCTAGGTTTGACTTCTGCCTTGGATGTGTACTAGCTATGTGATCATTGATTGTGATTCATCTTTCTGAACCCATTTTTTTTCTCAAATGAATTAATAGGTATCTGAAAACACTATATAAATGTCATCTATTTTTGTTTGTCTGTTTATTTTTACCATTCTACCAAAAGTTGTTAAGATTTTTATTGATTCCATTGCCAGGAAGATTAAATGCTTTGTAACATTTTTTGTTGTTGTTGTTGTTCAATTCTTTTTCAGTCATGTCCTACTCTAAGGAAGAAGAGAAGTAATGGTTAGGCAATTGGTGTTAAGTCCCTGGGGTCACACAGTTAGGAAGTGTCTGAGGCCAGATTTGAACTTAGCTCTTCCTGTCTCCAGGCCCAGTGTTCTATCTACAGTCTCCTGTGCTATCTAGATATCCTTTTACAACTTTGGTCAGAAAAAAAAAAAGCTACCTGATATATTGATGAAATGTCCAAATATGTACCTTCTAATTGTAAATAATATTGAATAGAAGCCCTTTTTAGAGCAGTGGCAGTGGTTGGGGATATATAAGACAGGTAATAGATTTTCCATTGTTTTGAGGAATATAGTTTAAGGATTGGTCCCAAATCATGGTAACAGACTTCTAGATATTGTTACCTAGCCTACTGATTATTTACTCTGCTTACTAAAATGAATCTATACCTCCCTCTGAGATCTGGATAAACACTAAATAATAAAATACTATGTGTTAGAGCAACAGGTAAATTTTACTTAATTTTTAAAAATACTTGATGATATGATAGTACATTAAACTTTTCAGAGCACTTGATTTCATTTACTTTTTAAAATCTTGTAAAATAAGTTGGAAAAGCATAATCACAAAAGGAAACTGAGTCACAAAGAGATTAAGTAACTTACTCTTATATTACATCTAGTAGAATGTAAGCTCCCTAATGGCAGGAACAATTTTGGTTTTGCCTTTGTATCCCTGGCACCTAACACTTGCCTCGTATGTAGTAGGTGCTTAATAAATATTTATTGAATTGAAGTTAGAGAACTTGAGGTTGAAAAGGACTTTGGTGGGCATCTTGTCCAATCTGTACATGAAAGGAGTTCCCATTACAAAATACCCATCAAGAAGTCATCATCTCTTCTGCTTGAAGACTTCCAAGAATAGAAAATGTGTCACTTCTCAAAAGCAACCCATCCCAATTTTGCACAACTCTAATTCTTAAAAAGTGTTTCTTGATATTAAATCTAAATTTGTCTCCCTTCAATTTCTACCCATTTTCTACTTTCTACTCTTTGGGAACAAATGAACCAAGTCTTATTCCTTTCCTACTTAACAGTTCTTCAAATATCTCAAGATAGCTCTTATGTCTCCCCTATATAGTAGGATTGAATTGAATTGAATTGAATAGTATTAAGTAGTAGTAGAGCTTGGATTGAAACTTGGGTTTTAGTACTGGATGCCTTCTGTTATACTATACTTTCAGTAGCTAGTTTCCAACTATCAAATTCTTGAATAGTATAGCTCATGCAGTCCACAGTTCATATTAGTCCTAGTGCCTAGGCAAGGCATTTTTGTCCTCTAGGGAACAAGGGGAGGAAACGAGCATTTTAAGTACCCACTATGCTAAGTGCTTTCCAAATAGTATCTTATTTGATCCTCATAATAACTCTGTGGCAGGTGCTATTATTATCTACATTGCACTGTTGAGGGAACTGAGGCACAGAAAACTTTTGATGGGCTAAGGTCACAAAATGAGTGCATATCTGAGGCTCGATTGGATCTAAATAGTCCTGACTTCATGTCTAACACTCTATCAATTGTACCACCTAGCAGCCTTCTCTATGCAAGTTTTGAAAACATGTGTTTCAGAGGCATCGAGGTGGCTCAGTGGGTACAGAGTCATGGCTAGAGACAAGAGGTTTGAATCTGGTTTCAGACACTTTCTAGCTGTGTGACCCTTGGTAAGTCATAGCCCCAATTATTTAGCCCTTACCACCATTCTGCCCTAGTATGGATACTTATTTTCAATTCTAAGACAGAAGGTCTGGTTTTAAAAAGAGAAAAAAATCATGTGCTTCTCCACCCCCACCACACATTGAACAATTTTATCCTTCTCTGTGTTATCGTTACTATCCAACAGATGCTTTGAGCCTTTTCTATAACACAAGCATCTCAACTTACCACAAAATAAATACTTATGTTTTAGGGAGGGTAGAATTCTGGGGCATTAAAATATGTGTCTGGAAAAAGGAACTTTAAAAAGTGTTCCTTCTTGCAGGTCCCCATATGTTGCCTCCTAGGCACCTACATTGTCTATCCCTAGTGCCATTTTTGGTCACCCCAGTGAATCACTGGTGCCCAAGCTTTATGATATCCAGCTGCAGAATTTATCAAGTGTTCACCATGTCTCTGAGGCCTCAATTATTGAGATCATTGTTCAGTTCCAGTCCACCATCTGTTGTCCCAGTCTTCCTAAGTGATTTTCTGGGCTGGGTTCCTTTGTCATGGGGAATGTGAAGGAGTTGTTAAAAAGCCCAGCACATTCTTTTGTGCATTGTAAAGCCATCGGGACTGGATTAGAGGAATATTCTTTAGCAACAATTGATTTGTTCAACTATCATTCAATTTCTAATACTCTGGTTTTAATGAAAATTGTTTGAGAGGTTGGTGGGAGTGTAGCTTGGGGCTCCTTTGAGCTCATCATCTAGTTTATAACAAGCTCTAAGCAGTTTTCAGTAAGAACATGCTAGGTAAACGCACCCCTTTTGTGACCTATAGAAACTAGAAATGTGACCCAGACTCTGGTCTCAGAAACCACTCATTCTTTTTCTGGAAATATCCACAGGTTGTGATACCACAAATTAATAAATAGGCTTGGATGAACCTGGCAACACTTAGAAAGTAGCTTAAACTATTGTTCCAGGGTCTGGGACTTGGCAAAAAAAACCTGCAGTGTATTTTGTGCCCAGCCCTTTCCCCTTGAATTTTTAGATTTCCCCCCCTCTTTGAATTTGGAAGGAAGTTTCAACCATATGTTTCTGATTCATTTAGAGTTAGCTCTAAAGTTAGTTCTAACTCATGAAACTGTTGTTCTGCAAGAGCTATTTGATGTCCTCGAAACATTTACTAATCCCTTTAAAAAGTTTTCCTTCTGCAGACCAGAGATTTTCATGAAACCAAGGAACTGTTTTAAGGTATATTGTTATACTGCATAGAACTTCAGAATGTTGCCATCAAGTGAAAATGTTGTTCCTTCTTGCCCATCACTCAGGTGCCTATCTTGGACTATGCATGGCTTCAAATGAAATGTGCAAGTTCCCATTTGAAGCTATAATAAAATAGATATAGAGCAATAGAGTGGAACATTTCCTTGCACCTAATGAGGAGAAAGCCAATGGGCAATCAAGTAATTGGTTTGAAAGGAAGGTATTTTGGGAGATGTGCTTTGAGAGCCCCTCGCAGAATGTTAAGAAAATTGGGACAAGACTTAACTGAATGTTGTATTCCAGAAAAACTCAGTTTAGAATGGAATTCTGTGCTAAATAGCCTTCTCAAGTTTTTTAGAGAACTCCTTAAAGTATCTTTCATTTTGACCCCTCTACGTTGGTCCACAATCATTCATTCTAAGGTAGTGTTTACATGATACTTAGACAATAAAGAATCTAGGTTACCCCCAGCTCTAGGTTCATGATTCTATAATTCCCTAAGGCTCTGTTTGGTGCTCCTGGGAGATTCCCTGGTATAAAAGCCTTGCTGCATTTCATTAAAAAATTTCAAAGCTGGAAAGAGCATCAGCTTACTAGTCTCTCCTGTTTTCTTCCTATGAGAAATGTTCTTGTTGTTCAGTTATTCTACTTTGTTCTCCCAGACGTTTCTCTTCCATATTCTCTTATTTCCTCCTTTTCTCTATTCCCTACTCCCAAGCAATCACCTCCCAGATGGCTCTCTGTTGGTTAGCTGGCAAATGGGTCATCCAGGCCTTGTGCTTTTGATTTGTGTAGCTGAATGCTTGGCAATGTTGGCTTGACTCTAGAGCCACAAAGTGCCAATCATTTTACCTTAGGAAGTCCAGTGGGAACTCTTTAAGGAAAAAACTCAGAAGTAATGTTCCTTTTGTTCATCTAATTATAACACCTTTTCTACTCCTAAATTCCTCCTTTTTTTATTTGGATTTAATTTTTTGGACTGACTTTCTTTTTTTTTTATTTTTTAAACCCTTACTTTCCATCTTGGAGTCAATACTGTGTATTGGCTCCAAGGCAGAAGAGTGGTAAGGGCTAGGCAATGGGGGTCAAGTGACTTGCCCAGGGTCACACAGCTGGGAAGTATCTGAGGCCAGATTAGAACCTAGACCTGACTCTCAATCCACTGAGCCACCCAGCTGCCCCCTTGAGTTGACTTTCAATGAACTGCCTCCAGCCAGATTTTTGTCAACTTCTTTTTCTACTTTATAATAGCAGGAGATGCTGCCACATGGGTTTCTGAAAATCATTCAACTATAAATCTGTCTCTTGGCCAGTTGGCTGGGTTGTTTTTACAATACCCTTCTCTGCCCCATGTCCCTAGTTTGCCAAAATTCCCCTGTAGTCTTGACACCATTTAAGACATGCAGAGCAATACATACTAGCTTTCTTGTCCAGAGATTTGAGTTCTTCTTGATCTGACTTACCTTCTTAAACACTTAAGAACATGGAAAAGCAGGTTAGGCCTTATATACTACCACTTCTTATTCCATCTATCCAATAATCAATAAAGATTAAGTCTTGTGGTGAGATGATAAGTTCATTGTAATACTAGTGTTGAGATCTTTCCCGATCTGGAAGAAGGCTGTAAATATCATCTATTCCAGAACTCTCACTTTAAGATCCTGAGATGCAATGTGACCCTCCCAATACCATCCTGGCTACTGAGCAGTGGAGATGAGGTTAAAAATTTAGTGACTTAATTCCCAATTCAGTGCACGCTCTAATGTGCCCATTGATCTTAAGGCAATTTGATTTGAGCTATGGTCAGTAGGAGAACCCTCTTCATTGGAAAAAAAAAATTCACACGGCTCAGAGTCAGAAAACCCGAGTTCAAGGCACTGCTTTGACACTTATAAACCTTACTTACCTAAAGTCACATACAGTAGTTCATTTTACACAAACCTAACACACAAATTCAAGTATATACAATTTTGCAAAAGAGAGAATAAAGGCAGAAAAATATGTAAAATAAAAATATTTTAATTACATGCTAAGTCCACATCCGATTCCTGAACTGTGAAGTCTTGCAACAGTTCACACAATTGTGCTCATTCTCACTCTGTGAAATGTGTGTCATCATCTTGTTTTTCACCAAACATTAGCTCCCCACTGTGTCTTTGTCCTGAGTTCTCTCTTGTGTTCCCATCAGAGATATGATTCTCTTTGTTTCATCAATGTTACTAGTTATTTATAGTGAGATGAGTCCAAGAAAAGTCATGAAGTGCCTAAGCATGTTCATATAAGAAATACTTATTGAATAATGGGATTCACAATTATGCATAATTTTCAATTTACATGAAGGGTTTGTCATGTATTGGTTCATCAAACAAGGACCAAAAATTTCCACTGTATACTTTCTGAGTGTCAGTTTTGTCATCTGTATCAGTGGTGTCAAACTCAAATAGAAATAGATCCCTACAGGCTGCATTTTGATTTAGAAAACCACAAATTAGATGGGAAGTCCTAGGTTCAAATCTGGCCTCAGACACTTCCCAGCTGTGTGGCCCTGGGCAAGTCACTTGACCCCCATTGCCTAGCCCTTACCACTCTTCTGCCTTGGAGCCAATACACAGTATTGACTCCAAGATGGAAGGTTAGGGTTTTATTAAACACACACACACACACACACACACACACACACACACAAATTAACATTATATATGTTGTATTTTAATCTATTTTGCTAAACATTTCTCAATTACATTTTAATTTTGGTTACACACACTGCCACAAACTTGATACCATTACTCTATAACATGAGGATGATAATACCTACCTACCTTAAAGTGTCATGGTAATTTCATAGGTTGGCTTCAGAATGATGGATATTTTTGTGGCTATAATAACACAGACCATTTACCAAAGTGAATAGAGACTTTGATCTATGCTAAAGGAGACACTAGCATAATTATGTATCCTTGAATTTGAAGTGATATAATGCTTATTTTCACACTAAAGAATAATGTTCTTTGGGAGTTCATTCTCTATTACTAAAGTTACCCATATTCAATGAAGTTTTTGAAATATTTTCTGGAATTCTGTTTTGGAGTGTTTCTAGATTCTTTGGAGGAGTAGGGCAAGGAAAAGAAGAAAAGAGAACTTTTATCCCCATAGGAGGTCTGGGAGATTCAGTGATCTGTATCTTCTTAACCTTTTACTTCTAGCTTAAAGTAATATGTTTTTTTTGTATCGATGTTGGAGTAGAGAGGGGAAGAAGAAAAGAAGGGTGAAGAGTAAAGGAAATAGATACAGATATGGAGGCAAAAGTTAGAAGGAGAAGAAAGAGAAGAAAAGAAGAGGTATGGAGAAAGGGAGCAAGAAAGAAAGAAAAGGACTAAAAAGAAGACAAAATCAAAGTAAAAGAGGAAGAGAAAGGAAAATGGAAAGACAGATGAAGTGAAGCATAGACAAAGCAAAGAGAAATGGAATATGATGACATCACTGGAGTTTTGACAGATACTTAAATCCTTTAAACTAGGATTTTATTGTGTAAACTCTTTTATCTTCTGGATTCCCCTCAGTGCTCTGAATGGGAGGGCAGTCTTGCCCAAGTGATAGTGAGCAAATATGGTAAAAATGGCACAGAGCCCACCTTGGTGAGGTGGAGTTCTACAAAACTATATTCCATGACTTCACATTCAACCTTGAGCCAATGGGACAATTCCATTTACAAGCAATCCTCTGTCTCCCCCTACATCCCCCACCCCCATCTTCCACTCAGATAACACATTCTTGCATGGTTCCCAGGACCAGAATTGTCAGTTCCTTTCAAAGAAATTCTTGGGAAGAGGTGAAGCCTGGTTGCAGCAATTAAAATTGCCAGGTGAGAACCACTCTGATGGTTTTCCTAGACCAATATTTTCATCAGTTATGAATGAGCATAGTGCCACAGAGTTTTCTAAATGAAGGAATTCAGATGAGCACCATGTGTAAATCCTTCCAAAGTGGCATGTTGTAGTCAGGCGGCTTAGATCTGAAAAAGGAAATGATAATGTTTTGGAAAATGATGACATTCTGTAAATAAAATCAGGCAGCATAAGTACTTGGCAAAACTATTGCTCAAGTCGACATGCTCCAATTTATTGCTACATGAATCAGGAATTAATTCTCCTTCCATCATTCCTCTATTTTGAAGTGTGACATTGTTAGCAATGTCTGAAACCTCAACTGGTACCGAGCCTCTTAATGCAATAAGCCAGAATGAATATAAACATTTGGGAGGGGAAGTAAATTAGATTTCTCACAATTTTCTGGGGAATTGAGTTTGCAGTGACTAGAATATATGAAATTGCCAAAGGGAGAAAGAGAGAGAAAAAAAGAAGTTGAATAATTCTGGCATCGATGGGGGCATTTATGGTCCCTGGATGATAACAAAGTCCAAAAACTCAGTGGATGTGTTGGCAAGGAAAGATGGTTGTGTAAACTGTTTGTCTTCAGATGTTTGATGTCCTACTTGTCTCAAAGGAAAGACATGTGATATGATTAGAGTCCTGGAATCCCTACAAATTTATTTCACTCCCTTCTCCAATCCTTCTACAACACTATGTTTACTTCTTCCCTTTCTTCTCTTCCTCCCTACTCCATGCAATAAACATCATCCAATTTAGTATCGATGGAAGAGGAAAACATCAAGTATCATAGCACATATATATTGACCATAACCATACCTATAAGAGCAATCCATATTTATTGAGTCCAGAGGGCAGCTAAGTGGCTCGGTGGATTGAAAGCCAGGCCTACAGACAGGAAGTCCTAGGTTCAAATCTAGTCTTAGATACTTCCCAGCTCTATAACCCTGGGCAAGTCACTTAACTCCTATTGCCTAGCCCTTACCATTCTTCTGCCTCAGGGACCAATACAATATTGATTTTGAGAGAAAAGATAAGGATTAAAAAAAAATAATATATATTTAGTAAGCCCCTACTATGTATAAAATATAATGCTACATTCTCCATGGAATAAAAAAAAATAAGATATAGTCCCTATCCCCAAGGAAAATATAATTGAAGATAGTCATAACTAGGGTGAGACAACTGGGGCTTTGCCCAAGAGAACTGAAATTTAGAGTGTTCTGATCACACTTATGATATCTCTGCAAAAAGGAAAAAACAACTGAGCTTAGCATTTAGTTATCAAGAATAATTGAAACCAGAAGCTACCAGCTTATTTAATTCATCCCCAGTGGTAGTCTAATTCTCCCCTGCTCTTTGTCCTCAGTGGCCTCCCTAGAATCAACTTCTTTAGTGCCCTAGGTTCTCCATGGGCCAGTTCTCTCCCCCTAGCAGCCAGCGCCCCTTTGTCTTTTCTCCCCAACAGGATGGTGATCAGGTTTCTCTCACCCTATGGGAACTTGTATCTTGGATCTCTTATCCCTCTCCCATCTAAATCTGTTTTAAACAATTGATTTGAAGGCATCTTCTTTTCTATTTGTACTGAAAACCAAAATTATTAGTTATGGAGCTACTGATTGAGGAGACAAGACATATACCAAAAAAAAAAGTAACTTAGGAATACAAAGCTGTCAACCGCATGTTTAGTTTATGTTATAGACAATCAAGCAATCAATAAACAATAGCCAGCATTTATGGAGTGCTTTAAGATTTGGACAGTGCCTTCCAGATATGATCTTATGTGATTTTCACAACTACTCTGTGATCAATCAACAAGCATTCTTTATTAGTGATAAAAAAACAAAAGCAAAAGTAAAATAGCCCTTGTCCTCAAGAAGCTTTCATTCTAATGGAGTAGATAACATGCACAATGTAAGTATATAAAGAATACATACCCAATATACAAGGTAGTTTGGGGAAGGAATATGTGATCAGCTGAAGGAGGGAGAGAGGAGACCAGAAATGACCTCATTAAAAAGATGGCATTTAGTCAAGCCTCAAAGAGAGAATGTTTGCTCCAGAAGTTTTCTTTTTTCTGATTTGTTCTTCCTTTATTTTGCATCTCAGAAATGAGCTAATTACATTAATATCTTATGTGGGAAGTTTTCCCAGGCAGTTCTTGGAATATTACTATTCACTCATGAGATTGTACGACAGTAGGTCAATGGTCAGAATTCTCAGCCTATGTAGTTCTCTCATGGAATTCCGTAATTTCTCCTCCATCAAAGAGAGGTTGCGAACATCTCACTTAGCAGAATCACAGCAAAGGGACAGCCCTGATTTGTATCACTAGCTATATATGAGTTAATGAATATAACCCAGGACCAGCAATAATAATTATAATTCATATCATATTTTAACATTTACCAAGATATTTTTAATGCCCATTGTTGCCCCCAGTTCCATCTCTAAAGATGAGGAAACAAAGATTCAGATAAGTTAGATGACTTATAGGTGGTCTCAGACCTTGTCTCTAAGAGACAGACTTTGGCTTCAGATCTCTTGACTCCAAATTTCCCATCCTTTCCACTATAAAACCCTGCCTCATAATTACAACTGAACAGGACCACTTTCCCTTTACCCTATCCTCTACCCCTCCGTGGGAAGAAATGCCCTCAAAATCTGTATTCCCTTCCAAAGTCTCACTCCCTCCTCACTTCATGAAATAAATAGTTAGTATTTCAAGGAAAATAAAAACTTCCTTGTGATATGTATTGTCAGATCTGGAGATTGTGAGCAGCTGTTTGGGGGAGGCAAGGGGAATTGGGGTGAAATTATTTCAGGAGTTTCCAGTCTTCTAAAAGAAATTATACTTTAAAGGAAAATAATGGCATAATCTGAACCATATTGGAATCAGCACATCTGAACATATGGAGAAAAAAAATGACCACGGCTGTCTACACATGGAGGCCACTCATCCAAACTGGGGCAAAAGTCTCTTTTCACTTGGGTGAGCTGCTTCTGTCTACACAGGTGCCAAAGAGCATGGAATGAAGCATTGTCCAAAAAATTCCTGTCAGCACCGTTCTCACCGTTCTCAATGCAGTAAACTTTCTGATGTGTGCTTTTCAGAAAGAAGGGAAGGGAAAAACAAGCTGAACGAGAACTTTGTGGCCATCTTCATAAAACAGAGTTGTAAAATTCAGCTTGAATCCCTGAGTGAAAAAAGAGTGAGCACTGATTCCTTTTGACCAAGAACAAAGAGGGCATTTAAGAAATGGTAGCATGGTAGACCCAAAAGAATTGCCATGGAACCAATACATTTTTTATACATTTTAAATATTTATATGGTCAGGTAGTAAAGTATCTGATGCTAGATTTGAATTTAGGTCTTCCTGACTGGAGGTCCAATGGTCTATCCACTATATCAGACCTGTCCAAGTGATAAATTTGGGGAACAATTTTGGCAAGCTGCACCTCACTAAGAGGGGGCAACCAGGATGGTGAAAAATTGTCAGTTGCTGCCATTTAAATTTTTTAAAGAAATTTGGGATATTTATCCTAGAAGAGAAAAATTAGGAGGTAAGGAAGGACATGATAACTATGTAAGTGTAGTATTCTTGCTCAGCTAGTAGGATTCTTTTAATGGACTGCTGAGCCAGAATTCCACAGATATAATAAAGTGGCCACCTCTGTCCTTAAAAACTTTTTTTTTCTGACAGTCAAGACATATTTACTTTCTGAGCCCTGGAGGGTCAGTGGAGGAAATGCCTCTTCTTCTATCAGCCCATAGTCTGTGATCTCATGAATTCCCAGGTAAGCCAGTATATGGCATTAAGCAGCCTTATGTTTGGGTCTTTCCTTTCCTTCTTTCCTAGGACAAATACTAGAGTGCTGGTCTTTGCTACAAGACCTTGGATCAACCATTTAACCTCCCTCTGCCTCAGTTTCCTCATATGTAAAATGGGGATAATAATAATACCTACCTCAGAGAGCACTTTGGGGAATCAAATGAGATGACATGTGACAGACATACTTTGTAAACACTAGAGCACTATATAAATACTAATAATTATTTCCCCATTTGAGTCTCAGGGGATTGTGGCTGAAAAAGTAGCTGAAAGAAAGAGGAAGAGAGAGAAAGGGAGAGAGAGAAGTGGGGAAACAGGGAGGCAGAGAGGGTCAGTGAGAAAGACAGAGATTATCAAAAGAAAGAGTCCACCTTAGACACTTTCTAGCTGTGTGACCCTGGAAAAGTCATTTAACCCAAATTGTTTAGCCCTAACCACTCTTATGCCTTGTAATCCATACTTAGAATTGATTCTAAGACAGAAGGTAAGAGTTAAAAAAAAAGTTCATATGGAATTTTAATTGGAGATAAAACGTAAAATAGCTAATGAGGAAAGAATAGAAAGGAGAATTAAAAGCTCAGTACAGAAAAAATTTAGCTTTAATTAAAAATTAAATTCCCTAAAACTTAGACCCAAGAGGAAAAAGCAACTCTATGATATAACAAAAAAAAAATACTGAACTAAAACAAAATATGGGGGGGGGGAGAAAGTAGAAGGTATATGCTATTAGAAACAATTGACCTGAAAAAGCCAAGGAGAAGTAATTTTAGAATCATTGGATTACCTGAAAATCAAGGCTAAAATAATAGCCTGCATGCCTTAGTCTAAGAAATCATAAGCAAAAACTGACCAGATAAATTAGAATTTTAAATCAAAGTTAAAATAGAAGGAATCCACAGGTTAATACCCACAAGAAACTCCAAACTGAAAACTCCTAGGAACATCCTAGTCAAATACAGTTTTCAGGTCTAAGGAAAATAAATCCAAGAAGCCTAAAAGAAATAGTTTAAGTATCAAGGAACCAGTCATGATCACAAAAGACTTGGCAGAAACCAAAAATAAAAAAAAAGGAAAGTCCAGAATAAAATATTCCAAGTAGAAAATAAAGGCAAAGAAACAAACAAAAATACTCTATCTGGCAAAACTAAGAATAATACTATTGATTTTAAAAAATTGATTTTTAATGAAAAAATAGGACTTCTAAACCTCCCTAAATAAAAGAACAGAAATAAGCAGAAATGCAAATGTAAGAGAAATATAAAAAGATATATATATATATACACATATATATATATAATCAACTGGAAGGAATAATATGTTGCTAAATTATTTTTGGTCTAATAGAGGAAGAAAAAAATTATTTTCTCAGAACCTTGCTATATTCAAGGATCAGAAAGAAAGTTAAATAAAAGAGGCAGAAGGGCTTTAGGTTGTTGGTGCTGTTCAATTTTAATGGTCTTAGGAGGAGAAAGAAATGAAAAGGGTAAGAGAATATCCTAGAGAGGCAATAGGATACATGAGATAAAGGCTATACAAACATGGAGAAAGGGGGTAGGTGGGAAGAAAAAGAATCCTAGGAATATCATTTTTATCTGAACTAGACAAAGGAAAGTGGAACAAACTCAGACATATATCTATAGCCACACTTATGAAGACTGTGATGAAGAAATCTGTTCATATTTTAAGTTCTGAAAAAAATAAAGCAAATGAAATGTCCCAATAAGACTTGCATATAAACTTCTCAATTTATAGTAGTCAATCTATGATTCTTTCTTGCTTAGCATACTGGCCTCTGTACAAGAACAAAATCACCAGCTCCATAATTGATTTACTTGTGTTCTCTGGGTACCTATTACTAGTTCCTTGTCCCTGACTTTGCTAGGGAAGACCCCTTATACTAGAGACAAAAAGAGAATGGTTCCTTAGAAATATGAATTCAGTGTAGAACTGGAGCACTGGGAAGCCTGCTTCTTCTACTGATGGGTCAAGCAACCTAAGAGTAATAAACCCAGGGCAAGCTGCAAAGACAGGTAATGGATGGGACTTTCCAAAGGTCACCAGCCCCTGTGGCCTCAGACTAGCAGTGTCTGGATAGTCTCTGGGATGGACAAGTATTCAAAGAGTTGTCATGTGGAAGAGAAATTAGGTGGATTCTCTTTGTCCCCAGAGGGCAGAATGAGGAGCAAGGTGTAGAAGTTAGAGGCAGATTTCAGTTCAACATAAGGGAAAACTTCCTAATAATTAGAACCACCTAAAAATAGACTGAAACAGCTAAGTGGTACAGTGGATAGAGCACTGAATCTGAAGTCAGGAAGAATTCAAATCTAGCCTCAGACACATACTAGCTCTGTGACCCTCAGCAAATCAGCCTGATGTGGCCTCAGTTTCTTCATCTGTCAAATGTACTGAAAAAGAAAATGACAAACCATTCCAGTATCTTTGCCAAGAAAATCCCAAATGAGGTCATGAAGATTTTGACATTCCTGAAAATAATTTAATATCCACAACAAAATTGGAATAAGGTGTCTTGGCAAATAATTGATTCCTCTTTATTGGCAGTCTTTAAACAAAGGTTGGATGACCATTTGACAGGTGTGCTATGGAAGGCATTCTTTTTTTTTCAGGTTTTGATTGAATTTGATGGCTTCTTTCCTGCTCTGAAATTAGGTTATTTTGTGATTCTGAGAGTTTGAGAGCCTAAAATTCTCAGTGGGAAAATCCTAAGAGTCACAGAGTTATCAAGGCATCATACTGCAGTGTTCTGCACAAATATTCCCAGATACAACTCCCACCTGGAGAGTTTAACTGCTATTCCCAGGCTGAGCCCTTTCCCACAAATTACCTTTTGCAGAAATGTGGGTCTTATCAAGGTGTTCCACAAACAAATGAATTATCTCAAAGGAACTGAAATGACCACTGCAGACAAGGTTTTTCCCACAGGCTGAAACATGAATTTCATTTACCTGAGCATATAAGCATATCCTTTATAAGAAAGGCTTGTTGACTCCTAAGGCTGGAAGAGATAACAAAAGTTCATTTGGTCTGGTTCCTTACCTACACTGCCCTGGAAAGATGAAAATGCCTCATTTTTAAGGCAGAGGAGACAGGGGGGAAAAAATAAAATAAGTAAAAACGGGATTAGAGGAAAAGCACTAGATTTGGAATATAAAACTAGGTTCAAACCCATTCTTTTTTTTAATTAGTATAAATATATTTTATTTTACCAATTATATGTAATAACACATTTCCACATAAGTTTTCTGAAATTATATGATCCAAATTGTCTCTCTCCCCACCTCCTGGAGCTGGCAAGCAATGGATCTAGGTTAACATGTTCTATCATGTAAAGCATATTTCCATATAGATCATTTTTGTAAGAGAATAATCATATAAAACCAAAACTCCAAAACCAAAACCCAAATAAACTAAAGTGAAAAATGGTATGCTTTCATCTGCACTCCAACTTCAACAGTTATTTCTCTGGAGGTGGATAGCTTTCTTTGTAAGTCCCTGGGGATTGTGCTAGATTATTGTATTGTCAAAAGTCGCTAAGTCTACCAAAGTTGATCTCCACTATTCAATGTTTTCCTGGTTCTGCTTATTTTACTCTATGTCAGTTCATGAAGGTCTTTTCAGTTCTTATAGAAATTAAGCAGTTCATGATTCCTTATAACACCTTAGTATTCCATCACCAACATATACCAAAATTTGTACAATCATTCCCAATTGATGGACAGCCCTTCAATTTCCAATTACTTGTCACCACACAAAGAGTAGCTATAATATTTTTGTATAAGTAGGTCCTTTCCTTTTTTTTATCTCTTTAGGATACAGATCTAGTAGTGATATTACTGGATAAAGGGTATACATTGGGTTCAAACCCATTCTTTCTCTTAATATCTATTTGGACTTGGGTAGCTCATAGAGCATAAACAATAGCAGTGGATGGGCCTCTCACTTGAATGGAAGCAAAAGAGCAGGGCTTCCATCAATCAATACTTACAAGTTAGTGTTCTAATGCTAGTGTCTGTCAAGGATTTGGTTTAGACCCCTTTTTGTTTCAGGAAGTCACACAACCAAATTGCCCGAGTCTGCTATAAATTTGTTATCTGTGTTCAACCAGACCTTCACTACTACATGGAACTCCTTTAATTCTCTTCTTAATGATATTCTATCACACCCAATACTGAATATTGCATACTTTTTCTTCCTTCTTCAAGTCTCCTGAACACACTCCCACTCCTTCTCTTTAAGAATTAGGCTGCAAAAAAGTTTAAGAGATATTGAAAAAAAATTTTTTTAACTGTCAAGTCTTATTAAAAAAAAAGAAAGAAAATCAAGGATAGAGACCTCAGTAGAAATGTATACAGTGGGGAAGAAGCTAACAAGTAGACAAGGAGAAATTGAAAATGAGGGTTATAGTAAACTGAATTAAAAAAAATTCTCGGAGGAGATCAGAAGGGAAGAGATCAAGAGATGAAGATAAAGGTTCAACTTTGGCAAGACAGGCTACCTCTTCCCCCGAGACTCAATGAGATAATATGGAATATAAAGTATAAGGGGGAAAGGGGTTAATTGGGATGGATTGAATTATTTAAGAGTATGGTCACCAGGAATTTAATTTCTTCCAAAGAGATTTAAAATTTATTTACAAAATTTAGAAAAAGTGAAATAAGAAAATCAGAGAGAGGATAAGGTAAGTCTATCCTGAGGTTAGTTTTTTTTTTTTTTCAGAAAATCCAGCAGTTAAGAGTCAGCTTTCACTCACCACATGTCAGTTCAAAGGAAGAGATTTTAGAATAGCCTCACTAGAAACAGAGTCTCAGGTTCAGTCAGCACATTCTTCACCAGCCTCTATTTCAAAGAATGAAGAACTGCCAGTAGAACTGCACTCAAGAAGTTGTCACTCCCTTTTAAAGACACTTTCTCTTGTGTCACTTCCTGTACCTTCCCTACTTCTACCAATCACAGTTGAAGTCCTGCTTTAGGACTGCCCAGGAGGCAGTGAGTCAATTCTGATTCATCACCTACTATCACACACATGGGTCACAGACCTCCCACTTAATGATTAAGTGGGATGTTTACACTTTTGGTGATTAGATCTAAAAATAGGCAGATCTCCATACTCAACTTTTAAGTAGAGTGTTTACACTTTTGGTGATTAAAATCTAAAAATAGGCAGGGGTTACAATTTTAATCTTCACAATCATGGGAGAATTAATTTTAATCTTCACAAAAGTCAGGAATCAGTCATCAAGCAATTAGTAAGTACTTAATAGGTACCAGGCACTGTGCTAAGTTCTGGGCATAAAAAGATATGCAAAAGTGCAGCAACTACACTCAAGAAGCCAACATTCTAATGAGAAAGACAACACACAAACAACTGTATATGTACAATACATATACAGTGTCAATGCAAAGCAAAGGTTCTTTAAGATGTGGAATTGAAAAGAGACAGCTCATAAAAGATGACCTCCATTTTATCAGAAATGTCCTCTGCTAAAGGATAGGGCAGAGGAGGAACTACATCTGTTGCTTCTACTTCCTACCATTGACTTCTTTCTTAACTCATTGCAAACTGGCATGTGACTGAAACTGCTCTCTCCAAAGTTGCCAATGATTTTTTAGTTAGCAACTGCTAGATCCAATGGCCTTCTTTTAGTCTTCATTCTTTCATAATCCCTTACCATAATTTTTTTCACTTTTTTTTCAATTACAGTTAGAAGCAACTTTTGATAATTGTTTTCTAATATTTTATAATTTAGATTCTCCTCTTTGCTGATATAAATTATACCAGTGTTTTCATTTAATACACATTCCCTTATTGCCCATGCCATGACAGAATATACATATTACACATACAATAAAAAAACTCATGAAGGAAATAGAATGGAAGAAGATATACTTTGATTTTTAATCAGATTCTAACAGCTCCTTCTTTGTTTCTGTAGTGCATTTTTCATCATGAATCCCTTGTGGATATTTTAGAAACTTGCTTTGCTGATAATGGTTTAGTCCTTCACAAATGATCATTGTACAGTATTTTTATTGTAGACAGTATTTGCCTGGTCTTGCTCACTTCACTTTGCATCAGTTTATATGTCTTTCCAGGTTTTTCTGGATTCAACCTATTTTTGTAACTTTAACCACAAATTATAACTTGTTCAGTTGTTCCCCAACTGATGAATACTCCTTGGCTTTCCAATTCTTTGCCACTACAAAAGAGCTGCTAAAAATATTTTGGTACAGGTAGGTGCTTTCCCCTTATCTCTGACCTCTTTGGGATACAGACCCAGTAGTGGTATTACTGGATTAAAGGGTATGCATGGTTTTATGGCCCTTTGGCCATTCCTGACATTCATGACACCACCTTTTTGGTCTTTGTAACTTTACTCTTTCCTGGCTCTCTGATTATCTATTGGATTTCTCCTTCTTAGTCTCCTTTGCTGAATCATTTATCTCTCACCCTCTAATTATGAGTTATGAGTGTTCCCTATTGCTTGGTCATAGATATACTTCTCTTCCCTTTCTCCATGTTATCTCTTGGTGATCTCACTTAACATGGTTTAAGTTCTCATCTCTACTAAGATGATTCTCAAATATATATCATGTAATTCATTTCTCTCCTGAGCTCCAGTCTCATACACCAAATGTGTTCCCCAATGATGTTCAATGAGCATTTCAAATATAACTTGAACAAAAGGGATCTTATTTTCTTTTCCTCTATTCCTTCCCCAAACTTTCATGGTTTGGCTGAGTGAATGACAGTCCTTCCGGGCACCCAGGTTCATAGCAAGTTGTTTTTAACTTATCTCTCTCTCTTACTAATAATATTTAATGTTGCCAAGTTTTATCCATAGTACTTCAGCATTTTTCCTACTTGTCCCCTACATTCACATTGCTACCACCCTAGTTTAAGTACCTATCACTTATTTAATATATTATTGCAATAATTTCTTAATTGTACTTTCCCCTCTATAATCCATCTTCCTCACAGCTGTACAAATAATTTTCTTAATGCACTTACCTACTCAAAATCTCATGTGGTTCCCTATTGCTTTTGAGATAAAATACAAACTGTTCAGTCTGGTTAGCAAAGCCCTGCATAATCTGGGTTCAAATTGGGTTTTTCCACATTTTTTCCTATTGCTTCTTTTCATAGACTCTGTTCAATCAAGGTAGCATCCTAGCATGGCATCAGATTGGACATTTCATCACCATCTCTCTATATAATGATCCACTCTCAAACTCACCCCTCTTTTTATCTTTACTGTTGCTATCTATTATTCCAGTCAATTAGGTTCACAGTCTGAGTCAAACTCACCTCTTTACTCTTCTTCATCTCACATATCTAATCATTTGCTAAATCTTGACATTTCTACCTTTACAATATCTCTTACACATGTCTCTAAACAGAGCTGCCAAAATGATTTTCCCATAGCACAGGTCTGACCATTGTAGGTCACTCTCCCTCTTTTCAAACAGAAATTTCCACAGTAAGTTGAAGACCAAATAGAAGCTCCTTTCTTTAGATTGTAAAGCCCTTCATAATCTTGCTCCAATCTTCCTTTCCAAACCTACCATACATTACACTTTCACACACACTATGGTCCAGCCATATTGTCCTACTTGTCATTTTTTACAAATGATATTCCATGTTCTGGTTCCATAATTTAATTCAGAGTAATCACCGTGCCTGGAATGTCCTCCATCCTAACCTTTATCCCTGAGAATCCTTTCTTTTCTTCAAAGCTTGGCTCAAGCACAGCCTCTTACATGAAACCTTTGCTGAATCCCCTCCATCTATTAATGCTACCAAATTACCTAGTATTTATTAATTTACTTTTATAAATACTATCAGTCTATTTAATGCGTGTCTCTCCTGTTATGTTGTAATTTTCCTGAGGACAGGCATTCTCATTTGTATCTTTTTATTCTCAGTCCCTAACATAATACTTGACAAATAGTAGACACATAATAAGTGCTTATAGGTTGTTTGGTTACTATTTGCCAAACATTTGTGTTAGTTTCTGGAGATAAATACCATAAGAAGAAAAAACTTTGCCCTCAGGGAGTTTGCATTGAGGGGAAATGAAATATGCACAGATGATTATATGTTGTCTCTTTCCTTTCTTTTCCTTTTTCTTTCCTTTCCTCTCCTCTCCTCCCTTCTCCTTCTCCTTCTCCTTCTTCTTCCTCTCCTCTTCCTCCTCATTTCAGTGACATAAGGAATTCCCTCTACCATACCTATCTGTGCATTAGAGACTTACAGTTGTCTGGGACACTGAAAGGTAAAATAATTAGACCAGAATCACAGTGTATATCAAAGAGAAGATTTGATCTTAAAGAACTAAATTTTTAAGTATATTATTTATTTTGTTGTATAATATATTTTTAAGATACCTGCACATATATCTATATATAATATTTACTTGGCACTGTAAGGTTTGTAAAGAACTTTTAAATTATTATTTCATTTTATCCTCACAACTCTGTGTAATAGGTGCTATTCCTGCTCTCTCACTTTACAAAGTGGGAAACTGGGATTAAGTGGATCGTACATATAGTAAATATCTGAGCCTGGATGTGAACTCACATCTTCATGACTGCAGGCCCAGTACTCAGCCCACTGTGCCATGTCCTTACCTTCTTCATTCTTCTAGGAATCTGACTGATTTCCAAAACAGTGAACCTTCTTAAATGGAAGTGGGACCAAAGCTGATTCCAGTTACTCATTTTCATTCATTCTGAGAATCGTCAGTCTTTCATTCATACTAATTTCATTCATTCATTCATTTTACAGAATTAGGTCTATCACACACACACACACACACACACTAAAACGCATTAAACTGCTATCTGAAAAGAAAATTGGGAGTCTTTCTCTCCTTTGTCTTATTGTAAATTTCATAATCGACATCAATAAGCACAAACTTTAATGTACAAAGCACAAGACAGAAAGAGAAACTATGAACTTTTGCATTTTATTTCTTCTGCATGTTTTATTGATGTTTTTTTTTTCAGTTTTCTCTAACCACTGACCCTTCTTCATGGGAAAATTACCTTCATTGAAAAATGCTTGAGGGCATGTGCTATCATGTACTTCTGGATGCTGAATGCAGTAATAGGGCCTGGAATAACATGGGCCAGCAGCTGGGATTTGGGGAAGGTTCTCCCCTCTTCAGATTTGCACCACACACTAACTTTTCTACAGGTGCACTATCAACTATAGGAGTTAATTAACACATTTTGTAAAGTCTGTAGGTTTTCACTTTCAGCTTTTGTAAAAAATGTATATTGTGTTTAGGGTCAGTCTTCTCAAAGCACATAGGGCAAATTCCTGTGGAGCCAAGTGCTGGGGTTCTAGCCACTAGTGTGCTTTTACTCTCTCTGGGGTTCTTAACCTTTTTTTCCATCATGGTTCTCTTTGGAAGTCTCATGAAGCCTATGAACCCCTTCTCAGAATAATGTTTTTAAATAAATACATAGGATGACAAAGAAAACAATTTGAGAGAGAGAGAGAGAGAACTATCTATCCATCATCTATTTGAATTAAGCAAAAACAAGATCTGGGGTCACAGGTTCAAATTTCCAGCTCCAACAGGAAAAAAAAAAGGGTCTGAATTCCAATTACCTCATGGGTTTATTGCCACCTCGACTGGTCCCAAAACATTTGTGTTGTTCATCATCCATTCTGCTTCTTCCAAAGAAATTTCAACTAAATGAAAAACCCAGTGAGCCAACTCCTGGTCTGACAACATTGTGGCTCTCCCTATAAGATGCCAAAACATCCAAGTGTTTCTGAAGCAAGAGTTATTTGGTGTGGGGTAGATAAAAACGTCTGAGTAACTAGATTTTTCCCATTTCAGTTGGATGTTTGCCATCCTGGAGACACAACCCTAGTGTGTGATTTGAGCCTCAAGATGAGGGAAGATAATCTTGAGTGAGAAATAATAGTCTCCAGTCAAGGTAAAAATATGCCTCTCCAAGTGAGGTAAAAGCATGCCTCTCTTTTCATTTCCTCATACAACCCCCTTGGTGTATTTCAAATGACATCTCCTGGGGAGGAAGTTAAGTGTTAAGAGATTTGAGAATCCAGAAGTTTTCCTTTGAAACTTTGTGGTTATGTGACTTTATTAAACTCCATGGTAGACCTTCACAGGGGTAACTGTCCCAATAATGTTCAGAGGACTTAACATCAAGGGTGGAAATTTGATATGTACACATGGAACCCATGGAATTATGGGTGCTGGGATGCTCCCTGTCCTCCAAAGCTAATGGCCATGACTTTGAAATGCACTTTTATTTTGGTTGCTTGTGGATATGTGTGTGTTTGTGTTGTAGAGTCAAGTGGAAAGGGGCAAGGTCACTCTATTGCTCCATGTAAGGAGTTACTCAATATTCTCCTTTCTAGAAGAGGAAGGCAACTATGAACCCTGCTACATTTTTAATTATGGAAAAATGAAAAGAAAGGAATAAAATCCAGGCCAACAAAGCAAAGATTTAAGCTGACATCACTTTCCATATAATTGTGATGCCGGCAGACACTCAATAAACATATCAGCATTGTTAAAATGATTTATTGGCCAAATAGTTGAATGTAAAATATTATCAATATATGTGTCATCATTGATCTTTCTCAGGTCTAGCTGCTGAAGAATGGGGCTGCGAGATGATTTCAACAAACAATCCTTGACAGGAAACCAAAGGCAACAATGCACAGGGACAGACAGCTGACAAATGCAGTATGGGGCCATTAAAACATGTGATGAATTTGCCGGGAAAGTATATATTTGTGCAAGAGGTGAGCTCATATCTACCATAAATTTGTCAGCCGTGACACAGTGTTCTCCAGCTTGGCATGAGTAATGCCTTGCTATTTGCCGGCTTTGTCTGGCAAAAGCTCTATCAGTCACTCCAGGGTTATTTACAAAGAAACGTGTCTATCAGTTACAAGGACATGACTTTGCCACTAAAAGATAACAAAAGAGGAAATCAGCCAGTGGCCTCTCGGCAAGGGCTGTGTCTTCTCCAGAAAAGCTCTGCCTGGGAATGAATCAGATGGACGGCAATGGGCTCTGCTGGCCCTGTGCCTGGCATGGGCAGCCTAGTGCATTTATCCACACTGATTAGATTAGAAATTATTAATAGGGGGCTATGGAGTAGAGCAAAGGGTCATTTAGAGTTTAATTCTGTTCTCAGATAACTTCATTTCAGCTGATGGGATTGTTATTGTAGGGGTTTTATATGTTTATAGGAAACAATATACTCAATAATGAAGTCGTGCCTCCTTCTGCAAGGTCAGGAAAGCTATTGTGTAGCTAGATTGAAGTCTTCACAATTGTGTTAATTAAGTAACAGTGATTGGACTTGGTCTCCTCATGAAATGCATTTAAGGGACTAAAAGCTGCTGAGAATGTAGTCTTTCAATATAAATATATAGCGAAGCAAGGAAGACCAGAAAGCAGTCAGAGATTGAGTAAACAGAAGAGCTGACGCGAAGCTTTTACTTAAGGAAGACAGCGGCTTGGCTGGCAGATGGAGCTTCTTGCCACATAAATACAAATGTCTCATCAGTTTAGTATTAAACGTAACAGGTCTTTTCTCTTTTACTCAATTCCTGACGAATCGGGAAGACAAGGTTATAGAATTTGATATTGATGGTGCATTATGACTCATCAGTCACTTTATTCCCTCCTAGCCCTGCCTGTTGGAAGCGAGTGATTAGTATACAATGAGATCCAAAGCCTTTTCTGATAAAGGGCCATTTCATTGGTCTTGCATAATAGAATAGGGCCATTAGTGACACTGTGGCTCAGGCTCTGTCGTCATATCCATTATGAACTCCCACTCCCCCCCCCCCCCCAGCTTCCCCCCAGCTTTATAACTTGGCCATTAAAATTTGCTGAAGACAGCTAGAATTCTATTTGTTCCAAGAGACAGGTTCCCTTCCAAACAATCGCAAGGAAGCGTTTGGCTGCAAAATGACAAGGGGAAGTGCAAGGCAGATGGAGGTGACTGAGCCAGTTTGGGCCAGGCTTGCCCGAACTCTACGCGCGCGCATGATTTCTGCTTTGGAAGCAAAGCTCTTCCCCAATGGTGCATGATGGGGAGCTGTCTCCGTTTAAGGAAAAATGGCAGATGGGACTTGGCAAGAGATGATTGATCATCTCTTGCCCTTAGGTGGTCACTGTCCTGGGACAGCACCCCCTCCCGTCCCCAGGAGGAGCATTGCCGTGTCTGTGGATGTCGTGAGTAGGAGTGACAGCTTCATTGATGTAACGTATTGTAACTGCTCCAAAGGAGCCATCATAGTCAATTGTGCCAATGAGAGGTGAGCTATGGCGCTTTTACTGTCCCACTGGCCAGAGCAGCTCAAAGCACTAACGGACTCTGATCCGTTTGGGAAGAAGTATGTCATCCGAAGACCCCTAAATACATATGAAAATAGGGGTCGTCCAAGGGACTAGATTTCTTCTACAGCTTCCGAAATCTATATTTTAATGAATCTGTTGGGACTTTTAAAAACTCTGCTAAATAGGTGATTAATAGGATAATAGGCTTAGCTTTGGCATTCACCTAGAGGATCCATGTCGTGTCTTTTGTCCCGAGGAATGCAATACCAGGGTACAAGGGAAAGAATGTTGGTTTGGGGTGAGCACAAACCTGGGGTCAAATCCCATCCCCTGTGACTTATTAACTCTGTAACCATGCCTCACTCACTTACTTGCTCTGAGCCCCTTCTCATCTATAAAATGGGGATAATACCAATATCTCATAGGATTGCTGAGAATTTCAAGAGAATATAAAGTTCTTTTCAAATCATTAAAAGCTACATAAATGTTAGCTCAAATACTAATTCACTAGATAATTCTGAGCTTTCCTCATCTATAAAATGAGGATCTTAGAATACATAATCTCTCTAAGGCCTCTTTCAACACTAAGAGTCTGTGCTTTGAACAAAAAGAACATTTAATTTGTATTCAAGTTTCAGCTGAGATCAGGAGACATTATAAGGTATAATTTTAAAAAGGAAAACCCTTCCCAATTTGACTAGTCAGGCCTTAATTTTTGGAATGGGATTAGCTCTAGAGATGTATGAAAAATCACTTTAGTGTGTGCTTTGCTGACTTATTCTGGAGATGGACACTTTGTTTCCCTGAAGGCCACTCTAGGCTTTTTTGATTCAGGTTTCTACTTGCTTGTTCAAGATGTCCTATAACTATAATCAATATATTGTGTTGCTTGCCCTAGCTGGCACTGCTTGCCCTGGCTGCCAATATGTTTAATATTTTTTGGTACTTTTATTCACATTGTTCTTCTTCCTGGCATATCTTTCCTTTGCTGTAGACCCATTCAAATCATGCCTGTCCTTCAGTACCACTTTATCCAAGAAGCTTTCCCTGATTATTTGGCCTTCACTGCTTTCCTTCTCAAAACTCCTATGGTACCTAGAGTCTAGAGCAGTTGCTATCTATTTTTTGAGCATATAAATCCTCAAGTGATAGTAGTTGTTTATCTTTTGTTTCAGAAGGGAGCAAATAACTTCGTGATTATGCTGGGGTCAGAATGCAGTGTATTTCCTTGTGGCTAGAAGGCAGGACCACAGACTGGACACAAGTAGTCTGACTGAACATTTGGGATGGAGATGTCTCTAGGTTTGCACATCTCCCATTTCCTGTTTGCTACTAAGATTCTGTTTTGCTCCTAAAGTATAGTATTCTTTGTAATAGTAATATAGTAAAGTATTCTTTGTAATAGGAGCCGAAAGAAACTTGAGAGGCCATTGAATCTAACCCACTCAGTTTACAGATGAGGAAACTGAGGCAAAAGTAAAGACACTCTGGGGCAGCTACATAGCTCAGGGGAAAGGGAATCAACCCTAAATCAGAAGGTCCTGGGTTCAAATTTGATCTCAGACACTTCCAAGTTCTGTAACCCTGGGCAAGTTACTTAACCGCCAATGCCTTACCACTCTTCTGCCTTGGAACCAATTCATAGTATTGATTCTAAGACAGAAGGGAATAATTTTAAAAAGAAAATGAAGGGTCACCCAGCTAGTGTCTGAGATCAGATTTGAACTCAGGTCTTTGGGACTTCAGGACCAAGACCTACTGGTAGTTTTCTTTACTCCAATAAAATCACTAGTCACCACCTCACCAATAATAGTAATAAGTTGCCTGGTTCTTGAGTATTTGCACAGTGATATGTAGTAAACTAATTGATGTACAATAACATAAACCTGTGAAGCCCCAGGAATCCTTCTTGTCATATCACAGAACATAGCACTCACATTATTTGATAATTATATTTATTGTTATGTTTTTTGCTATCTCACACAGATTAATAATATCTCCTAAGATAGATTTTAAGCAACTTGGTGGCATAGAATGACTTGGACTTTTTTATATCCCCAAAATGTTGAGCAGTCCTTATTTGGTACCTTTTAAATAACTCAGTTATCTGAAGAGGCAATTGGTGGTGCATTGGATAGAGTACTACACCTAGAAAAAAGGAACATCTGCATTCAAATCTGGTTTCAGTCACTTACTAGTTGTGTGACCTTGCACAAGTCACTTAACCTCTATTTCCCTGCAGTTAACGGGCATAATAATATCACCCATCTCACCAGGTCATTTTGAGGATCATGAGATAATATTTGTTTAAAGAAAGGATAGAAAGGTGGGAGGGATAAAGAAGGAAACAAATAAACAAAGGCTTAGCACAGTGTCCAGCACATAGGAGGTGCTATATAAATGCTTATTCTTGTCCCCCTTTTCCAGATGTCCTACAGGTGTCATTGACTCTGACACCTTAGTTTAATAATATTCTGTAAATCATGGAATTGTTATTAAAGAAGGGCAAGGTATAGGAACTGGACATTTTCCCTTCTGGAGATAATGAAGCTTTCTTCTCTACTAAACTTGGCTTAGCATGGCTTCACCAAATCTAAGAATGATTGATAGCTAATTTGAAAGAGCAAAATTTCATGTAGAAGTCTCAGCCTTGAGAGATATTTTGGAAATTCATTAGATTTTTGAAAATTTGATTTGGCCTACAAATGTAAACTCTTTAAGAATCTCTAATTTCATCAATGCGGACATCTCCTCCATTGATATAATAACAAAAACAACAATAACAACACCTAGCATTTCTATAGCACTTTAAGGTTTACAAAATGCTTTAAGAATATTATTCAATTTAATCCTCACAAGTCTGGAGGGTAGGTACTATTATTATCCTAATTTTACAGATTAAGAAACCAGGATTAAGAAAGGTTAGATGTGTCTATAAAATGGACCTAATAATAGTTCAACCTCATAGGATTATTTTGAGGATCAGTGCTCCTTTGAAAATATTAAAATAATATGGAAATATTGGCTATTGGTCATCATCATTATCATCATTCATTCATTTTTTTAAAACCCTTACTTTCTGTCTTAGAATCAATATTGTGCATTGGTTCCAAGGCAGAAGAACAGTAAGGGCTAGGCAATGAAGAGTAAATGACTTGCACAGGGTCACAGTGCTAGGAAGTTTCTGAGACCAGATCTGAACCTATATCTCTGGGTCTGTCTCTCAGTCTACTGAGTCACCTGGTTGTCCCCTCCCCTTTCATTCATTTATTTGTTCATTCATTCATTCATTCATTCATTCATTCATTCTTTAAGAGTTTTTGGGCTGAAAAAAATCTTCCCCCTTTCACTAATTCTGAGTTTCTCAGAATTAAACTGGGACTAAGGACACATTTCCATAATTAAGATCCTTCTATCTTGTAGGATGTTCAAGAGCTTGTGTTCCATTGGCATAGTCTTTGAAAACTTAGGCTACTTCTACAGCACAGTGAGAATGTCAATATCAGAGAATGACATTAGCAGTTAATTGCAAACTTAGCTCAAATACCTCAAACTTATTTTTGTTGCTGTTAACCCCTTTTCTATACTTAGTTTCATTCACTTCTCTCCATATGACCAGTCTAAGGGCACATTTCCTATAATAGATTTCATGAGTTCCTTCTCATAAACACAGATTCCACTAAAAAGCAAACCAAAGAGAAATGAAGAGAATCAGAACATAGCATATCTTAATTTCTTTCAGGTAAGTCTGGCTTCCATCTTGTCCATTACCCAATTCCCTTGAGGCCAAGTCTGATTTTTTCCCCAGACCTTGGGCATTGAGGCCAATGCTAATTAATTTTCCTGGATTCTTATCATTGATATGTGGATGGATTGGAATGTGTTTTTGCCCTGTCTTCAGTGATGAATCATTCTTGTTTGTTCTAGATGCTTCTGGACTTGCTGCCCTGTGTCATTCCTAACTGGTGCCAGTTTTTGATAAATGACATCAGAAAGGCCTGGTATACTACCTCAGGTCCCTATTTTCCTTCTGTGTTTGGAGGTAATGATTTTAGAGATGGCCAAATGGCTAATGAGCCTTGCCCCCAGGAGCTAAGCACAGAAGGAACTCTCGCTAGCCTATCAGAAGGCTTCTTTGTAAATGGTGGAAGCTAGAGAGAGCAAGATGAATGGACGTTTGTGTATCATATACTTTGAGAATTGAATAGAGGATTTATGGCATTCCCTGACTTGACACACTTCACACTTGTCATGTTGGCACATTGCATTATATTCTGCTGCCCATGGGGCTTTTGATGATGTTTGAGAAACAGGTAATTGATGTCTCCGTGCTATATCCATACATTTGTGGAGAAAGATCAAATATTAAAAACAAAGATACAGGAAAATCCTGCCCGGCCAACCAAACAAAAACACACATCTCTTCTCTACTGTATGTCACCTCCTACCTGCCTTACCTTTCTACAGAACTCATTCCTGCAGCTATGGTAGAAGGATATGTCATGTGGGATAATAAACATCATGAACTAAAATTTTCGTTTTACAGATTTATTATCTATGGGTATTTGTAGACATGCTGTGTGTGCATATACATATACAGATCCATGACTATAGAGTAGAAATATACATTCACTGCACATATAAATGTGTGTATTTGTATGTACACCTATGTCTACACAAATGCATTTTATATATGTGTATTATGTGTGTATCACAAATCTATAACATATAAAATTAAATAGCTTAAAACTATTACTAAAATTTGGGGATACTATGGGTATGTATGAATGTACAAATGAGGCAGCACAGGTGTATTGCCAGACTAAAATTTAAAAAACCAGACTCAAAACTAAGAAGACCTGGGTTCAAATTCTACCTCTGATACATATTGCCCCCATGATTTGGGGCAAGTCACAGTGCTCTAAACAATACTCAGTAGTGTTTATATTTATATATGTTTTATTATATATATTTTATATTTTTATATAAATTTATAAAATTCATAAATTGCAGAAAAGGTACCAAACTATATCAGTAGTTAGGGTTGTTTCCTCACCCAGAGGCAGTTAGGTGGCACAGTGCATATAAAATGAATCTATAATCAGGAAGACCTAAATTCAAATCCATCCTCAGATATTTACTAGCTTTGTTAACCTGGGAAAGTCATTTAACTTCTGTATGCCTCAGTTTCCTCTACTATAAAAGGGAGATAATAATAGCATCTACTTTCCAGGGTTGTTATAAGGATCAAATGAAATTATGTTTGTAATACTGTGCCTGGCACTTTATAGACACTTAATAAGTACTTGTTTCCTCTCTCCCTTGTTCCCTCCTCCTCCCTTCCTTCCTTTCCAGGTGTCCTCCATTCCAGTGAAATCACAGGTCTGGTCCTTAACCTATAAATATGACTATACATGCACAGGGGTCATAGTTATTATACTGGAAATAACTCTGGAATAGTTGAAGACCTCACAAGTTATTTAAAATGTGACACACACACACACACATATATATATGTATATGCCTTAGTTTCTTCATTTGCCAATTGCGGCTAATATATGCCCAACCAACCTTGTTAGAGGTATCAGGAAGGCTGAACTAGATGTCTTTGAAAGCATTTTGGAATGTACAAAGTGCTAGATGACAGTGTACATGAATCCACATGTATGGGAATACCGGCATCTTCACAAGCCCCGAGAAAAGAGCAAGTTGCAGATGTGACCGCCTGCGTTTTATTAGTATATCTTTTTTCAAGGTAAAGGAGAAAATGCTAGAAGGTAACGGCATTAAGCTCTTGATCTGCTCCTGGACTTATGGCAATACAATCTGGACCTAGGCTCTTATTGAGAAAATTTTCAATGGTGAAAAGATATTGAATAATACAAGTAGAACAGGAAAGAGTAAAATATGCTAAACTCCTGTATCTGGCCAGTTATTTGGGGTTGCTCATGGTTATTATTCTCATGCCACAATTCTGCTGCCAAAGATCCCAAGAATAGTATGTAATCTCTCTGGCAGTGGCCCCAAAGGATGCCTGATGGAAAGTTGTCTTTCACGTTTCAAAATATACTCTTACTTCCTTGAAATAACCTGTTCTAGGTCAATGACTTAAACTTAAAGGACTTATACTCTTCTTGAACCTATTGGCATCATCAGCCTATACCACTTTGCAGGGTAAAGGGTCTCTTGTGTTTGCCCCTGGCTCGCCACCATAGGGCTTTTTCTATAGTTGTTTTTTATGTGTTTGTCAATATCTGGAAACTTCTGCCTAGCAGAGTCTTAGAAAGCTGTCTGAGACACATTCAAGAAAAGAAGGGATCGGAAGATGTTGTTAAAGATAGTCGTCACTGACTATGCAGCATAAAGTCACAGTGAAAGCACAGAGCCAGTCCCAATCCCAATCCTATCAATATGAATATACATTCGCACGAGGTATTGGCAGGATGGCCATTGCAGAGGACTCTAAGGTCAAATATGATCAAAGAGCACAAATACCATCAACTGAATAACCAGACTCCTCAGAGTCGCGTTTATCTGCTATACAGAGGACTCTCCTGGTTCTCTGACTCACTGGCTCTCCTAGTGAGCATAATTAGCTTTTCAGTATGAGGTCAAGTTTAGAAACACCATCCCAGAAACAGAGTCATTCTGCTTTCTAGAGACTGCAGCCCACTGTAGAGGGAGACAGACACTGGTACTTTCATCAGAATTATTGATAACAGCTTAAAAAAAAAAGATCCTTACCTTCCATCTTAAAATCAATTCTGTGTACCCTGTGCATTGGAGTAGGAAGGGCTAGGCAAAAAGGTTTAAGTGACTTGCCCAGGGTCATAAAGCTAGGAAGTATCTGAAGTCACATTCAAACCCAGACCACCTGTCTCTAGGCTCTGACTCTCAATCCACTGAGCCACTAAGCTGTCTCCTGTTTGATCATAAGAATATTTATCTTATCTTCTTCATTAGATTGTTATACAGACTGGGAACTTGTACTCTTCTCTACTATCTTCTCATATACTTTGGGATGACAATTACTGAGTATAGATAGCATCATTAGTTTCCTCCCAAAATGATTCCCTCAATGAATCAATAAACATTTATTAAGTACCTACTATATGTCAGGTGCTGTGCTAAGTCTAGAATTTCATGATTCTGTGAATAAAGGGAAGGAAGAGACTTAATGCCTTACAGAGTACACCAGAAATCTCTTCAAATATTATCATGTTTCCCTCCCAACAATGAGACTATGAGTATGTTTGTTCTACGTGGTACGTTTATAGAATGTGACCACAGGATTCAGATATCTTTTTTCAGGAAGTTACTTCATACTTTAATTGAATTTGCAATCAAATAAAAAAATGGAATATTTTTCATTGGAAATTCTATCTCTAGAGGCAGCTAGGTGGCACAGTGGATGAGAACAAAGCCTAGAGATGAGAGGTCAAATGGGTTCAAATGTGGCCACAGACACTTTCTAGCTGTGTGATCCTGGGCAAGCCCTTGCCTTATTACTAAGAAAGTAAGGCTTTCAAAAAAGAAAGTAATTCTACCTAGTCATGTCTCTTCCATCCTGTGCAATTCGAGTTTATTTTTGACACCTATGTCAAGGACTTTTCATTTCCCCTTATCAATTTTTTTTTCTTTAAGACTCACTTGATTTCTATGACTTCCTGGTCAGAGGATCGAAAAGCTCCAGCTCAAGGAGGCAATGAGATGTAGTGGAAAGAGAAGTGTTCTGGGAAATAGAGGATGTGGATTTAAGTTTTGCCTTTGAGATTTACTTTTCTCTATGATATTAGGCAAATCCCTTCATGTGCCAGGGCATTAATTTCTTCAGTTTTATGAATATGGAGTCAGACTGCATCACCTCTGAAGATCCTTCTGGTTTTTCATCTATGATCGCAAAGGACTTTATTGATTATCTAGTCCCACCCCTTCCTTGTATCGCCAATGAGGAAACTAAAGCCCAGGGATATTAAGTGGTGCAACAGATGGACTTCTGGACTTGGAGTCAGGAATATCTGTATTCAAATCCTCCCTCAGATGCTTGCTGGCTTTTTTAACCTGGGAAAATCACAAAAGCATCACCTGCCTCAGTTCCCTCATTTGTAAAATGGGAATAATAACAGCCTATACATATCTCACAGGATTGTTCTAAGGATTAAATACAATAATAAGTAAACCCTAAAATGCTATGTAAATGTTAGTTGTGGGTATTATTAGTATTAATTATCTAAGGTCCTACAAAAAGTAATTGTAGAACCAAAATAAAAACCTAGATGTTCCAGCTCCCTATATGGCACTCTTTCTTTTGTGCCAAAGAGCTAAGGTCATTTGGGGCAGAGAGTTGAGGGGAGGATACTGAAAGGGATATAAAGACCATACCAGCAGCTATGGCAGAGTCAAGGAGATAAGGAGGGAGCTAGTGAACTCCTTGACCTATGGACATTTGTAGAGACTTAAGGTCCCCCAGGCACACTCTCATATGTATACACTGTCCCCAGGCATTTACACTTATCCAAAGGATTCCATGAAGTTGACTTTACAAGTACAAGATAAAGGAGTTCTGGCTGGATGAGGGTTTGTTTGAAAAACAAAACTAAGGGTTTGGGTGGACTGAAAACTCAAGATCAAACAGTAGTGTGCTATGAAAAAAAGACAACAAATATCTATTATGTGCTTTCTATATGCTAAGTGCTTTATCTCCATTATATCAGTTGATCCTCATAATAATTCTGGGGAAATAGATGCAATTATTATTATCCCCATTTTACAGATGAGGAAACTGAGGAAGTTACCCCACTGGTAAGTGTCTGAAGCAGGATCTAAACTCTGGCCTTTCTGATTCTAAGTCCAGTGCTCTATTTACTGTACCACCTAATGTCCCTGGACCTCCGTTTCTTCATTTATAATGGGACTAAAGAATAAATTATCCCCTAAGATCATAGGATCATAGATATAAAGATGGAAGGGTTTCCAGGGCCCATAGCTGGTAAGTACGGGTCTGAGACTGCTATTGAACTCAGGTTTTCCTGTCTCCCCTCCCAGAAGTCACTGTGCCACCTCTCAGTCAATCAGAAAAATGAATATGGTCATTCATAGATTGCTCTAAGAAGACAAGAGTCCTTCCGTACTCTGTCCTAGTCAGACCATACCTGGGATATTACTCTCAGGTCCAAGTGTTCCATTTTAGGAAGGACACACATATACACTAGAGGCAGCATTCAGAGGAGGGCAGTAGAGAAAGCCTTAAATTCATCACATCAGACATTTACTAGCTGTATGATCTGTGCATGTTATTGTACCTCTCTGAGCCTTGATGCAGTCATCTGACAATTGGGTACAATAATAACCCCTACCTTTCTAGGTCTTTGTGAAGATTGAAGGAATTAGCATTCATCAACCACTCTAGAACCCTTAAAGATATACATAACTGTTAGCTGTTCACTATTCTATCAGCCTAGAGAAGAGAACACCTGGGGCCATCATAGCTGTGCCCAAGTATTTGAAGGCTTCTCTTATGGAGGAGGAATAAGGCTTGTTCTGTTTGTTTCCAGAGGGAAGAAGTGGTAGCAATGAAAGTTGGAAAGAGCCAAATGCCTTCAGGGTAAGGAAAACCATCCCAAGACTTAGGGATAAGAAGATGTGGAATGGGTAATTTTGGTAGGGAATGGATGTTAAGTATTCATGTTAAGTCTAGATCATCACTAATAGTATCCATGGTAGTTGGAATTCTTTTTTGGGTACGAGACAATTTAGACAGCTGGTAAGGTGCCTTCAAGCTCTGTAAGTCCACAAGACTAACACAGTAGTACATACATTCATCAGACTATGTAAATGATCATTTAAGGGATCTGATTATAACAGAAAGATGGTTGCTCAAGCCAGTGGCTTCCATGTTTACTTCTGGCTGTAGGAATCCACTGTGGTTATTGAATGCCAACTGTAGCTTTAAAAAAAAAAAAGTAAATTCAAGAAAACAGTTGAAGTGGCTCAGTGGATAGACCTAGGTCTAGAAATGGGACATACTGGGTTCAAATCTGACCTTAGACACTTCCTCGCTGTGTGACCCTGGGCAAGTCACTTAACCTCCACTGCCTAGATTTTAACTCTTTTGCATTGGAATCAATACAGAGTATTGACTCAAAGGCTAAAGGCCAAATTTTAAAAAAAAATTTTTTTTTAATGATTTTAAACCCTTCCTAAGATAATGATAAGGACAGCTAGTTGGCCCAGCAGATAGAGCACTGACCTGGAGTCAGGAAGACCTGATTCAAATCTGGACTCAAACATATACTAGCTAAATGACCCTATCCAAGTCACTTAACCCTCCTTGCCTCAATTTCCTATTCTATAAAATGAGCCAGAGAAGGAAATGGAAACTCACTCTAGTATTTTTGCCAAAAAAAATTCCAAATTGAGGAGTCAGACATAACTAAAATGACTAAAAAAAAAAGGATTAGAAAAGGAAACTAATTTACTAGGGCACCCTTTGTGGTAGCATTTGTTCCAGGCTTTCAGAAAACAGCTTTTTCAGAGTTGCTAACTTTATAATATTTTGAATTACCCCCGAGCCTGGAAAGGATTCAAAAACTGCACAGAAATCCTACCCCATTCCTTGCCCCTTGGTGACTCACTGAAGATCTGATCATTGATTTAACATTTTGTGAAGGTCATTCCTTTTGCTGTGCTGGTGCTTTGGGGCAGTGGAGTCCAGAGAGCAGAGTAGGGGACTATAAATTAGAATACTTTGAATTTAATCTTGGTTCTTGTACAAAATGATTGTCCATGAGCAAGTCCTTTAAGCTGCTTATCTCTTATCTACATCCCCTGTGATTTATTATATTTGCTCTTTAAGAATCTTATGATATTGTGGATAGATAATCTAATTAAAAAACATGTAAATCAGGGGCAGCTGGGTAGCTCAATGAATTGAGACCCAGACCTAAAGACAGGAAATCCTAGACCTAGGCTCAAATCTGGCCTCAGACACTTCATAGCTTTGTGACCCTGGACAAGTCTCTTAACCCCCATTGCCTAGCCTTTACCATTCTTCTGTCCTAGAACCAATACACAGTATTGATTCTAAGCCAGAAGGGTTTTGTTTTTTTTTTTAAGCATGTAAATGTGCAGCAAGGTAGCACAGTGGATAGAGCACTGGGCCCGGGGTTGGGAGGACATGGGTTCAAAAATGACTGGCCTCAGATACTTCCTAGTTGTGTGACCCTAGACAAGTCACCTGTTTGTCTATTTCTTCTGTCTTAGAGTTGTTACTAAGCTAAAAAAGTAAGGGCTTAAACATGGAAATATTTTGCATGATAATACATGTAAAATCAAGATTAAATTGCTTGCCTCACCTGGGAAGTGGTAGGGAAGAAGGGAAGGAGATAATTTGGCTTATATAACTTTGGAAAACTTATGTGGAAATTTGTTATTACATGTAATTTGTAATAAAGAAATTTTTAAAAAAGAAAGAATTTCAAAAATAGTAAATAAGTGCCTACAATATGAAAGGCATCGTGCTTTGTACTCACTGGGGATGCACATATAAAATTTTAAAAATCCCTGCCCTCAAAGAGCTTACACTCTACCCAGATGACAGTGGTTCCAGGAGAGATACAACATGTACAGAAATAAGGATAATATAAAATCAGTTGAGGAGAAAGAGCACTAAAATGTAGGGTGTAAAGAGGGATAAGGTAAGGGTTCAGAGTAAAGTTAACATCTGATCTTAAAGGAAGCAAAGTGTCTGATTCTGAGAATAAATGAGATAGTGACATAAGTAAAAGTTCACACAGTGCTCTTCAAAGGAGAGGTGCCACTAGTGTTCCTTTCTTAACAACAAGGACAATAATCCATGGTCATTGGGATCCGTTGCCAGCCATCTATACTTTAAATATGAAGGGGAGTGTTGACTTCTATTTTTAGCCTGTCCATTCATATAAGCAGCTCTTTGCCATTCTCCTGAACACAGTTGTTCAGAGAAAGTAGCTCTTTTAGAGCAAATATCTCTGGGAGAATCATGTGTGGCCACTTGCTTCTATGGTCCATATTTCAGAATGATCCCCAAGATGCAACAATTCCATTTCCCTGTAGCTACCTGCCCCAGAATCAATAGAGCTGCTTGAAACTCTCGAATCATCTCTTCCTTCCTTCTCTTCTTCTTTCGTCCCATTCTGCCTTCTCCTGTTTTTATTTGGGCATTCATCCATCCCACATTTTGTCATAGAGTGTACAGGTGTATAAGCATGGGGGTATGAATATGCACCTGTATGCTATATGACACAATACCCATATTACACCTTGTATCCTGCTGGCACCAATGGGACAAAAACAGGAAACCTGGTGTGCTTGGTAACTTCAAAACACTGTAATAACAGTTCTTCAAAGCAACAATCTCAGAAAGCCAAGAGGCATTCAAGGGACCTTTTTCGGTTTGTTTGATACTTTTTGTATCACTTTTTTTGTGGTTTATTATTATTTTTTTAATGTGTGAGTACCTGGAGTTCACTCTACCTGAGACATGCCAGTGAGCTGGCATCTAGCTCTATCCTGCAGTACAATCTAGCCAAATACAAAAGGAGGTTCTTATCGCACCTTGTTGACTCCAGTTGAGGGTTATCGCCATTTGTTACCCTTTACTCAGCTGCATTCCTTGTTCATTACCAGGCTGACAAGAAAAAAAGCATGCTCTTTTCTGCAGTCTCTTGGCTCCCTGACCCTGTTCTGGGCACTTAGATTATATGTGAAGCACATGCTGCATTTTTCCCCCCTGCTCAATGCCTTGTTAGCTCACCTCAAGCTAGTATAACCCAGTAGGAGATCACAGGCAATGGTTTTTCTAAGAGATTTTCTCTTGGATTGATCTCCCTTTTGTTTCCTCAAGTTTCTTTTCCCAACGCTACCAGCAGGTGGGTGGAAAGAAGAAAGATTCCACTAGACTCATGAACTGGACCCAAGGCTGAAGCCAAAAACCTGTGAGCATCAAGCACCCAGGTTTGTGGTTGTGAGTCTGTGTACCTGGGCTTTAGCAGAGGGCCAGGGCAACCTTCTTATCTAAACCCAGTTCAACAGTACAGTCCTGGGCCTTTCTGAGTGGGCTTTGGACTTGGACATTCTAGTTTGTTTGTGGCTGGCAAATACAGTTTTTTGGTTTCTAAGTGGGGAAAGGGGTTTTAAAAGGGTTATAAAATCACTTAGAGTTTTCTTGGCAATCAACCAGCTATGTCAAATCAGCATTTAATGGTTTTAGTGTAAATGAATCACAAGCATGTGGATTAGATTTCCCTCCAAGTACATACTGGGTGGACATTTGAAGTGGGGGAAACTGGCTGGCAAAGCATAGTCTTGGTTTCAACAAACGTCAGGGGAGGGCTTGCCAATATGGCCAACCTTAAAGGCATGAAATGGCTTGCCTGTACATAGCCTAATCTGATTCCCAGCACTTTCTTCTTGCCCTTCTGATGGGTCATTGGCAGGTGAGGCTAGTTTATACAACTTTTCTCGCATGATTACAACAGCTAAGTTTGGGGAGGGGGGTATTCTTCATCTCTCGCTAGTGAACACAGACACCAAAGAGCTAGAAGAAGAGAACAAAATGGATGGGTGGGATTAAAAAGCTTACCGTGTAAATGATTTGTTGTTCTTGAGGATTTTTTTCCCTTCAGAGTCTCCCTTCACCATTCCATGGATGTGTGGAAAGCATGGCTATTGGAAACAATGACGGGGAAGATAGCTTGCATAAAAGCTAGGAAGAAATCTTTTCAAATAAGTGATCTCAAAAATAAGGCATTTCCTTCACTTCCCCAAACCAGATTACAAAATAAAGTGACCTAAGTGAGATAACATTCATAAAATATATGTAGGGTAGAGCTGTCCAAGCTGTTAGAAGAAAGCACAAAGTTTCAAAGAGTGTTTGCTACTTGTTGACAATACATAGTTTTTGAATATGCAGGTTCTGCTGGCACTAAATGAGCAAGCAGGTCATCTGGAAACATTACCCATGACCTATATTTATCATTCAGAAACCACCACAGATGTTCCTTTTATGGAGGGCTAGTTGTGCCTAAACACATATTGGCCTCTCATTTAGGTTAAGGGATGGCTCAGAAATATTTTCACCACAGATGTAGAGTGTGTTTATGTTAAAATGAGCCTAAGGTTTCATAGAATTCAAACCTCTTGTTTTATAAATGAGGAAACTGAGGCTCAGAAAGGTTAGATAACTTGGTCAATGTCCCACAGGAAAAGCATAACTTGTTGCTAGTCCAGGGAGGTTTTACTAGGCTGTATTTCTCTATAAGATCTCACTTGACTTTCAGTGGTAAAGAATGGTTAAAAGATAGTTTCATATCAGATATGAAACATATGTGGTCTGATGATAATTTTGTAGTTTACTTTTTATCTGCATTAATTTTTTGCATTTGTATTTATTCTTATTTTGTGTTTTGATTGCAAATAAGTGGCACAATGGATTGAGTATTCAAGAAGGAGTTAGGAAGACCTAACTTCAAATCCTACCCTGGACACTAATTAATTGGGTCACCCTTTGCAAGTCTCTGTCCAGCATTGTTTTATCAAATGTAAAATGGAGATAATAATAGCACCCACATCTCAGGGTTGTTTTGAGGCTCAAATGAGGTAATATTTATATTTAGCACAGTTCACAGAACAGAGTAGTGCTTAATCAATTCCCCTTCCTTTCTCTTCCCTTCCCTTTTCTTTCATTATCAGTACCTATTAAAATGTAAGTTCCTCATTAGTAATTATTTCATTTATTGTTTTTCAAATCCTAGCAACTATCACTATACTTGGCAAGTAATAAATATGTGAACAGATGAATGATAGAAGAATCCCCAGTGTTCACATACTTGAATTCTCAGGTTGAAATTATTTGCCATCTCTCATTTCTACTCATGGTTCCCCCATTTCTCAAATGCATTCCCTACTTAATTCCATCTTTTAGAATCTCTGGCCTCCTTAGCGATCCAGCTCAGAGGCCGTCTCATACATAAGGTCTATAAATTCTCCCTGTTCCTCTTCCCATCCATAAGTTCTTAGCCCTATCTTCCTTTAAAACCTACTTTGTATTTCTTTGTATTTACTTTTTCATTCGCATGTTATATTAGCTGCTAATGTTTTTCCCATTTCCCTACCTGGGAAGTTACTTTGTATTTATAAGTGCTTGTATAATTTCTTCACTATGAAATATATGCTTCCTGAGGGCAGGAGTTTTCTCATTATTATCTTTATATCCCTGAAGATTAATACAATGCCTTGCTCAGAGCAGCCACTTGGGTGTTTAGTGAGTTGTTCTGGATTGAATTATACTCCTTCCTGAAACTGATCATTAAAGGGAAAATGCTGTTGTCGTGGCTAGAACCTAGAGAAAACCCATACTTTGTAGAGGGCTCGTACCTTTTTCCTTGTTGTGTCAAACCCCTTTTCTTTCTGGATTTGCTCACTCATGCCACTTGGCTCTCAGATTAGTGGCTAAATTCTCAGAGTAGTTTGGCTATCACAATTCTGTTACATTTGATAAGTGGTTTGGTTTGGTTTTGTTCATTGAGGTAGCTTGAATTGTCCTCCTTGATATAACAAAAGATAGATAGTAGTTATCTTCAATCCATCCATGAAATCCAGAAAGAAGTAAAGATTTCCTGTTCTTTGAATAGAAGTCATTGGCCACAAAGTAACAGTATCTATTACATCTTTGTTCCTTGAAGGAAAACAATATTTTTCACAGAATTTGTCACCACATTTCAAGGTTAACATTGAAGGTCTATGTGGGTAGTCCTAACTGATGGCAGCTGATGATGTTACTCAGAATTGATTTCTTTCAGTAATGACAGGCAGTATAACCCATATCCTCTTTAAAGTATCATACATAGCAGGAAGTCAGCAATGATGGTGATTCATGGGACACCCACAATCTTCTCCTTATGTCAATATGCAGACCAGATCCGTTTGTTTTGGGGTAACAGCTGGGAAGGTTCTCAGGACTGTTCCTCCTTTCTGTATAGAAACAATTAAAGTGAAATAAGCAGCTTTCTCTTAATTTAATTTAAGAATGTACTCAGGGCCATTAATTTCAGGTTTTTAAGGAAGCAAAAAAGAATGCAGAGTACAAGTCTTGAGCCAAAAAGTCTACATTCAGAATGACAGAATTTTTTTTTAAGTCTTGGTGACATCATTTACTAAATATGTGACCTTGTACAAGTCACCTATTTTTTTTTGGGGGGGGGGGATTCATTTCCTTATCTATAAAATGAGGGTCATAATAATTGTTTTATTTAAATCATAGAATTATGAAGAAAAAAATCACTTATACATAGATATTAGAGAACTACGGACATAAGTGTGAACTGTTATTGGAATCAGAATAGTGTGCTAGAATTGGTACTGGATTAAGATTCAGAAGACAGATTCCCAAGCCTGTGTCCACTGCCTCAATTTCCTCATTTGTAAATAGGTATCATACTACAGCCATGTCCCAATAGTGGGAATAATGAACCCTGTGAAATAGTTGTACACATTTGAATTCATATGATTTGAAATTATAATTATGTAAAGTATGCTAATTGATTCCAGCCCAATGGAAAAATGAATTCAAATAATTCAATCATTTCAAGAAATTCATTTTTTCATACTAACTAGGATTTAGTTGCACTTTTACTGCCTAACTCTTAGGGTTGCTGTGAGCATCAAGTGATGTGATGTATATAAAGTATTTTGAAAATTTTATTTTGTAACTATCTGGATTATCATTAATACAGTTTAGGAATTCATATTTCTTTTGACTTCTGTTCTCTTTTGTCTTAAAAGTTCTTTTTGAACCACCTACACAGAAAAAGATTTTAAGTCGCTTCCCATTCAGCCCAAACGTTTGGGTAAGTCAGTTTTGTAAACTTACTCAAAGTATCCTTGGATTTTAGAGTGAGGCTGGCCCTTAGAGATCATCTAATCCAGACTTCCTGTCATGGTCCAGGACTTCATCTTGAAAGCTTATTCTAGATCTGGAATTCACACCTCAGAAATCTCCTACACCTTTGTGACCTCTCTTGTGGATTGAATTGTTGTTTAGTTGTTTTCCAGTTATATCCAACTCTTCAACTGCCTTTGGGGTTCTCTTAGCAAAGATAGTGAGGTGGTTTGCCATTTCCTTCTCCAGTTCATTTGACATATGAATAACCTAAGGCAAACAGGATTAAATAACTTGCCCAGGGTCATATACCTAGCAATTGTCTGAAGCTGGATTTGAACTCAGGTTTTCCTGACTCCAAGCTCAGCACTCTATCTACTAGGTCAACTAACTGCCCATGGAAATTCCTTCTATTTAAGAAACCCACAAACCTTCATTTAAGAAGGACGCCTGTCTCATTTGTCTCCAGGCTGCAGTCCTGAGTCGTGAAAATTTTCTCTATCATGCTCTCTTCTTCTCTCCACCCCACTTTCAACTTCCTTTTATGTGTCATATCCCCCTCTCCCATTAGAATGCACAGGATCTCCTACTTATATATGTATCTCCATCACTTAGCCCAGTTCTTAACACACAATAAATGTTTAATAAATGTATAATTTAATTTTTTTAATTTAATAAATTTAATAAATAAAAAATTTAATAAATTGGCAGTGAATAAAAAGTGCCAAAGACAGGATTCGAAGCTGGTAATTGTATTTTCCCTATCAAATATTTAGAGATGAAACAGACTTTTGAAACTATCTAGCCTAATGCCTTAATTTGATTTAATTTTATTATGTTTTTTTAAACCCTTAAATATCTTGTATTGATTCTAAGGCAGTAGAACAGTAAGGGCTAGGCAATGGGGGTTAAGTGACTTGCCCAGGGACACACAGCTGGGAAGTATCTGAGGCCAGATTTGAACGTAGGACCTCCTATCTCTAGGCCTGACTCTCAATCCACTGAGCCACCCAGCTGCACCACTTTCATTTTAAAGATAAAGAAACTGAGGCCCAGCAAAATTTTGGGTTTTTTTTTTAATCCTTACTTTCTGTTTTAGAATCTAAGCTAAGTATTGATTCTAAGGCTGAAGGACAGTAAGGGTTAGGCAATAGGGTCACACAGCTAAGTGGTGTCCAATGCTATATTTAACCCATGTCCTCCCAACTCCAGGCCTGGTGCTCTATCCACTGTACTACCTAGCCGTCCCTACTGAGGGCCAGCAAAGTTAAAAGTTTCAAGCTAACATAGGATAGTTTTGGATCCAGATCTGTTACCATTCTTTCCCTTACACCATGCTAATGCCTCCTATCATTTCTAGGATTAAATACAAAATCCTCTACTCATAATTTGCCTTTCCTACCTTTCTTCTTATATTTTACTACACACACACTCCCACAAAATATATATTCTGCAATTCAGTGACACTGGCTTCTTTGCCATTCCTCAATCAAAACACCTCATGCCATCGGGTCATCTACCCCTGGTGAACCAGAGCTTTGCTCACCCAGCATGTGAAGACTGCTTTGGCTGAACAGACGGAAGAAACCAACAAGAAGGTTCAACAGCTGAGAGGGCGATGCAGCAAAGCACTGTGGAGTGCTCAGGGCGTGTTGGAGCACAAAAGACAACAACATGGCCATCCAATGCAGCTGAGGAAGTCTCCAGGTGCAATGACTTTTCGTACCAATGGACCCAGGCTTCCAATGCCGAGAGAGTGGGACTGTCTCTGTGCATCGACTCTTCCACTTAAATCTCCTTCACACACAAGTGTCTTTGTGCACACTCATCTACATCACAGATGAAAGAGCACAAAGACAATCGTCATCCTCGGTTACTGAGAGACTACTACTATGGATAACCACTAACAATTCCATTCAGGTAAAACACTGTGTGAAGCAAACTTGGCAGTCATTATAATTCTGAAAATTCATGATTTGATGTCTCATACCTTTATCTCCCTCTAGCAACACAAGTTTTACTTTGGCTAGAGGCAGAGCAATCTCCAAAAGAAAGAATTCACTTAATTTACCCAAAAGGCATATATGGGGACATGCTGAAGATGTAAGTCAATTGTAAATGGTGGTGAGTCTACCAGCATACAAATGTGACCATTGGCTTCCCCAACCATCCCCTGCTAGGACTGTATTTAGACATTTAAAAAATCTCATTTTACTCTATGAGTCATAAGCTACAGAGCTGTTCCTGCCCTTGCTGCTTTTCCCCCATGGTGTTCTCTGACTCACACCAATAATTAAGGCTTTCTTTTTTATCCTAACAGCTCATACACTACTCACACTAACAATCTGTTATTCGAGTGAACAGTACACGTAGGTGTCTGGGACCATTTTTAGGTATTCAGATAATGATGATGATGCTTACATTTTCACTTGATTCTTACTCATGTTCTCCTATAGCTAAAATTTCCCATGCTTGGTCTAAGCCCCAAATTAATGTTATTTGTAGTGCTTTTACTGCCTTTGCCTTTTTTTAATAAGAATTATAAAAAGAAAGAAAATAGAAAAGAAGTTGGCATCACAATGGTTGATGTATAAATGCTATGACTTCTCCATGTGTTTAGCTCTTGCTGAGAGGGTCTCCTGGGTAATTTTGGAAATAAATTAAAAAATGATGAAGCCATAAGTGATTATGAATTGCTTTTGTGTGCGTAGTCTTTCCTTTTCTAGCAATATAGCAATTTTTGAAGATTTAGGTAGGTTGGGAAGATTTCCATCATCTAAAACTCTCACTGTATTATCTAAGAGGAAAATTTATCCCTATATAACTACTTCCATGTCTAGAGTGTTTTATAAACATATGGGGGCAGGATTTAGCCCGAGGTATTCTTTATAAGTAATTATGTTAGATTGGTCTTTAATATTACTGTTTGGAAGTGGCATAGCTGTGGTTCAAAGCTGCTATTTCACTGTGGTGATGAATACATTTTTGTGGCAGTTTCTTTTAAAGAGACTCACCCATTATTTTACAAAACTTGAAAACACATCTGGAAATCTACAGCAATATATTCAAGTGAATGAACATTTCATATCCAGGACCTGTTTCTTTACCTCATGTTCTGTGCAATAAGTAGCTTATGAATAACCTGAAGACTATTTCTCTAAGAGGGAGACTAACCAGAAAGACTCAATTGTCTACCCAATGCAAAAACACCTGGTTGAAATGTGAATACATCAGACCAAGTAATTATTTGGCATCATGGAATGGAATGTAAAAGAATTTATTAAGTGCTTTCTATGTGGAAAACACTGTGCTAAGCTCTGGGGATACAAACAGAAAATTGAGACAATTCCTACTCTCAAGGAGCTCACATTCTAACTGGGAGAGGGAACACAGAAAGCAAGATTTTACACACACACACACAAACACACACACACAGAACACATATTACCAGGATCTTATACCTGCACCCAAAGATCATTTTGCTGAATCTGATCTTTGTTTAAAATTCACACAAAAATTAATAAACATTTCAGCTAAACAAGACTGTGTGGTATATCAGGGAAAACACCCACTGAAGAGTCAGGAAATCTGAGTTGTAGTCTTAGATCTGCTACTAGCTAGCTAGAGGATCTTGGGAATATTTCTTAATCTCTCTGGATCTTAATTATTTTATCCCTCTTCTTAGTCTATCGAAGCACATGCTCCTTTATATGTGTGATAGCCTAAAGATGTCTAAGCCAGATGCTGTTATAAAGCCTCATAATAAAAAGAAGATTATATCTTTGAGAAAAAATCTAACCCACCATTCATTTTCAAATATTCTTTTATACATAGGTAGCACCTGGGGCACTCCTTCTCACCTGTACACCCTCAAAGAGCTAGGTCAGTTCCAAGACATTCTGTGAGTAAATACCCTATATCTTCCCAAAATGTGTACCTTTTAGTCACAAATCATTATTTCAAGCAAGTCTCTAACCTCTAATTTTAGGTGGTAGCATGAGGACCCTAAGAAGTTAAATAACTTGGACACAAAGCTAGTATGTGGCAGGGGCAGGACTTGAATTCCTGTCTTCTGGGTTCTAAAGTGAGACATCTAGAACTTGCCCCATTCTGCTTCCATTGTTATTATGCCATAGGGAAAAAAAACACTGAAATGGAAGTAGGGAGATTTGGACTTTAGTTCTAGTTTTGTTACTAATTAACTGTGTGACCTTGGACAAATTTCTTTTTATTATGAATTTAAGAAATATCAATAAACACGAACATTTCAAAATTAAAAAAAAACAGAAAAATAAAATTATATACAAAACTCTGAACCTCTGGTACAGTTTACTTTAATGTGTATTAAATATAATGTCATAGTAACAAAATTGCCTCACTTGTCTGACTCCCCTTCTGGACCCTCTTTTGCTCACTAATGTCAATTTTTTTAAATGCTTCATTGGTGCTCTCTTTTTTTCTCTTCTTTTTTCTTTCTTTTCCCCATGACTATTACTACCTATCAACCCATTCCTTACCCATGAAGCCTTTCTTATACTAAATGAAGTCAAGCATAACAAATCTCCACATTAGTAATAAATGAAAATGTATGTCTAATGACCACTCCACTAATAAGTAGGAGACATAGTTCCTCATTGGTCTGCTGAAACTAGTCTTTTAAGTAAGCAGAGTTCTTGAGTCTTTCAATGTTCTGTTCCTTTACCTAATTATATTCTTTATACATATTATACTGCTTATTTTGATCTCAATTCCTTTAGGCTTTTTTCTGCCAATTTCTTGACAATTTTTATTTTTTAAAACCTTACCTTCATCTTAGAATTGATACTATATATTAGTTCCAAGGTAGAAGAGAGTTAAGAGCTTTGGGGTGAAGTGACTTGCCCAGAGTCACATAGCTAGGAAATATCTGAGGCCAGATTTGAACCTAAATTCTCCCAATATGAGGCCTGATTCTCTATCCACTGTGCTCCCCAGCTGCCCCCAAGGAGTATACTTTTTAATGGTGAGTATAACAAATATATAAACATAGACTAAAAATTTATAAAGATAATTAAAACAAATTATTTAAACACAAATTATTGTGGAAAGGAGGGGACTAGTGCCTGGGGGATAAGAGATAAGGAAAGGTTTTTTCTACCATTCTTTGAATCCTGTAAGACACCAAGTCATTCATTTCCTGTCTGTTGACAATAGTAAATATGTTTATCCACAGAGTTTAAGGGATTTGCCCAACTGTCTAGAAAACTTTTGAATACTTAACCATGACTCTTTGCATGGGCTATATCTATTGATATATAAACATATATATATACATGCATGTACATATATGTATATACATGTTTATATAGTATATATGAGCATATGAATTTATATTCAGGCAGAAGGGATGTATGTATATATATATATATATGTATGTATTCACAATTATTTGAGTGTGTATGTGTGTTCTCTTTATCTGATTTCCTTTCATCTACCTCTTTAAAAATCTTTCATTGATTAACATAATCCTTTTAACCTCCCTGCCATGTCAAGGAATCAAATTTTACCCCATTGTTAGTTCATAGGATCATAGATTCAGAGCTAGAAAGGGACTTCCTCATTTTATAGATGGGAAACTGAGGCACACAGAGATTCAGAAACTGGTCTTAATTTAATCCCCTGGTAAGTATCTAAGGCAGGATTTGAACTCATCTTTAAGTCTACTGCTCTACCCAATATATAACCTGAAGTTAGTAGTCAAAAAATAATCTGTGTGCAAAGCTGTTAGAGTCAAATATTTTTGCCAAATTCTTGTCCTTTCTACCACTGCAATTCAGTTATATTCTTATGACTCCAGTTCCATTTGAGTCTCTGTCCTATGAAAATTCCCTAAGCCCAATATCATATTTTCACTTTTGCCAGAACCATTTCCAGTGAATTCTAGGGAATCCAATTTTCTCTTTGATCAGCCTCACAGCTTCTAACCTCTTCTATGATTTTCTTGTTTAAAAAACAAAACAAAAATGTTCTCACAGCACTTTCTACCACTTCCTGGTGCCCCAGACGTGATCAGATCCAGAGAGAGCAGATGCCTCAAAAGTAGTTTCCTACAAGTATTAGAACCCCACCCCACCCCAGCCCTGAAATTTGACAGAAGTTGGATTCATTCATTCATTCATTTATTATTCATATATTTAATGGTAAAACACTTTGAGATATTTCAGGCAAAAGGCTGTCAGATTAGTCCTTACCAAATTTTTTTCTGCCAAGTTCCTCTCCCTGATTTTGTGTTTCCCTCACCTTGAGACATTGGCCTGACTTTCACATACCTCTCTTAGTCTTCCATCCATTCATTCAATCAACTAATTCACATTTGTGAATGACTTACTAAGTTTGTTTTTAATCCCTCTGTTCCCATTCCTTTAGCATCTTTTGAACATTATTTCTTTACCTTCACAATTTTTCTAGGACCTTACTTTTCCCCTATGTCTCTCCCTTCTGCCCAGGTGCCTTTCTGTTGAAGGCAGTCCTATCTTGATTTTAGATTAGTTACATTGAATTAATATTAATATAGTCACCAAACTGTGGCATTATGATCCTATACCCTATTCACAGAGAAGAGGAGGTAGGAATCTGAGAGAGAGAGAGAGAGAGAGAGAGAGAGAGAGAGAGAGAGAGAGAGAGAGAGAGAGAGAGAGAGAGAGAGAGAGAGAGAGATTGTTACATTGGTCTTGTCATGTTGTCTTCTCCCCTAGACTATAAGCTCCTTGAGAGAAAGAACTTCCCTTTCTTTGCTTCTCCAGAGCTTAGCACAGTGATTGGGACTTAAGAAATGCTTATTGACTGATTGTTAATGAGATTCATCCATTAGCCAGTCACATGAATCTTAAAGTTTCTTTGGATATCTGTTGTACAGAATTATACAACGGTGCAGCAGAACTAGGGGAGCCAAGGGGAAACAAACAAATGAGTTCTGGTGAAATACAAGCTCCATGTGACTCAACAAAAAGGTACAGCAGCCAGGAAAGGTGAAGAAATCCTAAGGTTCATTTAGTGAGATATAATGACCAGTATTAGGAAGAAAATAGCTCTGCTGGACTTTGCTGGTTCGACTCCACTAGAAGAGTTATAGTAAATCCTGGATACTGCATTGTGGGGAGAAAAATTGATAATCTGTAAAGAATCCAAAGGAAGACAACCAAGATGGCCTTAAGGTCTTGGCAAATGAAGATGGGATACTGGAGATAAGGCTTGGGGAAGGGGAAAGGATATGATAGTTGTCTTCAAGAATTTAAAGGGCAGGTTCATGAAAGAAAAATAGATTGCTTGGCCCCAGAAGACAGAACTTTTAACAATAGGTGCAAGATACAAAGGCTTAAATTTAAGTTTATTCTAGGGTATTTCTCATAGCTAATCAAAAGTGGAGAGGAATGTTTGGAACAGTTCGTGGATTCTTTCCTTACCGAGGTCATCAGGCAGAAGCAGAATGACCATCTGTTGGATATGTTGAAAAGAGAACTCTTATTCAGGTATGAGTTGAATTAATGGCCTCTACTTCTATCCAAAACACTGAGATTCCATGATTCTGTGAAATTATAGTCAAGTTAAAATGAAAAGCTAAGAAGGCAACTGGTAATTAAATGACAAAGTAACAACCAATTGGTGTTGATTGATTACAGAGCCACCTACTGCCTTGAGGTATTTTTGTTTTGTCCATGCATAAAGGTTTCATTTCCAGCTTCCTCAATAATCAGGGTACACTTCCTGCCCTTTTAAATCCCCACAAGGAGAAGATAAAAACTGCTTCATTTGTTGGAGGTCATGTGTTACAAGGTCAGAAAATCAGAAAAGGCACCTGGTTTTATTTTTAATTACATGGTTATTTAATTCTAAATATTTCTGAATGATTTTGTGAGTCACTTAAAAAAGAAGAAACCCTACCTTGGGTTAGGCAATGGTGTAAGTGATTTGCCCAGGGTCACACAGCTGAAAAGTATCTGAGGATACATTTGAACCCAGGTCTTCCTCACTCCAGGGTGGGAGCTCTAACCATTATGCCACCTGGCTGACCCTACAAGTCACTTTTGAGGAGAAAAGGGACCTACTTCCTTGGAGTAGCAGAAATATCATTTAGAGGTAAGAGGCAGTGTGGGATAATGGATAAAGAATCACTTTAGGAGGCTGAGCATAGACTGAAGGCTTTTTTCCAAGAAATAACTGTTTGGCTGACCATGGACAGAGCATTTAACGTCTCACTGACACCATGTAACTCTTTCAGACTATAAATTGCAAACTAGTTGCTTATTTGAATTGGTTTCCACACCCCAAGTTGCTTATACTGACCTACTTACATAGGTCCAGACAGGTCTCTCTTGAGAGAGAATCAGAAACTGAGAGGTGCAGACAGAGAAGCAGAGATAAAGAAAGACAGACAGATTCCGAATTGGGGAGAGCTGGGAAAATTTTGGAAGTCATCTAGCCTACGTTTCTCACTTTTTAGATTAGGAATTAAAGCTCAGAGATGTTAAGCGACATCATTTGCCCAAGGTCACAGAGCTAATCAGTGGCAGAGTCCTGATCAGAGTCCAGCTCTTTATACTGTTCCATCATTTGTCCTAAGATACACATTACTTCTATAAAATGAGGAGATCTGATTAATGTATTATTCTAAGGTGCCTTTATAATTTGAACACGATTCTGTGATATTCTTGTCTGTTTAGGGTTTAGCTACACATATGATCCATTTGTCATTGTTTCAAAAATTAAACTACTTCCATTTCTGATCCTCCTTTCCATTTTCTCCCCAACCGTCCCCTAATTCCAACTCTTGCTCACCTCTTCAGGTTCTTCCCTATAAAAGCCTAGTCTTGGCCTTCTTGCGATTGTATCTAAAATACCAATTATAAATGTTTTCCAAATGGAGAGACAGCTTGATTATTCGGGAGTAATTGTTTCAGTGTAGTGTCCTCCTTTACAGCTACACCAGGAGGAAATGCTGACTTGTCAGATTCCTCCCCTTTGCATTAGGAGAAAATTTAAAACCCATTCCATCCCTTTCTTTGGCCTGATGTAAAAATAGAGTTTCCCTTTCCAAGCTTGAGGCTACATAGAAATCTAAACTTGAGTTATAGCTTCCCAGAGTTATCTGAAACCTAGGTTCAGGTAACTCTGGAATGGCTTCCCCACCCATCCCTCCTCCTTTAAAAAAAAAAAAAACAACTGGTTCCCAGCCAAAGATGAATTATAATTTGCCAGTTTGAATCACTTGTAATTGGCTGTATAAACAGTATCTTTTCTCTCCCTTGTGTGTCCCCTCCCCACTTCCAACCCCTAGCCAAAAAAAAAAAGTATTCTCTCTGAATGACAGAGAGAGAGAGAGAGAAAGAAGAGAGAGAGAGAGGGAGAGAGAGAGAGAGAGAGAGAGAGAGAGAGACTTGGTTTCTACCAAGCCAATTAATGAATGAGAGATAATGTTAAATGTGGATCTTGCCAACTGACTGGAAGGCTGCAGGCATCGCCTAGATCTTTGTGCCAGTCATCAGGTGGCAAATTCACCAAGGAGTCTGCCAGCTGTTTAACTTCATTACAGTTTATCATTATGTCTGACTTCTTTTTTTTATTTCTACATTTAATCACCTAATATCATTTTTATTGGCTTGTCAGGATGAGGGGGAGAGTAGAGGGGGATTCACTCCATGTCTGTTGTGTGTGCTTTCTCTGTAGGTAAAATATTAGGGCAAGTTTATACCTTCCTCCCTAGAAAAATAAGATACAAGGAAACCAATTAAGACCTAAGTGAGTACCCAAATACATGTAATTAATATTAGCTCACACGCCAAGGCGCAGCAGCAGGCTTCAGTGCAACTCTCTGCATGGTTTGGGGACAGAAGATAATTGATAGAGTGAAAGAAAGCAGCCTTTTCTCAGGCCATTGCTTAAGAAAGCACCTTCACAGCTCAGAGCCTGCCCTCCCTTTGGGTTGGGGTAGGTCTTTGTCAGTCTGACAAGATCTATCACATATTACCAAGCAATTGATCACTGGGTCCACAAGGGTCTTAATCCACTGTTTGATCACACATCAAGAAAAATTACTCTTCATGTCTTACCCGAAAGAGTGGAGAAAAGCAGAGGCCCTGGCTTCAGGATTCAGCTCATTACATTTTTGCAAATGATAGATGGGTGCACTAGGCGATTTAACTTCAAAATGATCTTTCCCCCTTCTTAAATAATGAAATACAAAAGCTTTGCAATGCATGCTAAGTCAACAGGGATTTTCTTGAGGTCTCTTTTGTTTTAGTGGATTTATATGTGTGTATGTAGAGATAGATATTATATGTACCCATGATGTATATATGTACAAGTAGGTAAATACAGTGCATACATACATACACCTAAATTCAGTAGATAGAGAGAGAGAGAGATCCAGAGCTAGTTATAATCATTTTTTCTAATGGAGGAAAAAGCTGGTCTTAGAATCAGGAAGACCTAGGTTCAAGGGCCATCTCGTTCTAGCTGTGTAATCCTGAGTAAATCTTTTCATTTCTTAGAGACCTCTGTAAAAGCCGCTGACAGAATAGTTGCTGAGCTACATCTACAGAAGACATTTTCTTACTAGGAGTTCTTTATATAAATGAAGCTATCAGTCCAATTCAAACATTTTAAAAATAGAGATTATATATTATGTACACAGAGAAGGCTTCACTATCTCAGATGCTGACATATGACCATTTTCTATATGTTTCCTTGAGCAAGTAAATTATACACAAAAAGATTTAGAAAGCTTGAAGAATCTGATAAAAATAAAAAAACAAAAATTTGGTTCATGAGTGGCTTTATGAGCCAATAAAACCCTATTATAAACAGCCCCATTGTGTCATAGATTCAGTTATACTGAAGGTCAATTCATGACCCCATGTGCACCATGATGTATAGTATAGTTCTCTCTCTCTCTCTCTCTCTCTCTCTCTCAATCTCTCTCTCTCCCTCCCTCCCTCCCTCCCTCCCTCCTTCTCTCCTTCTCTTGGTGTCTCTTTCTGTGTGTCTCTCTCTCCCTCCCTCCTCTCCTCCTTCTCTCTCTCTCTCTCTCTCTCTCTCTCTCTCTCTCTCTCTCTCTCTCTCTCTCTCTCTCTCTCTCTCTCTCTCTCTCTCTCCCCCCCCACCCTTCCAACCCCCCCAACTCCCCTTTCTGTCTCCTCTCTCACTATCTCTCTGTCTCTATCTCTTGCTTTTACATAGTGATTTTACAACAAAGGGATTACTTTTGTCTTTATCTAAAACATGTCTGCTCCTGTATTCACAGAAAGGAGAAGCATCTGCAATGAAAATAAAAATGTGCGATGCAAACTAAGCTACCTTGGGTTAGAAGAGATTTTCATAGATGACTAGTTTTTCATACACATTCCTAAAATAAAATACTTTTAAAAAAATAACTCAGATATTAATTTCTAAATTTCAAGTTTTATAAAAATGTAAGAGTATACTAGGACATCTTATCTATGCTCTGCTCTAGCTGGATCATCTGATGTCTATAAGGAAGCAAAAAATTGGCATCTCTCCTGCTGCATCTCTTCTTCACCTCTGCTAATATTCAGCCCTTTTCTCCTCCAATCCTTAATTCTATAAATGCTATATGTCATTTTTGAATTGGAGCCTTGAGCAAATGACATTGGGGCTCCAGGAGCTCTTGTGAAATATTTGATTGGCTCATTTCTTTGTTTAATGGCACATGACTGAGGTGTCCAGAATTTCTAAGTATCAGTCATACAGCTCTATGGACAAGTCATGTAGCATGGGATAGAACAGACTGATTTAGTCATGTCTGGTTTTAGCTCTGTTAATGCAGAGGGACACTGAATGGGCATATAGGATGTATAAGTATATAGTTCTCCAAAAGGGCAGTGGGTTGAGGTTCTTTCTACCCTAGTAGTGTGAAGAGCTGACTATGCCAGAATTCTAGGGAAGGAGATCTTCATATGCATCTGGGAACATTTTTTTGCAAATTCTCTATGGTGCCTCTGTAAATCGACTCCTCTGGAATTTTTGCAAAAATGACTTTGCCTGGTAGAAATGGCTGTTGATCACATTTCAGCTGCTGCCAATTTAGATAATTTAAGATCACAGATTGCAGGATGATAATCTATGTCAGTGAAATAAATATTCTTTTTTTTTAATTTTGAACATAAACACCAAATTAAATAAACAACATTTCCATATACAAAGAACATCAGAAGATTGTACATGAAACCACAGAGCTCTAGTATATATAGCTTGCTTTTTCTTTAAATATATAATAAATTCAACATGTAACTTTCAGAGCTCTCCCATTTGTCTATTATTCTTTCTGACCTAACTTTTTCTATGCATTAATAACTTTCTTCTTTTTCTAACCTATACACCCACCCTTTCTTCCTCCCATACCACCTTGTATTAAGTGTGCAGTCAAGCAAAACAAATCTCTGCATTGGTAATGTCCAAAAATGTAAAGATCTTTTTTTTTTTTTTAGGAATAGTCAGTTTTAGAGCAGAATTATATACATTGGTTGTTTTGTCATTTTTTAGTCATGTTCTGACTATTCGTGACCTTCTTAAGGCTTTTCTTCTCAAAGACACTGCCATTTCCTTCTCCAGCTCAGAAGTAAATGGAGTTAAATGACTTGACCAGGATCACATCATTAGTAAATGTTGGACTTGAACTCAGATCTTCCTAACTCCAGCCCAACACATTATCCACTCTGCCCTCTAGCTGTCTGACTATTAAGATATTCGGTCCAAATTTTCCCTATACTGATTGTCTTCCACTTTACTTTGTGCTTGATGAAAGATCTATTAATATCTTCAAAGTTGTCCTACTTTTGATTATTTCCAATATGACTTTCAGAATTTCTCTGTATGTTTAGGGTTGTTGTCATGAGCCAGTGCCTGGATCTGCATGCTCAATAACTGAATGTTATGAAAACTGATGACTACAATTTTCAAGCAAACTAAGGTCACAGATTTCAAGGCTGGGCAAGGCAGCAAGTATTTATTAAGCTCTTACTAGGCACCTGACCTTATATTAAATGCCAGGGATACAAATAGGGACAAAAAATGAGATCAAATGAAATTATACTTGTACAGCACTTAGCACAGTGCCAGTTTGCACTTAACTATTTATTACCTTCTCCCTTCGAAAACATGGTCCCTGCCCTCTAGGAGCTTACAATCTAATGGGATTAGAGACACAAAAGACAAAAGCAGCTGTAAAGGTGGGATAGGATGGTGCTGAAGGTGCGGCGTGCTGAAAGCTGAAAAAATCAGAAGTACAGTCAGAAATAGAGATAAAAAAAAAAAACCTGGTTCATGAGTGACTCTATGAAGGTTGGTCAGCCTGAATCTTTCCCCAAAATGGAGGAACCCAGTGACAGGGTTGGCATAGCAAAGGACGTTCTAGGATAAGACCACAAATGAGGCATAATATTAAAATGCAGAAATTTAGAAGCATGGCTGGAAGGGGAATTTAAAGCTGAAAAGGATCCTTAAAGCTCATTGAATCCATCCCTTTCATTTTTCAGGTAAGAAAACTGAAGCCCCAGTGGAGTAAGAAACTTGGCCAAGGGTACATAAGTAGTAAAATAGGATTTCAACCAAGATTCTCTGACTCTGAAACCAGCATTCCCTCCTCTGCACCATTACCTCTCATTGGCGTGAAATAAAAGTAATCTCTAGCTTATCTGGCGTTCTAATAACCCTTGTTTTGTCCTCCTTTGCCACTACCATATCTTCATTTAAAATTTAATTTTTTTATTTAAAATATTTTAATTAAAATTTTAAAAATAAATTTTAATTAAAAAAATTTTTTTAATAATTAAAACACATTAAAACCGATTGGGAACTTTCCCAATACCCTCTAGGAATTATGGAAGATTCCCTGAGCAAGGGGGCTCTCAAAACAAGGACTCTCAAAACAAAACAATCACTGAGTTCCAAAGAGTGAATGATACTACCCTATTTGTGGGCCATGTTACCCTACAGAGGGACCAAGAGTAGTTAGTTGTGGTTGAGGGTGGATTAGGGTTGGGGCAGTCCTGAGCACACCATACCTGTAGATTTGGTCATGACCATCCATGCATTTAGTCCAACTTCCCCATCAAGACTTCCTCACGGTGCTGTACATTGAAAGAGGTTAGAGTTGGCTGGAAGCCAGTCAGTATAGATGTCACACCACTAAAAAAGATGAGCTTAGAAACATGCCTGGAAGTTTCCGTTTTTATTTTAAGCAAATACAAGCTGAAGATTAACACTTGGCTGACCCCAGTTCCCAAATGCTAAATGTAATGTTTGGAGCAATATAACACCCTGACATGCCCCAGGTCCTTAGAATGGAGTAGTGTTTTCAAACATCCCTTGATTTTCCCAACCTCGGGGGCTTTTTCCGGATGAGCGTGATCTACTGACTGAAGAAATAATGATGTCCAAATCCTAGCCAAATGCCTCCCGATTCCCTTCCCCCCCTTCCATTCCACCCCCCCCCCCCCCATCTTTTTACCCAGCTGCATAAAGTGATGAGAACTTGATGCTTAGGTAGCCTCTTAAGGGCTCCTGAGCAGTTGATTAAAAATAATACTTTGCTATCATTTATTAAGTTTGCATAATCGACTGCCCAGGAAGCATTTAGAACAAACAACCACTTTGATGCCAAAAACCATGTGAGTAAGCAATCAGCTCAAATCATGGGAGAGACAATTAAATTTTCATGTATCATAAATGAAATATCCATTAGGGACCTTTGCTAGTGACCTCCGGGTGCAGCGATTCTTGGGACCGAAACCCCCGTGCTCAATCCCGTCTCCGTTCTGGCCTGTGACACAGATTTCAGGCACTGTGGAGGGAGAAGCCCTGCAACAGTCAACAAATGTAACTAGTTTTGGAGAGCTGCTATTGACAGTAAAATTCTAATTTTACTCTCGCTCCCAGAACAGATGTACCTCAGAGTCCATAGACTGCAATACTTAACTGCAGCTACTCAGCTGTGACCTTCAGCCCCAGGCTCCCTGCAATAAAATTTTCATGCAACCATATGGAAGAATATTTTAATAGAGATTTACTGTCAGTAACTGTCCCAAAGGAGCAAATAAGGAAGCTGTAACATATTGCGTACAGTAAATCAAGGGGACTTCAATGGAAAAACGAAGCCTCCCTGAGGCTAGCATCTTTACAATTACAGGCAACACTTTGTACAAATATGTGTACAAAGGACTAGATATGCACTCAGTTAAGCAGCTCAAAATGGTTTCGATTTGGAAATATATTTATTTAGAATTTATTTATTGGATTTTATAAGTGGCAGGCACTTACCTGTCAGGGCTGAGTGCATGTGGCTCCCTTCCCCAAGGCTTCCAGGACGGAAGTGAGTGGAGGTGACATCGAACTTGAAGTCATTCCCACCTGGGGGAGGTGGCAGGCAGCAGAAAGGATGCCTGTGACTCTGGCCAGGGCTCCTCCACGGCACAGAGGCGTTTCCTCCACAGCCAAGGACCGACATTAAGATGGGAGGGAAAATTCAGAACTGGAAGGGACCTTGGAGATCATCCGGTCTAATGTCCCTGGACTTTATGGGGCCTGTGTCTAAATAAACCTAGGACAACTGATTAAAAACTGAAAATTCAGGCAAACTCATTATTGGGAAAGCATAGATGCTCAAGATCCCAGGTGGAGGGCTGAATTCTTAGACAATATGATAGAAATGTAAACCCTGAAGAGAATTTAAATCATCTAGTGCAATTTCCTCATTTTGGAGATGAGGAAACTAAAGCCCAGAGAAATAAGATTCATTCCCTAAGGGCAGGTGGCAAAGTCAGCATAAAACACTGAAACTGCAACATGTTGTAGAAGAGTGAGCACCCAGTGTAGAATCCCGGAGCCCAGTGCTTGGGGGAGGATATGTTTTGCCTTGACCAGGGAGACTCTTCAGGAAATCGGATTATGGAGGTATTTTTTTTTTAATATGTAGAACCCTCTCTAGGAACTAACCCTATGTCTCCAACTCACACTCGCATTATAAACTGGGTTCCCCAGGGAGCAAATTCTGGCTAAACTAGTCTGTACCTTCCCATTAATATTCATTCTCTCTCTCTCTCTCTCTCTCTCTCCCTCTCTCTCTCTCTCTCTCTCTCTCTCTCTCTCTCTCTCCCACCCCCCATTTCCTTCTTCCTTTCCCTTTTCCTTCTCCCTTCTTTCTTTGTCTCTTCTCTCCCTCCATCTTACATATACCTATTTGTTAGTCTGTGTCTATCAGTTATCTAGCAATTCACATACATGTATACATGTATGTATATATATGGGGTCACAATATACACACAAATATACACACACATATATATATAATATACATAATATTTGTATATAATATCCTCCATTAGAATGTGAGCTCCTTGCAGGCATCATCATATTTTTACCTTTCTTTGTAGCACTACTTCCTAGCACAGTGTCTGGAATATATGTGAATACTTAATAAGTCCTTTTTGATTCAGATTGACTGACTGACTGGCTAACCTATGTAAGAGTTAAAAGTTGGTTTTGGTCAAATTAAGAGTTATAAAAAGTTGTGGTCGCCATTTATAATAATCAAATTAAACTGTGAGTATATTAGTAGCTTTATTCCAGCAAAATGGAGATAGTAAAGAGAGGGAAATGTAGGAAGGAGGTAGAAAATATTGCCTAGCTAAATACTCTAAGTCCAGATCCAAGTGCCTCCAGACTACAAGTGTGAATCCTAATGCGAATCTTACCAGGCCATGAAAGTGTCTCTAACCAAGTATATCACTAAACCAAAAGACCAACGCTGAAGAGGCTGAGCCGCAAAAAAGTTTCCAACACAGAATGAATTCAAAAGCAAAATCCCTCTCTTTCAGCATGAGCCAGCAAGGCAAAATCACCAATGTAAAATCTCCAAAACACAATCTCTTTTTCAGCAAGAGCCACCAATGTGGAATGAATTCCAATGCAGAATGAATTCTCAGCTCTTTGGTCTCACTTTTATTAAGCCCTTTTCCCATGTCACTTTCTGTGTCTCTGGTTTCTACTTCCTTTCACTGTGGACTAGTCTATCACATCTCAGGAACCAATCATAGTTTCTTAATTTGCCTTGCATTGCCCAGGAGGCAGTGCCTATGGGATCTACTTCCTGTTTCTTGAGGGTGAGAGCTTTCTTGTAAAAGGATCTTCAAGTGTCTGACTGAAAGGAGGGACACTCCAAGTTCTTGATGGATTAAATTAAAATAAACAAAGGGAGTTTTAAATTCCCTTTCACACCTATATAGTCTTGGGCAATTCACTTACACTCTCCAGTCCCCAGTTTCCTCATCTATAAAATGAGGGGATGGTTGACTAGATTACCTCTAAAGTCCTTTCTAGCAAAAATCTACTCTCCTAAATCCTAAATAACACAATTTTCAGCCTCAAGCATTTATTATTTTTTCATTTAATTTTGTTAAAGAAGTTATATATTGATAGGGGGCAGCTGGGTGGCTCAGTGGATTGAAAGCCAGGCCTAGAGATGAGAGGTCCTAGGTTCAAATCTGACCTCAACCACTTCCTAGCTGCGTGACCCTGGGCAAGTCATTTAACTCCCATTGCCTGACCCTTACCACTCTTCTGCCTTGGAGTCAATACACAGTATTGACTCCAAGATGGAAGGCAAGGGTTTAAAAAGAAAGTTATAAATTAAGTGACAAAATACTTACACTCTGAAGACCTAGGAACAACTCTTATTTCTGTCACTTTCTAGCTATGTGACCTTGAGAACAACATGTAATCTCTCTCTACACAGTTTCTTCACCTATAAAAATGAGGACAATTGTACCTTCTTTGGATACCTTATTTATGAGGAACAAATGAAAATATGAGCATTATTACCACAAGGAGCCATACAAGACAAGATGCTATGAGGCCCAGCCTGGGACCAGGAAATGAGAACTGGTGGACAAAAGCTGGACAAAGTAGAACCAGCTAGTACACAGGACTTCCTCTTATCTTTTCCTTCCTCTTTTTCATTTGAATACCATCAGTCCAGAAAGAAGATCCCAGAGTGAGCTGAGGAAGATGGAAATATGATAGAAAGTAAATAACTCGCTCCCTGCACCCCTCTCTGAGCAAGAGTGCATGGCTGCTATCACTGCACTATTTCCTTCCTTTGCTCTTGCCCTGACTATTAAGAGCATTTCTGAGATCAGATATTTGTTTCCTTGAGGGCAAACAATGCATTCATTTCTCCCCTCCACTCAGCTGATGGAAACTCTAATATGAGGGGCAGTAATTCAGAGATAAATAGACCGAACACTATCTGTGACAGTTCATATTTTATCATGGGAGAGAAGGCCTGAAACCTAAAAACTCAGGCGTAGGAGGCTTATTATGGAAACCTCCTCATGTGATGATGTGTTCATGGTCCATAATGAAAGGAGGAAAAAAGATGTTTAGCATCCAAGTGAAGACCAAAATATCCAAGTGACCAAAAATAGGCAGCTGGACAGGTGATAAATCTTTGTGTTTTCTTAAATGCCTGTGGGTTGTCCCATTTGACAATGAGAGATCACAATGGAACGATTGTCATACCTGATAAATGAGTCTTGGAAATTTTATTCTTCTGTTGCAGTGATCTTGGTTACTACAATACACAGGTAATATGTATGCACATACAGATCCCAAACAGTTAGGTTATGCACTCAGTCCAGCTTATATTGACTAATCAGAGCTTGGCTGGGCATTTTAAGTTAATGGGGGGTTAGGGTGAGAAGAGAGAGAGAAAGAGAAGGAGGGAGGGAGGGAGGGAAAGACAGAGAGAGACACAACAGAGAGAGACAGAGAGAGATCTGTTCACACCATCAAATTAATTTTTGAATGAAACCATGCAAATAGCTACCCTGAAAGCTGAAAGCTTTGGTGCCATTGTTGGTGGTACTTTTTAAAAAGTTGTATTTTGTAATCTCTACATCTTTTACCTTCTACTGTATTTTATATCAAGTTGAAACAATGCATATTCCTTCAAGAAAGTCAATCTCAGCTTGGTCCTCTAAATATAAGAATGAGGACAGGAACCCTCATAGATGCTCTACATTGATTGGCATAATTCTGGGAGGTGGGTTGTTTTGTTTTTTTTTTTTACTTGAAAAAGGACACTTTTCAGGGAAAGGGAATGTGAAGTCAATTTTTCACAAGTGTAGTAGGCCCTCAGGGGGCTACTCTCATCATTCACACTCTCATTTGTGGGTTAGGTCCCCAAAGGGTGACTACCTCAGGCTCAATGCTTGTCTCTGAGTACCCACCCTAAAACTATTGCTCATGAGCACTCACTGACACAGAACTTTATGAGTCAGGCTGTACACAGTTGGCTCAAAGCAAAGGCATTTAAAAAGATGGTGAGATAAGAACAATAGCTATGACGCAGAAAAAGCCTTTGATAAAACACAACACCTATTCCTATTAAAAACACTAGAAAGCATAGCAATAGAAGGGTCATTCCTAAAAATAATAAACAGTATATATCTAAAACCATCAGCTAATATCATCTGCAACAGGGATAAACTAGATACATTCCCAATAAGATCAGGAGTGAAACAAGGATGCCCATTATCACCTCTACTATTTGACATTGTACTAGAAACACTAGCAGTAGCAATTAGAGAAGAAAAAGAAATTGAAGGCATCAAAATAGGCAAGGAGGAGACCAAGTTATTGCTCTTTGTGGATGACACCCGGTCTACTTAAAGAATCCTAGAGATTCGACCAAAAAGCTAATTGAAATAATCAACAACTTTAGCAAAGTTGCAGGATACAAAATAAACCCGCATAAGTCATCAGCATTTCTATATATTTCCAACACAACTCAGCAGCAAAAACTAGAAAGAGAAATCCAATTCAAAATCATCTTAGACAAAATAAAATACTTAGGAATCTATCTCCCAAGACAAACATAGGAACTATATGAACACAACTACAAAACACTCGCCACACAACTAAAACTAGACTTGAGCAATTGGAAAAACATTAACTGCTCATGGGTAGGACGAGCCAATATAATAAAAATGACCATCCTACCCAAACTTATTTATCTATTTAGTGCCATACCCATTGAACTTCCAAATATTTTTTTTACTGATTTAGAAAAAACCATAACAAAGTTCATTTGGAAGAACAAAGGATTAAGGATATCCAGGGAAATAATGAAAAAATACAAAGGAAGGGGGCCTTGCAGTCCCAGATCTCAAACTATACTATAAAGCAGTGGTAATCAAAACAATTTGGTACTGGCTAAGAGACAGAAAGGAGGATCAGTGGAATAGATTCGGGGTAAGTGACCTCAGCAAGACAGTATATGATAAACCCAAAGATCCCAGCTTTGGGGACAAAAATCCACTATTTGATAAAAACTGCTGGGAAAATTGGAAAACAGTGTGGGAGAGATTAGGTTTAGATCAACACCTCACACCCTACACCAAGATAAATTCAAAATGGGTGAATGACTTGAACATAAAGAAGGAAACTATAAGTAAATTAGGCAAACACAGAATAGTATACATGTCCGACCTTTGGGAAGGGAAAGATTTCAAAACCAAGCAAGACTTAGAAAGAGTCACAAAATGTAAAATAAATAATTTTGATTACATCAAATTAAAAAGGTTTTGTACAAACAAAACAAATGTAACCAAAATCAGAAGGGAAGCAACAAATTGGAAAACAATCTTCATAAAAACCTCTGACAAAGGTTTAATTACTCAAATTTACAGAGCTAAATCAATTGTACAAAAAATCAAGCCATTCTCCAATTGATAAATGGGCTAGGGACATGAATAGGCAGTTTTCAGCCAAAGAAATCAAAACTATTAATAGGCACATAAGAAAGTGTTCTAAATCTCTTATAATCAGAGAGATTCAATTCAAAACAACTCTGAGGTATCACCTCACACCTAGCAGATTGGCTAACATGACAGTGAAGGAAAGTGATAAATGTTGGAGGGGATGTGGCAAAGTAGGGACATTAATTCATTGCTGGTGGAGTTGTGAATTGACCCAACCATTCTGGAGGGCAATTTGGAACTATGCCCAAAGGGCAATAAAAGACTTTCTGCCCTTTGATCCAGCCATAGCACTGCTGGGTTTGTACCCCAAAGAGATAATAAGGAAAAAGACTTGCACAAGAATATTCATAGCTGCGCTCTTTGAGGTGGCCAAAAATTGGAAAATGAGGGGATGCCCTTCAATTGGGGAATGGCTGAACAAATTGTGGTATATGTTGGTGATGGAATACTATTGAGCTCAAAGGAATAATAAAGTGGAGGAATTCCATGGACTCTGGAAAAACCTCCAGAAAGTGATGCAGAGCGAAAGGACCAGAACCAGGAAAACATTGTACACAGAGACTGATACACTGTGGTACAATCAAACGTAATGGACTTCTCCATTAGTGTCAATGCAATGTCCTTGAACAATCTGCAGGGATCTAGGAGAAAAAACACTATCCACAAGCAGAGGATAAACTGTGGGAGTAAAAACACCGAGGAAAAGCAACTGCTTGACTACAGGGGTTGAGGGGAAATGACTGAGGAGAGACTCTAAATGAACACTCTAATGCAAATACCCACAATACAGAAATGGGTTTGAATCAAGAACACATGTGATACCCAGTGGAATCGCACATTGGCTATGGGATAGGGGAGGAGAGGGGGGTAGAGAAAAGAAAATGATCTTTGTCTCCAATGAATAATGCTCGGAAATGACCAAATAAAATAATGTTTTTTAAAAAAAGAACAATAGCTATAAAATATTCTCCCTCTATACTTGGGGAGAACTTTCCCACAAACATCCGTAGGAAGAATGGACACAAATTTAGAGAGCTCTGTAAGTGATGGCCACTGCAACTTGTGCACCCAGTACTACAAGACCCCTGTCCTGTGTTTTTTTCCTTTTCATGACATCCTGCTTCTCTGTTGGGTGAGTCATTCATCTGGGTTTTTTCTTCAGTTCAACTCTCAATTGCTAAGACTCATTCTCCTTTAAATTTATGGGTGTCTATCTTCTTGGCTTTTGTGAGGTTGTGCTACTTGATGCTACTTCAATACTTACTCTTTTTTTAATTAAACCAGATTGGAACTACCTAATATGGTCTGGGCTATACTCAGGAGTGCTATGGGCTGCATTCAGTCAGAGGTCTCATGTTTGACACCTATGATCTTACATCCCCTGAATTCATGTCCTCTAATCTCAAATACTTGGCTGAAATAACAGGGACAGAATTAAACCTCCCCCTCCTGGAAGAGTTCTTAGAGATCAGCTAGTTTCACCCTCACATTTTACAAATGAAGAAACTGAGATTCAGAGAAGCAAATGGACTTTTCCCAAACGCCTTCCATAATCTAACCTTGCTCTAAAAGCTTGTTATCATTCAGTTGTTTCAGTCACTTGCAGCTCTTTGTAACCCCATCATTGGTTTTCTGGGCAAAGATCTAAGAGTTGTTTGCCATTTCCTTTTCTAGCTCATTTTACAAGTGAGTAAACTAAGGCAAACAAGGTTAAGTGACTTAAGCACTAGGTCACATATCTAGTAAGTGTCTGAGGCTAGATGTGCACTCAGGAAGATGAGTTTTCCTAACTCTAGAGGTCCAGCACTCTATCCACTGGGTCACCGAGATATCCAGGACCCAAGACCTAGTAATATCTAAAATGTATATAGTACTTTAAGATTTTCTCAACACTTACATATATTATCTCAACTGATCCTCACAAAAGTCCTATAAAGTAGTTATTTTACAAAGAGAATGTGAAAGGCTACATGATTTGTCCAGAAACAAGTATGTGGCACAGTAGATAAAAGTCCTGTACCTGGAGTCAGGAAGACCTGAGTTCAAATGTAACATCAGACACTTATCAGCAGTGTGACCATGGGCAAGTCACTTAATCTATTTACTTTAGTTTCCTCGATTATAAAATAGGATAATAGCACTTACCTTGCAAAGTTGTGAGGATCAAATGGAATTATATTTTTAAAGAACTGTATCATTTTACCAGGCACATAGTAGGTACTATATAGGTGCTAACTTTTATTATTAGGACCCTACAGCTAGTAAATGTCTGAGGCAGGATTTGAACCCAGATTGTGCTGATTCCAAGTCCAGTGCTAATGTTCCTCCCATTACTTTCCACAATAAATATTTCCGTTTAATCGGACTAATTTCCTAAATAGCCCCTACACAGATCAAGCCTATTCCTCTCTCTTTACTTTGATCCATGTAATTTTTCCCACTTGAAATTCCTACCTTGACCTACTCTAGATCATACTGATCTCTACTCTCTATGAGCTCTTATCTCCTAATTAATAATACCACAGTACTTAAGACTTACTCTGTCTCCAGTTATTTACTATGTGAATGCCTTGTCTCCCCAACAAAATGGAACTGAACTTAGAAGACCTGGAATCTTAGTTTTATCACTTATTATCCATGTGACTAAACCAGTTGCTTCTAGTCTCTGAAGCTCAGTTTCTTCATCTGAGAAAATGAGAAAATAACAGTTGTACAATCTTCTTCATTGGCTTATAGTATGGGTCAAATGAGGTAATTATGTTAAGTACTCTGTAAAACTGTTTTTTATAAAATTGTTATTTATAAAAATAAATTAACATTTTATACATATATAATATATATTAAAATATATAAAACTATTATTAATAAAAATAAAATTGTTATAATAGGACCATATATTTAGAACTGTGAGGAATCTTACTAGCCGTCTAGTTTCACCCCTCATTTTACAGAGGAGGAAACTAGACATCTCTTTCTATCTTTAACTGTACCATGAAGAGTAAGGAGTATACTAGTGCAGCTAGGTGGCACAGTGGATGGAGCACTGAGCCTAAAATCAAGAAGACCTGCGTTCCAATTTGGCCTCAAAAACTTACTACCTGTGTGATTCTGGGCAAGTTATTTAACCTTGTTGGCTCAATTTCCTCATCTATATGAAGATAGAATTAACTCTTCCTTTGTCTATTTTAAGTTAATCAAATCAAGAACTCAAAATACCCCTACTTAACACTTAAGTAAGAGAATTCACAAGTCACTTACTAGAGAAAACGCTCACCTCCAAAGGGCACTGCACAGCCCTGGACAGTGCTAGGCAAACTGAAATACTGTAATTGGTTATGTGAAGAGGGGGATAAACAGGAAATGACATGGAAAAAAAGGATATAAAAGAAGAAACCAACATGGTCTGGTCTCTTTCCTTCCTTGGTTTTTGAAGAGACTGGTTCCTTGGAGACCATTCCTTCCCTGGCTTCTGGAGAGATTCTTCCCTTGGATTCTGCATTGGTGAGTAGAGCTGAAGGGACATGCTTTTCCTTAGAGTCATTCTGCATTGGTGGAACTCTGGCTAAAGACACCACTGGGACTTCTGGCTGAAGACTACTGGGAAATCCATGTGGAGACTGGGACTTGTGGAATCCCCTCCTGGGGGCTGAGCCGGATTTCACCAGAGCAGCATTTAGGGCTGGTAGGCTAGACCAGGCTTTGGCTTCCTTCCTATATTTCCCACTTTCATTATCTCTACCTTGTTGTAAATAAAAGTTGCTAACAAGTCATTTTGACTTGGGGGCTATTATTTTATAAACAGCAACCACAATATTATTTTTTAACTTTCATATTGAACCTAACCTAATTGAGTCAAACCTAATTTAAATCTTACATCTGTAAAATGAACAGAAGGAAATAGCAAACTACTCCAGTATCTTTGCCAATAAAATCCCAGATGAGGTCACAAAGAATTGTATACCACTGATCAGCTAAACTCCTGCCTCTTAGGTCCTCCCCTATCTCCCAAATTCATACAAAATACTATGCTAGGTATCAGAAATATACAAGCAATAAATCCATGCCTACCTTCAAAATTCATACATTCCACTAAAGGAAATACAATATTTAGAGCTATCATGGGTTTTCTCATAAATAAATGAACTGGAGAAGGAAATGGCAAATCACTCCAGTATCTTTGCCAAGAAAACTCCAAAATAAGGCATGAAGAGTAGGTCACAATGAAATAATTGAACAACTACATGAAGCATACCAAATGCAGATGAAGTACTTAGTAAATACATGTTGTTTGATAGATTCAACTGTCTCTCTCTTTCTTTCCCACTGACCCTTTTATGGGTTCTTCTTGGTGAAACCTATCTTGATGGTAGTTAGCTTTTCTAACCACTAGCCAGTTATTAAAATATGGTCACTTGTGTGAGACAAACTTCTCACCAAGAAGCAGATCAGGAAGAAGTTTATTTCTCAGTGCAACATTCTACCTTCTCAGGTGTCATCTTACAAACAGCAAGATCAAAAGCCCTGAAAATTTCTGGGTCAGTGTATTCATAACCCATCTGGCTGTGATTAGTTGTAGAAGTAGGAAAACAACCCCTGAGTTTAGCCAAATCTATCTATCCATCCATCCATCCATCCATCCATCCATCCATCCATCCATCCATCCATCTATCCATCTCTGTTTATGCATTAATGCACACACATTTATACATATGTATATGTAGTCACTTAAATATACATATGTATATATGCAGAGTTCAAAAAAATCTCTGTGCAGTTTCATGTTATTAAAGATGAAAACTACACTAAAATATGTATTTTGCACTTATGTATTTAAAATATGTAAACATATTTGTATATATATTCACGTACATTTTCATAGATATACATAGATACACATGGAGAACATATATACATGTACATACACACAAAGTGTTCCTAAAATAATACATCTAAATGACAAAATTTTAAAATCTATATATAAGTATATGTGTATGTGGTTTTTAGGTTCAAACATATACATATGTATGTATATATATTTAAAGGCTAATTACAACTATTTGAATCCTTGTCACTGGAAGTACTTATGCCCAGGCTGAATGACTACCAAGTATGGGTATAAGAGAGGGGATTTTTGTATTGTGCAGAAGATCCACAGTGCCTATCATGACTCCAAGAATCTATGAGGCTTTGATATTCAGTTGACTGAATAAAATCAATTGCTTTCAAAGCAATTAGTTTGAAAAATGTTCTTTTGTTGTATATCTACAAAGTGGCTTTTAACCATTTAAATATGCATAAATAATGACTTTGAAAACAACCAAGTTATTGACCAGTTAACTGAAAATAGAGAAATCAGTCAATCAAGTACTTATTAAGTGCCTACTATGTGCTGTTCTAGGTGCTGGAGATACAAATACAATGTCATTAACAGGTAGTTGGACCAAGGTCAATATGTTTTATAAACTGATTTAAATGTGTAGACACGATCATAAAGGACTAAGAAAGCTAATATTGTTCTAGGAACATGTATCTACAATTTAATTATACCATAGATTTAACCAGCCTGGCTACTGTGCCCATTTTAATACATAGATATTTATTCACCTATTAGTCTTGTCAGTTTTCCTGCCTGTGATTTTTTAAAAGCTTCAGTATATGAAGTGAAACAGAAGGATTTATTATCCCCAAGAGAGGCATAGAAAACTATAGTGCTGAGAGCCCCCTGCCAAGGATTAATTGGTTCAAATGAAGTTCCAAATTAGGAGGGTCAGGACAGATATTATGAAAAGAGCATTGAACTGTGAGTCGGAAGAGCTGGGTTCTAGTCCCAGATATGTCATTTACCTAAAGCCTTTTCCAATCACTTTTTTTTCCTTTTTAAAAACCCTTACCTTCTGTCTTAGAATTGGCACCAAGTATAGGTTACAAGGCAAAGAAATAGTGAGAATTACACAATTGGAGTTAAATGACTTGTCCAGGTCATACAGCTAGAGAGTATCTGAGTTCAGGTTTGAACCCAGGACCTCCCGTCTCTCTAACCACTGAACTACCTAGCAGCTCCCAATCATTAAGTTCTACAGGTTTTGACCTATAATATATTTTGAAGTCCTGCTCCTTTATCCAACTCCACTACCATCAATTGCCATCTTAGTATTATGTTTTTAGATCCATAAAATAAAATACAGAGATTAGAAAATATTGATCAAAATATGTATTTTTTAAAAACAAGTCTATGGATACTCTGAATGGATGAAGAACTTCTGCTCTACAGGAACTGTCTGCACTCTTTCCTTCTTGGCTCCCAGCTCAGGCTGCAGAGGTTTATTGGTGGCAGGGCTATAATGGTAGATATTTAACAACTTACTCCTCAGAGAAAGAAATGTTTTGGGACATACTTTTAAATTTAAACTGCATTATTGACATTTTCTCCATCCCTTTTTAAAAAACTCAGAAGTACAAGATGGCAAGGCACAGATATCCCCAAGTTGTTCTTTTTTTAACATTAAATTTTTTTTCAATATTTTTTTTCATCTAGTCCAGAGATATCAAACATTCTGCCAGTGGGACTCAAAGCACTCCAGAGTGCAACTTGACCAGATGAAAATATAATTGGGAGATATTTAACAAAATCAATTAAAAAATCAACAAAAATATCAAAAAAAAAATCAAAAAAAATGGAGCCTAGAGAGATTCTTCTGTACAGATTAGTAGCCCCCCATTTCTATTTGTTTGACACCACTGATCTAGACTATTGCAATCATTCACTTTTTCCCCCTTTCATTCTCTAGTCTCTCCCTTCACATACACTTCAATCATCATCATCATAACTGGCATTTATAACATTTTATGTATTTAAGTACCAGTGAATATGATTAAGGAGAATTGATTGCTTTGGTTAGGAAATAAGGGCAAAAGTGTTGATCTCTAGTGGTTACATCCTCCAACCAACATCAGAATGTGCTCGTTGGTTTTCAGAGAGAAGCTACCTCTTCCTCCTAGTTTTGTCCCTTCCTGGATATCCATGTCTATCTCCCAAGATAAAGGTTTTAGTATGTGAAGACTCAATCAATCAGAACCTTAACTCATAGAAATCTCCACTCCTCATCCTATCTTTGCTGAGAAATTTCTAGGACTTTTTGCATTGGGTGGAAACCAATGGACCTTGGGTGCTAATGGTGCGTTTCTATTAGTTATCTATAAAAAAGGAGGCTTTCCTTCTTTTTTAATGGAAAGGGGTTGATGGTTTGTCTCACTGGAAAGATGTAATTCACCAATGAAACAGATGAGTGGATCAGATGGTGAGGGAAAATATGGAGGTTGAGGCGTAATCTGTTGGTGGAGAGAAGATGGCAAGATCTCTCCCTCCCTAGGGTTAACTGGAACAAGAGCTTGAGGCAACCTCTAGAGGTTCTTTCTGTCTCTCTTCATAAGGGATATTTTAACAGACTATATTCCTTGAGCACTAATGTGGGCACAAGCTGAAGGGAAAGATGTCTGCTTCCCTGTCCGCTGTTTCAGAGCAAGGTTTGTAGTCAACCTTCCTCTATTCATCTTTGAATCCTGTCCTCAATTGCCCAACACCTCTTTTGTTTTGAAGATAGGCCAAATCCAGATATGACTTAACTAAGGATTTATTTTTGAAAGGAAAAGTGTAAAAGTGTTGAAGGAAAATGGGAGAAGGTTGCCCTGCCAAGCTAAACCCCCAGTAGCTGGATCAAGAGGTAGGAGTCCAAGCCTCAAAGGACTCATCCCCCTATCCAGCTGTCTGCTCTCTTTATCTCTAAGCTAATGTATCTTATCACTAAATCCTAAATCTGTTCAAGGAAGGATAGGAGAGACCAGGAAAAAGCAAGAGGGTTGGTTGAGTCCTTTTAGCTCCTCCTCAGGAACAGATCTTGATGGCAGGTAGAAATAGTGGAATGGGTTTTCTTTGAGAGAATATAGCTTTAGCAGTTTAAGGCAGGAAGTTGAGGTCTTCTAATGGCTTTGGGGAATCCCTCAGCCCCTCAGAAGTGAATTTTATAGCTCACCCTCCTGAATTAGAAAGCCCTGTAGCCCACCAGAATCTTCCTCAGCCAATGGTTCTCTCCCACAATCCCTTGCTATCAACTGTCATTCAGCTGCTGTCCATCATTGTAGAATTCCAAAAAGGGGGTCTCTCTTTCCAATCCCTACATATATTAATATATAACTGGTCCCTCCTTTTCAAATCATGTAACTTTCTCTCTGGCAATATCCTCAATAAGATTTCTCCAGAATTCTTTGTTGTTATTATCTTGCAGGCTACTCATGCTAACCATGTACCTCTCCTATTGCTTTCTGGATGATCTACCATATTTATTTTTCAGAGACCAGGAGATTCTAATATGTATAGGCATGCAGCTAATTCAGAAAAATTTGGCCTAAGTATCCCCAAAGCACAAAGTAAGTGGATGAAGAATACTTGTAATTCAAATTGTGATATGTAAGTAGTAAAAGATTACAGTAAATTTATATATGACAAAAGCATACATCTAGATTTGGGAGATAAGAAATCACTATTTTGTAAAAATTATTGGGTCAACTGGAAAGTAGTTTGAAAGAAACTAGGCATCACTAAGATAAGATCATAATGGATTCATGAGCTAAACATGAAAGGAGATATCAAAAGCAAATTAGAAGAACAGGTCACATATTACCTATCAGCTTTATGGAGAGAGGAGAGGAATTTATGTGTCAGTAAGAGATGGAGATTCTGAAGTCTCCAGTTTACAACTGTGAAATGAAAAATGAATAATTTTGAGAGCCTTCAATTGAAAAAAATTTGAATAAATAAAACAAATATTGACAAGATTAGAAGGAAAGAAGAAAACTGGGGGGAAATTTTTATAGACAACCTCTCAGATAGAGTTCTCATTTCTAAAATACATAGAAAACTTTGTCAGTTTTATAAGAATAAGAACAATCCTCTAACTGATAAATGGGGGGTGGGGGGAATGAACAGACAATTTTCAGATGAAAAAAATTAAAGTTATATATAGGTATGTGAAAAAATGCTCTAAATCACTATTGATTAGAGAATTGCAAACCAAACCAATTTTAAGATGTCATCTCATACTGTAAACCTTAAAATTTCCCAGACCCTACTTTATAAGATTGGATTAAGACCATTCCCCATTTGGGCAGTGAACTCTACTTAAAGCAGGACTGTGAGAATTCTACTTTACCTACTTGGGTCTGCCCTAGGGGAAGATAAAGTTGCAAACTCTTTTCTGAACAATGAAAAGTACTTAAACCCATACTTTTCTTAAGCTAAGTACCTATAAAGGTCAAGCAACTTATGAATTTACAAGGAACAAAGAACTGGAAAACTTACTCAGAGCTTTCCTGGTGTGAATTACTCAAAAATCCACACCTTCTTAGGTGTGGACTAAGAATGGGAGGTCCTTTAGAAACATCTACAGTGATTGGTAGATGTAAGGACTTAGGGGAGGTGACAAAGGAGATTTTACCCTTAAAAATAAGAGCTCAAGGAAGAGCTGGAAGGTCATTCTGAAACATTCAGATTGGAGAGACTTATTCTGAGGAGACTGATTCTGAAACATTCAGATTGAGGAGGGAGCTGGTGAAAGCAGCTGAGAAGGCGCTGGCCTGGTGTCATTAAAAATCCTTACTTAGACAGATCTTGTGGTGAGTGTTAAAAAAAACTGACTGATTTCTCTTTTAAGACTCAGGTCTAGGCCATATTGGCTTGAGGCCCTTCATACTTATTCCTTTCTTGCTCTCTCTCTCTCTTTCTTTGATTACTCATTGTATTGTTAATTAAAATCTCTATAAAACCCAATTGACTTGGGTATTTGAATAATTGGGAATATTTCCCTGGCGACCACCTTATATTTGATTTTAAAACCCAAGACACTGTAGTGAAACATATTTCTGTGGTCAAATTTACTCACCCACTCTTATATCTATCACAATTTATATCTTCCACTATTTTAATCACTACAGTTTAAGACCTCAACCATTTTAAATCTCACAATACCCATCAGATTGTCTAAAATGACAAATTTGGAGGGCATGTGGAAAAATCAGGATGCTGATACACTGTTAGTGGAGTTATGAACTAATCCACCTTTTTTGGAGAGCAATTTGTAGCTACACCCAGAGTCATAAAACTATTCCTTGAACCCAAGAATACTGTTGCTGGGTCTGTTTCCCAAGGATATTAGGAAAAAAGGAAAAGAACATATGTGTTCCAAATTATTTGTAGCAGCATTCTTTGTGGCAGCAAAGAACTAGAAATTGAGGGGATGCCCATCAAGGGATGAATGACTAAATAAATTGTGGTATATGATTGTGATAGACTGCTACTGAGCCATGAGTGATAAATAGACTAATTTTTTTAACTTAGAAAGAATTATATGAGTTGATGAATACTAGAGTAAGATGATTAGAACCAAGAGAACATTATACACATCTATGGATTTAATAATTGAAGAATGAATTGTGATGTTACCTCCAGAGAATGAACTGGAAGGTGGAAACATGAAAGTCATAATTTGTATGTAAATGTATGTCACCCAGATGATGCCTTCTGTGACGCAGGGAGGCAGGGAGGGGTTAGGACACTTGAAGATAAATTCTATTAATTTTTTTAAATTGTGGTATTAATTTGTTGAACAATCTATAGAATTGGTCCATCGCTATCAATACTTTGGATAGGTGATACAGATGGATAATAAATTGAAATCAGAAACGAACAGGAAAAAGAAAGCATAGTCTATGGAAAGATCTCTGATAATCACCTGTGAATGACATAACTATTATCAGTAATGCAAGGGTCTAGGACAAATCCAAGAGACTCATGAAGAAAAAGGCTATCCACTGCTATAGAAGGAATGAGCAGAGTCTGAATTCAGATTATAGCATATCACTCTTATTTCCTTCATGAATTTTTCCCTAGTATAAGCTCTATGTATCTTCTTTCACAACATGACAAACATGGAAATATGTATTGCACAATAACATAGGTACAACCTATATCATATTACCTGCTTTCTCAGGAAGGGGCAAGTTAAAGGGAGGAGAAGACACAGATCACAATATGTCAGAAAACATTTTTAAATTTTATCTAGATGTAAGGGGGGGGGGGCGGCGTAAAAAAAAGGAAAAAAAATTGTAGTGCTTTTAATGATGTGAAGATTTTCTCTGAAATGAAGACCCATCACCAGAAGAATGTCTTCTGGTGATGTTTAGAGCTATTAGCCTTTTTTTCATACAAATTTACAAAAGCAAAACTTAGTTATCTGTTAAAGTTATCACAATTTCTAAAATAGACTGAATTAGTGACATTTTATTCTACATTGGAAAAGATGTGAATAAGAATGGTTTTGGAGCTATAAATCACATGTGATTTATGGATAAATATAAATCATTGTATGAGAAAACTGGATGCATTAAAATGAAAGTTTTGTCAGTTCTATTCCCCTGGAGCTGCAATTTCCTGGCCCCTATCTCACAACTAAGCTCTATGAATGAATTTCAGGTGAACTGACTGGATTTTTGTGGTTCAGTTTTCTTGGTCTTCAATCACAAAGAAAAAGACTATTAGATGGTGGTCAATAATTCTCAGGTCTTGATTCACTCCTGAGCCACTCTTTCTGTATTTCTGAAATGGAAACACTAAGGGTTATTCTCCAGTTTAACTAACATGTATATTTAGAAGAATAAATCTATCCCTACTGTGAGAGAAAAGCTTTCAGCCTTTCTTTTTTTAACATTCTTACACTCCCGGAAAAATATATTAATTAAACCCAGAGTAATAGCATTGATACTTATTAGCTATTGTTATTATAATTCATAGAATCACAGATTTGAGACTTGGAAAGGACCTTAGTAGCCACCAAGTCCTACCTACACACAAAAGAAATCCCTATTATAATATGCTCAGCAAGTAAATAATCTTCTAATCTCTTCTCAAAGATCTCAAAAGAGAAAAAACATGCTATCCCTCAAAGCAGTCTATTCCACTTTTAGATATCTCTAAATGTTAGGAAGTTTTTCCTGAAATTGCAATCATAAGTTGGGTCCCTTCTTCACAAGACAGTACTTCAAATACTTATAGACCACTTTTATGTGCCCCTGAGTCTTCTCCAAGTTAAACATGCTTTAAGTCTTCCAATCAATCATCAAAGGACATGGGCTAATGACCTTTCGCCACCCTGTATCCCTCCTTTGGACACTCTCCAGTTTAAAATCTCATGGTGTCCCAAATTGATCACTAATCTCCAAATGAGGGCTCATATGGGTAGAATGGGAATATCACCTCCCTATTCCTGGAAGCTATGCCTCTCCTAATGCATTATAAAATTACATTAGCTTTTTAAACTTCTATATCACACTGCTGACTTGTATTAAGCTTAATAAATTCCCTACATCTTTTTGGAAGCAACTGCCTTCTATCTATGTCATCTCCAGCTTATACTTGTAAAGTTGATTTTTTTTAATATGCACAAATGCAAGACTTTACATTTATCCCGCTAGAGTTTCATTTTGTTGCGTTCATTTCAGTGTTCTGAGAGCTTGTCAATATCCTTTTGGATCCTGCTTCTGTTGTCCAGTGTGTTCATTTTCCCTCTCAGCTTTGTAACATCTATAAATTTCCCAAGCATATGATCTCTGTCTCTGTCCTTTGCTGGTCAGTCATTTTAGTTGTGTCTGACTCTTTGTGACCCCATCTTGGGTTTTCTTGGTAAATATACTAGAATGGTTTGCCATTTCCTACTTCAAATCATTTTACAGATGAGGAACTGAGGCAAACAGGATTAAATGACTTGCCCAAGGTCACACAACTAGTACGTATCTGAGGCCAGATTTGAACTTTGGAAGACAAGTCTTCCTCATTTAGGGACTGGTTCTCTATCTACTATACCACCTAATTGTTCCATTTTTATCCTAATCATTAACAAAAGTATTAAACAACAAAATTTATAGATTCCCCTAGAGACCTCTGCTATGTTGATATGGAACCATTCACAACTAACTATTCTTTGAGTCCAGACAACCAGGTCCTGTGTCCACTTGATCATATTACTGTATCATCTCCATATATCTTCTTCTTCTCCATAATACTCTACAATACTTTATCTAAAACTTGGCTAAGATCTAGGTAAAATCTATTTATAGTGTTCTTCTTCTTGCTATTGTTATACTGCTACCATTGCTATTATTGCAATCAAGAGCATATATAACTCAGAAAGGTGGGGATTAAGCATAAAAATAATAGGACAGTCCAAGTACTATATTGGTGGCACACATGAAATATTAAATCAGAGGAAATTATCAAAGCTTTGAACAGGTCTTTTGTGGAGGATTTATGGAAAGACATATGAAAACAGAAAACCTTTTAAGACCATGAGTCGTTGAGCAGCAATTCTGAATTCATAAAAGGAATTTACTCACTTTGTGTTCCCTTTTCCAAAAAACAAAATCTTAGGGCCAGTCCAAAGAAACAATAAAAAATGAGCAAAAAAACCTGAAGGATAAAAAGAACAGTTGAATTATGATCTATACTGTCAGAAGTATTACTTATATCAGTGGGATCACAAGTCCATCAAATATAAAAGATAATAGTTACATCTCATTTTCAAAATGAATGATTTGCAGATAATGGTTGATCCATTACCCTGTTCTGTGTATTCTACTGCTTCTCAATTCTGGCTGCCAAAACTTAGTTCAGTTTTAAAGATCTAAGAGCTGATAAGGAAATACTGAGCTACTTAGGTCAGAGTGAGACGTTAACTCCAATTTCAGGGTGAAATTGATCTTCAGTAAAACTCTTTGGCCATCCTCCTTCTTGTCATCCAACCCCCAGTCTCAAAATCTGTATTCCCCAGAGTTTAGTATTAAGGTTTTATTTATCTTGGAACTTTTCCAGAAATTAAGAGACTTAAGGTGATCCATTCTCAGAAATTAGGATGGTGTCCAATATAAGCAATGGAGAACGGTCTATTTTAAATACAGATCTATAAAACCATCACAAAATTTACCTAATAATATAATTTCATCCTTCTTATACTGTTGGTCCAGCTGATTCTTTGTCTTATAAACTCTAATGAACTGATTTTTTTTTTTGCAAGGGTCAGAGTTGAGAAACAGAGCTTTTAAATTTTAATAAGTATAGCTGGCTTATTTCTGAGGTTGTTGGAGAACCAATAATGGTTGTGTTGGATACCTCAAGACACCCTAGACCAACAAAACATAATTAAAAGGTTATATTTAAATGAGCTTTAATATTGTATTCATCCTAATCTGAGCCTAAGCTGCACACAAGAATAGAACATTCTATGTTTGGAAGTTTTGAAACTTTTTTTGGGGGGGGGTCTTAGTATTTGATAATTTCTGCTCAGTTGAAAGGTAAAAACTAAAATACCACAAAAAGGTATGTTTGTGAATAGTAAAGGCAGAATTGGAGGGAGACCATGAAAAAAATTACTTCTGGGAATCTCTTGAGAAAAAGTCCTGTTAAAGTTATATCAAGTACCTCTGACTTGGTAGGTTGATAGATACTTTTCCTCTATCCTCAGAGCTCTAAATCATGCTCTTCATGTTTACAGCATATCTAGCATTTGGACATGTAGTATTAGATATATTTTCACATTATCACGAAATCTCTCAATAATGAGGGACATTGGAAATCTCTAGTGCAATTTCTATCTGAATCACTCTGGTGCACTCATCACCTCACACCTGGGATACTGCTATAGCTTCTCTGGTGGGTCTGTCTGCCTCAAGAATCTCCTCACTCTAAACCATTCCCCATTCAATCAGCTAATGTGATTTTCCTAAAATTCAGATCTGATCATGTCACTCCTCTACTCAACAAACTCTAGTGACTTCCTAGTGACTATAAGATAAAATACAATGTAGTCTGTTGGGCATTCAATGCCTAGTTACCTCCTACCCTTCCAGTTTTCTTATATCCTACTCCCCAACATGTACTGTTTGATCTAGTGACACTGACCTCCAGGATGTTCCATAAGTAAGACCCTCCACTTCTCTGTGGTGGACATTTTCTCTAGTTGTCTTTCTTGTCTAGAATGCTATCCCTTCTCTAATCCAACTACTGTCCTCCCTGGCTTCAAGTCCCAACTAAAATCCCACCTTCTACAGGAAGCCTTCCTCAACCTCTTTTAACTCCAGCATCTTCCCTCTCTTAATTATTTCCTGTTCCTGTAAATAGCTTACTTTGCATCTAATTGTTTGCATGTTGTCTTCTCTATTAGATTATAAGCTCTTGGAGAGTAAGGTTTGTCTTGCCTATTTGTGTGTCCCTAACACTCACAATAGAACTTAGTCACTTAATAAATGTTGATTGATTGATTGGTTGAACAGGTATCCCCTCTGTAAAACACTTGACAAAAATATCACTTGTCCATCTCTTGTTTGAATGCCTCTAGTAAAGAAAAACCCAATGCCTACCTCCTGAATCATCTTGTTCCACTTTAAGATGGTTCTATTTAAGAAAATTTTTTAATCAAGTCTGCATTTGCTTCTTTGACATTTTTACCCATTTTTCATTGTTCTCTTCCCTGGTTCCAACAAGAACAAGTTTAATTTCTCTTTCACACGACAGGGCTTCAAATATTTGAAGACAGCTATCATTTCCTCCCTAAGTCTTTTCTTTTCCAACTAAAACCTAGTTTTTGAAAATCTTCTAACAAGCCTCATATCCTTCACCAGATAAGTTATATTTTTTCACAAGCAATATTCCAAAAGAAAAATTAGAATAACCAGGTTTTATATAAGTTTTTTTCCAGAGGAAAAATCACTCAAAATAATGAGTTTTGAAGGACACTAGGAACAAGACATATAAAGGATTACTCACCAACAAATACTAGAAAATCCAAGCATTTTCCTTTCCTGAGAGATCAGGATGCTAACTAACTCTGTGTGTAGTGAACATCTGGATAAAAAATAAAAGAGAAAACAATGATCCAGATGCTTTGTCTTTATCAAGCATTCTAAATATATGGATATATTCAGTTGATAAACTGATTTGTAAAAAATTTTCATCTAGATACTTGGTAGTGTGTAGTGTGTAGTGTATTATAAGAAGTCTACTTTACCCTCCTCTTCCCCTAGCCACACTTTTGAAATGTCTCACAGTGCTATAAAATCTGATTTCTCTAAATTTATCAGAGAATGGAGTGTTCTAGCTAAGTGAGCAGTCTGGTTCATGGCAAGCAACCACCTATACAAACACAGATGACTGATTTTCAAAGACTAAAAAAATAGCATTAAAACTAAGCTGGACATAATACAGTCCTTAGTGAGTATGTGGAGAAATGCTGGAATTTTATAGGGTTACTTTAGTAGAATATCATCAATATGGATACAACTTATTATTGGACAGTGCAATAGCCACCCCCCCCCATAAACCCTTTATAATCCATATGGATATTACCTTTCTAAAAATGCCTTGAATATCAACTTTTAAAAATTAATGTAATACATGTAATTGAGCATTGATAATAACCAGAACCTCAGGACATGTGCCTAACAGTCAATCATTCAGTGATCCAGCCCTGTTACTATTTAATTGGATCATAATGTCACAAATTTAGAGTTGAAAGAGACCTCAGAGGTCATGTAGCCCAAGTGTCTTTCTTTAGAGATGAGAAAAATGAGGTTTAAAGAGATTAAGCTTCCAGGGTTCTCATCTATAAGTACAGGTGAAACATGACACGTCATTCATGGTTCCTCCTCTTCCTCCCCTATCATGTACTAGCTATTCTGTTCCTTTCCAACCCAGATCATTGCTTCAGTTATTTAAGCTTCACTAGTCATGGCTGAACAAATGGTTTAATTAGAGCAGCGCATCAGAAAAAAAGAACCAAGCAAAGCCTGAATCACTTCTATCATCAAATATGGCTCTCTACACACTTCCTAGCTCTATCCTCACAACAATATCCTTCCCTTGGTTTTAGTCTGGTTCTTCTTTCTTAGGTGTGCATAGGAATAGGAATGAAGTAACCCACAAACCCAGATCATATAATAGGCTTTCCTAACTTCCCAGAGAGTTGGTGGCAGTACGTAGGCGATTAACTCACTGTAGTATAGAACATACTTTAAAATGATCTTTCCTTCAATTCAACTGGAGATCCATGTATAAGCACCGAAGACTTTAATGGTTGAAACTTCAAGGACCAAAAGGAAAAAATTGCTCCTCTAGGATCCCAGGAAATTTGCTCAGCTGAGATCCTCAAAGTCTATTCCATGGTCTGGCTCAAACTGTAGTCAGTCTCTGCAATCTCAGTATCAAAAATTCTCCAGAGTCCATGGGGTACCGGCTATTGTAAAATGGAGCTTTGAACCCTAGACTTCAATCCCCAGAAGTCCTTGTTATCTCCCAGATGACTAGCTAATGATTTCCCAACTCTATCTTTTAGCTCTGCATCTTGGGATCGCCATCCTAAGTCATAGTATCCTTGCAAGTTCTTCCATCCGATCAATCCCATCCCAGCTCTGGTAAGCTCCTGCTTCCAATCCCTACTGTCAAGAATTTGGAAGAAAAAAAATATTCCTGTCTTTATTTTAGTTCTCATAAAAAGGGAACAGGGCATACACACATCTCATTATTGGTGCTTTCAGATTACTGAGATCCCAGATAAATGGGAGCCTCCTTTATTTACTCAGTCTCATTGATATCACAATAAAAGCTTTCACAGTTGCTCTGAATGGTACTATTTCTCTAGGACATTTCCCAGTCAGGTATATTAGATATAAGCATTTTCAGACAAAAGTAAAGGGGAACAGTGATAAAACCATATAATAATGATCATGATTATAGTAACTAACATTTATATAGTACTTGCCATGTGCCAAGCACTATGTATGCTAAGTACTTTATAATTATTATCTAATTTGATTCTCACAACACCAGAAAATGAGTACAATTTACAATCCCCTGTTACAAATGAGGTCACTGAAACAGAAGTTAAGTGACTTGCCCAAGGTCATACCACTAGTGTCTAAGACTAAATTTGAACTCCTGATTCCAGACCCAGAATTCTGCCCACTGTATCATCTACCTGCCCCATATAAAGTATAATGTAAATTATATTTTTTCCCCCCATATACTTTCAAAACTACTCTTACATTTACCTCTTCAGAACATCCAAGAGAAGTCCATAAGGGAAGCACATTTTACAAAAGGGGAACCTGAGGCACCAGGAGAATAAGTAGGCAATCTATGTCTACGTAGGCCATACAGAATAGAACTGGACTAGTTCCATCTGGAACTAGAACCCACATCAGGGTTCTTTCCATTAGATCAGATTTTTCCCAGGATCCAGGGTAGGGATTGCCCAGATAGTGTAAGATTAAAATTTAGGGGAGACGGGGAGACTGAGGCAGGTAGAAATTAGTTTCTCTCTGCAAGGAGTATTATATTTTTTAGAGGTTTATTAAAGGTTAAAGATGAAAGAATATACAAGTAAGAAACATGTGCCTAGGCCAGAGGCCTAGACAAAATAACCTCACATCACGCAAGAGACCGCCTGCTCCAAAATGGAAGTCCAAAAAGAGGAGAGAGAGAGAGAGAGAGAGAGAGAGAGAGAGAGAGAGAGAGAGAGAGAGAGAGAGAGAGAGAGAGAGAGAGAGAGAGAGAGATTACAAGGCATTCTGGGGAAGTGGAGCAAAGGCTCGTGGGAATTGTAGTCCTGCATTCGAGTCTATTTTTTTACAATAGTAAACAACGTAGGGCTTACACAGCCAATAGTAGCACTAAGACAAAAATGTCCATTTCCCTACAATAGGGAGTCCACCTTTCTGTAAAGAGAATGAGGGAGTTAGAATTCAGGGCACTGACAGATAGCCCGTCCCAGCAAGGGAGGACCTCCTCCCAGCATGCTTCTCACCATGTGTCCTCTTTCTCCCCCATTGCCCCTGCCAAGGAGGGGAAGAGATTAGGAGAGTGCCACAGGAGCTGACTCAATATTTATGTTTTTATGTGAGATGATTTGGGTTATTAGCATCAGTGGACACATTCTCTTTCCCTGTGCAGCAACAGCAGGTGATTTCCCCTCCCCCACTAAAAATATCTGGCCCACGACCAATTCCAAAATTAAACATTTGTTTGCCAGACATGCACAGCTGTAATTGGCCCGCTGCTGGTTTGCTGCATAACATGCCACCTGCTAGCTCCTTTTCCAGAGAAGAGGAAGGGGAAGAGTAACCGAATGAAGACTCAGTCCAGGGAACAATTAAGAAGCTCTCTCTCTTTGCTATCTTCTCTCACCCTCCTGTGTTCACCCCCAAAGATGTTGCAGGAACACAGACAAATTTGCCTTCACAAAACAGTTGGGGCAGATATAATATTTTGCTACTTGCCAAATGGCAAAAAGAAAACATATTGGTTCTTCCCAAAGGTTAAGCTTCTTTGGGTAGAGGGAGGGAGTCATTTACAATATGACTGGGTTAAATCAACTTCTGTTATGACAATTATCTATGTGATGGGAGGAATAAACCACCCCTCATTCCAAAAAAGATGAATGTTAGATGAGTAATTAGTCATCACACAGGTTTTCTGCCTAGAGTAAAGGAAGGAGATTCTGGAAATGATTGAAGTTTTGCTAGAAATGAATAAACTCAAACCAAAAAGCCTTTAGAAAGTTCTGTTATGGTTTCAGTTTCCCTAGTATTTTTTTTTAGCTGCCGGAGGTAATTTCCTTCTACCATATAATCCATTGTTTTCTAAGAGAAATTTCATAAAAAGTTTTTTTTTATTGCTGAACTGAAGCTGGTGTGATGAAAACAATAAAAATTCTTGTTTGAAAAGTATTTCTTTCTCTGTTTCTAAGACAACCAGGGGAATAAGATAACAAATGTACAGCCTTCCAGAGATGATGATTTGCCAAAGCCAAGTGGAATGGGAAGGTTCAGGGGTTCAAAAGCCTCAAGTTCAATGCTAAACCTTAGAGGAATGATGAAGGAGTGCACTTTGGGGGTGACATCTATATCCTGCTTCAGCAAGCTACCCAGAGTCATTTCTTCAAAGGTTATATATACTTGCTGGGGGGAGGGGGAGAAGGGCATGGTTCTGTCAGCATCCTTTCCACTTTACCTTCCTATTTTCAGGTTCAGATTACTTTCTGCACCTGAAACTAGAACTGAGATTATCCAGGTTTGGTTTGAGATGAGTCCTTTTTGCTGCTATAGAGGAGTGGAGAAAAGACTGAGAGAAGAGATTGGAACAAAGTCTTTTTCACATGTGTGTCAGTTGACTCACTTCACATTCTTTCCTATATTAGAGGAGAATGAAAATTATTTTGGAAAACTCCAGATGGACTCAGTTTCTAAAGTTCTGACACATGGATCTTTAATGCACATAATCTTTTTTACCACTCATGAGACCTGGAGAGAGGCAGCTAAGTTCTCTGGACCTCACTTTTCCTATCTGTAAATGGAAAGGGTTGAACCAAATTCCCACACAGCTCTGAAATTATAAACATATTGAGGCTCTGTTTGAAAATGTTCTGCTTAGCTGGAAAGGGAGAGCAAGATATCTGCTATTATTTTCCACATTTTATAACTGAGGAAACTGAAAATGAGAGATATTAGTTGATCTCCCTAGGGTCACACAACTATCCACTAAATGTGTGACATTTGAAATGGCCCCAAGTCTAATGACTATTCTAATAAATCAAACAAATAAGCATTTGTCTCCTTGCCTCATCTCTCTCCATTCCAGTCCATCCTCCATTCAACCGTTGAACTGAGGTTTTGAAGGTGAAGATGTCACCCTCTCTCCCTATTTAATAAATTCCTGTGGCTCTCTTATCATGTCCAGGACCAAATATATAATCATCTATTTAGCACAGAAAGCTCTTCATAACTTATCCCACCTTTACAGTCTTCTTACATTTCACTTCCCACCCACATGCTTTGTGATCCAGTGACACTGGCTTCCTTACTGTTCCTCAAGCAAAGTAATCCATCTCCAACTCCATGCATTTTCACTGACTATCCTCTATTCCTAGAATCCTTTCCTTATTCATTGCTATATCCTGCCTTCCTTCAAGTCCCAGATAAAAATCCCATCTTTTGCAAAAGCCTTTCATGATCTCTGTTAATGGATGATTTTCCTCATCCATCCATCCATCCATCCATCCATCCATCCATCCATCCATCCATCCATCTATCTGCCTGTCTGTCTGTCTGTCTGTCTATCTATCTATTTATCTATCTATGTTTATCCATCTATCTATCTATCTATCTATCTATCTATCTATCTATCTATCTATCTATGTATCTAGCTAGCTAGCTATTTAATCTAAACATCTTATTCTTCCATAGTTGTTTGCATGTAGTATCCTCCATTGGAATCTGAGCTCCTTGAGAACAGGAACTATTTTTTACCTTTCTTTGCATCTCCAGTGATTATAATATAGTAGGTATTTAAAAAATGGTGGTTGATTAAGTGTCTGTTATCTGTTTCTAGACAGAGACACATACACACACATTAAATTAAATTCTTCTTGCCCAGGTAGGGTTAATGATCTGCACAGGGAGTGCTGCCAACCACCTTAATCTTGGGTTAGCAACTATTCAAGGAGAAGAATTTGAGCTCCCTTTCCACATATAAGTGAAGCTTTCTTAGCAGCTCAAAGCCCATATGGAGGATACATGGTTTTTTATCTCAGCTATTCATTCCTCTTCCTTTCTGGTGGATGTGGCCTTCATTTCAAGACCCATAACAGGTTGTGCCATGATGCTTCACAGGGACACAGTAATAGTCTCCTGATTCTACTTATTTCTGTGATTTTACTGGATGGAGTTTTTTAGGAATACTTTCTTTGTGTTTGTTGTCTCTTCAAAAAACCTTTACTTCTATTAAATGTGTGATTCAATCCCTTGCCAGTTCAACACACACATAACCCCCCCCACACACACACACACACACACACACACAAAGTTTAAAAAAACCTATTTTTAGATTTCCTTTTGGGATGACTCTTCCCACTCTCATCTCCTATTTTGCCATCATGTTATTAGTATTTGACTAAGCAGAACTGACACATATTTGAGCTATTGCATTTGTATATAGCATCAAATACATAACAGGCAAACCCTCAAATATCATTTAAAGAGATAACAGGTAAAATGAAGGCTACACATGGATTTTTTTATCTTTTTGTCACTGTTCTTGGTTGGAACAGGTGAAAGATGGGAAGTTGATAAAAAAAACTGATAAAAGAGAAGAATCAAGAGATAATATGAAGCCTCTGGAGTTTCTTGAGCAGAGTGGATGATATAGTCAGAACTATGCTTTAGGAAAATCACTTTGGCAGCTGAGTAGAGGACATTTTGGGGGGTATTTAAGAGGCACATAAGATATTTCTCTTTTTCCCATTTTTAAGTTTTTATTTTTAAAATATTTTTCCATGTTTACATATTTCATTTTCTTTCCCTCCCCTCCTGGATCCAATAAGCACTTCCACTGGGTTATACAGCACATAAGATATATCTATGTGGCCTCTTGTCTGAGAGGAAGAGGTTGGATGACTACCAGCATGAATGAATGGATGTGAGAATATCTAAGAAAGTAGTAGTGGTCCTTTCTAATTGCCTCAGTGGAAGGGTTTAGTAAGCTTCTAAAACAATATTAGGCACTTCATGGGCTACAAAAGATACAGTAAACATGGTCCTTGGAGCTCCCATGTTAGCATCATGCTTTAAATTGTGTTAAAGTACTATGTGACATAATAGAAAGAGACTAAGACCCACAGTCAGGAAAGCTGGGATTGAGACAATTGAGAATCCTAGTGCCTGCCATATGGTATGCACTTAATAAATCTCACTGGCTTGACTTGAGAGCTAAAGGGTACCTTAGAAATCAAGTCAAACCCTGATATTTTACAGATGAGGAACTTGAGACCCACAGAGGTTCAGTAACTTGGCATAGTAAATAGTAGAAATGAGATTTGAATCCAAGTCATCTGGGTCCCAATGCAATAATTTTTTGCACTACTCTTTTGCTAGTGATATGATATTAAATAAGCCAGTCTCTTTGAGCTTTAAGTAGATTTGTTTAGACAGAATTGTCATCTTAATTATATTGGCTCTGCCTACTCATGAACAATTAATATTTCTCAAATTATTCAAATCTGAATTTATTTGTATTAAAAATGTTTTATAATTATGTTTATGTAGTTCCCTGATTTGTTTTGGGAGATATAGTCCTGGGTATTTTATTCCCTCTATGGATATTCTAAATGGGTTATCTAGCTTTAGTTCTTTTTCCATTTGTAATTGGTTTTACCTTGCAGCATTATCTTAAGTGAAATGTGTAACTAAACCCTTCAAGTATTATAAAAATGAAAATTCTAATTCTTAGATATTCTCTGAGCTGGAGTCATAAGGTCATTATCTATACATGAACATTTCCTGGGATGAAACATTAGACATCTTGCTTAGGGTATAAGAGAAAACATTTCTCAAACTTTAATCTTATCTCTCACTCCAAAGCAGCATTGTTCTTGGTTGCTGGTGCACGTCTCAAAGAGATGGGTAACCTTTGCTAAGACTTCTGCTGCAGAAGGAAGCAGTGGTTTATAGTCCTTTTGCTCTTTCCAGAGTATAAAAGCATCAATTGCTTTCTTTCATATGACAGTTCAATCTTATTGAATTTAACAAACATTTATAAAAAATACTCTGAGGATACAAAGACAAAAAACTCAACAGTACCTGCTCTCAAGTTGCATACAATCAGTCCACTGTTTGGGGGATACAATGCCCCAAGAAGTAAGTAAATACAAAATAATTTCAAGAGTCAGATATCCCTAAAAGCTGGTGGGGGGGGGGGTGTTAAGGTCTCACTGGGGAGGGAGCATCTGATCTGAGCTTTAAACAAAGTAAGGGATTTTCTGAGTCACAGGGTTTAAAAAGGATGTGTTGAGGGCCTGAGGAGCCACTTGTGCAAAGATAAAGGGGCACAAGATGGAATTTTCTATACAAAGAAGAGCTAGTAGGCTAGTTGGATTGGGATTAAGAATATGTAAAATGAAGTAATATGAGATATGATTGAAAAAGTGACTTTCCCAATCTCCCATCTAGCCAAATATGAGCACAGATACTTAAAATAGATCTGTAATCACATTTGTTTGGATATTAACTTCCACACTAGAGGGACTAAACCTATGTGACTCTTGGCTGAATTCTCCTATATTTTTATCCAATGGGATTCACCCAAAATGATAGAAGTCCTCTTCATTTTCTCTTGGCATCACAAGGACACAAATGGAGAACTTGAGTTATACAGTTCCCTTTCATTCTCATCACATGAACACTTCCATCTTTTCTATCAGACATTTCCCTGGTGATATCATTTACTCCTATGCTTATTTGGAATTCTATATTTTGATCTTTTTGTACCAATCAGGTACCCCTCTATTATATTCTGAGTGACACTCACTTTTAATTCTTTGAGGACCCTTCCATTGCATGTATTGAAACCATACAAAACCAATAGAATATTGATATTTAAAAGATGGTTCCTTATTTCTATGAGTTTGAGATTTTTTAAAAGCTTTAATATGTCCTGAAGATAATTCAACCTAGTTCCCTCCAGCCTAATTTGTTGTTCATTTGTGGTGTCCATCCAATATATACATAGTTATAGATTGTCCATCTGACTACATAACCTCATGTGGCCAGTAGACATGTTTTATCCACTTGGTTTTTCCTATGTGGATGAGCAGAACAAACTCTTTTAAGTGGTTATAGATCTCTTTTAGGAAACTCTGTAAAGTTCTGGATTTGATGCAACCAGCACATTATCATCTACAAGAAGAAGCATCTGTAAGATCTAACCATCCATGGCCAATTTATACTTACATTATTTTGCTCCAACACTATCTCCCTGTCTCCTGTCTCATTTGGTGCTTATGATAAGAGCACCATACAGTAAGATTTCTCTGTTGTCTTTATCAAGGAATTTGGAATGATCTTTGAATATGAATGGAAGACAGATCATTAGAAGAAATTTCATCATTAAGGTAGCATTTTTCTCTATGGATCAAACGTGCTTCTCAATAATCATCAAACAATAAGTTCAGTGAAGCCATTCTTTAATTCAATTTTTTGTTCAAGATTCAAATTTGTTCAAAATTCAAAATTTAAGTCAATAGGACAGTGGTAAAGATTTGGTCTAAAATGAATTATCATTTGCAAAAGCTTTCCTGTTACCTGAGGATGCCTTTGAGGGGTGGGGAAATAATTTTTATAAATATTTTATATATAGAAAAATAGGTATAAAAATTGATAGTGATTGATGCTCTCTCAGTAGCTTATTTTTTTCCCAACATAAATGAGATACATGACTTTTCCATTTCCTTCATATCTTTTGCTTCCTTTGGATATCTTCAGTCTTCTATCTAAAAATAATTGGATGACACAGTGGGTAGAGCATTGGATCTGGAGTTAGAAGGACCTAAGTTTGAATCCAACCATAGGAACTTACAAGCTATGTGACCCTGAACAAGCTGCTTAGCCTCTGTCTAGCTCAGTTTCCTCTGCTGTAAAATGGGGATAATAAGAGCATCTACCTGAGAAGATTGTTGTAAGGATTAAATGAAGTAATATTTTGTAAAGTGCTTTGCAAAACTTGAAGCACTAAATGAATACCAGTTATTAGCTATTGTGAATCAATCCTTCATGCTCCCATAATTTTATCAAATACAGTAAAGGTCTCTGCCATGTGATATTTGACCTAATACAGCTGATGTTACAGTTTTTATTCACTTTAAATATCTTCCATAGGATACATAGGACAATGATGAGGTGGTTTTATCGTCCTTGATTATAAGCAGTTTGGTGGTATAGTGGATAGAGCATAAGACTTGGAGCCAAGAAGATTTGAGTTTGAGTCCTTTCTCAGTTCCAAACTGCCCATTGACTGCATGATTCTGGGCAAGTTACTTAACTGCTCTGTGCCTCTGTTTCCTCATCCATAAAATGGAAATAATATTAGTGTCTACTTCACAGGATTGTTTTGAAATTCAAATGACCTAATGTATGTAAAGTACTTTCCAAAGCATAAACACTCTCATAAAGAATGGTTATTGTCATACAAATCCATGAAGATCTTTTCATTTTTCTTCTAGATATTGTCCTTCCATTTTTGTCCTTAGATGCCCAAAGGATGATTTTGCTTAGTTGGTTAGCTTTCCAGACCTTCTTTAAACTGGATTTATGGTCCAATGATTCTCTCTGCTTCATTAAATGATTTTCCATCAAAAATGTTCCATCCTTCTTTGTAAGGCTTTGCAAATTAGTTTATGTTCTAAAATAGTGTTGATTCTGGCTGCCATCTCTCTCTGCTTCTACTAAGTCAATTATTTGCACACTAAGGTTTTTTCACACTCTTTTGACCTCCTTACTTTTTTATGTTGGTTAAACTTTATAAATTTATTACAATTGTTCCCAGTGTCATTTCTGCCATACTTCCATCCATCCATCCCTTTTATGTCCTATTTTTATTCCTCATCATACCAAAGAGGTGACCCTGAATTCTCAAAGGATATACTACTGGAATATAAGCTCTATCAGGTTCCACCATTATTAAAAGTGTCAAGTATTGTGGAAAGGAAACTAAAACAAGTTGTGGACTTTCTGCCACTGTGTTGGAACAAGCAACAGTGGAAATATTAGAGAGCGAAGAAATTGACTTACCTGTCAGGGGTGATTCCATGATCACAAAGGTGGTTTCCCCAGTGTGAGGCTTATCCATTGCACTCCAGATGGGCTGACCGTGTTGATTTCCCCAAATGCGGGAAACTCGACTTCATAATTTGTGGTCAAAATCCTATTAAAAGAAATCATACCTAGATTTGGGATTCCCATAAAATTGGACTCAGACCATGGAAGTCACTTTATTCAATCAATATTAAATGAAATTTATAAAAATCTAGGAATACAAGCAACATACCACACATCATATCATCCCCAAAGTTCAGGGCAAGTGGAGAGATTAAATAAAGACATCAAAACATTGATAGTAAAATTTTGTGCAGAAACACACCAAAAATGGACAGACATTCTGCCATTAGTTCTGTTCCATCTTAGAACACAACCCAGTGGAGATTTGCACATCTCTCCATTTGAGATGCTATATGGACATGCAATTTGGCAAGGAAGGACTTGTAAACCAGCTTACATTGCAATGATAGGTGAAGACTGTCAATTAACAAAATATATTCAAGGTTTACAGACAAGAATAGCAGAGTTGCATGAAATGAGCTTGATACTACAAACAGTATTCCTGGATTACAATTTGCACAACATCAAACCAGGAGACATAGTATACTTAAAAAATTTCAATAGAAAATTGGCTACAGACATGAAATGGACTGGACCACATGAAGTATTGCTTACTACCCCAACAGCTATAAAAATTGCAGGGAAAGACTCATGGTTCCACTGTTCCCACATAAAAACAGAAAAATTCAACATCACTGTAACAGACATATAAGATAATTAGACAAAAGATAGGGCTGAGAAATGAGAACAAAAACTGTTTAACATCAAAAGTACACCACAAAAAAATAATGGTGATATATAATGCTCAAGAAAACAAGAGCCCAATAGCCAAGCATGCCACAACTAGAAGACAACTTTCCAGCCCAGAGGAAAAGCATCCCAGAGGAAAAGCATCCCAGAGAAAAAGATTTTAAACCAGCCCAGAGGAAAAGCATTAAGAAAAGCCGCTAGAAAGAAGAAACAAAGAGGAAAAGCTGAAATGGACAGCTAAGACTTTAACTTTGTAAACTTGTTTAATAGCCACTAGAGAGAAGAAACAAAGGAAAAAATAGCTGAAATGGACAGATAAGACTTTTAACTTTGTAAATTTGTTTGTATAAGAAGAGAACAGATGGAAAACAAGACTTATATGTAAGACTGAGTGTCTTGAAATAATAAAACAAAAGTAATTTAACATATTAGGGAAATAGCATGCATCACTACATAACTTGGAAGAAAGAAGAGATCCATCAGTCAACATGAGAAGTGGAAATCTGAAAAAATTTGATAAGTATTAATTCATCACAACACTATTAGACACAAAACACAAAAACACAAACTGACATATTGGGAGGCCTTGTTTAAATAAACAAGTGTCTGAAATTATATTTATGCAAAAGGTAAATATGTATATAGTTAGTTCCATAATGTCTTAGGCAAATAGAAAGATCAATAGATATTTCTATTTGACTGACATCAGGATGTGGAACAATGTATATTATTGTATTATATGTAAATAATCTCTATAAATAATGTATATACTATAATTAGGTTAGTAACAGTGATAGAATCTGTCAATATTTAACATAGCATGTATATATATTGTACATAAGATTAAGTTATAGATTAGACTAGAGACTTAGAAAATATTTATAATAAGTAGGGAATAGATTAGGAGTAAGTTAAGTTAAACATAGCATAGACAATTAGTTATACATAGGAATAGACTTAAGCTGCATTTGCAGATAGTAAACTTTTAATTGTTCATTGTAAAACTGATGCTAAAATTAGGTTTAATGGAAATATATATATAGATAAGATAGCCTGCAAATAACTGTGTGTGTATATATATATATATATATATATAGGACAACTATTTGTTTTAGTTAACTTAGCAAGAGTAAGTAGTGTTAGCACTAAGATTCAAATTTCTTGTAATGGTTTTGTTCAAACATTTATTGTTCTGAATTTATTGTAAAACCCTAAAACTGCCCTTACGCAAACTTTCCTGCATAGAATTCCTTAGAGTAGATTTAGTAAATTGGTAACTATAATAAAAAATAAGGGACCTTAGGAAGATCACAACAAAAAAAGGGGACAATTATGGAAAGGAAACTAAAACAAGTTCTGGACTTTCTGCCACTGTGTTGGAACAAGCAACAGTGGGAATATTAAAGAGAGAAGAAATTGACAAGACTGACAGTTGGTGGGGGAAGGGGCAACTGGAAGTGGTCTTGTGACTATCACTTCCTTCCTGGTGTTGGAAGTAGGAAGAGCTTTGCCTGTCCAGTCTCTGGATGGAAGTGCGTCTATTTTCTTCAGTCCAAAGAGACAGGCTTAACCAGCTCTGAAAGTCAGAACTTTTCTTGTTGCTTGCTATCTACTTCTAAGATTTTGAAATTAAGAAAACTAGCACAAATATAGCATAGACAGGAATAAGAGAAATCCTCCACCAGTCTGTGAGGCATGGTCTCAGTTCCAAAGTTGAGAAAGACTTCAAAAGTAGCTAGGGACATCCCTCTTCCCTCTTCCCTGATACCTCTCCAATCCGAACTGGTTATTAAAATTAATCTTATTTGAATATCGCAGTCAGATAAGTGGACTATCTTTTCAGGGGGCATAGAGGGAGCTGAACCTCAGTTCAGTCATCCAACTACAAATGGTCCTTATTAGACCCCTGCTGGGCGACCAAAGTCTGGGAAAGGCTTGTCCCTCAGGAGGGTCTGTGTTTACCTGCTCTGGGGCATCTTTGGCATCAGTCTATATAGAAGATATCCTCATAAGTGGCTCATTTCTCAGACACCTCATTTTGTTCAAAAATAGCCTCTAGGCATGGGGCATCTCTCTCCTTTGCCTCATTGGCAGGCCTATTCCCTCTCTCCCTTTAACTTCTCCATTACCTGCTATAAACCTTCCGTATCCTCTGTTCTTCATATCCACCCATCTTTCCCTATAAATATTACAGTATATATAGTCTAGGTACATAATTAGTCTCATTTATGAGGGTAAGTCTAGTAAGTATAGTAAAGTTCTTATCAGTAAACTGGAAATTTTCTGAAGAATTCTTTGTTAATGACTCAGTCATATATGGCTACTTTCTTCTTCTGAAGTATAAATGGCAGAGAGAACTTAAAGTTACATAGTAATTTTTTGACCAGTTACAAATTTTATCTTAGTTGTCAATACTCTAAACGTGAAAATTTTGTTGAATGATCAGGAAATAACATTCACGTGAAGGAACTAAATCTTCATTCTTGCAATTAAAAAACCAGAACACTGGAGGAAGCTTTGGCTAAATAAAAGGTTAAGGAGGGGGAAAAGCAGAATGGTTAAGTTTATTTTACAATATGCTCTGTGGAAACAAGAAACATAATTTCTAAAAGCATGTTGTCTTCCTACATGGCCTTACTCACAATTAGTATTTGCAAACAAACTAAATAAAACAAATAATTAAAAATAATTGTAGTTCATGCCAACAACAGCATTGGTTTTAGAAGATGAAGAAATACATGAATTCTACAAAGAACTTGGTGAAAAAACATGTCTATTAAATTAAATCAACACAAACTTTGTTAGTTGGTGATTTCAAGCCAAATGTGGGAGTAGGTGAGAAGGTTAGCTCCTGAAAGGCAGGAATACACTTTGCTTTTTCCTCAAACCCTCAAAGCTTAGTGCTATGCCTATCACAGACTGAGCTCTTGATAAATGCTTAACAAATATTGTATGTGAGAATCAAGAACAAGGAAGCAGGGGTAAAAATTTTATCAATCACAGACATCTCATGCCTGTATGCCATTGTTATTTTTTTTTAATTTTTAAAATTTTTATTTAGTCATTTCCAAACACTATTCATTGGAAACAAAGATCATTTTCTTTTCTTCCTTCCCCCCTCCCACCACCTCTCCCATAGCCCACACGCGATTCCATTGGGTATCACATGTGTTCTTGATTCAAACCCATTTCCATGTTGTTGGTATTTGCATTAGAGTGTTCATTTAGAGTCTCTCCTCAGTCATATCCCCTCCAACCCTGTAGTCAAGCAGTTGCTTTTCATCGGTGTTTTTACTCCCACAGTTTATCCTCTGCTTGTGGATAGTGTTTTTTAGACCCCTGCAGATTGTTCAGGGACATTGCATTGACACTAACAGAGAAGTCCATTACCTTTGATTATACCACAGTGAATCAGTCTCTGTGTACAATGTTCTCCTGGTTCTGCTCCTCTCACTCTGCATCACTTCCTGGAGGTTTTTCCTGAGTCCATGGAATTCCTCCACTTTATTATTCCTTTTAGCACAATAGCATTCCATCACCAACATATACCACAATTTGTTCAGCCATTCTCCAATTGAAGGGCATCCCCTCATTTTCCAATTTTTGGCCACCACAAAGAGTGCAGCTATGAATATTCTTGTACAAGTCTTTTTTCTTATTATCTCTTTGGGGTACAAGCCCAGCAGTGCTATGGCTGGATCAAAGGGCAGACAGTCTTTTATCACCCTTTGAGCATAGTTCCAAATTGCCCTCCAGAATGGTTGGATCAATTCACAACTCCACCAGCAATGAATTAGTGTCCCAACTTTGCCACATCCCCTCCAGCATTCATAACTTTCAATAGCTGTTATGTTAGCCAATCTGCTAGGTGTGAGGTGATACTTCAGAGTTCTTTTGATTTGCATCTCTCTGATTATAAGAGATGTAGAACACTTTTTCATGTGCTTATTAATAGTTTTGGCTTTGAACTTTGGCTGAGAACTGCCTGTTCATGTCCCATGCCCATTTATCAATTGGAGAATGGCTTGATTTTTTGTACAATTGATTTAGTTCTTTGTAAATTTGAGTAATTAAACCTTTGTCAGAGGTTTTTATGAAGATTATTTCCCAATTTGTTGCTACTCTTCTGATTTTAGTTAAATTGGTTTTGTTTGTACAAAAACTTTTTTAATTTGATGTAGTCAAAATTATTTATTTTACATTTTGTGACTCTTTCTAAGTCTTGCTTGGTTTTAAAATCTTTCCCTTCCCAAAGGTCTGACATGTATACTATTCTATGCTCATCTAATTTACTTGTAGTTTCCTTCTTTATGTTCAAGTCATTCACCCATTCTGAATTTATCTTGGTGTGAGGTGTTGATCCAAACCTCATCTCTCCCACACTGTCTTCCAATTTTTCCAGCAGTTTTTATCAAATAATGGATTTTTGTCCCAAAACCTGGGGTCTTTGGGTTTGTCATAAACTGTCTTGCTGAGATCATTTACGCCAAGTCTATTCCACTGATCCTCCTTTCTGTCTCTTAGCCAGTACCAAATTGTTTTGATAACCACCGCTTTATAGTATAGTTTGAGATCTGGGACTGCAAGTCCTCCTTCCTTTGCATTTTTTTTTCATTATTTCCCTGGATATCCTTGACCTTTTGTTCTTCCAAATGAACTTAGTTATGGTTTTTTCTAATTCAGTAAAGAAGTTTTTTGGTAGTTCAATGGGTATGGCACTAAATAACTAAATTAATTTGAGTAGGATTGTCATTTTTATTATGTTAGCTCATCCTACCCATGAGCAATCAATGTTTTTCCAATTGTTTAGATCTAGTTTTAGCTGTGTGGAAAGTGTTTTGTAGTTGTGTTCATATAGTTCCTGTGTTTGTCTCAGCAGATAGATTCCTAGGTATTTTATATTGTCTAGGGTGATTTTAAATGGAATTTCTCTCTCTATTTCTTGCTGCTGAGAAGTGTTAGAAATATATAGAAATGCTGATGACTTATGTGGTTTTATTTTGTATCCTGCAACTTTGCTAAAGTTGTTGATTATTTCGAGTAACTTTTTGGTTGATTCTCTAGGATTCCTTAAGTAAACCATCATATCGTCTGCAAAGAGTGATAGCTTGGTCTCCTCATTGCCAATTTTAATACCTTCAATTTCTTTTTCTTCTCTAATTGCTACTGCTAGTGTTTCTAGTACAATATTAAATAATAGAGGTGATAAATGGCATCCTTGTTTTACTCCTGATCTTATTGGAAAGGCTTCTAGTTTATCCCCATTGCAGATGATGTTTGCTGATGGTTTTAGATATATACTGTTTATTATTTTTAGGAAAGGCCCTTCTATTCCTATACTTTCTAGTGTTTTCAATAGGAATGTGTGTTGTATTTTATCAAAGGCTTTTTCTGCATCTATTGAGATAATCATGTGATTTTTGTCAGTTTACTTGTTAATATGGTCAATTATGTGGATGGTTTTCCTAATATTGAACCATCCTTGCATTCCTGGTATGAATCCTGCCTGGTCATAGTGGATGACCCTTGTGATGACTTGCTGGAGTCTTTTTGCTAGTATCCTATTTAGGATTTTTGTGTCTATATTCATTAGGGAGATTGGTCTATCGTTTTCTTTCTCTGTTTTTGATCTGCCTGGCTTTGGGATCAGTACCATGTTTGTGTCATAGAATGAATTTGGTAGAACTCCTTCTTGACCTATTCTGTCAAATAGTTTGTTTAATATTGGGATTAGTTGTTCTTTGGATGTTTGATAGAATTCATTTGTGAATCCATCTGGACCTGGGGATTTTTTCTTAGGGAGTTCTTTGATGGCTTGTTCAATTTCTTTTTCTGAAATGGGGTTGTTAAGGTAATTTATTTCTTCCTCTTTTAGTCTAGGCAATTTATATTTTTGTAAGTATTCATCCATATCACCCAGATTGCCATATTTGTTGCCATATAATTGGGCATAGTAGTTTTTAATGATTGCCTTAATTTCCTCTTCATTAGAGGTGAGGTCTCCTTTTTCATCTTGGATACTGTCAATTTGGTTTATTTCTTTCCTTTTTTTAATTAGACTGACTGGTACTTTGTCTATTTTATTTGTTTTTTTCAAAGTACCAGCTTCTAGTCTTATTTATTAAATCAATAGTTCTTTGACTTTCAATTTTATTAATTTCTCCTTTGAGTTTTAGGATCTCTAATTTAGTCTTCATCTGAGGATTTTTAATTTGTTCGCTTTCTAATTTTTTAATTTGCATGCCCAATTCATTGATCTCAGCCCTTCTTAATTTGTTAATATATGAACTCAAGGATATAAATTTCCCCCTGAGTACTGCTTTGGCTGCATCCCATAGGTTTTGAAAGGATGTCTCATCATTGTCATTTTCTTCAATGAAATTATTAATTGTTTCTATGATTTGTTCTTTAACTGGTTTTGGAGAATCGTATTGTTTAATTTCCAATTAATTTTCGATTTACCTCTCCATGTTCCCTTACTAATTATTATTTTCATTGCATTGTGATCTGAGAAAGTTGCATTTATTATTTCTGCTCTTTTGCACTTGTTTGCAATGTTCTTATGCCCTAATACATGGTCAATTTTTGTGAATGTACCATGTGCTGCAGAAAAGAAGGTATATTCCTTTTTGTCCCTATTTATTTTTCTCCACATGTCTACTAACTCTAATTTTTCTAAGATTTCATTCACTTCTCTTACCTCTTTCTTATTTGTTTTTTGGTTTGATTTATCTAGTTCAGATAGAGGAAGGTTCAGATCACCCACTAGTATAGTTTTTCTATCTATTTCGTCCTTGAGTTCCTCTAGTTTCTCCTTTAGAAATTTGGATGCTATGCCATTTGGTGCATACATGTTGAGTACAGAGATTTCCTCACTGTCTATACTGCCTTTTATCAGGATGTAATTACCTTCCCTATCTCTTTTAACTAGATTTATTTTTACTTTGGCTTTGTCGGATATCATGATTGCGACTCTTTTTGCCTTCTTTTTGTCAGTTGATGCCCAATAGATTTGGCTCCACCCTCTTACTTGTCTCTACCTTTCTCATATGTGTTTCTTGTAGACAGCATATGGTAGGGTTTGGGACTCTAATCCACTCTGCTATTCGCTTGCGTTTTATGGGAGAGTTCATTCCATTCACATTCAGAGTAATGATTACTAGCTGTGTATTTCCCAGCATTTTGATTTCTGCTCCTTTTCCTGTTTTTTCTTCTTTCACTATTTCCTTCTACACCAATGTTTGCTTTTGAACAGTCCCTCTTGTTCCCACCCTTATTTTACTTCCCTTTCTACCCCCTTCCTATTTATACCCCCCCTTATTTTCCCTATAGTCTTTCTAAAATTAACCCCCCGCTTCCTCCCTCTCTTGTACTGCTTCCCTCCCCACCAGACCGTTTGTTACCCTTCTACTCCTCTATAGGGTGCAAATCTATTCTCTGCCCCCAATGGATTGGATTGTTTTTCCCTCTTTGAGTCACTTTCAAATCACGTAAAAGTTGAGTATTTCCTGTCTCCAACCTCTTTACCCTTCCAGTGTATTGATGTTCTCCCCCCTCCCACCATGAGCTTCTTTATGACATATAAATGTACCCCCATTTGTTTCTTTTCCCATTTCTTTTAATATTAACCTATTTTTAAGCTCTAGTTATGTATAGATGCATACTTATGCATATATATTTTTGCATGCAAATATCTATATACCTATTTATGTCTTGTCCTTTCATCCTATACAGTTTGTTGCTGTTCCCTCTAAGTATACTTCTTTTTGCTGCCCAGCTAATAAGAACAGTTTTTAAGAGTTACCAATGACCTCTTTTCTTATAGGGATACATATCATTTTAACTTATTGAGTCTCTTAAAATTTTTTTTTTGTTTTTCTTTTTTAATTACCTTTTGATGATTCTCTTGAGTTCTGTGCTTGGACATCAAATTTTCTGTTCAGGTCTGGTCTTTTCTTTACGAATTCTTGAAATTCTTCTATTTTGTTGAATGACCATACTTTCCCCTGTAAGAATATAGTCAGTTTTGCTGGGTAGTTGATTCTTGGTTGTAGACCTAGTTCTCTTGCTTTCCAGAATATCGTATTCCGTGCCTTTCTTTTTTTTAGTGTGGATGCAGCCAGATCCTGAGTTATCCTCACTGTGGTTCCTTGGTATCTGAATGACTTCTTTTTGGGAGCTTGTAATATCTTTTCTTTGGTCTGATAGTTCTTGAATTTGGCTATAACATTCCTGGGTGTTGTCAGTTGGGGATTAAGTACAGGAGGTGATCTGTGGATTCTATCAATCTCCACTTTTCCCTCTTGTTCAAGGATTTCGGGGCAGTTTTCTTTAATAATTTCCTGTAATATAATGTCCAGGCTTTTCTTTTGTCATGGTCTTCTGGTAGGCCAATAATTCTTAAATTGTCTCTCCTTGAATGATTTTCTAAATCCTCTGTTTTGTGAATGAGATGTTTCATATTTTTCTCAATTTTTTCATTCTTTTGGTTTTGTTTTATAGAGTCCTGCTGCCTTGTGAAGTTGCTCGATTCTGGTTTTTGTATTCTGGTTCTTAAAGACTGGATTTCATCCTTAGTTTTTTGGTTGTCCTTTTCCTTTTGGTCGGATTTTCTTTGGAGGTCATCTTTCATCTTCTTCACCTCATCTTTCATCTCCTTTGCCTCATCTTTCATCTCCTTTGCCTCATTTTCCAGCTGGTTGATTTTGGCTTTCAAGACACTATTTTCTGTTTCTAGATGACTTATCTTAGTTTTTAAGTTCTTTTCCCAATTGTCTTCAGCCTCTCTTAATTGTGTTTTGAATTGCATTTTGAGTTCTTCCAAAGCCTGTATCCAATTCGCTGGGATTTCTGATTTTTCCTTTGCTGGGTCCTCCCCCTCTGTTTCATTCGCTCTTTGCTCATTACCTGTGCAGAAGCTGTCTATTGTAATTTCTTTCTTCTTTTTCTGTTGTTTGCTTGAGTTGATCCCTTCTTTGCTCCCCGTATTTGGCTGTGCTCTTGCTCCTCTCATTTTGTTTTAGTTTTGGGGCTGTCAGTCTCCCTTCTTGGAGCTTTGTCAGATCTCTTGGTACAGTCTCTAGGGGAGGAATGTTAGCTTCCCTGTCCTCTGGAGGCTTTTGATTGGATTGAGTTCAAGTGGGTTGGGCTGTATGTGGTATGAAGCACTGAGGCTCTGAAGATTCCTGGAAGGCTGGGCTGCCCAGGCTCTCTCCAGTTCTCTCCAGCTGCTTCTCCACTGTCTGCAAGTGGCTTTGCCCGCCTCCCTAAACTCTGAGGAGTTCTGATTGAATAAGGTTCAACTGGATTGATCTGGTTGTGCCCTGAGGCAAAGGTGAGGCTGGAGCCTGATGGAGGGACCCAGCCAAGGCCAGTCTCTCCCTGGCTTCCTCCCCGCTGTCCAAGCTGGATGTTCCGAACCCGGCACCCTGCTGCTCACAAGGTAGACCCTCCAAACCAGCACCTTTGCCCTCTCAGAGGTTCCCGCTGCTGCTGCTGCTGCGGGCTCAGCACTCTGGGTTGTGGGGGAGGGGTCCTGGGACCTACCCTCTGCCTTCCCCTTAGCCCTGAGTATTCTCGGATTCAGGCTTTTGGGGGGCGTACCTTTTGATTTGTGTCCAGAAGGAGGGTTCCCCGCTTCTGTCCTGTTGTTCAGCTTGGATTTCGGTACCCTAGGAGCATTCAGTCTGTATCGGTAAGAAAGGGTCTTCCAGGAGGTCTGAACTTTTGCTGCTTGCTAAGCCACCATCTTGACTCCGCCCCCTCTGTATGCCATTATTATATATACCTTCAAGAAGAGAGCTAGATGTCTCCAAATGCTATAGCCACCACCAAATAATATCACAAAAAGAAAAAGAAATTGATTAAATTTTAACAGCCAGGAAAAGACTAATTACAGATATGGGAATCATTCTTGAATCAGTTATATAAAATCAGACCATCAACCCAGTAGAGCAAGAACAATATTTATATGAAGCTAGAAGAAAGAATGGGAAAAACCATGCTATGCAATTGAAATAACTCAATTTTGACCCATTTAAACAAGAAACTGATAATGAAATAAAATGGGTATAAGTAGAAAGGAATATCTAGGAGGGAAACCACTTGGCCAGTATCTTCATGTGTATGAATGTGAAAACAGTAAAACTATATATGAGACAAAATGCCTAAAAGGAAAGAACGCTTATCAGTGAATCAGGAAATCTGATTTGGAGTTCTGGCTGTCCTACTAATGATTTATTTAAGTCTGTGCCTCAATATCTTGATCTGTAAAATGAGGAGATTAGACTAGACAATCTCAAATTTCTCTTCAAAATTTAAAATATGACTTGGTTACAAAATTAAGTAAAATTTTAATTCCCAGTGAAACAATACAAAATGGTGTTTTTTCAGTTTGATTTCTGCATTGAAAACATATGAGGAACCCAATGTTATTGTATATGTCACCCAATACACACACATAAAAACCCATATATACATATATATCTAGCATGGACACTGCATTTAGTCACTAGACCAGGGACAGCTCCCTTGGTAAGAGGATCTTGTCAGTAATTACAAGTAACAACCCTATCTGTGCCCCTAATGTTCTGATACCAATTTTTCTTGCCTGGTTAGTGGCCAGAGGTGGGTACAGGCTGCATCAAAGGAGTGTGAAATTTGAAGATAAATAGAAGTGAGAGAACAAAATGGCAATCAATCATTCAGTCAATACATATATTTATCACGTGTCTGCTAGGTACTCTGTGCTAATTGCTGGGGATGCAAAAATAGACAAAAGATAGTCTTTGCTTTTGGAGAATTCACATTGAAATGGAGAAGTTAATAGGAGAAACTATACATAAAAAAGATATTCATGGAATCAATTGGAAATAATAAACAGAGGGAATGTTAGCATTAAGGAGGATCAGAAAAGGATTTTTACAGGAGCTGGGATTTTGGCTGAGACTTTATGGAAACCAGAGAGGCCAAAAAGCATAGATGAGCAGGGAAAGGATTTTAGGTGTGGGAAATAGCCAGTGAGACTGGCAGCTAGGTGGCCAAGTGAATAGAGCACTGAACTTGGAGTCAGGAAAACCCAAGTTCAAAAATCTAGACTCAAACAATTACAAACAATGTGACCACTGGCAAGTCACTTAATGTCTATCTACTTTTTCTTCACCTTTAAAATAGAGGTAAAATAGTGTCTATGTCCAAAAGTTGTTGAAAGGATCCAATGAAATATTTGCAAAGCAGAGGAAACTTTAAAGTTTTGTATAAATGTTATTTTTTTTTAAGTTCAGCCTCACCCATTTTCTAGCTGTTTGACCTTGGGCAAATCACTTCAACCCTATTGCCTAGCCCTCCTTGCTCTTCTGCCCTTGGATCCAAAATACAGGATTGATTCTAAGACAGAAGGTAAGGATTAAAAAAATGTGCATATTGGGAGATAAAGAGTCTTGGTGTCATTGCATCAATGGGAGCATCATGGAAAGTAAAGGATAAGAAAACCTGAAAGTAGAAGAGGGCTAGGTTATAATTAAAGCAGAAGTAACTTGCCTCCCTCCTCTAGCTGCTTAACTGGGTGAGATTTTAATAGTAATTCCAGGTCTTCTTTGGGGACACAAGACAGATTCAGATATACATAGTAGATGTAATGAGCAGATGTAGTGAGATGAGGCAAGTGGCAGATATCAATTAGAAGAGGCAAAAGTTGGAAGTCATGACTAGCCTAGTTAAATTATAATAACGGGGAGCAGAGTTGGATTGCCAGCCACCATGAGTATCTGTGTTAAGATGAAATGATTCCCAAATAGCAGAGATGACATCTTCAGTGGTAGAATGCTTTTGGATTCCTTAAAATCCTGGCTATATTACTCCCTTGCCATGCTTGGGAGATTGAAAACAAGGTGACTTGAGTTGGGAGAGTAAAGCTTGTGGTTTTGAGTATGGGTGAATGATGTTCTAATAAATACTGATCCTCAGCAATTGTCCAGTGTTGCTGTGCTTTTATTTACTTGATTAAAAGTTTATTTTAAGAATTGGAAATTAAGGGGATGCCCATCAATTGAGGAATGGCTGAACAAGTTGTAGTATATGATTATAATGGAATAGTAGTGCGCAATAAGAAATAATGAGCAATACAGATTCAAAAAAAATCTGGGAAGATTTTTATGTACTGATGCAAAGTGAAGTGAACAGAACCAAGAGAATATTAAACACAGTTCCAGCAATATTGTAAGAATGATCATCTATAAAAGACTTAAAAACTCTGATCAAGCCAATGATCCAAGACAATTCTAAAGGACCCAGGATGAAAAATGCTATCCACCTCCAGAGGTGGATGAACTCTGAATCCTGATTAAAACATCCTCTTTTACTTTGTAAGTTTTTTCTTGTTTTTGACTGGATTTCTCTTTGTGATGAATAATATGGAAATGTTTTGTGTGACTTCACATGTATAATCCCTATCAAACTGCATGCCTTCTCAAGGAGAGAAAATATTTTTAAATGATTGTTAATTTTTTTCATGTAATTTAGACTAGCAAAATAAATAAAAATATTTTTTAAAAGTTTATTCTAACTACAAATGAAGACTTGAGTAACAATCGGAATTAGAATAAAAGAGGAATTTCTTTCTCATTATGATTAGATTGCGTCTAACTGTTACTTATAATAATTTTTTTAAATCCTGACATATCAAAATATGTTATGTTATAGTAGAGGGAGTTCTTCTAGTACTATTATGGCTCCTAAGCAGGTACAACCACAACCCTAAAGAACTAAAAGTGAAGATTATATTATGGCAATGATAATGGTAGTATGGTGGGCGTGAGCAGCCTGCCACACATTAAAAATGAGTAGTCATTCAGGAGAAGCAGAATATAGAATGTTTACCAGAGTATACATGGTTGGGAAGGAAGGAGTGGAGTTGAGAATAGAAAAAAGTGAAGATCTTTCATGTTCCATTGGTACCTAAATAAAATCAATGGAAATAGAGAATGCATGGTGCTAATCTAACACCCCTGCTGAGCTTCCTAATTTGTGGACAATAGAAATCTTGCTCACCCCTTTTATTAAGGAATCACACTATTTTCATCATGTCCACCATCATTTATTTTTCTCTCTCTTAAAAAAAAGTCACAAGTATTTGTGATTCAATGAAAATCTGGCATAATGACTATTTTGGGGGCATAACTTTTTAACAACTTTTGTTTTATTTGTATTTTTTAAATGAGAAAGTTTATAGATTCCTATATTTTTATGTGTTGTGGCTTCAAGGGAGGAAACTTCTAAAATTGTTGCAACTTATAGTGAGAAGAGCAACTGATTTAGGGGTCTACAAAGGTTTATTTGACTCTGCTTCTTGGTCTTGGGAATCCTGAGAAAGTCACTTGCCTCTCTGGGCCTCAGCTTCCTATATGCAAAATGAGGGACTTGGACTATATTAGACCTGAGGTCCTCCCCAGCTCTAACTCCTATGACTTCTTTTGCCACCCCAGCAGATAGATTTAGTATTCTTAGCTACAATTCATCTTTATCTCTTCTTAATGCACCTTTCTTTCTAAGGGAGCATCCAAATATGATGATTTCTCAGTGTTCACTCTCTCTCACAGACCACAAGACTCCATGGACACATTTTTTTTCTCTTAACTTTGGTGGCTTATTGATAACACAACAGTATATCTCTTTATGCCATATAAGGGCCAGTTAAAGGAAATAGTCATGGTTAGCCTGGAAAGGAAAATAACTCAGAGGAAATGGTAGCTATCATCAAATGTTTGAAGAGCTGTCATATAGGAGGGGGATTATACTTTTCTTGTTTGGTCCCAAAGGACTAGAGTAGAAGCCAATGGTTGTAGTTGTGAAAAAAAAAATATTAGATTTGATATGAGAACAGTCTTCCTAATAACTGAACCTATCCAAACATGGATTGGGTGGCCTTGAGAGTTAGTGTGTTTCTCCTTTGTTGGACATCTTTGAGCAAAGAAAAAACAATTGATCACTTGGTGATATAAAAGGAATTCTGGTTTCCCTTTGGGTTGGAATAGATGTCTTCTAATTCTTCAATTTTACATTTCAGAGAAATTTCTTCAAGGTCTAGAGATATTCTTGATAGAGAAGGATGGCTGTATAGTCGTGCTCTTGGGGCATAAATTGGAGTTTTAGAGGTCTGAACTCAATTCAGTCTTGATGGTATATAAACTTCCTATTGGTAGAAATCAACAAGTATCTTAAAGCACAAGTCATACCCCAAAGGATTCTGTGAGCTTTAACTTGATTTTGCCAACAAGTAGCTTGAAGGTAATCAGGTATGAAAGATGGTGCTTTATTTCCCTTTACGTACTTACTTATGTGGAAATGAATGGCAAAATCTCTTTTGGGATCTGCCAACATCATAGGATTGTTGTGAGGAAAATGCTGTGGAGTGAGGACCTTTCCTGCCTCAAATCCATGATCCAATGATCTTCCAGAAAATGCAAGGGATCATCATTATTATTGCCAAATGCAAAGTGATTGAAATATAGATTAGTACAACTATAACAATGACCCAGAGGCACTGCAAGGTCCCAAAGATCCTTCTGTACCATCAAAAAAAGAATTAAGTTATTTTCAATATAATTCATCTTTTCTCTACACTTTATTACATTCTGATTCTTTAAAAAGGAGTGATTCTTGAGAGGTAAATATGACTCAGTTAAAAAGAACATTTTATTAATCAAGACATGGTATCAAGATTTAGAGCTTGGACTCCCTTAGAGATATGAGTCAACCATTAATTTTGCAGATGAGAATATTGAAACCCTAAGAGGTTAAACGACTTGTTTAAAGTCAGTATTAACTCAATCCTCAATATTCCTATTCCACTCAGAGTATTGCATGCATAATCTCAATTGAGAGTCCTTCATGTGTAGGGAAATCCTTTTATACCTCCAAAATTGACATTATTTTATTCACTCCGATGAATTTTCTAAACCTTTACATCCTCAAGCCTTCCATGACTCTCCTACCTCACTGACTTACCTGAGACTTTGCCTCATATTTCACTGAAAAAAGTGAGGCCATTTACTATGAGTTCCCTCTTTCCCTCTCTTCCACACCTCAGAAGTTTCTGGAGATCATAAATAGCCTGGTTATTTTTATTATTATTTATTATATGATACCATATTTCTCATATTCCAACTATTTTGCATAAATATGAGTTGCAAGATATTATTAATGATCCATATTCTGCAAATATACAATGGTGGTCATTCAGTTAGTCAATAAATACCAAGTGAAATTGATAAGCAAGAGCAGAGACAGAAACCTACATAGGAAAAGAGTATGGTCTAAAGGCAATAGGGATTGCTATATACTCAAATGAATTTATGATGTCATCATACAGATATTTCTTCCAGCAATCTCTCCATGCAATTTATGTTTATTTTTTGCCCGTATCCTCCTATAAGTTCAGTCCAAGGATGCCACCCAATAGGTTGATAGCCTCTCTCTTTTTTAAAAATCCTTACTTTCTGTCTTAGTAACAACTCTAAGATGGAAGGCAAAGGCTTGGCAGGCAGTTAAGTGACATAACTAGAAATTGTCTAAAGCCAAATTTGAACCCAGGTCCTCTTAAGTCCAGGCCTGGCATTCTATTGGCTGCATCACCAAGCCAAGGCTCCTTCTCTTTTTTTTTTTCTTGACATTGTGAGGATACCAGAGGATTTTCTGAGCAGGAAAATTTGTAAGAAAAAGAAAGGAGCTAGCAAAGAAACTACTTCATGCTATGAAGGTTATCCCTGTAGGGACCAAATACTCTTTCCAATCCATTCTTCCCACCAAAGAAGAATGTCATTTGCCTATGACTTTCCTCCTTGGTTGAAAGAATGATAATTCTACAATGTGTGGCTGAATGAGGAGCAGAGCTGACTTAAGAATCTGGAAAAGGGAAGACATTCTTCTGGGTTCCTACTTCCAGAGAGAACCTATGTGCTCCTGTACCCTCTATAAGGAGAAATCTAGAGAGAAAAGAATAAAAACTACAAAAGACTTTGGGAAATGGTTTATATGTAAAGGAGTTAGAGACTTAAGATGTCCATAATTTCCAGCTTCTCTCACCTTTTCACTCTCTGAGATTAAAGCACATTCTCCCCTGCCTACTCCCTTAAGCTGAAATATCTTGTTCCCAGAAGGAAGGTTCTTCCAGTCTATGTAGTATATTCTAATCTATATATCTTCTCTGATTTCTCCTTGCTATCTTCTTGGATAAATGGATTTATTCACAATTCACTATTTGGAGAGTCTTATGAGTAACTAACATTAGGTGGAAAGGAATCGGACCCATTTATAAAAGTTTCCTTTGTGACCAGGAAAGCAGTTTGAATCTATTTCTGGTCCAGTACTCTTTCTCTGAAGAAAAGAGCCTGGGTGGCCAGCTTTGTGGTCCATTTGGGGGCATTTGACCAAGCCAGGAACAAAATCTTCCTTGGAGAGGGGTAGGTAGGTTTTCCAAGATACTCATGAAAGCCTCTTCTTTCCTTTGTCACTCATAGGCAAAGCCATGTGAACATATATATATATATATATATATATATATATATATATATATAAAAATATATATATATATATATATATATATATACACACACACACTATAATGGCAACACTCACCATACCTTTTTTCTTTTTAAACCCTTGCCTTCTGGTCTTAGTATCAATTCTAAGACCGAAGTGACTTTCCCAGAATCACAGGGCTAGGAACAGTCTGAGCATGCATTTCCTAAAAGGCTTTTTTTTCTCCCTCTCTATGAAGAAGAAGGGTAATGGAAGACTGTAAAGGTTTTTAGCAACTCTGACACCATACAAACAAGAAGAGTTGTGAAACTTTTTTTTGAATACACAGAAGAGAAAAGAAGAAAACTAAAGGAAGTACAGTGAAGCTGTAAAGATTTGACCATAACATGTAAAATTTCTTACATACTTTAATAAAAATCATAGTGTGTAAAATATTCAGTTTCACATGGATAATGTAAAATATTCACAGTTTCACATAGAATCCTCTTTTTGTGGTCTACTGTGCATATGGAAAAGTTCTCTTTTTGGACAATTTAAGTTTTAAATTAAAAATTGAATTAAAAATGTGAAAAAAAGAAGGAAACCTGCCTTAGCATCAAGAAGACCTGACTTCTAGCCCCATCTCTCCTATGGGGTATATAGCCCTTGGTCAGTGACATGATCTTTCTGTGCTCCATGGAACTCTCTAAGGTTATAAGTAGCAGAACACTTGCTAGTCTTCACTGATGGAGGGAGTTTTCTAAATAGGAGTTTTCTGTACTCATGAAATCACAGGAGACTTAAAACATTGACTCTAGAGTTAGAAGATCTGAGTTCAAATCACACCTCTCATACTTACTATGTGGTCTTCAACAAGTCACTTAATATTCCTGAATCCTAATTTCCTCATTTATAAATGAGGGTTTTATAAGAAATTACTCTTTTCCTGCTCTTGATCTATGATCTTGGCCTCTACCTCTGAAAGTTCTATCAAGTCTCCTTACTGAAACTCGGAATTTTCAGTATATGGGCCATGGCTACTATTTCCAGTGGATAAACATTGGCATTTCAATCCAAAGTCATTGTGAATGAAATGCAGACTGAAAATCTGAATTGTTAATATCTTGCCTGCACTGTTGGATCCATGATCTCTACAAAATAGACTTTCCCTCCAGTGAAGGAGAATGTCTGCCAACCCTGCACTATTCTCATCCATATCTGTACTCATAGGTTTGCCATAAGGTGTCTATTCAATATGGTGGATGCCTTCCTAATTTCCCTGTGACATTAGAACTCACAGGATATTTATCTATTAACCCTCCCTATGGCTATGTCTTTTTTTTCCTGGTCTTATATTTGCATATCTAATGTGAACGAATCACTTTGATTGCTTTTAATTGGTTTGGCTTTTCCTTGGCCTAAATTGGCTGTAATCAGTGATTCTGGCATTGTGACAAGATAGCTCTTAAGAAACACAGCTTGGGTGCTTAGGGCAGGACCAGCAGCATCATTGCTCTTGAATGCCTCGCTTATGACAAACAAACTACACTAGTTTGGTTGGTTCTTAAGTGCTTTGGGCCTTTCATCATTCTTGTTTGATAATCCCTCCAATTGCCAGGGGAAAAAAAAAAGGTTAAAATGAGTTCACCGAACATGTCCCAGGTCTACAGTCTCTCTCGCTTAGGCTGCTCAAAGATAGAGTAGATAGCTTTTATCCAGAAAATTCAAACCCAAACTCGCTCTTCTTGTTTAGCAGATGTGTGTTTTGGCATGAACCCCCTAAGATACCTTCCTCTAGTTCCTTTTGGTTATTGTAGATACCTTCTAAGCTTAGAATTCCTAAACCGAGGTAACCAGAGTAAACATTGGAAAAAAAGATCCTTTTTTGAAGGCAGAGTGATTTTGTGAGAACAAAGAGACAGTAGAGAGCATATGCCATCATCATTTCTATGGAATACTTAAGACACAAAATCTTGGAGGGGAAGGAGAAGGTTGGCTTGCTTCGACTACCAAGACTGCATTTCCTTAGTGACAAGGGAGTTTTTGAGGTCTTTTTTTTTTTTAGCAAATTTCAAAGGATTTCTGTGTTCATGTTAAATAAATCCTGTTAAATCTTCCTAGTAGATATGGAGAGTGGAAAATAAAATATCATTTCCTCCATATTTAACATGTGTTTCCTGTTTTAAATCACTGGGCTATGTAAGCCATGGTATGGAAGCCACCTGATTACATATAATATCTGTTTTTGTTCCTCCTTGAAGTCTTTCTAGATTAACTCCATGGAGTTTCCATCAATTCACTCATGCTGGAAAATGCCCCCTCTTTGCCTTGCCTATCTAATATATTTACTTGCACCAGTCCTTAGGTTCAAATCTAATCAGTTTTGGCTATTTATGTGCATATTCTATGCATTCTTTTCTACTTTCTGAGGGTTTTGTCCTATGTCTCCCATTGGATAATTAATTCAGCCAACATTTATCAATCACCTACGATGTGGAAAGTGAGAGACAGTTCAGCACAGATTAAAAAGGTTAGCCTTAGCTAGAGGAATATAGGAAAAGTCATCTATTTTCTTAGTATCCCCATGAAACTCTATATAGATGATAGACAGAGCTACTTATATCAAGGAATTCCATAAACCAATGAAAATTTTAAAAACAACAACAACAAAACAAACAAAAGATATTCTGAATACTTCATAAATTACTCCTTGAGGACAAGATTCCTTTTATATTTCTTGAGATTCCTTTTATAGCTCTCTGCAGTGCTTACTATTCATTTATTTACTCAGACATTTATTAAGGATCTACTATGTACAAGGTACCAGATAATAGCTCTTGAGTACATATTGGCTGAATAATTCTAAAGCCATGTTGTGGTCACTAATTCATTACTGGTCTTTCCTGCTGTTCTTGCAGTTTATTCTTTGAAGTCAATGGGGGGAGGAGGAAGACCCTAAGTTTAGATTAGACACTAAATTCATTATCTGGCATTAGGAATATGCCTTCTCTGGAAGACCAAGTAACCAGTAACCAGAGCTCCAAAGGATCTTAATTTAAAGAAAAAAAAACTATTGACTGTTCATTACTCTGATGTTGCTCAGATAGCTGAAAGCATGTGTGGTGTTTAATGTGATCTTCTACATTACTATCTACGGTAAATCAGAAACAGGGCATGAGTGCTGTAGCTGCTGTTTAATGATGGATGAAAAAGCTGCCTGGTAAAGTACCCCATTAAGAAAAGCTGAAACCAGGGCTGCACAAAGACCTGATGAAATATTGATGCCCATGTAGCCAATAGCAAGTCCCCTTACTTGGAACATGAACCCCATCAAGCCCTTTCAGAAAGGCAAGTAAACGAAGGTAAAACCAGGCAAGTGGACAGGTTGAAGTGAGCGATGCTACTAGAAAGGAAGTGAACAGTGGAATGATTAAGGTTGGAGCCCATCCATTACACCTCACTCTATTAGGGTACTGCCTGATAAGAACAGCTTTTCTTCATTTTTTTTCTCAAAGGCTTATTCTTCTAAACAATATCAAATAATCTTTAAAAGATTTTTTAAAAATCCTAACTCCAAAGCAAAATGCCTTTTAATGGTATCACCAAATTTCTGTCAGAAATGTAGATGACACTCAGGCTCTTTATACACTAGTGAAATGCCAGCCAAATTGCTCATCTTTTCTGTTACTGTAGAAATGCCTCAGTAATTGCAATGACATACTTGGTTTAAAACGCTTGGTATTACATGTCATCATATTTATCTGTATTGTTTTGATAACTGGTTTACCATAAACTACACACCAAACAACGGACTTTATGTCCTCCAGGGATGGTTTTGTAGTTGTAAAATTTTTTTTCTAAATAATTGGCTTGAGTATAGACAAACACATCTATGTGTTGAGTAGAAAAATGGTTTGGAGAGGTATCCTTTTCACAACCTTCTTTCACACTGAATATCACGGTCTATCACCATGATGAAGCAATCAGAAGAGATGCTATTTCTGGATCCTTGATGATTGCATATCCATGTAAGCCGATTACAGTGATCAGCTTAATGGAATATGAATGGCTGAAATGTCTCTTGGAATTGTTCTACAGCCAAAACTTGAGGCATGAAGTGATTCCAATGGACCTTCATGAAACTTAAAGTGCTTTCACTGTGTATGAACTCTTATTTATTGCCTGTTGCATCAAAATCAACACAACATGTATCCAAGTTCCTATTTTATATAAAGCATAATATTGCAGATACAAGGAAACTTAAGACATAATCCCTCCCCTCATGAAGCTTATAATCTAATTATAGGCACAAGACAAAAACATGCAAAAAATAAAACAATAATATATCCATGTAACAATTCATAACAGCAAAAGAAAAAATGTCAAAGGTTACAGTTAACAGATCCAATCATTTAATAGTAAATGGTAGAAGAGCTCAAAAACTAAGAAATAATATTTTTAGACAGATGTGACCAAAATAGACTTTATGAAACAGGCAGGGTATAAGCAGAGACTTAGAAGAATGATTTGGAAATCACAGAGGAGTGGTGAGAGTATTCCAGGCAAGGGGAACAGTAAAAGTGCCAAGAGAGAAACAGATGAAGTATATTGAGGGAAACAGTGAATAAATCAGTCTGATTGAATCATGGGGTACAAGTAAGGGCTAGCAAAAGATAAGGCTGTGAGAAAGATTGGCCTAGACTGAGAAAGCCTTGAATAACATGCTTAAACACTTGGACTTAATCCAACTTCAAGTATTATCTATTGCAAAAGTGTTTTAAGGCTTCATTAGTTAATATGAGTAAAGTGCCTGAAAGCCATTGCCTAAAAGGTAGGATCCTGACCCCAAATCTTTGTCTTTCTTCATAAGACAGAGAACACTTTTAAGTCACATCCATTGGATCATTTGGACTCTGGTAGTTGATTCTTAATCTCCTTCACTGTTTATACAAAGTGTACTTTCATTCATTATTTTATTTGTTTGATTTTTAAATAGATGTAGAATGTAGTGGTTTTAGTACAGTTGGTTAGCAGACATGAGAAAGTGTCTGAAAGCCTATGTGACAAGTCGATTTGCTTGGAGAAGCTCAATTTGTGTTGTTGTTTTTTTTTTTAAATACAAATCCTTCAAAGGATGAGGAACAAAATCCCAAGAGACCAAGATGTGGCCAATTATTATTGCTTTGTAGTTTCTAATGCATCTGAGAGCATCCATTAATGACCCAGGTCACTTTAAGGAAAACATTGGTATGTGATACATTCCATGGCTTAGAGTGTCATTGTATATTTTATTATAAAGCTAGAAAACCCTGCTGGAAAATTATACCCTCATCTTGAGAGTATCCCCCATAAATATTATAAACCAAGTACCCTTCTTCCTCTACCCTTCAGCGTCGGGGCACACCACAGGGCATCTTTACTTATTTTCTATTTCCCACTTCATGAGGTTGTTCTGGTGAAAGGTCTTTGTAAATCTCAAATCACTATGATGTGGTTAGTCATTATTATTGTTGTTGCTGTGGTTACTTTAAAGGAAAAGTTTTATTTATTTTGTTAGTAGTTCCTATTTACATTAGGCCATGTTATTGGGAAGAAGATATATAGTAGTTGATTGACAGCAATGAAATAGGCAAAAAAAGGTGTGGCATTTAGCTTCAGATATTACCTCATAATATTGAGCTTTGCCTTAGGAATAAGGATGGGGTCAAAGAGAAGAAGGGTCTTTTCCTGCTTAATACTAGAGGGAAGTTCTTTGAGTCTCTCAATTTGTCCTAAGGGAAGCTGTGCTTCTCTCCATTTAGGTGGTACCTTAACCTCCAGACTCAACATTTTTTATTTCCCTAGTCAATAAATTATAATAACCCCCTAATATCTCTAGAATCAAATATATTATCCTCTGCTTAGTATTCAAAGCTCCTCATATCTTGCCCTCCCCATGCCTTTCCAATTTGCTGACACCTTTTTACCAATCCATCTCCTATGTACTCTGAGATCCAATGAGAATGACCTCCATGCTGCTCCTACCTCCAAGACATTCCATTTCCAGACTGAGAATTTTTGGTCCCTCATGCCTGTAATTTGTATTCCTCATCTCCACCTGTTGGTTTCCCCGACTTCCTTTAGCTAAAATCCTCCTCTCCTTTCTATAGTTGAAAGCTCACCTTCTCCAAGACACCTATCCTGATCCATTTTAATTCTAATGTCTTCTCTCTGTTGATCATCTTCAATGTATCCTGTATATATCTTATTAATATGTAGTTGTTTGTAGGTTGTCTCCCCCATTGGACTGTGATCATTTTGGTCTTTCTTGAGTAGGAAAGACAACAACAGCTTCGCTGACTGACCACTGAGAAGGGTAAGAAGCAATTTGTTCAAGATTTGCCTCCAAAGGCAATTAATATTTCAGTGGAACCAACAGAAGATAATCATTTGTATCCACGTGACTCAGTTATCAAGGAAAACCAGATACGAAAGAGGAATAGATGAATAAAAAAAGATATTCATGATATATTTATTTTGTATAAAGCACTGTGCTATGTGTTTGGAAATACAAATAGAAAAGTAACACAGTCCTTGTTCTCAAGGAGTTCATATTCTAATAGGAGAGATAATACATATATGGAAGATTTCAGTTGCAAGTCAGATGGAAAGGTCCCAAAGTTTTTAGAGGCAAAGCAGATGACAATACTTCTTTAATGTCATTTTTTTCTTTTTTTTTAAACCCTTACCTACTGCCTTAAGAGTCAATACTGTGTATTGCTCCGAGGCAGAAGAGTGGTAAGGGCTAGACAATGGAGATGAAATGACTTGCCCAGGGTCACACAGCTGGGAAGTATCTGAGGTCAGATTTGAACCTACGATCTCTCGTCTCTAGGCCTGGCTCTCAATCCACTGAGCCACCCATCTGATGCCTTTAATGTCATTTTCACTGATAAAATTATGTCAGATTCTGATGTTGAATTACTGGACAATGCCAAGGACTTCAATGGCCATAGCTTTCTTTGTTGGGTTGGCAATAGCTCTGGGTGGAGCACATGCAGGAATCAGGTTGCATCTCCACAGACCTTGCTTTCCCAAATGATGGATCTGGGTCCTGGGTTGGAAGCATTACTATTCTCAACTTTTGGGATTAGGCTGTCTCCACTGGGGTATGAGGAGAGAGGGTAGTCAAGGGTGTAGTGCCAGTTTGACTTGCCTGGCACACACTGCCATCTATCTCTCCCTCACAGTGCCCTATTCTATCAGCTAGACAGGCTTGCCTAAGACTTATTAAATATTCCCATACTTGAAGTCTACCTTCTCCCCAGAAACATTCTTTCTGATGAGCATCACACCTTCTCTTGTTCCCTTCCCTTTCCCTCTCCAAAGGACAAAATGTTTTACATCCTCCCTATCAATAACATTTTGTGGAATTATGTGGCATTCATTGTTGGCATAAAACTGCTATAAAGTGAAGGAATTTGTCGTTAAGACCTACAAAACCCTAGCAAAGGAAATTTTCTTGCTTCTTGGTTTAAAGGAATCCACAGGAGTCAGCTCAGTCTTCTACAGATAGGTAATCCTTGACTTATAGTGCCTCATTCTTAAAATACTCTGCCAGTTTCATCCATGCCATTCCTTACAGCACTTAGAGCAAGCATCACATTGGCAGTTTCACTGAGAAGTCAGTCAGCTTCCCAGCAGATATCGCCCTGGCTCTGAGCCTCAGGAAGCTGTCCTCTGCCCTGAATGGCCCCTTTCCCATTAGTCTCCTCTCTTCGCTTCCTGGTCTTTGGCACAGTCTTCACCCCAGAGATCCTCAGGCCATTTCCCCCTCCCGTCCTGTATGGCTTCTCCCTTGGGTACGGCTTAAATAAATTAATGTGAAGTTTATGTAACTGCTCACCACGTTGTGAATTAATTGTTTTACATATATTTTAAGAAGCTCTAGACTCTATAGATATATTGTTGTTTTACTTGAAAACATTTTTTTCCTGGTAACTTCACTTTCTTCTCATTATTCATTTGGTCCCCAAATATGAACATATATATCTGTCTGTCCCCCCAACACACACATTTTGACTTATTTCCAGAACACAAACTATTATAAGCTCAAGGACAGCCAATATTCATGTTTTCACTTACTTTGTTTTAGCTATTAGCCATCCCTTTCTCTAAACCTGCAACTTTTCTTTTTTTCCTTCAGAAAATCTCTTATCTACTTGGCCTCAGATGACCATGAAAAACACTTAACATCAGTGATGGGTGAATGTCACAAAGGTCAGAAGCTCATCTGGTCTCCTCTACGCTCTTACCCAAGGTTATCCCAGGGCATTGCACTGAACACAGGTTTTCTGAAAGCAATAACTGCCTAGAAACAGTGTTTCCTGCATGACTCTCGGAGGAGATGTGAGAATTGGAGGAAGGTAGTTCCCAGGAACAAATGCAATTGATCTCTATTCATTGGCAAAAGTCCAAAAATAGAGATAGGGAAGCCCAAAGGGAATACCAAGGCGCTCCCAAGTTATGATAGACAAGATAATGGAACAGACTGAATTTGGGAGGCTGCAGAAGAGCCTCATTGGCTCTGAGCGCAGGCTTCTTTTTTTCTACCTACCTGGAAGGTCCTCATTCTTTCTTCTGCCCCCCTAAATCCTATCCTTCAAGACCTACCTCACTGAGAAGCTTCCTTGTATGACCCTAGTCAACACGGCTCTCTACTAAATTCCTAGGATCCTTTTTGTACTGTTTACTTGGCACATATCCTAGTATAGTGATCTAATTTGAACTGTTAACTCACGTCCAATGCCCCCTCCTGTATGGGGTCCATCCTGGTTTACTAGCCACTAGTGTTCCATCTCTGTGGTTACCTACTGTTCTATACATATATTTTCTATATATATTCTCTATGTATGTATGAATTCTATACATATTTTGCATATGCTTATATGTGTATATACACATTCTCTCTTCTTGTGATAAGTAAGCTCCTTGAGGGCAGGGGCTAATTCATTCTTTTCTGGTACATACTAGGCTCTTTATAAACATATGAATGATTGATCAGCTTGCTAGACTGTAAGTTTCTCAAGCACTTGAACAGTCATTAAGTTCATTTTTTAGTCTTCTCTTTGTCACATAATGTTGACTCTCTATCCTTTCCATACTGCTCTTATATTAGGTGTCCCAAAAGTCAGTGAAGTTTAAACTTTGAGAGCTTAAAATGTTTTAAACTTAATCCTGCACTAAAGACTTTTGGGGCTTCCTATATACTAATCTGTTTTCTAAACACTCTTTGTACTTGTTTATATTCTCAGGACTTCACAGAGTGCCATGAAGAGAATCTTTCTACCACAACTATCTGTTGGTTGATTGAACTGGATGTTAAGGTTGTTTCATATGACCAAATATTTAAAATTGATGATTTTTTAAAATACAAAGTCTTCATATTAAATAAAATGGAGTAGAATTATGATCAATCTACAAATGAAAATTTAGAAATCATTAAATGGAGCCCAAAATTAATTTTAAAAATTTAGGACAAAATCTCAAAAATTAGAGGAGAAAAAGCTAAATTAGAAAATAGTATTTTGGTTAAAAAATCTTTTTTTTTTAAGAGTTGACTATGAGAGTCTGGAATGTAAAATGAAAAATACATTGCACCAGCAGCCAGAAGACTTAGGTTCTGTTCCCAGCTCCATCATTCATTACTTATATAAACATAAAGCATTTAAATCTCTCTGAGTTTCACAAGGCTAATGTGTAAAAGGGAATTAACACAATCTATCTGAAGGCATGGGCTGGGCTGTAGAATTTCTTGAGATTCATTTTAGCTCCAAGATCTGTGAATGACAATTTCACAAACTGTGGGTGGGGTGTCTGTGGATGATGATGTACCTGATCACAGTCTAATTCACATACACCTGTGTGTGGTTTTACTAAATAGATGCACCTTGTAATTCAAGTTTCACTCTTCCAGGTTACTTCCTTTCTACCCAGGGAATTCCTGATACACTGGGCCCCCTGCAAAAGAATGTTAAGAGGTGTTTTTAGTGGACAAATTCTGGTATGTCTGCCTAACTCGAACTGAATGAGTAATTGGAGATAAATGATCTATGTTTGAATCACTGGATCTTTAGGCTGGAAGGGGCCTTAAAAGGTTATCTAGATCATCTTCCTGTTTGGGGGCTGAATCTCACCTAGCCCCAGCAGCCCAGAATCTCTCTTAATTTAAACATCTTTGGAGTTACAACCCCTTTTCTTTTCTCTTTTTGTTGTCAAAACAATCATCCCTATCAAACTAATCTTTCTTGGGTCTAATCTTTATGCTGGTAGTCATTCACATCTAGGTGACTGTGGAGAGAGTGCTGGACTTGGATTCAGGAAGAACTCAGTGCAATTCTTGCTGCAAACATGGAATATTTGTTTAATCCCAGACAAGTGACTTTACTTTTCTCTGCCTTGATTTCCTCACCTGTAAAACAGGGACAATTAATAGAATCTACCTCACTGGGTTGTTGTGAAGATTGAATGAAATAATACATGGGCTTTGCAAATGTCAAAGGCTATATAATGCATGCTATTATTATTTGCTCGTGCCCTGTTTTCAGGAGAGGGATACAAGAATTATTGGAAACTTTTCTCTGCATGATACTTAATAAACTATAAGCACATGTGCTAAAGGCAACAATGATCTTTCCCCTCCTTGGAACTCCAATTCAACTAGCATTTATTAACTATGAGCTTTTGCTAGGAACACAAAGATAATGAAATAGTCCCTGCCAAATATTTTAATTGCACTTTTCTTAGGCATTTATTCAGTATTTTAGTTATTTATGCAGGTGTCATATCTCTGTTCTCTAGACCAGAGATTCTCAAAGTACAGTCTATAGACCCATATGTGTTCCTGAGACCCTTTCAGGAAGTCCATAAAATAAAAAATATTTCATAATAGTACTAAAACATTATTAGCTTATTGAAATGGTCTTCCTTTACTAACTACATATCTTCATGAGACCAAATTTTCTTTATATATACAACCAAAACAACATATTGCAAAAGATTAAATGCAGAAGTAGATAGGAATATCTGTTTTTTATTAGCCAGATATTAAAGAAATTTACAAAAATTATGTAATATAATGCCACTCTTCTGCCAGTTTTTTTGAAACTATAATTTTTATAAAATATGTTAACATTTAATTGGTATATATTACTTTTATTTTAAATTATCTACTTTAATTTCAAATATTATAAATATACATGGATATTTTTTAAAGTTCTTTGGAGTGTTCAAAAATGTTTAAAAATATCTTTAGATCAAGAAGCTTGAAAATCGCCACTCTAAATTCCCTGAATACAAAGGTATGTATTCATTTTTCCATCCTATTTTGCTCTTGTGACCCAATCTGGAGTTTTCTTGGCAATGATGCTAGAGTGGTTTGCCATTTCTTTCTCTAGCCCATTTACAGATAAGGAAACTGAGGCAAGCAGGGTTAAGCAACTTACCTGGGGTCCCATGGCTAATAAGTAGATGAGGCTAGATTTGAATTCAAGAAGATGAATCCTCCTGATTTCAAGCCCAGCCCTTTATCAACTATGGCACCTAGCTGCCCTAATCTCCCTGAGACCAAGTTTCAATTCTTATCTAACTGCATCTTCTCTGATAACTAGTTACTTTGTTGATAAACATGTGATATTTGGTTCCAGTTGAGTTTATTTGAAACTATTTTTTAGATTTCTGTCTAAAAATCATTTCCTCTTATGTTGTTACTCTTATCTAAATTTTTTCATCAATTTTTTTGTTTTTCTTCTGAACCTCCCATTTTTCTCTGAATTGTAAAAATAATAAATGGCGAGTTATAAAAATAAAATATTTATTGAAATATATAAGGATAAAAATTAATAAAACAATACTTATTTTCTAACATCCTTACGGAATAAATTTCTCTAAATATATCATATCATATCATATCATATATCATATCATATCATATAATTGGATAGAATCTGAGGTCTCAATCGGTCTAGATGTCTATTTCCAGACATTAGATCTTGATGCCCCATTATAAGTCTTTTAAGAAGCGATTTTTAGCCAGAGGATATCATAGCGGTTGGTACTCCCCTACCACTGGGAGAGAACATTGATTTCTGAAACATCCTACCCTCACATGTCAGGTGGAGAAATAGAGGAGACAACATGACTTTATCAATCTCAATAGAGGATTCCAAGAGAAAACCAAGAAATTATACAACCAGAACAATATTCGCCTGACCTCAAAATTCCATGGGACACACAACTGATTTCTAGTAAAACTGTTAATTTTATATAGTCTGAATATACATCATTTTACAACTTTCTTTTCATTTTATCCTCACAACAACTCAGAGAAATAGATGTTATTATCCCCATTTTACAAATGAGAAAACCCAGACTGCAAAAGGTTAATTGACTTGCCCAAAGTCATAAAAGTATTAAAATATCTGAGGCTAAATGACCTTTCTGATTCTAGGTTCAGCACTCTATCCATTACTTCAACTATATGTCTTAGGAGAGCTTCCAAATTCTCTCTCTCTCTCTCTCTCTCTCTCCCTCACACACACACACACACACACACACACACACACACACACACACACACACACACACCACACAGCACAGACAGGAAAAAAAAACAAAATCTACCACCTTTCTTTCCACAATGACTGGCTTTGAAGACATACCCTTAAAGGTGGAAGGAGGAGATAAAAGAGGGAGAAGAGATAAAGATGTTACAGGTTTGCTCATCATCAGACATTTGGAAATGTGCTTCTGAAATATGATCTTAAGAATCCTTCCACTCTTTCCTCAGTCCTTCCTTTCTCATGGACTTTGGGAGATAAGCAGCTGTCCTTACAAAAAAAATTGTAATTCCTATCTTTCCTCTCCTCCCAATCTCTCCTTTCTCTTTCCTTTCTCATGGACTCTGGGAGATAAGCAGCAGTCTACAGAAAAGGCTTCAATCCCTATCTTTTTTGCCTGCACCTTCCTTCACTTTAAGATAGTAGTTGTCTCTCCATAACCGAGGATGACTAATGATTGTCTTTGTGCTCTTTCATCTGTGATGTAGATGAGTGTGCACAAAGACACTTGTGCTTGAAGAAGATTTAAGTGGAAAAGTCAGTGCACAGAGACAGTCCCACTCTCTCTGCGTTGGAAGCCTGGGTCCAGTGGCACAAAAAGTCGTTACACCTGGAGACTTCCTCAGCTGCATTGGATGGCAGTGTTGTCCTTTGTGCTCCAACACGCCCTAAAGCACTCCGTGGTGCCTTACTGCATCGCCATCTCAGCCGTTGAACCTTCTTATTGGTTTTTTCCGTCTGTTCAGTCGAAGCAGACTTCACATGCTGGGTGAGCAAAGCCCTAGTTCACCAGGGGTCCACAATGACCCAATGGCTACCCTCACAAGGTTTGTCCGCTGCCGCATGCTAGCAGCTACTGGGAGCCACAAGTGAGAGCTGGGTGTCAGGTGGGGGTCAGAGGCTGGAGAGCTGCCCTAGGAAGGCACGACAAGCCCTCCATACCAGAGATACTATCCCTCCCTGAGCACCCCATAAACCCCAAAGATAACACTATTACTAAATACCATTTGTCTAGAAAGCCTGGTTTAGCACCCGAGCAAACCCATGCAATAATTAAGAGTTTGCTTTCAATATCCCACTTCCTTTTCCCTTTTATTGCTCACCCTCCCTGAAGAGAAACTTAGGTCAGCCTCCTGTCATTCCAGCCCTGCCCTCACTGACCTATCACCCTTATCCTGCCACTCTTATCATGTAGGGCTTATCCCTTCACTACTCTGCCCTGTTGAAACAACTATCCTAGATGTCATCCGGGGGTATAGGTTTGTTCATTAAATAAACTGATTGATGCTCATGAGTTAATGACATTTAAACAGAGACCTTCTAGGGACAGTGGTCAGGCCTTTATTTGTTGAATTCATGAGTGACTCTCTAATGGTAGGAATTACAGCAGAGTTTAGGTCTCAGAAATTATTTGTTATTTTTGGCAAGGGGAACCTTTCAGCACCCCTCAGATCACTGAATCATAAAATTTTAGAGCTACAAAGGATAGCATATGGTAGGACAGTTCCTCCATATAAAGTATTTGGCCATTACTCCTATGGATTTAGAAGTTGTCCCATCATCTCTGCCAAGTTAAGCAAAATGAAAATGTTTCAAAGACATAATTTGCCTACTAAAAGCTATGGATAAGAACCATAAAATGTTAAAGTTTAAAGGGTCATTATAGATTTTCCAGTCTAACCCTGTCACTTTGCCAATGGCAATTAAATGGAAAGGATCTTATTTTGTAATCAGAAGATCTGGGTTCATATCCCAGCAGATACCAACTAAATGACCTTTCTGAGCTTCACTTTTTCTATCTGTAAAATGATACTTATAGTACTTTATTCCCTAGGTAGGGTTGTTACAGGGCAAGTGCTTTGTCAATCTCAAAGAAGTCATTAAATGCAAGTGATATTTATGACAAAGCTTCAGTCTACAGTCAAACCAACAAAGGCATACTTCATAAATGAAGAAATATATTTAATGTCTTATGGAGCGCCATATACAATGCCAAAGGATGGGAATACCAACCCAACAACTATGAAGCAGCACCTACCCTCAAGAAACTTGCCCCTATTGTGTAATTTCTTAGTTTTCTCTTGGAATCCTCTATAGATATATTCATAGGATCATGTTCCATCCTCCCTCTATTTCTCCTCCTGACATCTAAGAGCAGGAAGTTTCAGAAATCAATGTTCTCTTCCAAGAGAGATAGGGAAGTACTAACCAATATGATGTCCTCTGGCTAAAACAAGGGCTTGAGCTCCAGACTCTAACTTCCAATTGCTCTTTGGACTACAGTATTAGAAAGGATAGCAGTTCTGTAGGGAATAATGGCAGCTCAGCCAAAGGAGAGGGCTGTCAGTTCTCCATGAAAATACCAGGTGACATTATAATGGAAACCTGTATTTTCCTGTTTGTAAGGGTACCTGTTCCAGAGCTTTCCTATTCTCAGCATCTCAAATAATTATTATCATTGTGGAAATTATATCCATGTTCAAGCAAACTGGCAGGACTGGTATAGTAGAAACATCACTGGATTTGGAGTCAAGTGAACGAGGTTAAATCCTGGCTTTACTTCCTATTTGCTGCTGCTAATTCCCCAAACCATACTTGGGCTCAAAAAACAAAACAAAAACACAAACAAACAAGTTCGCATGTACAAGATGAGACAGGTATAAACAGGGAGACAGCACTTTGCGTGTAAAAGAATTAGGCATTTGGATGAGAACTGCAAACCTAACATGACACAGCTGTGTAATATGTCAACTGGGAAACTGAACACCAGCTTAGCCTGCTCTCAGAGAGGCATAGTGTACCAATCCCACCTTACTCTGACCTAGTCAGTCAAGATCACAAGTACTGTCTTTATTTCTGGGTGCCATATTTTAGGATGGAGGACACTTCTGAATGTCTAAGGGAGAACAGTCAGGATGTTGAAAAACATAGGAGTTCTGGCAATATGAGGATCAAATGCTGGAATAGGGTTTTACCTTGAAGAGAAGTCTCAAGGGGGAACCCAATGTCTGTTCTATGGAAGAAGGATTAGGTTTGTTCTGTGTGGTCCCAGAGGGAAACTCTAGGAGTAGTGGGTTGAAATTGCAAGGAGGGGAAATTTAGACTAACCAAAAAATGAAAAGAAAGATTCCTAACTCTCCAAATCTGTTGAAAAGATGATTTTTATTCAGATATGGCTTGAAAGGGAGATTCCTTCCAACTCAGATTGTGTGTGATACTGTATGATCATGGACAGGTCACTTTACCACCATGTATCTCAGTTTCCCAATCTGTAAAATGAGGTGCTTAGACTGGATGATATCTAATCATCCTTTCAATTCTACAATCTATGATCTGACCCTTATGTTTTGACTCATGGTAGTCTAGCCCTTTAAAAAGAAATGTGTGGGGGGTTCTGGCTGTGCTATATTAAAGCAGCTAAAGCATTGTTTGGGGAACACAGTTAATGCTTTATTGTTAGAATGCACCAACGGGGTGCATTTTTTCCTCACAAACTGATATTGTGTTTCCACTAAAGACCTCTTATGTTGTCTGGTTCTGAAGAAACACTCCCAAGCACCCCCTCTGGATCTCTGGGCACTGAAGCCAACACCTACTCCCCCTTTCCCCCTACCCCCAACCAGGAAATCCAATCCTCTTTCCTTTTGTATAGAGTGAAATCATTTGAGGTTGGAGTATAACTTTCCACAAAGTGGGTATTTTAATGATGAATAATAAAAGGGATTACTTAGATAATTGATGCAGCTATGTTGCTTTGTGCAAGCGAGTACCCTGAAGGAAAGCCCAGAGACTGCCGGAGAGCTAAGATTATAATTAACTTACAAAGAGCAGGTGATGGGAGCAGCAGCCCGGGGCCCTTCCACTTGTCTACTTAAAGAAAGGAAAGCTTGACAAATATGTGCAAGCCAGAGTTTTAGCCCTTTCTCCTTCCCCTTGAACCCGCCTGAAAGATCTAAGCTGCTGATATCTTGTGTGTAGGAGTGGGAGAAGGAGAAGTGGGGGGCAGGGGAGAGACAGAGACGGAGACGGAGACAAAGACAGAGACAGAGACAGAGACAGAGACAGAGACAGAGACAGAGACAGAGACAGAGACAGAGACAGAGACAGAGAGAGAGAGAGGTGGAAACAGGACTGTTACTGGATTTAAAACATGGTGCCCTTTAATTTTTAAAGTATAATTGATTTAAGTACAGAGGGGGAAAGCTAGTTCAGAGTTGATTTAGTATGTAAAGGTACAATCTGTACCCTCACCTCACCCTCTCTCTGCTCTACCTCAATAAGGAGAAATAGGGTAGTATTTTGAATGTTAGATTTTGCCAAAGGCAGACTGCCTGCCTTTCTGGCTCCAATGTCAATGTGCTGGTGGCATTGGGGAATGCCCCCAAATGCCAATTGCCCGAACCTGTACCCCTAGACTTTCCCACCATTAGTGATGGAGTCCAACCCCATATAGCATTACCCACTTGTCCGTATATTTGGTCATCGACATCCAGTCTTGACCAAAAGGGGAGTATGTTAACGTGGAATCTAGAAGTCCCCAGTTTATTTAGTTTGGAGGTAGAAACCCAGGTTTTGACCTTGTCCCAGGAGAGTTTTCTCCCTGAGGGAAGGTCCTACTTCACTGGTCTCAGGCTAACAATAGACCTTGAGTTATAGTGCAGTTGGTAGGGCATTGGGCTTGTAATCCATAACCCGAAGGTCCCGAGCTCCCTCATGGGGGATGTGATATAATGGGAGAAGCTTCTAAGGCAAAAAGAGGCATTTGATGGGATTAGCCGTCCCCACTGAGAACTAACTCAAGGTCTATTGTTAGCCTGAGACCAGTGAAGTAGGACCTTCCCTCAGGGAGAAAACTCTCCTGAGACAAGATCAAAACCTGGGGTTTCTACCTCCCAAGTAAATAAACTGGAGACTTCTAGATTCCATGTTGACTCCTGTTCTACCCCTAGAAACAAAAGAAACTTTGAATCAGATTGAGATAAAGTAGGTTTGAATTTTAATTTGGCCATTGCTCTGTGGTTATGGACAAGTTGTTTTATCTCTCAGTAACTCCCCTTCTGTAAAGAATCTGGATAAGAATATTCTGGATAAGAATATTTATACTACCTTCTCCAAACCTCCAACACAGAGTTGTTAGGAGGATTGTGCTTTGTAAATCCTATTGTACTAAATAAATATGAATGATCATCATAGGTAATAATAATGTTAGAGTTGAGCATTTTTTAGTAAACAGTCTAACCATTAATTTTACAAATCAGGAAAACAAGGCCTGAAGAAATGGGGACAAGAAATAAAATGGCAGTTATTAGAGAGTCAAATGCTAAAAAAAATAAGAAACTAATAAGAGGGCACCAAGATGACCCTGGTTAGTTTAAATCACCAAGTCATGAACCACCTACTTCCTAGGACATTGAAAAACCTGACAGATGGGATTTTTGAATGGCTTTCAATCATATTTGAAAGAATGGGGAGACTGAGATAGGTGTCACAACAGCAGAGAAGGACAAATGTTGCCACAATTTTCCCAAAAGTGAAAAGGGTTAAGTCTCACAATATAAGCTGTGGATCTTGAGTTTAATTCCTTACAGAATTCTAGACTGTATTATTAAAGGGTTGGCTGGTGACCATTGAGGAAATAGAGTAGTAACAAAAAAGAAGGCATTTTACTGTTGTGGGGTGTAGAGGTGAACCCCTGAGGTTTGGGAAGGATACCTTTTGCAATAATGCAAGACTCCCAAACTTATCTTAAAAATAAAAAGAGAAATTTATTAATTTAGAAAGTAATGTTGAGAATGGCCAGGAGGATAGTACAGGTGGAACAGCAAGATGGAAGGCTGCTCCTTGGGAAGACAGCATGGATGGAAAAGCTGTCCCCCAGATGACATCAATTGTGGGGATTTTATATTCTTTACAACTGATGCTGTGTCATGGTGAGTACCTGTCTCTAGAGTGATAAACTCACAGGCATTCGATGGGAGGGAGGGGGGGGTTATTGATCATCTGACCAGGGTCTACCTGGAGTCATAGGGGATGACCCTCATAGTTTAGGGAACAGATGGATGTCTGAGATACAGCCCAATGGTATCAAGGTATAGCCTGGAGGTGCATCTCTGTGTCCATCTCAAATCTAAAGGATGGTCCAAGGAGTATAATTCTCTCAGGGTCTTATAGAAGTTATCAGATGTTCTTGGGTTAGGAGTCACAAGGACAGAAGGGAGCAAAGGAATTCCCCTGATAATAGTTTGCCTGAGTTTCTGGGGGTACAATGCCCATGCCATTACCTCATGAGGTACAATGGCTTAAGAGCAGGAATTGTCTCATTTTGGATGGGTATGGACATAACCATGACTTGGACATAGTAGTTGCTTAATAAATGCTTGAATAAAAGGTCATGCCGGACCATCTTCATCTTTTTTAATGGTTAGTAGAACAGCTAGGTGGCACAGTGAATAGAGTACCAGGCCTGGAGTCAGGAAGACCCAATTTCAAATCTGACCTCATGCACTTATTAGCTATATGACCCTGCGGTAGACATTTAACCCTATTTTCCTCAGTTTCCTTATCTGTAAAATGATCTGGAGAAGGAAATGGCAAATCATTCCAGTAACTTTGTCAAGAAAACCCTCAAAGTGAAACAATAGAAAAACAACAGAAGAATGTTGAAATAATAGTTTAACTAGATTTTATGAAAACATTGAAAAACATATTTTGTTATTCTTGTGGTCAAATTGGAGAGATATAAGTCACATGATGGTATACAGTTAGGCTAATTAAGAACCAGTTCAATGGAATCTCTGCTTGTCCTTGTGCTTTTTAACATTTATATCTTGACACAAACCAGGGATTAGCTAAAATACTGGACAATAAAGTGAGGAACATTTGCCAAATCTTGTAGGATTTGAGTCATAGGAATAAATGTATAAGCTGGTGAAATGCAGGCTCGTTCTGTTGAAAGGTATAGTGTCCGAGACTAGGAAGTTGACAGTATCCAAGTATGCTATCCTGGCCAAACCATATATGAAGTTTTATGATATCATTCATGTTACTCTGAGCAAATTTCTCAGTCTCTTTAACTGTGAAATAGGACTAGATGGCCTCTGAGGCTCCTTCCAGCCCTAAATCAATGATCTTCTGATCCTATGTTCAGTTCTGGACACCACATACTATAGAGACATTGGCAAATGAGAAATGGCCAAGGGTGAGTAATGAAGCTGGTCAAAAACTCTGAGCTTTTTCTATATGAGACCTTGATGAAGGAACTGGGGTCAATTGACCTGGAGAAAAGATGTAAAGGAGATATCAATACTATCTTTAAAGACTGGAAAATCTGCAATCTGAAGATGGATTAGCACCTTATTATCCTTGGCCTTAGAGACCAGAATTCAGCAGAGAAACAGATTTAGATTGGAAGAAAAAGCTTCCTAACAATTTGAGCTATTCAAAGTCGAATGGCAGAACTCTGGATATTGTGGGGAGAAGAGGAAGGACTCACTGGAGAGAGTCTTCAAACAAAGGTTGCTTATAGAAAGCAATCTGCTTCAAGAATGGGTTGAATATGACTTCTAGAATTCTTTCCAACTCTGAGATTGTCTAAATTGCCCAATGTCACATAGCTAGTTACAGAGTCAAGATTAGAATCCATGTCTTATAATTCAAGGTCAAGGCTTTGTCCATAATACATTTCCAGCCAGAATTAATTTTCTCTAGCAAATGCTTTATTAGAATTATAACTATAACCATAAGCAACAAAATAGGTTTAGCTCTAAAGACTTGGAATCAAGAAGACCTGAGCCCAAATCTAGCCTCAGATATTTTTTTGTTCTGTAAGGAGTCAAATCACTTCAACTGTTTTCCTTAGTTTCCTCAACTAGAAAATAGGAATAATAATATCACCTATATCCTAGGACTGTTGCAGGGATAAAGTGAGACTATAGTTGGAAAGGGCTTAGCAGAATACCTGGAACACAGTAAGTGCTTAATAAAGCTTATTTCCTTCCTTTTCTTTTGGACCAATAAGCAGTTACCTACATGCTGAGATTTGTACACCTTTGTCAATCCCTGTCTGCCCATGAATAAATATTTCCCTGACATATTCTCTTGCCATTACAGTCTTTTCCTTGAATTAAGTGTGTTTCTAGAATGTCTCAGGTAAAATGTAAATGTATTACTTGGGAAAGGCAAACCTTTTTTTTTTTTCCAATCAACCATTACTACATTTTAGGCACAGAGACCTCTGAGAAGATGAGGAAGGGGAAGGCCAAATTTGGGCATCCTATAACCATGGGAAATCCTCTGGAACTGGGAACAAGTAACAAGGCACTAATTGCCTGTTGTGAGATGTCATACCAGGACAGATAGCATTAAGAGGGATGTGGGAGGTAGCAGATCCATATTCTATGTCAATTTTGCTAGGAAAGAATGAAATAATGTTTGCACACTGAATGGCGTTCTCTTCAAGGATGCCATTGGATATGTAGCTGCCCAAATGATGCACTAAGGAACCAACAAGCTTTTGATTACCTTGAGTTGGGCATTGTTCACCAATCTAACTTACAGTCCTGTTTAAATAGTAACATGGGAGCTTAAATATTCTTACTTCTAATGTTAATTAAATAACTTCTAAGTCCTCTTTTGGCTCTGATATTCTATGTTGTAGATGCTTCCTTTGCTCTCAAATAAGAGATTTTCAGTAGATATCATATTCTCTTCCTCATTCCAATTTTGCATATATGATATAGGACATTATTGGAAAGAAGTCAGTAGGGACAGCTTGGTGGCTCAGGGGATTGAGAGCCAGGCCTAGTGATGGGAGGTCCTGGGTTCAAATCTAACCTCAGACATGTCCTAGCTGTCATTACATTCCCATTGCCTATTCCTGAGCAATTCATTACATTCCCATTGCCTATTCCTTACCACTCTTCTTTTTTGGAACCAATACACAGTATTGATTCTAAGAGAGAAGGTAAGGGTTTAAAAAAAAAAAAAGGAAGCCAGTGATTGAATTTTCTTGGAAGATATACACCCATAAACAAGACATGGTATATGGAGAGAGAGAGAGAGAGAGAGAGAGAGAGAGAGAGAGAGAGAGAGAGAGAGAGAGAGAGAGAGAGAGAGAGAGAGAGAGAGAGAGTGTTTGTAGATAGGTCAAAAGAGTCATAAGTAAATAAAATGTAAATGATAATGAAAATGAAAAAATAAATGATGAGTCAAGATTTGAACTCAAGTCCTCTGACCCCAAATTAGAACCCTTACCATTTTTTGACAGTAGTCGGTTACATATGTATACACAGACATATACTTTATTGTACGTTTAAAATTTCTGAGGATTAACATTTCCAGCTGTGTACTTTAATTCCAAATACATTTAAGTGTCTACTCTAACCAACTCTCTGTGCCATTTGGTAGGAATACAAAGAAGATAACATAATCCCTTCCCTCAAGAAGTTGAAATTCTCCTAGGACTAGGATTGAGAGCATAGGGTGGGGGGAAAGGGTATGTATATATAAATAGGTAGGGTAGGGTCTGATTAGGATAAAGGAAAAATCCAAGAAATACTCTAGAAATGTTCCCAGGAGAGAAAAAAAAGTTTGAGCTGAGCATCAGCAGTGGCTGGAGATCAGGAAAGGCTTCATGAAGCTGACATCTGAACCAAGCCTTGTGAATGCCCTCTCTATGGAGATAACACACCTTTTCCTTCAGTTTACCTAAGACTTCTAGCTATCTGTCTAGTTGCTGCCCTATTTTCCCCACCCAAAAAAAGCAGCCTCCAGACTTGACCTCCATAAGTCATGCCTCCATTACTTGGAGTTACATCTTCAGTGGACTTAAGTTTAATGTATCTAAACTTATTTATCTAACCAGAATCTGCTATCTCCTCAGTAGACTAAGATTCATACCCCATTCTGCCATCTATTCCCACCTGGATCATCATGTCATCTGCTCTGCTGCTCTGGATATCCTACTTTCCACCTCTTGTTCAAGTCAATTGTATCACTGCTTCTGGAAAGATCAAGACAACTGATAACTCTAGGATCAAGACACAGTTCGTGACTCTTCAGATAAGGGTCTTTCTGGGTGACCCATTCCCCTATATGTGCTGTCTCCCTTCTTTAGAATGAAAACTCCTAGAGGGCAAAGACCATCTTATGCTTGCTTTCGTGTCCCTAGCCCTTAGCACAATACCTGGCACATAGGAAGTACCTTATAGATATGGTTTTTAAAAAGTCTTTCATTTACTTGTAAATTAAAGATAGCACCCTAGCCCCTGTGAAGTATAAAGTTATGATTTTATATACTGATCAGGTTATAAAGATCATCTTAATGTTAAAGATGGAGTCTCTTTTAGAGAAGCTTTATAATGTTTTGATGAATTACTGAATTTTAAAATAATTGCAATTATTTTAGCAGTAGCAATAGGTCAATTCTAAGTCAATTAAGAATGCAACAGAGGAAAGGACATTGGATTTAGGGTCAAGGGACTTGAGTTTAATCCTTTGCTCTGGGACCTAATATGTGACTTTAAGCAAGTCATAAACTCTCTGGACCCCAATTTCCTTAGCTATCAAATGAAAGGGTTAGGCTAGATAACTTCTAAAGTCTTTTTGACCTCTAAATCAATCAATCAATCAATACCTACCAAGTGGGGCACCTAGATGGCTCAGTGAATAGTGTTCTGGGCTTGGATTCAGAGAGACCTGAGTTTAAATGTGGCCTCAGACAGTGAACTAGGTGTGTAACCTGGGGTAAGTCACTTAACCTCTGTTTGCCTTCATCTACTGAAGAAGGAAATGGTAAACCACTCCAGTATCTTTGCCAAGAAAATCCCTTGTATAATATGGTCATGAGGTCCAAGAGGTCATGGGGAGTTAGGTCTGAAAAACAAACCTACTAAGTATCAGTCACTGTGCCAGGCACCAAAGATACAAATAGAAACAATAAAATAATCTTTACTCTCAAAACACTCACTTTCTATAATAATATGTATATTCCATATGAACCTATATTACAACCATCAAATGTTTTTGTACATGCTTTGGAAGCAGTGTTCTAAAAGTATATGCCTGGGTCTATGTGTGTGGCTAGTTGGTCCAATTTTAAATATAATTAAATATAAACTGATCCTTTTGTCCAGTGAGTTCCTAGTCTGATTCTCTATAATAAAACTGATTCAAAATATCCATAATGAACCCATAAGTAAAACTCTAGAATTGAGATGGGAAAACAGTTTCATATACACTATTTGGCAGGTTAAAAGGCTTTAAAGCTTGTTTTAGGAGCCTATTGGGAGGTAGGCAAAGAAGAGGAAGTAAGAGAAATGGGATTTTTCTTTAATTCCTTTTCATGAGTAGTTTACTCATTGAGTATAAATAGCTATTTGCAAGGTTTTCTGAAATCACAAGTGCATTCTATGTTTTCTTTCCCTGAAACAATAAAAAGTAAACCTGTGAAATAGCAAAGCATATTTATAATATAATGTCTCAAAGGCAAAAAGCCAGAGTCAGGTTGCAACCTGGAATTTAGAAGAGACACCAAAACAGAGACACATTCCTTTCCCACTGCCCACTTCTCAGATTTCTTTAGTTCATTTCTTTTAGTTGTTTCAAAATGGAGAACTGTATCTCTCCTCGAATCTGACCAGAAGTAACCACCATCCTATTTAATATCAAAAAAAAAAAGGAGGAAGACATTACATTAAAGTCCTGACACAAATTGACAAAAGCCAGAAGATTAGAAATGAACACTATCACTCCTTTCTTAACTCACGTCATTTTAAAGCAAAAATGATTTTAACTGAAGGACTGCACTACAGTCAATCAGATTATATTTTTAAAAGATGTAAAAGACTCAGGAGAACCGCTAAATTTATAAGCAGCATTGTATCCTTCTCTTACAAGGACACTAAAAACATTTTTATGAAGACAGTAAATGAAGATATGGCTGGGAACCTAGTTATATTTGAGACCAGAGAAAACATGGGGAATAATTTTGTACCAGGAGAGAAGCTCTGATGATTAAAAAAAAAAAAACTTCCTTCTCCCCATTTAATGTCATCCTAGGTCTGGGCCTCCTAGGAGCTGCTATGAAGTTTCTGAACATTCATTTGGGAGTGTGTGACCCCAACAGCTCAAAAGAAATGGCAGTCAAACTCAGTTTTCAGAGATGTACTGTTAGCAATATACTTTTTCAAAATCAGATATCTCTTTAGATTCTAACATCATTATTTCCATTTTATTGATTAGAAAACTGAGCTGCTTAAAGGTTAAGCAAGTTGAAGTCTAAGGTAGGATTAGGATTCAGAAATCCTGCTCTGAGGCTTTTTCCACTATGCCTTATTATTCCTTCTAGTTAGGCAATGGGCAGCCCTAGGCTTCCCCAGTCAGTGCAGGGATGGAGTGTGGGCTGGGGAAGAGCCAAGAATTCCCTCACCTTTCAGCTGGCTCTACCTCTAATATGTAAGAAACCTTTTGCTCTCTGTTTTAGACCTCCAGCTATTTGCAGGGACGAAATAGAGAGAACTCCATATACCTGAGCTTTTTTTTTTTTCCTGCAGGATTTTCTTAAGCTTATAAATAGTGGGATTAACGGGACTTGTCTTTCCTTTCAGCTCCAAACTAGATCTGTATTTAAAGAGGACAAAAGGAAGGCTAGAAAGAAAGTGCAGAGGAAAAAGAGAATGAAACCTACCTCACTAGCATCCTTGTGGTTAGAATAAAAACAGTACATGTAAAATGCTTTGCAAACTTTAAGCTAAATAAATGTCAGCTAAGAGAGATAGTTAGGGATAATGAACAGGGTACTGGACTTCGAATCAGAAAGATCACATTCTACCTAAATTGCTTATTAGTTATGTTAAGTAAAAACGTAATGGTTCTGTGCCTCAGTTTCCTCATCTGTAAAATGAGAGGGTTGGACCTGATGGCCTGTTTCTCACAATTCTAAAATCTTGGGTCCTATGATTCCTCCCATCTTCTCTTGCTACTGCCCATTTTACTAGACTGGAAGGATGAAAGCAATACTTTTGTCTCTACTCAGCCAAGGCTGATGGAATAATAAAATTTTTCATCCTTGCCTCTGCTATTAACTAGCTATATAAACTTTGTCAAGTAACAACCTCACTGGGCTGTTTTCTCCTCTGTAAAATGAAGGGGGTTCAATTCTCTCCTAGTTCAAATGAGATAAAATTTATTAAAAAGTTTTTAACAGTGCCTGGAACATAGTAGGCTCTTTATAAATGTTTATTCTCATCCCCTAGTTTGAGATCTCTTTTCATCGTTCTTCTTGTACTCGTGAATCTTCTGGGGGTGCGAGGGCTGGGGAATGTAGGCATGGAATTATACACACAAACATCATTTGCAAGATGCATTTTACCCGTCATGATTTGTAGATTTCCAAATTCCTCAAAACAAACAAACAAACAAAAAAAAACAGGAAAAAAACCCCTGTACACCCCGGGTCTGGGGGCCACTGGAGCCCTTGATTTCAGAGTGAAAGCCTGCTGCTTCTGACCCAAGGCGTCCAAGCCGGATCACCGATGGAAGCCGACTTTTATTTTGAACTTCTCAGGGAAAACGAACTAAAAGCCTTGGAAAACTAGCTCGACGAAAACAAAACAAAACAAAAGTCCTTTCCAGTTCGAGCCTGAGCCCCCGTATGCCAAGTTTCAGCCCGTAATAAATTTTATTGCAACGTTATAAACTCCTGAAAAGAAGAGCTTAGAATAGAAGTGCTGACACGACTCACTAAGTAGTGTCACTTAATGCTGGTGGGCTTATGCCCTTGCTAAGGAGTGGGAGGAAAAGCCCTTTGCCTCACAGACACAAATTTTTTATTTTCCTTTTAATTTTTTTAATAGCAAGAATTGTTTCCCCTCAAAGGAACATCCGCTTTCTTGCAAAAAAAATTTGCTAGAAGCGCCGGAAGGTTGTGACTCAAAGCGAAAAGACTTATTTAGGCAAAGTTGAATTCATCTTGCAAATAAAGCCAGCTTTTTTTTTGTTGTTGAGGGAGGGGGGAATGATTATTCATTTAAATGACAGTTTTATATGCTATAATTACAGTCATTAATGAAGGCCCAATTACTTTATCATACATTATTAGAATCAAAGACACTCTCTTCAGAATCAGTTTGTGGGGAGGGAGCGTCAATTCAAGAATTAGTACAAATTCAAGCTGGAAGATTGGGTTTAAATAAGGCCCTAGGAAGGGTGATGGAACAATGCTTGGCTCTGGCACTGGCAATCGAGGGACGTCTATAAAGACACACTAGAGGTCACTGTTGCTACTTCGAGCAAAGCCTTTACCTTCTTTTGTAGTGGTTGTGCTTAGGCTGAGGAGCCCCCGGCAAAGTTGGGCTATCTCCATTTTAAAAGAAAGCATCTCGGTGCCCTCTATCCACCCCCACTTTGAGCAGTGCACTGTTGGCCGTTGCAAAAGGGGCAAAGTAAAAAGAAACCTTAAATCCTGTGGATTCCTTTTGTGATCTGGGTCCAGGCACACACGCTCCTCTTCTGTGTTCGGCTGCCTTCTGCTCACTTTGTGCGATGGGGGTGGTTGGGTGGGGGTGAGTCTTTTCACAGATAACACCCTGAAGCAACCCCAAAGCAAATGTAAATGAGGAAAGCTGGTAGTTAGGGTTTCTCTTGCCAGGAAAGATACCTCGGTGTCTCAGTATTGTTCATAAATGTAGCAGATTGTTACACTTTGTCCTAAGGTTAGAAATGTCCGGGGGAAAAAAACAACCCACAAACCTCTCTCCCTGCGTTTGTCAGAGCTCTGAAAAATGTGTGTGTGGTACAAGCGGAGTTCGTTCTCAGAACGATGCATTAAAGAATGGAAGCTTATTTTAGGCGAGTAATGATTTCCCGAGGTTGGTCATTGTCGTCTTAATAAGATGACTAACCTGAAGCACCTTTTTATTTGTGGGGCATGAAGGGTACTCAGCACCCTCATCTTGTTTCCAGCCATAGTTTAATGGACCAAAAAGACACAACAGGGTGCTCATTGTTTCGGGAAGAAGACTGTTTTAGAGTCCCGTAATCCAGTTCCTGAGTGGATTAACTGAGCCTCTAAAAGCCCAGCAGTTTATTCCAACAAGAGAACCAGATCGCTGCCAAGGAAAACTTCATCAATGACTCCTATGATTATTATTTCATATTAGCATTTTTAAAGTGTTGATCTCGAGCGTGGGCACGAGCACGACAAACTATTGCCACGGTGGCGTGAGCGCTCACACCTTAAAGTCTTCCTCCCCCCAGACCCCACATTGCCAAAGACAAATTCCCGAACAGGACTACTCAGGTGACACATATGCGGAGTTCAAATTCAGCAAATATTTATTAAGCACTAGATAGACACTGAGTGACGCTACACCTAAGGAGTTTATATTCTATTGGGGTAGTGTGGGAGGGGCACCAGACACAAACACATATAATTAATTTCAAAAATGTGTAAAGGGGGGGGGGGGGCAGCTAGGTGGTTCACTGGATAGAAAGCCAAGCCTAGAGACTACGAGGTCCTAAATTCAAAATCTGACATTTCCCAGCTGTGTGACTCTGGGCAAGTCACTTAGCCCCCCTGGTCTAGCCCTTACCACTCTTCTGCTTTGGAACCAATACACAGAATTGAGTCCTAAACTGGACGTAAGGGTATTGTTTTATTTTGTTTGTTTTTAAGTGTTAAAGGGATTTGGTGAAGACAAAGGCTAATCAGTTGGATTTAGTTGGTCCAGATCAGTGACATCAATATCCTGTAGACTGCTTTTAGGAGACTGGTGGATGGACATACTGTGTTGGTTTATCACAGCGTTTGGGAGCTATTTTTTTCCCATTGTCTGCACAGTCAGAATTGTTGAAATCATTAAAACACCCTGACTTAGCAAGTCCTTTACAAAAATAAATGCAAAGTAATGTGGGAAGAGGGAGGAGGCCACTAGCAAGCAGGGAATCAAGAAAAACCTCAGGGAGCAGCTAGGTGGCTAAATGGTTAGAGAGCCAGGTCTAGAGATCAGAGGTCCTGGGTTCACATCTGAACTTAGACCCTGTTGTATGACCCTAGGCAAGTCATTTAACCCTAATTGCCTAGTCTTTACCTCTTCTGCCTTGGAACAGAAGCTATGGGTTCTAAGACAGATGGTAAGGGTTTTAGGAAGGAAGAATGAAAAAGAAAGGAAGAAAGAAAAAGAAAGAAAGGAAGGAATAAAGGAAAGGAGGGAGGAAGGGACAGAGGGAGGAAGGAAGAACCTGAAATTCAGAGACTCTCCAAAGGTTCATGGATAGAGTTCAGGGAGCCTATTTAAAAGAATTACATCTTGATTTTCACTAACCTCTACCTGAAATTTTACTTTTCCTTAAATCATGAATGTAGGCAACAGCAGTAGTATTAACAGTGCCTATGACATTGTCACCAGCAGAAATCACAGTTTCCTCATACATTAGAGTTGTTGCCAAGATTATTTACACTATTGTTTCTTTGAAGTAGTTGTAGTTATTAAACCTACCACTGAATCACATATGATCACTATTTTCCTATCTACAGATTTAATTTCAACATGATTGTTTTACTTTGTATTTCCTATGGTTTTTTTATTTTACATATTAAAAACATCAGTCCTGGGTCTAAAGGCTTCCCCAGGCTGCCACAGGGATCTGTGAAATACACACAAATGTTAAGAGCCTTTAATCTAGCTGAAGTGAGTATTTTAATATGCATGCAGTGCTTTATATATGCTTCAAGATTTCTTATAATAGCCTGTAAATTGTCCTTATTGAACTAAATGAACCTCTGAGTAGGATGAAGAAGACCTGGGTTGGTGTATGTTAGTATAGCCAAAATGTAATGAATTGAAGAAATATTCTATGCTTTCATAAATTCATGCCCTGGAAAAGACAATAAGGGTCTAACTTACCAGCCCTGAGGGACAGAAGTTGCATTTGCACAAAAAACAATTATGAAATGGATAGGGGTGGAGGAGTTTGGAAAACATTTGAATTTAGTCAAACTAAATTCAACTGCTATTTTGCAAACAACAGCTTGTCTTAATTCATTATTGTTATTGTTAATGTTTTAATAACTGGAAGAATAGAATCTATTAAGAAATGTTATTATCATCCTCATTAGTTTTGCTAACAAAACTGAGCACCTTTGACAAATGGGCAGAGCTACTTCATCTTAAGAAATCCAAGTTATTTTTGCAGAGTAACTGGTTTCAGAAATATGGCCCACAAGCCACACCATGGATGAAGGGAGGCACTGGGGTTCAGTGGAGTTAGATGACAATGGAAAGGGCTCCACAGTTCTTACAAGGTTGAAAGCCACTGCCCTCCCTCCCTGCTTCTGGTAGTAATTATAATGTGAAATAAGTTTTGTTTTAAATGGAAGTTTCAGTAATGAAATTTGGAAGCAAGCGTCATTTCCCTTCCTTTGCCCACTACAAAAAAAGATGATCTGAGGACAAACAATAAAGGAAATAGCAAAGAACTATTATGTGACCTTGGGCAAATCTCTTCAAGCCTATTCTGCCTGTCTGTTTCTTAATTCCTCTAAACACACAAGTGAAAAGTAATGTGGTAACCTGGCAAGTTCCTAGTTTTTTGGTTTTTAATTTATTAACATGAATACTGATCAAATTGCCAAATCTCTAAATTAACCCAATAATTACTCAGACTGAGAAAATTCCCTACAGGCCAAAGCTCTCTCACTCTGTATTACCTGCCCAGATGTTGCTGCCTTTTTTGCTTTTATTTCCAGTCAACACAATGAATTCTGGGCTCTGAGCTGGACACTGTTTACATAGAAGGAAAAGCCTTGGTTCCTCCAGTCCAGCAGAGGAACTGGTGAGAGGTCCCACTTGAAGGGACTCAAGGAGTGGTAATACCGTCAGGGACTTTTTTCCATGTTGACACCAGTTTTTCCACATGAGAAACTCAGAAGGCTAGCCTCTTGGCTTTTAAGATAAATAGCATTTCTCATCTCACAGAGGAAGCCCTGCTGAAAGCCAGAGGCACTGAATGAGGGGGTGGGAGCAGGACTGGAAGCAAGAGAGGCCCTAAAACCAGCTCCAGGCGGAAGAGCAGCGGGCAGGCGCAGGCACCAAATGAAAAGAAAGGAGGAACAGAAAGGTTACAGCAAAGTTGACACTATTGTCATCTCCCTGCCTGACGTATTACATCTAGCTTTTGTTCCTAGGACCTGTCATTAGCCCCAGATTGGCATATCTAGCCAGGAAAAACCTTTTACCTTTTGGGAACAAGAGAGAGAGAGCTTTAGCGTGAAGCGACTTCTTTAGGGGCTCTGCCCCTCGGTTCTTCGCAGTTCTCCATCAGTTCCTTATTCTCTCCAGACTTCCCAGATTTCTGCCAAACAATGGGGCTAATCATACTAGAATATCTTCACATGTAATGGGGTGTTGTGAGAGTTATGAGGACTTGGTGCTGTTTGAAAAACTCTGAACTCCTTATGGAAAATACAATGGAAACAGAAATGCCCAACTCTTGTTCACGATGATTTTATGGTCCTCACCAGAATTTGTCTTCAGCTTGTGCCTCAGTTTGCCTTCTATCCTTCTTAGGACTCTTTCTGGCAGTCAGAAAATTAGCATATTAAATTCTAAGTAAGAATATGCTTATGCAAAAGAGGATTAGATTGGGGTGAAGAGTGTAGCAATAAAGATGGTTCCTCCAATAATTTTAATAGACTAATTTTTAGGGTTAGGTATAAAAAAGTGGGGGGCAGTTTCTGTAACCTGGGGAGAGGGTTCCTTTCATCCGTGTTCATCTTTTCAGTGCTGGTTCATGGATCATGTGGTACCCTCCCTTGGGGGATGGATGTAGCAGTTACTTAGTGATTTAAGTGGTAATGCTTGGTTGGAAAGTCTGCCAAAGTCTGCCATTGACCAGGAGGTTAGAGTGAATTGCAATTGGAATTGCAGACCTGATGAATGAACTTGTCCAGAGTGCCAAAACCAATCCAAAATGGCTGGAGGGTAGGAGAAACCTGAGACAGAAGGGAAACTCGGAGAAGAAAGACATTTTTCTCTGATGGATTAAAAAATGAACAAGATGTTCTGGGGGCCCAAAAAGAAATCCTGGTGGGCCAATGAAAATATTAACTAATTAGGATAGCTTAGGAAGCTCATGACCCATGTAGTTGGACTGCTGAACAGAATTTTTTTTTGTGCCATTTTGATTTCTCAGAATGCTACAAGTATGTTGTGAGTGAGTTTGGAGTCATAGATTCACAGCTGACTGAATGCTCTAATGTCCTCACTTTTACAATGGAGGCAACAATTGAAACAATTAGACAATCTCCCCAGTGTCTAACAGGTTAGCAACTTTAGTGAGATTTTAAGCCAGATTCTCTGATTTCATATCTAATATCTGTTTCATTCTCTGTTATGAACAACTTAGAAAAAGGTCTTTTGAGATCTGGATTATGGTGGCGCTGAAGAAATAAAAGAAAGTTGGATGCCAGAATCAGAGCATCCAGGTAGAGTGGCCAGAGAGACCCTGTGGGAGTTCAAGGCTATCTATGGTCAGAACTCTGAACTTTAGATGGATCAGCAAGATCAAGGGAGAAATTTGGAGTGCTGGCTCAGAAACTGAGAGGGTGAATCTTTCCCAGGGTCAGTCTGTTTCCTACTGATGATACTTGAGCCCAGGTCTTTCAGACTCTGAAGATAGTCTTCTTTCTATTATACCCCAAGCTTCTCATGAATTTAGTAATGCTTTTAAATTAAATTATATTGCATTAATAATAGCAACCTCTAAATACATTTGAAAAAATCTAACATATGAACTGTAGTATTCTGTAGCAGATCAGGTAGTAGTAAGCTTTTTTGAGTCAGAAGACTTGGATTCAAATTCTGCCTTTGATATTTCTTAGTTTAGCAACCTCTGTGCAAGTCATTTAGCCTGTATATCTGACACGTACCTTTTATGTTATAGATGTGTTACAATCTGTTCTAGTAGAAGAAACTCCCTAAAATGAAAAAATTCTAGTTTGGGCATTAGGCATTTGAATAAATAAGTAAATATATACATATATAGTGTGTGTATACAAATATATACACATACATATATGTGTATATGTCTGAGGATTTACATATATAGAGATAAGCTCATATATACATTTGTGTGTATCCATATGTGAATATATGTATGCAAAACATATTCTAGTATATAGTTTGTTACAACTAGATGTGGCAAATGCTCCGTGGACATTCAGAGATGACTTTTTTAGTCATTTATTTTTAAAAATATAAAACAATATAATATGTAGCATGATAATAATATAAAACATATGATTTGTTATCTGTGTAATAAATTGTAGTAAATATGCTTATCCAAGAGAAACAAATTCTCACATTAGCTATATCCAAAAGTCTGTCTTATTCTTTTCTTTTCCTCTTATCCTCCCCACCCTCCAAAAGGTAGGTAGTAATCTAGGTTTTATATATATTATTATAGAATACAGATTTCCCTATTCATCATGTTGTGAAAGAAGACACAAATGGCTTACACTAGAGAAAAATTCATGGGGGAAATAAAATGAAGAATGGTAAGCTTCGATCTGCATTCAGGCTGCCTGTTCCTTCTATGGAAGTAGATGTCCTTTTTTGTCATGAGTTCCTTAGAGTTGACCTGGATCCTTGCCCTGATAATAGTTAAGTCAGTCACAGTTGATCATCATACTTTATTGCTGTTACTGTATACAACATTCTCCTGGTTCTGTTCACTTCACTTTGTATCACTTCATAGAAGTCTTTCCAGGTTTCTTTGTGATAATCTTGGTGATCATTTCTTTTGGCACATTAATATTCTATTACCATCATAAACCACAATTTGTTCAGCTATTCTCTAGTTGATGGACATCCTTTTAGTTTCCAGTTCTTGGCCACAACAAAAAAAAAACTGATAGAAATATTTTAGAATATATAGTTTTCTTTCCTTTTTCATTAATCACTTTTGAAAATAAACCTAATAGTGGTATTACAGGTTCAAAGGGTATACAGAGTTTTGTAATTCTGGGCCCCCTAGAACCCTGAGATCTTTAATTTGGAACTCATTGTCATAGAGTTCAGAACGAAGGAAGAAGGCTCCATGTTATAAAATCTGGAGCCACTTCAGTAACAGGTATTGCCCTTGGGGAACTTAAAGGATTTGGGCTTTGAGCAGAATCTTTCACAGAAGGCTAGAATCAAATATTTAGTGTGACAATGACATTCACTGAATTACTTGGGTAATTACTTTCCATTATTTCCCCTATAATACCCAGTAATTTCTATTAGTTGTAAATTGAATTAAGACTGTAAGACAGATAGCAGGTGTAAGCTTCCTGGGTCTTTGTGTCTAAGTTTTGCTATATAGAACTAATATATATATATATATATATATATATATATATATAATTACTGTGTAGCCTTCATAAGCACTGAGTAATTGCTATAGATAGTTTGGATAGATTGCCAGGTCTGAAGTCAGAAAAATTCATGAAATGAATGCAAATCTGGCCTCAGACACTAAATAGCCATATGACCTTGGGCAAGTCATTTTACTCTGTTTGCCTCAGCTTCCTCATCTGTAAAATGAGCTGGAGAAGGAAATGGCAAAGTACTCTAATATATTTGCCAAGAAACCCCAAATGGAGTCACAAAGAATTAGACATAACTGAAAAACAACTGAACAACAATAACAAAGATAAATTCACCATCCTCAAAAAAAGCTTAAGGTCTGGTTTAGGAGTCAAAGCTCATACATACAAAACCACTGACAGACAAAATAAAACCTTAGGGGACTTCCATGAGAGAATGGTACTAGAGTAAATAGGTCTATTTTAGCTGTCTTTGTTTTTGCAACTATTAGGAACAAGAAATGGCACTTTTAGGTCTTTTAATGAAATTATAGATCCTTGATGTTGAAGAAGAAGGCAATTTAATTCAATAAAGATTTATTAAAAGTCTCCTATGTGCCAGGCAATTTGCTAGACACTAGGGTTACCAAGACAAAATGGAAGCAAATCCCATCCCCAAGGATCTAATTGTCTACTGAGGGAAAACAAGAAATGAAAAGTCAAATATCATGTGTTTAAATTAATACAAAAGAAATCAAAGATCAATATAAAGTAATAAGGGAAGGGGGAATACTAACAAATGAGGAAATCATGAAAACACCTCTTATAGGAGGAAGCACTTAAGCTGGCCTTTGAAGGGAGATACAAGCTATAAGAGGTAGATGAGAAAAGGCATTCTAAGCATCAGGAATTACCTCTAAAAAGGGTTGGAGGCAAAAAAATGGATTGCGCTCTTGAGGGAATAGCAAGTAAGTCAATTTGGCTAGAATATAGAAATACACAATAGGGAATCACATTTACTAAGTTTTATGTTAAAGGTTAAGAAATGGTTTGGTGGAATATTTGAGACTCAGTTTCCTGATCTGTGAAATTAAATTAAATTTAACAAACCTTCTATTTGCCAAGCATTGAGCTAGATGCTACAGGTCAGACTTTATGGTTTCTTTCATCTCTTTAAGTTCCAAGTTTTGTCTCTAAGAATGTACTGAAATTGGAGTGGGAATTCAAGGAAATACATTAGCTTTAATATATTCACTTTAAGGAGAAAAGTCCAACATGATTGGTTAAAGGTCCATTTATAAGACAACAGATGACTTAATACTCTCCTACACTGATAAATTTCATGAATTCTTCCAAATGAGATAAATCTGAAATCTGAAATATGTGTATCTATCCAAGCTTGTAGTGAAGTCTAGGTTCTAAGTAGCAAAACTTAGACACAAAGACCCAGGGAGCTTAATTGATGTCAAATATAACCACTTTTAAAATGACAAGTTGTCTAGCCTATACCAGACTATCCATTTTGATAATCTCTTTCCATATTGCATTTCATTCTTGAAAGGAAGTAGATTGATGATCATATAAGTTCCTTTGAATGAATATCTTCCTTATAAGGCATGCTTGAGAGAAATTAGGGGGGGGGGGGGGAAATGGCCATGACTTCATTGCCAAATAAAGTAGCATTATACCATTTCTGTTTAAAATACCTTAAGCCTGATCAGAATGGTCTGTCAGACTGACTGAGGAGAAAGAAAATGAAGCTGGGGCTCTTTTGTAATTACTTACAGATGCTTTATTTCTCTAGTCCTCAGTTTCTTCATCTGTAAGATAGAAGAAAGGGGAGAGAAAGCTCAAAATAGATTATCTCTTACATCTCTACTAGATCTTAAAGACTATGATACTGTTTTGTTCTGTTGTAAAAAAAAAAAAAGATGACCCAAAATGGCACTGGTAAAATAATGGCTCTCCATGATGGTGAAATCAGGTCAGCTGTCATGAGAGGATTGAGGAGGTCCAGTGCCTCACCATGCTAATAAAAAATTCTCATGAGAACCCAGGAGGAGGCTACTTAGGGTCAATATGTAAGATTATAATTTTAGAACTACAAAGGGCCTTAGAGACCATTTAATCCAACCCTGCTTTTATCCAAATGAGGAAACTAGGAAGTTAAATTATTTGTCCAAGCTCATATAGCTGATCTAGGCTACAAGTTCTTGGCTCACAGGCCAGCATAGTATATTTAGAAGTATAGTTCCATCAATTAAAAAAAATATAGCTAGGGTTTGTCTATGATGAAATTTATGTTAAACCAACATAAATTTGATGAATGGGGCCAGGTTGGTGGGTGGCTAGTCTTTTATTCATGTAGCAATTTGTTTTATACTTAGATAATGCAGATATTAGTTCTTACTGTGTTTTATTGTTGTCAGATCTGTCTACTAGGTTCTGAACTCCATAAAGACAGGAGCCCTGAAAACAAAGTTATTTAAATTTTGTATTTCCCCAACACCTAGCACAAAGCTTTGTACTCATACAATGTTTAATCCATATTTATTGAATTGAATTGCTAACCTTCATCACAGGGAATTGGGGAGAGGATGTGTTGTTGATGGTTATCTATAGAATAATGAGGTAGAGGAAACAATTATGGGAGTGGAAGAAGATTTTAAAGTTGTCTGGAAAGTGGATCCGGTTCCTGGAGCTCCTTCCCTAGACCTCTTATTGCTGGTAATTCCAGGCAGATGATAGCCTGGAAATGACTTTGGTCATTTGTCCATAAGTTACTGGGTCAATGGCAACCAGATCAGATCAGTGAGGTCCACAAGATGATGCTAAACTAAATCACCATCACTAAGTCAAGTCCTTTAACTTCTTTTCTTAGTAATAGGATCAGTTTTGTGGTGGATCATCCAGTCTTGTGGTTCTCTTTCTTGTCATGCAAAGCCTGCATTTATCAGATGGTCACAGACAGCACTTAAAATATTTTATCAAAGCTTTTGACTTTATGAAATTAACTGATTCCTTCATTCTATTATCATCACAAACATTATTTTCATTTTTGTTAAAGTTCTATCCCCAAATGCATTCAGCAAAAAACAGGATAGCTGGTATAACATTTACCTAGCCCAACCATTTAGGTAAGTCATTCAAGCAACACTCATTAGAAATTGCAATCACCAACCTGGGCCTTCTGAAAACCTTAGAAGAATTGGTTGAAATCCCCAATTATGGATTCTTTATTAACATTGAGTTTCCTCTTACCATAACCACCTGTGAAAAGGATGCTGAATATTGTGTGCTTGATGGCAATCCATAGTCATTTGACAGCAGCCAAATGGAGCAATGGATAGAGAGTCCTGGGTCAGGAGTTGAGAAGATGAAGACCAGAGTTCAAATATTGACTTCAAATATTTACTGGAAACTCTGTTAACCTTATTTGTTTTAGTTTCCTTATCTATAAAATTGTGATAAAAATAGCACCTATAACCCAGGGTTGTTTGAGGATCAAATGAGATAATAATGGTAAAGAACTTAACCTAGTGCCTGGCACATAGTAAAAGCTATATAAATGTTAGTTATTATTACAAAGGAGGAAAGTGAGGGAAGAAAAATAATGTGCATGTTTTCACAGATGGCAAATTTTGGCATCAGGACTTGAATCAGATCTCCCTCTTCTTTTTTTCTTTCTTCTTTTCCTCCTATTTTTTTTTTTGAGACAAACAGGGTTAAGTAATATGCTCAGGGTTACAAAGCTAATAAGTGACTTAGACTAGATTTGAACTCATCTTCTTGACTCCAACCACCTAACTATTTTGAACCAAATTTTCTTTTCTTTTTTTTTAATTGAAAATTTTTATTTAATTAATTTAGAATATTTTTACATTGTTACATGGTTTATGTTCTTCCCCCCCACCTCCAGTAGTCAATGTGCAATTCCACTGGGTTTTACATGTATCATTGATCAAGACCTATTTCCATATTATTAGTATTTGCACTAGGGTGATCATTTAGAGTCTACATCCCCAATCACATCCCCATCAACCCATGTGATCAAGCAGTTGTTTTTCTTCTACATTTCTGCTCCCACAATTCTTTCTCTGGATGTGGATAGTGTTCTTTCTCATAAGTCCCTCAGAATTGTCCTGGCTCATTGTATTACTGCTAGTAGAGAAGTCCATTACATTCAATTGTGCCACAGTGTATCAGTCTCTATGTACAATGTTCTCCTGGTTCTGCTCCTCTCACTCTGCATCAATTCCTGGAGGTCATTCCAGTTCACGTGGAATTCCTCCAGTTCATTATTCCTTTGAGCACAATAGTATTCCATCACCAACATATACCACAACGTTTTCAGCCATTCCCCAATTGAAGGGAATCCCCTCATTTTCCAATTTTTTTTGCCACCACAAAGAGCGCAGCTATGAATATTTTTGTACAAGTCTTTTTCCTTATTATTTCTTTAGGGTACAAACCCAGCAGTGCTATGGCTGGATCAAAGGGAAGACAGTCTTTTAAAGACCTTTGGGCATAGTTCCAAATTTGCTTTCACAATGGTTTTCTGATATTCCCTCCAATGCCCTTTCTCCTCCATCAGGACTCTCACTGGGTTCTGTAAAAATAAATGAGCAAACTGTAAAACTAATAGGCAATGGATTGATTATTGGTTTATAAACTTAATTTCTAATATCCTTAAATTCACAATTTGTTGTTTTATTTTTCAATTCAGCTTTCTTGGGCAGACTATTTTCAAGGCTTTGATGTTTGCAAGTAGGCTTTTTGGAGGCATTTCACCTGGTGCCCTATGGGGGAATTTAGGAGGAGATCTTGTGGTATATTTGGTGTAGACAGCTAAAGTAGCATCTAGAGCAATTAAACAAATTAATAGGAGACGTGCAATATATTATGGAAGCATTTGCCACATTGGCATGTTAAACTTGAATGGCAGCATTTTACAGCTTTGGATTGAAATGGAGCCATGTCTGAGGGTGGAGGCAGGGAATCCAGTTGCCCAGAAAGCTGTGAGCATCTCTAGCCAAGCAGACTTAGGTCACAGACGGCATTCCCTTCTCTTCCTGGAGGTTGGGGCTCAGAGGAAGCCTCTCCTGAAACACAGCCCAGGGAGGGGAGCTGAACAAAAGGCCTTAAAGGTTCAGAGACTGGACCAGAGGAGAACAAAGGGCTAGCCCAGTGCCGGTGGGGATTTAACTTGTGGTTCTCATGAGTCAGGGTGCTCCATACCTGAGGCTTCCCCTACTAAGCTGCCTCTCAGCACATGCAAAACCATGCCTGTGACACAGCCACCTCAACGGAAGGGAATTAATTAAGCTCTGGAGCTGACATTCCCTTCTGAGCTCGTGCCACCATGCCAGAGATGGTAACACATCACTCTGTGAGAGACCAGACATGGCTGTAGGAGCTGTCTAGACCTGCTGTGATTAAGAAGGAATATTCAGCCTTAACTCTGAATGCATTTTCTTATGTCAGGATTGAAGCCTAACTGTAACATGACTAAAATGTCAGAGGGGTTTGGTTTGCTGAGGACATGAAACCTATTTTATCTTTATTTTATTTTAGTTTCCATTAGGGTCCGTTGGGTGGAGCTTTGTCCACAACCAATGTGCTTGACAATATGTGTCTTCCCTCCCATGGGCTGTAATGAATAAACACATATTTAGGCACTTAAAAAAACTTAAATGAAATGTCAGTTGGGGTACCCAGTACCCAAGATGCGAATGAAGCCAACCATGTGGATTATGTATTCAGAGATTAAATCCCTGTAGTTACAGTACATTCTTCAGAGCTACTTTTCAAAGTGAAATGTCTCTGCCATTTAAAATGGCATTTTAATTTTGTCAAGACACTAAAAGCAATTAGAGGGCAGTGTTGACTGATCACTCGCCAAATTTCAATTTTCAAATCAAAGCTGTTTTGGAGTTAGTATATGTGAGTTCCCCAAACATCCCCAGTCACTATTTTCATCTTACATTCATTCAAAATCACTGGTTGTTTTTTCTCCCTCTTTAGCATTCCACTTCCCCCTTTTTTTTTAATCGAAGCAACATTTTCTCTAAAGTTGAAAAGACATGACACCCTAGAGCAATCTGTTATGGATAAATGATGGACCCCTTGATAGAATGGTTCTTAATGAAAATAGGGAAGAATCTTTTGCCGTGGAAGCCTGGAGGGGGTGATGTCTGGGGATGGGTGGTGCAACCACTGTTGAAATAATTATAATAATACAAGTTTCAAGATGCTCCCATTCTAACAGCCGGCAAAATGCAGTCATTAAAGTTTTCATATCAATTGTTTGTAGGATTTTCCTCTTCTGTAAAATAAATAGAATGTGAGACAGGAAAAATAAGCAAGATGCTTTTCTTGCTACAATTTAAAAAAATCATATTAGAATTGTCTCATTTTGCCTGCACTACAGATCTTGGCAGTCAAGACCATCAGAAGCTCACGGGCCATGTGCCATCTCCTTGATGGACCAGAACTTTGCTTAGTAAGTGAGCCTTCCAGTACTCACTAGAGTCATGCTGAAAAACTTTCAAATGTCAGATGTTGTGTTGCAGAGCCAATGTGATCATGACTTTGAGTGTTTTTACAAATGAGAGTCAATGTTTAAAAGAAAAGCAATCAGTTGGCTCAGGATCGATATATTTAGGCATTTAAGAAAAAAAAACTGTATCTTTAGCACCTTATTAAAGTCTGGAACACAACTTGTACTTAAAGTTTATAGGATTAAGGGAATCTCTGAAGATATGAGCAGTTTAGTATTGGTACTCCCAACAGAAGGTCAGGCTGAATAGATGACCAAAATGGCAGAGAGACCATGATGACAATATCAAGACTCTTTGATGTTCAGAATTCAACTCAAATGGATGCAGAGTGAAAGGAGCAGAACCAGGAGAACATTGTACAGAGACTGATACACTGTGGCACAATCAAATGTAATGGACTTCTCTACTAGTAGCAGTGCAATGATCCAGGACAATTCTGAGGGATTTATGAGAAAGAACACTATCTACATCCTGAGAAAGAACTGTGGAAGTAGAAATATAGAAGGGAAAAAAACAACTGCTGTTCACATGGGTCCATAGGGATATGATTGGGGATATAGACTCTAAATGATCACCCTAGTGTACACATCAACAATATGGAAATAGGTTTTGATCAAAGACACATGTAAAACCCAGTGGAATTATGCATTGGCTACAAGAGGGGTGGGGATAGGGGAGGGAAAGAACATGTTTCTTGTAACCAAGGAAAAATATTCCAAAATTGACTAATTAAATAAAATTTTCAAAAAACAAAAACAACAAAAAAGAATGTAACTCAAAACTTCATTTAGCACTTAAGGAATATAGAGCAATTATCTAGATGTTGGGACAGATACAAAATTTAGATAAGATATGGTCCCTGAATTTATGGGGCTTACAGAGTAGGAGTATAAGTATATATACATATTTTAGATACATATGTGTATGTAGATATATTGTATATACCAATATGTATATAATATATATGTGTACATATACATATGTACACATATATGCGTTTTAGAAGTGCAAAGCACTGTATGATGTCTTAGATAGTAATTTGCTTTTGACTGGGGCAATCAAGTAAGGCTTCTTGAAATGCATTTTAATTGGACTTTAAAGGAATTCAGCAGAAGAGGGAATAGGAAGATATTTTAGAGCTGGAGAATCATTTGAATGAGGGGAAATTTGCATGAGAGGAAATGAGAAAATCTAGAATATGTTCAGGGATAGAGTGTCCCAGCTTAGCCAAAGATTAGAATGCATGAAAAGGAGTAATATTAGGTAAGGTTGGAAAAGTATGGTAATTTAAGATTGTGGAGAGTCTCAAATGCCAGAAAAAAAAAAGGTGTTTGAATTTTGTTTAGTAGACAGCAAGGACCGACTGAAGATTTTTGAGCAGAAGAGTGACATTGCTGTGGAGAATGCCTTGTAAGTAGGAAGGAGGGGAGCTAGATAATAACAATAATTTTCATTTACATAGTGTTTTAAGGGTTGTAAAGTGCTTTACAAATAATTCGTTTGATCTTCACAACAACCTCATGAGGATGTGTAATTTTTATTTTATCCCCATTTAATTTTTTAGTCCCATTTTAGAGAGGAATAAACTGAAGCAAACAGAGACTAAATGAGTTGTCCACCATTATACAGCTAGTAAGTATCTAAGGCTCTCTTTGGATTCAGGTCTCCTTTACTTATTCACTTTACCACCTAATTGCCTTCAATGTAATACTTAAAAGCCAATTGCCATAACCCAGGAAAGTAATAATGAGTGGCTATGTTTGGATGGTAACAAAGTAGATAGGAACAGACATATATGGGATTGAAATTCATGACACTTAGAGACTGATTGGATATAAAAAGTGAAAAAAAAAAGAGGAAAAACTTCATGCTTATTTAGCATATGAGAATTGAGATGCAGTCACTAAAATATACCTTTATGACCCTGGGTGAGTCACTTAATACTTTTACCTCAGTTTCTTCATCTATAAAATGAACTGGAGAAGGAAATGGCAAACGAGTCCAGTATTTCTGCCAAGAAAACCCAAATGGGGTTGAGTCAGGCACAACTGAAAAATTGCTAAAAAAGTGTGTGTGTGTGTGTGTGTGTGTGTGTGTGTGTGTGTGTGTGTAAATGAAGTCAGACAGAGAGCAGATTTTAGAAAAACAATGAGGTGGGTTTGATCCCTGTAAAGTTATCCCATGTAGAAATAACCTATAAACATAGATATGAGTCTGGAGTTCAGAAGAGAGATGAGGATCACAGATAGAAATGTAAGGGTCATCTGCACAGCAGTTTAATAGACACTGTAATTATGAATGAGATTACCAAAGTTAACTCTAAGTCAACTATCATACTAAAGAGTGATGAATATAATGGAGAGTTAATATACAGTGTATAAAGAAAAAATATTTAAGAGTTAGAAGGAAAACCAAAGACTAGAGGAAATTCTTTAAAAAGCTAATGGACAAGGGACATGAACAGGCAGTTCTCAGCCAAAGAAATCAAAACTATTAATAAGCACATGAAAAAGTGTTCTACATCTCTTATAATCAAAGAGATGTAAATCAAAACAACTCTGAGGTATCACCTCACACCTAGCAGATTGGATAACATGACAGCAGAGGAAAGTAGTGAATGCTGGAGGGGATGTGGCAAAGTAGGGACACTAATTCATTGCTGGTGGAGTTGTGAATTGATCCAACCATTCTGGAGGGCAATTTGGAACTACGCACAAAGGGTGATAAAAGACTGTCTGCCCTTTGATCCAGCCATAGCACTGCTGGGTCTGTACCCCAAAGAGATAATAAGGAAAAAGACTTGTACAAGAATATTCATAGCTGAGCTCTTTGTGGTGGCCAAAAATTGGAAAATGAGGGGATGCCCATCAATTGGGGAATGGCTGAACAAATTGTGGTATATGTTGGTGATGGAATGCTATTGTGCTAAAAGGAATAATAAAGTGGAGGAATTCCATGGAGACTGGAAGAACCTCCAGGAAGTGATGCAGAGTGAGAGGAGCAGAACCAGGAAATCATTATACACAGAGACTGATACACTGTGGTACAATCGAATGTAATGAACTTCTCCATTAGTGGCGATGCAATGTCCCTGAACAATCTGCAGGGATCTAAAAAACACTATCCACAAGCAGAGGATAAACTGTGGGAGTAAAAACACCGAGGAAAAGCAACTGCTTGACTACAGGGGTTGAGGGGATATGACTGAGGAGAGACTCTAAATGAACACTCTAGTACAAATACCAACAACATGGAAATGGGTTCAAATCAAGAGCACATGTGATACCCAGTGGAATCATGCATCGGCTATGGGAGAGGTGGTGGGAAAGGAGGGTGGTAGGAAAAGAAAATGATCTTTGTTTCCAATGAATGACCAAATAAAATAATGTTTTTAAAAAAGCTAATGAAATTCCTTTATTAAATATCCCTTTAGAAAGTTTTTCAATAATACTTTAGCTACAAAGACAGTGAAATCAGAGAATCTTAGGAATGACAGGAATCTGAAAGGCCACCTAGCAGAACCTGTCATTTTTTTAGATCAAGAGACTTAAATCTGGAGTCTCTTAAGTGATTTCAGAAAGGTCAGATTGGAAATCAGTAGTAGAATTAGGATAAAAATGCAGATTACTTCTGTTACTATTTCTTATTAAATCAGTAGTCCAAAATTATGTGTTCAAAGCAATTTCTGAAACAATGTTTTTGATTCATGGTTTCTCAACAGGTATCCTGTCTATCCAAACTAGAATCTATATTTATGTTATTTGTTTCCTTATGCTTTAATGTATTTATTTATTGCCTTATATTGAAATATAGACACAACATCAGTGTTATTTCAAATGCTTCAATTAGTGCTATTATCAGTGTTAGTATTTTCTCCACTAGTGCGGTTTTAATCCTTTTACTCCTTAGTAACCAACTTAAAATAATTCTTAGTATTAAAAAGAAATATCAAAGATCTCAAAATTGATAATTATGTATAGTTTTAGAATTTTTTTTTAAGAATCTGTAATTTCCCAGCATGGATACTCTTTCAATGCATAAATACAGATCAAAACCCCTTTGAGGCTTAGCAGATGACCAGAGTAAACCATCACTCTTTGGCCAACTGTTGATGAATCTTCCCTCCTGAGATAAACAGACTCTTGGATGGCAGTCTTGAGTGTTACTGAATAGGTCAGATTAAAAGCCATTGTAGGTCTAATGCTTATGGGCAACTACTGATAGGTCAAAACAATTACCAGGGAAGTAAAAGATGCAGTTAATCAACCAGTTATTTCATTTTTTAAAATATCATTTGATTTTTTTTCCAACTACATGAAAAAAGTTTTCAACATAATTAAAAAAATTTTTAGACTCAAATTCCCCTCCCCCAATATAGTAAGCAATGTGATATAGACTTTTCATATTCAATCATGTAAAATGTTTTTCCATAAGAATTCTTTTGTGGATGGAAATTTGAAAAACAACAAAAAATTAAGACAGTGAAAAAAGTTTACTTTGGTTTGGATTCAGACTCCATTAGTTCTTTTTCTAGAAGCAGATGGTATTTTTAAATTATAAGTCCCTTGGAATCATTTTGGATGATTGAATTGCTGAGAATAGTTATTATTCACAGTTGTTCATTGTACAGTATTACTGTCACTGTGTGTAATGTTCTCCTGGTTCTGTTTACTTCACTCTGCTTCAGTTTCTGTAAGCCTTTCTAGGTTTTTCTGAGATCCTTCTGCTTTTCATATTCTTCTGGCACAATCGTATTCAGTTACAGTCATCTAATATAACTTACTCAGTCATCCATCAATTGATAGGTATCCCTTCACATTCCAATTCTTTATCCCCACAAAAGAGCTGTTTTAAATCAATTTAATACATATAGGTCTTTCCTCTTTTTGTTTTTTTATCTCTTTGGGACACATCCCCAGTAACAGAACTTCTGGGTCAAAGATTTATACTATTTTATACTTCTTTTTGCTCTCCAATCAACTTGATTTCCAGAATGATTGAATCAGTTCACAAATCTCTCAATAGTACATTAGTGTCTCAGTTTTCCCATATCCCCTCCAAGCTTTATCTTTCCTTTTAGGACATAATAGCCAATCTGATAGGTGTGGGGTTGTCACTCTGAGTCGTTTTAATTTGCATTTCTCTAATTAAAAGTGATTTAGAACATTTTTTGCATGATTTTAGAGAGTTTTAATTGCTTCAAGAACTGCCTATTCATATCCTTTGACCATATTTATTAGTTGGGGAATGACTTGTATTCTTATACATTCAACTCATTTCTTTATGTATGTGAGAAATGAGACTTCTTAGAGAATTTTTTTCACTATTATGATTGTTTTGTATTACTCTTTATCCTATCACCCTCCATTTATCCTTTTCTCTTTTATTCTGTCCATGCTCAAAAGTGTTTAGCTTCTGACCACCACATCCCCCATTTTGTTCTCTTTTCTATCAGCCCTCCCCCTTTCTCTTATCCTCTTCCTCTTCTACTTTCCTGTAGGGTAAGATAAAATTTCTATACCTAATTGATTGTATATGTTCTTCCCTATTTGAGCCAATTCTGATGAGAGTAAGGTTCAAGTGCTCCCCTTACCTCCTTCATCTTCCCTTCCACTGTAAAAGCTTTTTCATGCCTCTTTTATGTGAGATAATCTATCTCATTCTATTTCTTCCTTCCCCCTTCTCCCAAGGCATTCTACTTTCTCATCCCTTAATTTTATTTTTTTTAGATATCATGCCATCATATTTAACTCACACCCTTGTCCTCTATGTATATACCATGTCTAACTGTCTTAATAATGATGAAGTTCTTCAGAGTTATAAGACTTATCTTCCCATGTAAATTGTTTAACTTTATTGAATATCTTTTGATTTCTCTTTCCTACTAACCATTTACCCCCCTTGAGTCTTGTATTTGAAAAGCAAATTTTCCATTTAGCTCTGGTCTTTTCATCAGGAATGTTTGAAAGTCCTTTGTTTAACTGAATATCCATTTCCCCCCCCAGAAGCATTATGCTCAGTTTTACTGGGAAAGTGACACTTGTTTAAAGTCCTAGCTCTTTTTCCCTCTGGAATATAATATCCCAGGCTCTTTGATCCTGTAATATAGAGCTGCTAAATCTTGTTTTATTCTGACAACATTTGAATTGTTTCTTTTTGACTAGATGGAATATTTTCTCCTTGACCTGGGAATTCTGGAATCTGGCTACAGTATTCCTGGGAGTTATCCTTTTGGGATCAGTTCTAGGAGGCTACTGCTAGATTTTTTCAATTCCTGTTTTCCCTCTGATTCTAGAATTCCAGGAAAGTTTACCTAGATAATTTTTTTGAAAAATGATGTCTAAGCCATTTTTTTTATCCTGGCTTTCAGATTGTCTAATAATTCTTAGATTATTTCTCCTGGATTTATTTTACAAATCAGTTATTTCCAATGAGCTATTTTACATTTCCTTTTCTTTTTGGGGGGTGCTGATTTTTTCTTTATGTCTAATGTAGTTATTAATTTTCACTTGCCCAATTCTAATTTTTAAGGCATGATTTTCTCAAGTGCACTTTTGTATCTCCTTTTCCATTTGGTTAATTCTACTTTTTAAAGTTTTTCCTCAGTGAATTTTTGTATCTCTTTTTCTACATGGCCAATTCTCCCTTTTAAGAAATTCTTCTTTTAACTGAATTTTTGTATATCTTTTCCCATTTGGCTAATTCTGCTTTTTAAGTTCTTTTCTACAGTATTTTTGAGGGGCCTTCTTTCCCAAACCATTGATTTTTTTTCCTATCACTTTCGTTTTCCTCCAGTTTTTATTCTGTATTTTATTCTACTTCTCTTAATTGATCTTTAAAAATCCTTTTTGAACTCCTCCATAAATTCTTTCTGACCTTGAGAGCAATTGATATTTATTTTGGAGGCTTTGGATGCAGCACTTTGTTGTCTTCTGAGTTTGTGTTTTAGTCTTCCCTGTCACCAAACTTTCTATGTTGAGTTTTTTTTTCTGTTGTTTGCTCATTTTCCAGTCTTTTTTTTTTAAACTAAAAATAAAAAACAAAAAAACTGTTACATTTGGGCTCTGCACCTGTGTTGCAAGTGAGCACTGTTCCAAGCTTTAAGTTCATCATGCATCTGCCTTCAGAGCTAGCCCTGGGGATCCATAAGTTTTCAGTTCTTCCAAGGCAGTATGATCTAAGGAGACATGCTTAAAACTTTCCCAGCCTGTGCTCTGGTTTGTGAGCAACCATAAGCACCAGGGCTGGTGTATGTTAGTACTCTGAGACTGTGACCAAGGACTATGATCTAGATCTGCATGTGGGCAATGCAACAAGGGTCTTGCACTCAGTACCAAGCAAAGGGATCCTTGTAATCTCTTCCTGAGCAATAGTCAGATATGCCCCCCACCCCAATCACCACTACCATCTATGACTAAGAGCTCAGGAAGCCATTGCTGCTGATTCAGCCACCTTAGTGGGGCTTGCCTTGGCATGCTACTTTGCACTCCACTTTTACCCCAGTACAATAGATCTTTTGTGCCAGTCTTTTTAGTTGTTTTGGACTAATAAATTATTTGACCCTATAATTTTTGTGGGTTATGCTGCTCCAAACTTTGTTTTGAGGCATTGTATCATTGTTATTTGGATGGTAATTGGATAGAGATCAGGTGGGTCTATGCACTTTTCTGCCATCTTGGCCCAGTTGTTTAATTTAAATGAAAATAAAAACAATTGACTAAATCAATTCCTCACCACATTTATCTCTCAAAAGAATTGGTGAAAGAGGTGGCATATAAACCTAATATTGAACAATATCAATAAAGATAAACTCCTCTCTGTATTCTAGGGTACCCATCTTCCACCTTCACCTTCCTGACATTAGAAAGAGAAGAGCATGTTCAGAAAACTCTCTGCTTATAGAGGCTCAAATAAAGAAGGGAAGAATGGAGTTATGGGATTTTCTGTAACAGTATGACTGCTTCAGTGCAACTAGGTGGCATAGTGGATAGAGTGCCAGACCTGAAGGTAAGAAGACTTTTTTTTTTCCTGAGGTCAGCTCTGCCCAGACATTAAACCAGCTGTATGACTCTGGGCAAGGCACTTTACCCTGTTTGCTCTGGAGAAGGAAATGGCAAACTACTCCTGTATTTTTGCTAAGAAAACCCCCAGTGGGGTCATAAAGAATTAGACATGTCTAAAAAACAACTGAATAATAACAATAAATGACTTGGGACAGCTAAGTGGCTCAGTGGATAGAGAGCCAGGCCTGGAGACAGGAGATCCTGGGTTCAAATTTGACTTCATATACTTTCTATCTGTGTAATCCTGGGCAAGTCACTTAACCTCAATTGCCTAGCCCTTACCACTGTCATTGGAACCAATACTTCCTATCAATTCTAAGACAGAAGAGAAGGATGTTTAAAAAACCAACAACAGATTACTTTGTATAAGTCATATAAACCCAGTTTTAAATGTTTTCATTTTCTTTACCTTCAAAACGAATAGGTTGAATTCAATGATCTCTAATGATTCTTCTGTCTCTCTATCTTTGGATTCTACCTTTATTTCTGTTATAGTTATTGGAATTAAAAAAAATATAGTGTCCAAATTCAATTGAATTTAACAACCATATTTATAAAGGAAGGCATGGGGGCAGGTGGTATGTGTTATAAATAGAACCTAAAAAAAAGAAATTGTTCCTATCCTCAAGGAGTTTATAGCATCCTGGATCTCAGGCAATGGTTTTCCTTGTCTGACACTAAGATTCACAATGAAAGTTTAGTGAGCTTCAGTCCTTGTCCATATCAAGCCACCGGCCACAGAGAAGGCACAACCAATGTAATCATTTTGGCCACTTTGGTAGTGACCTCAAGTTCCATGTCACTTTCACTTCAGAGATAGATAAAATGGCCACATCAGCCTTGTATGGTCTGGCCACTATACATACAGTGTATCTGCAAAACTAAGTAATTTATCCAAGGCATAAGCAGAATCATGCCAAAAGCCAAGGATTTCTACTCTTACCCTAAACACCACTTGCCTTTGTCTCTGCTGAAATACATTATAATTAGCATTTCTCCCTGAGAGAGATAGTAAAACAGAATGCAATTACCTGAAAAGAGACAGCAGATTTTATAGGAAAGCCTTGAAAGACTGACTAGACAGATGCATATTCATAGGTAACAATTTTGAGGTGGAACAGCTCTTCCTTATTTGGTAGTAATGTTCTGAATGGCAATGGGCTTAGCCATAGTCTGCACGTACTTCTTAATACACCTTTTGCACATTGCTATAGTGCTTGCTTATAAAACTCTGTTTCCTGACCAGAGAGAGTCTATTTTCCATGTGAGTCATGCATTCATACGCCAGTCACTAGTAACATTTGGCTCACAATTCATTGAGCACCCCAACTTGGAGAAGCAGTTATACTAGCTATATTGTACATTTTAAAAATTAATATTCAATACTCCAAGTGTTATATTTATAAGATTTATTAATAATAAACTTGAAGTAAAGGAAAATAAAACACTAGAGAAACAGAGAGAGCTCACCAGCCTGGCACATGAAAAAGGGAGCGAGGGAGGCAGAACCCAAAAACTTATATACAAATGTAACAAACGCAAACGTGAATGAAGGGAAAAGGATTCCTGGGACAAGAAAAGAATTCTGGGAGATGGAGTCCAAAGGATACAAAATTTCCACTTATACAATATTCTCAGTAGTCATTAAGTCATTAAAGTTACTCCACTTGGGCAAATCATATACATGTATCTCAGTTTTGTATAACAGTTTGTTAAGCTGTTTAGTCAAGTCCAACCCTTCATGACCCCACAGTCCATACTGCCTGGGGGGTTTTCTTAGCAAAGATACTGGAGTAGTTTGCCATTTCCTTCTCTGGTGGATCACCTTTTATCCGAACTCTCCACTATGACCTGTCTATCCTGGGTAGCCCAGCACTGTATAACTCAGAGTTTCCACCACCATGAGGCAGTGACTCAGTTTAGCTCTCTATAAAATAGAAATGATAATCGGTCTTCCTCACCTCTCCCATAGCCATGTCATGAAAATAAAAAGAGAGAATAGTATGAGAATGGGGCGGGAAGTGGTTAAAGCTAAGAGTGAAGTCAAGATTGCCTCATAAGTATGTGTTCTAAGACATGATAAGAAAAGAAATTGCAAAGACTGGCCTTTAGTTGGTGCTTTTTAATAGCAAACTCGATTTTGGAGTCTTGGAAAAAGACTAGTCAGAAAGAATATCCGTTCATAGCTTAGTCGTTCAACCCATTACTTTCTCTGTCTTGGACCTAGAGATTTTCATTCTATAAATTGTCCATAAGGAAAAGAAAAAAGAAAAGCCTTCAGTCTGATCATAGAAAACGGAAAAAAAAATGCTAGTGAGCTTGTCATAAAAGATCAAAAACCAATTGTGAAAAAAAAAAAAAAACTCAAAGCAGATGTGTATTGCAAAACTGTATAGCTGGGCAAAGGGAGACTGGGGGGAAAAGACAAGAAGGAAAATGGGTAGTGCTTTTATCTTGTGGTGGAAGTACATCAGCCCAGAGATACACTTGGTTTTATTGAACCGGCAGAAGCAGCTTTAATTTAAAGTTTGCTACACTAGCATTCTCGCCAATGGGCGCCATTTACTGGTATGCTTTTGGCAGTGCCTTGAGGACCACTGTGGATTGATGAATGTCCAGGTGCATAGCTGAATGCTAGCCATTTGTGCACATAGGAAGTTAGGAGGATGTTTGTGATTAGGAAAATCATGGAATTTATTTGTTCACACCATTTTTTTCCTCCCTTAAATGAAATGGGAAACATTAACTTATACAAAGCTTGCCTAAATGTTCTATTAGCCTTTAGAGTTCTGTGAATATCCTTTCTGATTAGAAATAGAACTCCTTTGCTAGCAACATTCTCTCTCCCCATCCCATCTTATTCTGTTTAGAGTAGAGTCAGGGAACCTGCAAAAGGTAATCTGACAGGAGGAGGATGGAGGGTGGTAGACAGCTGTCCCTCCCCAAACCCAGGTTTTTAAAACACACTCTAGAGGACAAATCTACCAGCAAATGAGCTATTTTCCATGTTTAATGTAACTCAGTCTATTTGAGCTATTCAGAACTAGGTTACTGAGTTGCCATCTGTAGCAATCCCATTCCTAGATGTCATGCCCCTGTTAATGAAATCTGGAAGTGAGATTGTAAATGGACCTAGTGAATGGTAGATGTCAGCCATTGCGTGATGGGCAATCATCAATCATCCATTGTCAGTTATTTCTGTCTCAGTGAGTAAGCCTTTATTTAAAGCATAAAGTAAGAATGTTGCCAGACCACAGGAACAAGCCCTGAGCTGTTTGCAGGTGCTGCTATTCACAGCTGCCAATTAAACCCTGACATTTCCATAATGGCCATGAGGCAAAGCATATGCAATTGACATACACATTTAAAAAAAGAAAATCAATCTCAGATTATCAATACTCATGTCTTTATTTTTTTTTCCCAGGGATCCAATGTCCTACTTGGGAAATGGCTTATTACAAAAGTAGAGGGGAAGGAAGAAAAGCTGAAAAATTGGGGTGAACCAGATCATCGAGGGCATACAGATGATTCTTCCAATTGACTTGAAGGGGGAGTCTTAACTAAAAATCTAAACCTGAAATAAAAGAAATCTCCCTTGAAATCAGAAGATTCTTTCTTTGGGGACCTATAATTTTAAAGCACCCCTTTCTCATTTTTTTCCAGTGCTTCCATTTTCTTTACCCTGCAGTATTAGTCTAACATTTGCCAGCTCAATCTAGTGACTATTTTCTGACCATGTAAACATATTCCATTTTCCTTATTAAAAACACATCAGGAATGACAACTAATAAATTAATATTGTATATGGGCTTATGTGAGAAGGTATATTTCTATAAATAGTTTTTAAAAGCCACTTTACTAGCGAACAATAAACTCCTCAGGAGTACTTCCTGACATTTCTTAGTTGGAAAAATGTGAAATTTTTCTAACAGTTTTCAGCTGTTTAAGGTTATTTTTGAGGGTGTGTTCATCTGTAAGTAAATAGAGAAAAAGCAAGGCCTGCATTCACCTTTCCAGGGAAATTTCATCACTTTCTAATTGCTTTACTCGGTTTTTCTGCCTGTAGCCAGAAAGGAAAAATAAGGTGAAATCTAGGGGCAAGCATGGATATTTTAACTGCACTGTTCTTCCTCATAAGGCCTTATAAAAATAAAGATATTTTCAGGGATGTTACACTTATTTAAAGTTATCTCTTGACCCTATAACTCGAGTCTTATTATCATTGAAATTATCTTATCAAGCAAAAAAAAAAGGATGAAAATCTGTTTTTGGATGTAAGTATATTTCTTTGTTTTCTATTTTCAGCAGTCATACTTCATTTCTGAATTCTGCTCCCACCCTCTGGACTTTTTTTTTCTTTTCCTTTCCATCTGGCTGAGCTAACAGAGTTCCTTCCATGTTCTTTGAAATCCCTTATTCCCACTGATTTCAGGGACATCTGTTAGGGAGGGCAGAGTTGACAAACTCGGGATCTCTTTCAAATACTTAGCTGATGCTTCCAGCAGGTGATTCTGTTTCTCCACGTTGACAATTTTACTTTATTTTCTTGCTCTTTGAGGTAGGGTTATCAGCAGAGGTCAGCAAGGAGAAAGCTGGAGTTCTCTTTGAGATATGAATAATCCATCTTTGATTTTAAAAGGAGAGAAATTTTGTCATTATAATCTATATGACATATTTCTCTTAAAGGAATATTTTGTAATAATTTTAATAGAAGCTATTATAACAATTTTCCTGGCATACTAAGTCCTGAAGGACTGATAAAAAAAAGTCATGGTAGAAGAGATAGTGGCATTTGGAAAAAGAAAGGATTATTAGATCCTAGAATTAGAGCTGGATAAAAGCTTAGGTATCATTTAGTCCAATTCATTCACTTTTATAGATGAGGGAACTGAGGCAATCCCCTAGTGATGCCCAAGATCCCACAGCCCTTGGAGGGACAGGTTTGAACCTGTTTCTAGACACTAGAATCTATATTTAATCTTTAATGTCAGATTGCCCATGTCCTTGGTTTCAGCTCTTTGAGTACTGGAGTACTCTGAGACTGTGGTACATTTGAAACAGCTTTGATCTATCTCATTGTGCTCTTGGTAAGTCTGATAACGGGTTTGGGGATAAAAGTATGAAAGGAAAAATTGAGCACTCACAACTCTAAGTTGTAACTAGTGCCACATGCATTAGTTCCATTTGGGCTAATAAGATCATGGCAGTCAATCATACCTCTTGACCCTTAATGAGCATCTCCTAAATATGTGTTATTTATTCACAAAGAATGCAAGTGTATATTTGTCCCCACTGTTAGGAAAAAATAGGCAAAAGTAGTAACAAGGAATCAATATACAGGCTCATAGTTTCTAGATACTTAACAGAGACTCAAGGAAGAATCATAGAATATCCAAGATTAGAAGAAAAACAATAAATAGAGGAAAATTTTATAACAAATTTCTCTGATAAAGGTCTAATTTATCAAATTTATAGAAATCTAAGTCAAATTTATAAGAGTACAAGTCATTCCCCAATTGACAAATGGTCAAAGGATATGAACAAGTAATTTTCAGATGAAGAAATCAAAACTATCAATAATTACATAAAAAGGTTCCAAATCAATACTGATTAAAGAAATGCATGTTAAAAACATCTCTGAGGTACCACCTCTGACCTATCAGATTGGTCAGTATGACAGTAAAGGAAAGTGATAAATGTTAGAGGGAATGTGACAAAATTAGGACACTAATGCATCATTGGTGGAAGTGTGAATTGATCCAGACCTTCTGGAGGTTAATTTGGACCTATGCCCAAAGAGTTATAAGACAGTACATGCCCTGTGATCCTGTAGTACTACTCCTCGGTCGGTAAACCAAAGAGATCATTAAAATTGGGAAAGGACCTGTTTATACAAAAATATTTATAGTAGCTGTTTTTGTGGTGGCAAAGAATTGGAAATTGAGGAGATGCCCATCAATTGGGGAATGGCTGAACAAAACGTGGTATATGTTGGAGATGGAATACTGTTGTGTTATAAGAAATGATAAGCAGGATGATTTCAGAAAAAGCTGGAAAAATATACATGAACTGATGCAGAACAAAATAAACAGAACCTAGAGAACATTGTACACAGTAACAGCAATATTGCATAATGATCAAATGTGAAAGACAACTACTCTCAGCAATACAATAATCCAGGACAATTTTGAAGAATTTAAAATACACAGAGAAAGAACTGTTGATGTCACATGAAGATCAAAAATTTCACATGATCTATTTACAGATTTATTTTGAAGTTTTAGTTTTATATGAGTATTTTCTTACAATAAAGACCAATACGGCAGTATATTTTACATGATAATAATGTATGATACAGATCAAATTGCTTACCATCTCTGAGAGGGGGATAGGAAAGGGAGGGAAGGAGACAATTTGGAACTTATAATTTCAGAAAATGTATGTTGAAAATTATTATATGTAATTGGGAAAATAAAATATCTTGGGGAAATAAAGAATCATCGAAACCAAAGTTTCAGAAATCAAAGGCACCACATAGAAATCATCTGGTCTTCATTTAAACTGATAAAACTAGAGCTCGGAGAGGTTTGGTAATTTTTCTAAGGTCATAAAGCACAGTTCTTCTGACCTCTAGTCCAGGACACTTTCAGTGCATATCATACTATCTTCCATGGGGAAATTTATGTGTTCATTCATTCATTCATTCATTCATTCATTCATTCATTCATGTATTTATTCATTCATTCATCTATTCAGCAAACATTTACAGAGCACTTACCACTATAGGTACAGTAGTACTATCATCTTTTGTTTATGTTAATACATTACTCATTACACAGTAGGTTCTCAGCAATTGTTGAATTTAAGATAAATGACTATAAAACAGATACTGCTAATATATAAATATTCTGTATAGTTACCTATTGTAAAATATACATGTGTGTCAATATCTTAACATGTCAAGGACTTGTGATTATGCCAGTGTGAGCAATTTATATGCATGCTTATGTATTTTTCCAGTAAATATTTCTTAAGTACTTTCTTTGCACCAGGGGACTATGAAAAGACTCAAAAAACACTATATTTACACACACAAATATGGGTCATAACACTTACTTGTGACCCATCATTAAGATGGAAGTGTTATAGCTCATATTCCAAAACATACCCATTGAAAAAAGCTATTCCTCTCCTTCAGGGACCAGATAGGCCTTGCCCAACCTTTATGAACCATCCAGTCTTGTGAAGCCAGCCAACAACATCAGTACTTTCTGAAAAAGTGTTGACAACAATGCACTCCTGGATACTTTGATGTAAGCCAAGCCGATTCAATATTACCAAGCACATTCTTAAAGCCTCTATGTTCTCCAAGCACCATCTAATGAACTCTATTTTATTATCTTACTGGATTCACATCAGAAAGAGAATCTGACATGATTTCTATCAACTCCCCCCTCTAAATTATATCAACAGTCTCAAATGCCTCCAGAAACTTGGCCAGGGTTCTCTACCAATAGGCGAGTTTCTACATGTGGTTACCCACAGACATAAATTATTCTTGATAGACATTTGATAGAAACTGACACCATATTGTTATCAGGATCTATTAAAGCTCATAAAAAATGGATGCTATGATCCCTTCCACTTATGTGCACATGTAACCTGATCTCATTTTAACCATTCTACTTAATTTAGACTTTGTTTCAATTTTTCCCATTCTCTTGGTATCACAAGCCACCTATATCATCACCTTCTTATCTTCTACTCAACAGAAGACCTCACTTCATAGTTCATTGAAAAAATCAAGGCCACAACTTCTCTTTTCCTTCCCATTCTACTTTCCCTAGCCTCCTTTGCTCCATTCTTAGAGAATGAGGCAGAACTTTTCATTATTGACAATAAACCCTCTTCTTGAATCCTTGCCCTGTCATTCACCAGGAATTTGCCCTTTTGGTCATCACCCCCTACTTAAATTTCAACCATTCTTTTATCTACAGGTCTTTCCTTGTTCCCCTCAAATATGCACTGATTTCCTTTATCCTTAAAACAACAATAGTCCCAGCAAAAATTATTTGTTTAATCCTACCATACTTGGAAGCTACTATCACAATCCCCTCCTTTCTTAGACAAAGTTGTTTCCTTCCTGACTTCCCATTCTTCTCAGACCCAGTTAATTTTCATCCACACTACTCTTCTGGAGCCTGCCTTCTCCAAGATCATGAATTACCTCATTTTTTTATAAATTCAATAACTTTGCCCAGTAACTTGACTTTGCTATAGTGTATAACACTGTTGACCACCCTTTGCTTCTAGATAAATCTTCCTTTGTAGTTTCATGAAACATGAAAGTCACAGTTTTCTTTATCGCTGAATGATTAATTCTATCCAGTCTCCTTTGTAGGGTCACTAGCTCAATTCTAGGCACCTGGTATGTTCTGAATAAATGCTTTTTAACTGATTGAACTTGCGGTCTATGACAAAGTAGGCATTTACTTTCAATGGTGACTTTCTTGCTTCTCCAATTTTCTGGTAATTAGCAGCTCTTACGTCATGGAATTTTGTGTCACTTCTATCTCTGTATTTCTGGCCCTTTAATTCACTTTCCTGCCAGGAAATTCTCTTTGTATGATGAAAAACTGAGTGTCAATGGGCATAAACTCATGGCTTTAGCACCTCAGTTTTGATATTGGCTTGCCATTTTAAGAGTAAAAAGAGTTGCTGATAATAATGGCAGCAGCTAAATGAAGACTTATAGCATATAAAGCAAATGTTTATTAAAGACCTACCTTAGGCAAAGTACCATGCTAGGTGTTGGGGAGACACAAAATTTAGATAAGGTATAGTCTCTTTAAGAAACTCACAGTCTAATTAAGTGATGAGATAAAGGTAATTGTGATTAACACTGTTACATGACGGGTGCATTATGGGGAAGAATACCAAATGTTATTAGAGTTCTGAGGCAGTTTGGTAGTGTATTGATTAGAGCACTAGAACTGGAATCAGTAATATCTGAGATCAAATCTTACCTAAGATACGTAGTAGGTGTGTGACCCTAGACAATTTACTTAATATTCCTCAACTTCAGTTTCCTCATCTGTAAAATAGAAATAAAAATATTTACCTTACAGAACTGTCATAAGGATGAAATGTGGCAACATATGTAAAGTACTTTAGAAACTGTCTATAAATGCTAGCTATTATCATGGGGAAGATTGTTGCTAACATAAAAGGAAGGAGTCCAGGGAAGACTTCCTGGAGGAGACTCAGGTTCTGTAATAATAACATTGACATAATGCTTTAATGTTTGTAAAATGCTTTTTAATTCTTTTAGAAACATTATTTCATTTGAGCCTTGCACTAACCCTGGGAGATAGGTGCTATTATTAACCCTATTTTTTAAAACCCTTAACTTCCGTCTTGGAATCAATACTGTGTATTGGTTCCAAGGCAGAAGAATGGTAAGGGCTCTGCAATGGGGGGGGGGGGGGGGGGGCGTTAAGTGACATGGCCAGGATCACACAGCTAGGAAGTGTCTGAAGCCAGATTTGAACCTAGGTCCTCCCCTCTCTAGACTGACTCAATCCACTGAGCTACCCAGCTGCCCCCTTAACCCTATTTTATTGATGAGGAAATTAAAGAAAGGCAGAGGTTAAATGAGTTAGCCATGGTCACAAAGCTGGTTCATGTCTGAGGTTGGATTCGAATTCAATTTTTTTTTTACCCTAGAGCCAGTACTCTATTTACTATACCATCAGTTGTACCCATATCATATGCTAATATTTCTACTGCTTGTTCTGCACAGTAGTGACAAGTTGACTTCAAATTGCCCACCACTTATAGAATGTCTCATAATACATTTTTTCCAAGTATTAGTATTTTTCTCGATAAGGGAGTACTTTTTCTCCCTTCCACTCTCCAAGCACATGTGGCCACAGAATAAGTGGCCCGACAGGCTTTCTGTCATTTGGCAGGAATTCTCATAGATCATATTAGAGCAGTCATAGTGATCAAAAGATACTCAGATTTCCTTTTGCAGTTACAATTTGTATTCGTCCGTTATAAGGCTTCCCTGGAAATCCCAGTTTTATGATACAATGGAAGGGCTGTCACCTCTGATGGAAGAATAGAACTTTTATGCCAGTCTCATCAGCAGAGGGTCTCAGAATCTTAGATAGGAACCAGCCTCAGAGGCCATTTGCTCTAACATGCTTGGAAATAAGATTCCTCTCTACGATATCACTAACAAGTAATTATCCAACATTTGTTTGCCCTTCTCCATAACCTCCAGAGGTAGAACATTCCATTTGGGGAAGACTCTAATTAGTAAGAAGTTTTTCCTGTAGGTCTAATTCCACTTATTCCACCTGACTGTTTTTCAAACACTTTAAGATCATTATCATATTCTCCTTTAACCTTGGCTACTTCGCTTGGAAGATCCCCATTTCTTTGAACCAGTCTTTATAGGGCAACAAGTTCCTATTTCCCTCGATTGTCTTTCTGTATTGCTATCCGGTATCATTACTGGAATTCTTAACTTTGGGATGCTATATTTCAAACATTTTCAAAGCTGAAACACAAAGCTCTTTCATTTCCTTTCTGCCTACTTCCAATCCCATACATGGAAAGCCACATATTATGCAAGAAATTAATCATATCAGAGCAAAGTAGCTACTGAAAAATTGCCAAACACCATAAACATTGGTCAAAATGCAGTCCAACCATTTGCACACAGAATAATTGAAGGTATGGATTCACTGGAGTAACTAGCAACTTTTCATTATGAATTATAAAGCTTTTCAAACATAAAATGATATCTGAGAGGAGTGCATTACCTAAAAGGTTTCGATAAGCAATGAAAGGAGCTTTAAAATATGCAGGAGGGATCAATCATCTAGACGTCTAGCGTTACTTATACTTTGTGGCGTCACACACATTCCTTGATAAACAATGTCCCATAACCTCTGAGCATTCCCATTATTTTCTTCAGCATCCAGACATAAGAAGTGACAAAAATGTCATATGATGTTTTATTTACCGATATAAAACAAGTTCTACTGGAAGTAGGCATTCCACGACAATGGAGGTTTATGAAGCCCATTTCCCGGCACAAAAATGATTCACTTTGTTCAAAGAAGATATAAAGCCTGTTGTCCGTGATGAATTTTAATTGAAATGTTACTCACTGTAGGCATTAATTTCTTCCATTTAGGAGATGACAGACCCTGCTTACACGATTGAAGGACAGCTGTGTGCACCCTGGAAAAGGGGGGGGAGCTGGGGAGTCCAGACAAGCTTTTGGACACTTGAAGGGCAGAGACACCTTTTTATCATCCTAGCATCATCATTTGCCGAAATTAGAACTGAACTATTTTTTATTATCATCATTTTCACCACTTCCAAGAGACAACGAGGGCAAGGAAGAGGGGTGGCTCTCTGTTATCCTCTGTCCTGTAAAAGAAAGAATGGAAAAAAGAGGGAGGGGAAGAATTGTGGGGTGGAATGGAGAGGAGAAATGGTAACAAATAGCTCCCTGCCTGGCATTTACTGTGGAGCACTAACTGAGGGCTGGCGCTTCATTTCTCACCATTGAAATTTTATTGAAGATAAGATGCTAGATGTAGCAGGGTGGGATATAAAACAGCCCGACAAGATCGTATGCAATTACCAATTCCGTTCTGGGGGACAGAAAAAAGCTGCTGGAAAAGCTGCCAGGTATGAATGTGTTCTATCAGCATTGCTTAATGCTGGCAAAACTGAGCTCTAAAAGGAAGGGCATGACAAAATGGCTCCCAAAGAGGTGAAAGGAGGAAGGCAATTTATGGGAACACAGTTCCAGGAACTAGTCGTCCTACAAAGTATAAAACTCATTTATAAGCCCTCATGTGATTAAGTAGACAATTTCATTTAGTAAGGGTTCCCAGAGAAATTTATTTACAGTCACAAAACTGCTTTGGTTCAATATAACAAGCTGGCACTTCTCTACATGCATTACTACTCCTCTCTACAGACCTTATACTCCAACCGAACTGGGCTGTTTGCCCTAGCCATGCTCTTTCTCTGGCCTCTGCCTCTGCATAGGCTGGTTCCTGGTACTTACCCTACGGAGCATACCCATTTTTTATAATCTAATTGAAATTCTGCCTCTTCCAAGGTCTTCCCAAGTGGTAATGCCTTTTCTCCACAGTGTGGGCTAGAGTAGAAAGAATGACCAACTCAGAGTTGAGGTAGCTATCAGGGCTTCCATCCCACCCCAGACTGAGTTGCTATGGAGATTTTGAGAGTCACTTAGAGAATCACTCTGAGCCTTAGTTTTCTCATCAGAACAATGGGATAACAGTATCTGTAGTAACAGTTATTGGGAAGTTTGAAAAAGAATGAACATTAAGTGCTTTGCAAACCTTAAAAGACTATATATGTGCCAGTTGTGTTTTGTTTTCTTATTGGTTTTGTTTTGTTTCCAATTCCTCCCTGCTTCACTTATATGATGTGTTGTGGTATATCTACTTATGTGTGTGGCACATGTCCTTACAAGCACCTGGAAGGCAGGACTGATGTCCTAGTTAAATGTTATCTTTCCTTCCAAGGCTGGAAAACTAACAACCCAGTGCTCTGTACACAATAGATGGAGAGTCATCATGAAATTTAATAGAATTAAATATACTGGTGTTCAGACTTATATAGAAGAGGAAAATGGTTAGAAAGGTAACTTGAATTTCTTTGAGGAAATGGGTGCTCACTCTCCACCATGTTAACCAGTCTATAGAGTAGAAGATAAGCTCCCCAAGGATAAGGGCTGTTTCTGTTTTAGCTTATCATACTCACTGCCTAGCATAACATGCTCCATATTTTGTGGTTGTTCCATTGTTTCCAACTCTTTGGGATCCCATTTGGGGTTTTCTTGACAAGGATACTGGAGTGACTTGCCATTTTCTTCTCCAGCTCATTTTCCAGATGAGGAAAGAGACAAACAGGATTAAGTGACTTGCCCAGGATCATACAGCTAGTAAGTGTCTGCGGCCAGATTTTAATTCAGAAAAATGAATCTTCTGACTCCAGATCTGGCTCTCTATCCACTGTGCCATCCAGCTGCCCTTTGTTACTCATAGTAGGAGGTTAATACATATTTGTTGAATTGAATTAATGGACAGAATGGATCCTATGTCTGATTGTGCTGTGAAAATAATTAAATCCTGCCTACATTCAACAGATTATTTCAATAGTTAAGAGAGAGAGAGAGAGAGAGAGAGAGAGAGAGAGAGAGAGAGAGAGAGAGAGACAGAAAGAGAGAAAAAGGAAGGAAGGAAGGAAGGAAAGAAGGAAGGAAGGAAGGAAGGAAGGAAGGAAGGAAGGAAGGAAGGAAGGAAGGAAGGAAGGAAGGAAGGAAGGAAGGAAGGAAAGAAAGAAAGAAAGAAAGAAAGAAAGAAAGAAAGAAAGAAAGAAAGAAAGAAAGAAAGAAAGAAAGAAAGAAAGAAAGAAAGAAAGAAAGAAAGAAAGAAAGAAAGAAAGAAAGAAAGAAAGAAAGAAAGAAAGAAAGAAAGAAAGAAAGAAAGAAAGAAAGAAAGAAAGAAAGAAAGAAAGGAAGGAAGGAAGGAAGGAAGGAAGGAAGGAAGGAAGGAAGGAAGAGAAACCTGAAACCATCAAATCAGTTGAAATCACGGGAACCAAAATAAAAATTTTAAAGACACATATAGCCTCTCCTTTGCCTCATCCTACGTCCATATCTGGGAATGTATCTTTCAGTCAATCTGCTTCTCTCTCTGCCCCATAGCTTTAGCTTTGCAGGAACTGTGGGTCCAACAATATATGAAAGAGCACCTGACTGTAACCTGAAAAAGCAACAACCAAATTGCATTGCTCCCTCTGCGCTCATGAAGTGCTTTATAACCTTACCTGCCACCATCCTTAGTGCAGAATTGGGCTTTGGGCAACATTTTCCTCCTGTAAGTAAAAGGGTTGGACAAAGTCATCTTTCTTCCTTCTTTCCTTTCTCCCTTTCTCTCTTTCTTCCTTCTTTCCTCACTTTCTTACTTCATCCTTTCCTTCTCTTCCTCTCTTTCTTCCTTCCTCCCTTTCTCTTTTTCATCCTTCTTTTTTCCTTCCTCCTTTTCTCTCTTCCTTCTTTCCTCCCTTTCTCTCTAGCTTCCTTCATTCCTTCTCTTCCTCTCTTTCTTTCTCCTTTCCTTCCTTCCTCTTTTTTTCTAAGACCAAGTTTTATCTATAGGCCTCCATTTTATCTCCAATTCTATGTATAGGTACAGATAGCGATGATATGGGTATGGATGCAAATATAAATTATATAAAGAAACATAGATATGGAGAATATGTAGAAATCCATATACACACAGATATGTTATACTATCTGTTTATACACACAAAGATACTTCACCTATATATAGTTCTCTGTATACTTCCCTCATCCAGAGATAATAAACATGGAGAAGAGTTTGGAGTTTGCTTGGGTGATTTTCTTTACGTGTGTTCAACTTACCTAACGGCAAACCTCACTTCATTCTACACCAGTCTAATTAATTTGACAGGACTGGAAACTTGTTCTTCCTGTTCACACTTATTATTCATCTCTTCAGAATGCCCTGTAGGGAGGATGAAGCACAATAAAGCTGCATTTACCAACTCCCTCAATGCTAAATCCGCCTTTTAGGCTGACTCTGCACAATGCTGGCAGGGAGAAGATCTGACTTAAGGGCAGCCAAAGAAAAGATGACATTTTCCAAAGCATTGCCTATTTAGACAAGAAGAGTGGGGCTCAAACAAGAAAAAAACGATATCCTTTTTGTCTCAGGTTCTGCACTGGGCTTCAAGGAGCCCTACTTATTCTTACTGTATCTGAAATCCTTGTGCTATAGCCAAAGAAAATGACAGTGACAACAGTCTACACTGGCGTATATATGATGATAATTTCTTAACACTGTTCTTTTCATCTTTCCATCATTTGACTCAAAGCAGCATCATACAACATTATTATAGAGACACCCATAAAGGTACTAATATTGAGGGGACAGCTTTTAAATTTGGAAATGTCCTTCCTAAATGTTTATGAGCAGACAAAGATTGGGAGGAAGGATGGAGAAGATACATCCCACCCCTACCTCTTATTTAATCATTGTAGGGAACCCCCTCCACAAATACAGACAGGCAATTGATCTATAACTTAGAGAGTTGTCTGGGGACACTAAGTGGGTAAATTACTTCCAGAGGATTATAGATTTAGGACTGGAAAGAACCTTAACAATCCACTAGGTTTGACTGCCTCTCATTTTGTAGGTGAGGAAATCATGAACCAGAGAGATGTTTGGGATATCGGATGTTTGAATCCCATAGACATAAGTAGGAGAGTTGGAATTTAAACTTGGTTCCTCTGATTCTAGATGTAATGTCGTTGTCTCTGCATCCAACTGGGATTTTGTAGATAGGTTTCCTGTTCAAGTAGGGTCCAGACTAGACTATGCACAACCCCCATCACCCACCATTATTATACCACTAAGTGGCACAGTGGACAGTGATGAACTTAGAGCTGGAATGAGGAAGGCTCATCTTCCCGAGTTCAAATCTGGTCTCAGACACTTTGTAGCTGTGTGATCCTGGGCAAGTCATTTAACTTTGCCTTAGTTTCCTCATCTATAAAATGAGCTGGAGAAGGAAATGGCAAACCACTCCAGTATCTTTACCTAGAAAACCTCAACTGGAGTCACAAAGAGTTAGCCATAACTGAACAACAAGAACAAAATAATATAAAAGTGGGGTAGTAATATAAAAGTGGGTGGCTTTGTGATTTGAGGACCGGGTCTAGAGATGATGGGTTCTGGATTCGAATCTAGCCTTAGACACTTCCCAGCTGTGTGGTCCTGGGCAAGTCACTTAACCCCCACTGCCTATCCCTTACCATTCTTAGAACTAATACAGAGTACTGATTCTAAGATGAAGGTAAGAGCTTAAAAAAAAAAAGAATGAGGGCTCAGTTATTACTAACTCCAAGGCCATTCCTCTATTCACTATGCTGTGCTGCCTCTCAAAGTTAGCATAGATGGATATTTAAAGAATAAAACTGAGTTTTCTGCATACATTATTGAAATACCTAAAGCATTTCTTATTGCTAATAATACATAATGATCAGTGAAGTCTGTTGGCTGCCTTCAAGCTAATGGGTTGCTAATCAGAAAAAGTCAAATCTTTTCTACTTCAAGTGGAATAAAAAACACCAATGGGGTCACTCTGCCTTATGGAATCATTATATGGAAGCCTTTGTATGTACATCTCTATGATTATACCTACACCCACACATGTATTTGCATTGGTGTGTTTTTCTATAGGTTTTTCTTCATCCATACAATTCTGGCGCTACATCTGTTATGACAAATACATTTATCCATAGCTCACTAGAAGGGTACACAAGAGATAGATAATAAAGAGATTGTTAGCTATTTTGACCCTGCCTTTGTTAATTATGTGTCCAATCACGAATATTCTATTCCTATTTCCTATGTTGCATAAGGAAAGTGGTTCAAGAAACTAATTAATCCTTAAAAGATCAGCTGATCTATCTCATTGTTAGCGATACATTTTTAATTGTTCATTTTAGTCAAGCATCATTTGAACACAAGTCAATTTGCAATTTCATTAGAGTACAGAAAAGGCCTGGGGTCTATTTCTGTTTTTTTTTCTTTTAAAAAGGAAAAAAGTTTCTGGCAAAAATTCATAAAGAATGTTAATCTTCTAATTAATTTTATGTATCAAGCAAGAATTAATGTGTCCTGCTATTTGAGCTGAAGTCTTCTTGCCAAGAAATGCATTTTGTCATACCTTCCCCTCCAGGAAAACCTCTTTACAAGCTTTGTGGCAAAATAGCCTGGCAACTAATGACAAGCTTTGAAGCAACATTCACAGGCCATTTGCTTTGATGGCACTGGGAGCTTCTCCTCCCCCCCAACTCCATTCCAATCCTATTGTAAGTCTAGTACACATGCTGTACAGCCTTTGAAAACTAATCAATACAGTAAGATTTGTCAGGTTGCAGCTGAACAGGATCACATCTTTTAACTCTTTTCTTGGTTGACTTGTTGTACACATTTTTAAGTTAAACCTTATGAAGGGAGTTGGATAAGTTATATTTACCATATTCACAGGCGTACTAGTGTGACATGGCTCTTTCTTCCGTATTTTAACATCAAAAGCTCATAATCTGTGTAAGTTAACCTTCCATAAAACTAAAATTATATGGTCATCATACATAATCTGTTGATTGATTACAGCTGTCAAAAAGTCACAAATAGTGAATGTTTACCAGAGTTTTTCCCCACGAAATTATGACGCTCCTCCCCATCAGGAGAAAATAGACAGCTTGTGTGCCGAGGTTAGAAGACTGAAACAGGCAGGTTTTCTTTTTCTTTGTGAGTTTTGGCTCTTTTAAAATCAATGTTAAAACCTTTAGGCCTGATTTTTCATTTCAATGTCTTTATGGCATGTGCCTCCACCATGCCTCACCTAATTTAATAAGATGCACGCTAAGGAAGTACTTACGTTGCTTATCAAGGGTTTCAGATGACACATTATTATTGGACTCAAAAGTCAATATTTGCTAATCATGTTAGTACAGGAACTGTTCTAGGACCACAACACTTAAATTGCAAAGATTTTTTTTAAGATGAATTAAGTCTGTTCCCCTACTCCCAGGCATCTTCTTCTTCTCCCTACATGGAATGGGTACCTGCCCTAATGGAACCCAAGCTTTAGCAGCTAAAACCCAGAGATGCTCTTAAGTCTCTGCCCTTAAGAGTCTCATCTTGCCCCTTGGCTATGGTTTGAGGAACACTGGCATGTTTGGGGAGCAAAGTTCACTGATTTCCTTTAACTAATCAGAGAAGAATGACCAGCTCTAAATATACCAACATGGAGTCCATTATTTTTTATGTCAGGGCAATGTTGAAATAACATATGGCCACGTCGCTACCCCTCCTCCTCCTTTTCTTTTAAATGTGGCAGGTTGGGGGTAAACTTGAGCCATCTGAAACTTAAAGACTCAGCACCCTTTGCTCAGAAGGAGCCTAATGTGGACCCGTGACCGAGTCTACCTCCCCAGTCAGACTCCCTGAACTCCTCACCTCTCTGTTCTTATTCCCTGATCAGAGGCAGCTGATTATTCAAAGGATCCTGTTTGTCTTTAATTTAGACTGTAAGACCATTGGGTGGGAGTGATTTTTCATGGTTCATTCTGTACAGAATCTAGCACCTTGTTTGGATTGAGTAACAATGATATGAAAGTGTGAAGTCTTATTCTTATTTACTAGAAGAAAATTAGCTCAGAGACTCTCAGGATAGCAGTTTTGACTCAGAGCAGCTGTTAGCTCAACCCCCTCAAGGGAGAAAAACCTTATGAATTAACCCAATATGATACCCAGGATATATTTACAGGTAGTTGGTGAAAACAGTAATGCTCTACAAACTGAATATCTCCAACAGGAATCAATAGGGTCTTACTAATCCAGTTATAAATGGATTGACTCTGTTTGGAGTGCATCCTCCAACACCATGTGCAAGTGTGTGAACATTCTGAAGAGAAGAGACGAAAGCCTTAGACAGTCAGATTATTCTCTGTTACTCTCACATCAGTCCAGAGGAGGTAGGAAAAATACTCTGATGCATATTCTACATAATCAGAATGACACGTTCTATTAATATTCCAATTACTGTTGAACTATTAGTCAGTCTCTGTTAACAGTGACTGAGTCTAGTGTCTTAGAGCTTCCAAGTAGCAATTTAGTATCCTTTGGTCATCTTTTGTATTCATTCAATTTAAAACCAGACAATTTTCCCTTTAAAGCATTTTTATTAAACATTATTTTATGCATGAATTTAATATCCTAATTGATTTAGGTAGAAATTCAGAATGGGTTGCAAAATCCTTTGTTCTTTTTTCTCCAGTGAAATAGGTCAGTAGCTGTGATCTTATTTATAAATTTAAATGTCAATTTTTAGTACTTTGAATTATTATTAATAATGATAGTTTCTCATGTTGATAAAAAGCCTCTGTTCACACTTGTAAAAACTAGGAATCAAATCATTCAGTAATGCTAGTCTAGAAAAAGAATTAACTCAGAATTATAAATATAAATTCTAGCTAGCCCAGACTTGGGATAAATTATTCTACTTTTTATAAATATAGTTAAGTGCCTGAATATTTTCTTAGCCTAAATTTTCTACTTTTGAAAGTTTGTCATTAATAGGAACCTTTCTTTAGCATTAGAGATAGAATAAGCACCCTTGGTCTTTATCTATATGAGGAGGAAATAACTGGCTAGAATGATGGAGCTAGAGGAAATCCTTGGAGCTGGAAGGGGGATTTGGATATCATTCAGTACAATTTTCTTACCTTACAGATGAGGAAACTGAGGCTCAGACAGTTGAGATAATCTATAGGGATATAGGATCTTTCCAAGGTCTAGAGCAGTGGTGTCAAAAGGGCTAAAAATACTCTCATGGAGGGAGTAAGATTAAAATGTGATTGGTAAATATTTAACAAATAATAATAAAAAATCATAAAATATTAAAATATAATAAAACATAGATGTTGACTTGTGTCTTTCTAAGTCAATATGAACCCTGCAGGGATCCTTTTCTATTTGAGGTTGAAGCCTACATTTAGAGACTTTAGGGGATTCTTCATCATTCTGTTTGAATGCCTTTAGCAGTGTCTTAAACTAAGTAGTCTCAGAAAATGTATATGGTATAACTTATGATGAAGTCATTGAGCACCCAGAACTTGTGACTGAACTTTGCCAAACGCACTCTAGTAGATTTGCTGAGGACAAATTAATATCTATCAATAATCAGAACAGAAGTACATGGTGGGGGCTCATAAACTTTATTTTTTAAAATCCCTTACCTTCTGTCTTAAAATCAATACTAATTATTGATTCCAAAGGAGAAGAGTGGGAAATGACTAAGTGGTAAGTAGGCAATTGTGGTTAAGTGACTTGCCCAAGATCATATAGCTATGAAATACGTAAGGTTGATTTGAACCCAGGACCTCCCATCTCTAGACCCAGCTCTCTATCACTGAGCCACCTAGCTGCCCCTCAATTAGAAAGCTATATAAACCTCTCTCCTCTTAACCTCTTCAGAATAACCTAAAGTTGACTGGAAATCATCCCCTCATCTTTCAGGAGAAAAACCAAATCAATTCTTCTTGGTGCTTGTATAGAAACATTGATTCAATGATTTCAGGGGCCTGGGGCTCTTGTCTTCCTTCTGTCTCATGGAGGAATATGTGAGGAAAAAATAGGAACTATAATTATTTTGCAATACTTTGATGGAATAATGTCCTAATCATCCAGTAGCCAAATATTACAAAGTCAAAATAATACAAATATTATAATAAAAGGCATATTGAAGAAGAAATAAGATATGGCAAACTATGCAAGGATAGTAAAGCAGATAATCTGATCTAGAGGTCAACAAACTAGGGCCTGCTAGCCAAGTCCAGCTTGCCCTCTATTTTCGCATGACCTGTGAACTACAAATGGTTTTTGTAATGTGTCACATGAAAACAAATAGAGTACCACATTTGGTCCTTGGGATGTAGTTGGTCTTGTTGTAAGAACTACTTGTTCTTTGGTAGAGACCATGTAGTTTTCACTAAAAAGACTTCATTCATAATTGTAAAAATATTTGGTCACTGCTCTTCTTTTGCCCTTGCATAAGAACTGTTTTCTTATTCTGACAATAAATCCTACTAGTTGTATTCCAAATACTTCCCTTTTCTCTCTTGACTGATCATACAACTTCTCTACCATCTCTCTCTGATGAAATACTTTATTTATCTATCATGAGTTGCTGTAGAATGCTTTGGATTATCTAAATAGGCCTGAAAGTTTACAAAAAAACAAATCTGCACCCTAGGAAGCTGAAACTGCTATTCATTCAGTAAGAGCAATCTTCCTTAGAAGATGAATAAATATCTTTCCCTTCATTTGGGCTTGCTATCTTTGATTCACAGTCATCAGACACTCGCTGATAAGTTTGCCTTTCCCAACGGGTCCCATTCCTCTCAGTCAAGAGAATTCTCCAACAGGCACCTCTGTTCTGGAATCATCAGAATATCAAGTGCTATTAAAAAAAAAAACTGGAACTCTCCAGGTTTAATGATTGATTAATTTGAAAAAGGAAATCCAGGTTCCTAGATGAGGAGACAAGCTTTGTCACAATGGAGATTCCAGAACATGTAGAGCTCTTTCCATAGACATTTGAGACTTGTGGTCAATTGGAAGTCAACCACTCATCCTTTAGGTGAGAAACCAAATTGTTCTGAGCACAAATTCTCCCATGATTCCCAAGTTCCTGAATCCATTCATCCAAGGCATGGACAAAGTTTACACAAATCCCTGTCTACACAGGACACACCAAAACTTCACCATAGGTGTTTCCTTTGGAAGTCCAGGAAATTTTTCTAAATATAGTGTATAGATTAGTATACCAAAGGACACCTGAAATTTCTCTCAATGGATCCCTACTACTGAATGGGCAATCCAAATGGAGTTTATAACTCCTAAAAAGGATAAGAACAAGGAAGTCTTCCAACCTCTTTTCCTTACTATATTCATTCAATTAATATATATTTATCATGGATTTAGAAATAGAAGATCCCTCAAAGGTTATCTAGTCCTATTTCATAGCAATTCTGATGGGAAAATTGGGGCTCAGAGAAAATAAGGGGCATTTGGAATATAAAATGAAACAGTGCAGACCCTCAAGAAGCTTATTCGTCTTCATTTTAAAAACATGAACCGTATTTGTCTATCTGTACCCTTCAGAGTTCTGTGATGGCCAATAAGGCCATGGGTTATTTCTATACATTTGATCTTAGAGGAGGACCGAAGTATTGGAATCTATGTGGTTTTTTTACTTTACAAGGTACACTCACTGTCCTCTCAGCCATCAAAATGATCTTAAAGCACACAGGTCTAATTGTATTACCTCTCCCCACTCCATTCAATAAACTCCAGTGACTCCCAATCAGCTCCAGCATCAGATATAAAATTCAATGTCTGGCTTCTGAAATTCTCTGCAGCCTCTCACCCTCCTACCTTTTGAGTCTCCTTACACTTGAGTCACTTTTGCATACTTTGTGATCCAGTGGCATTGGTCTGCATGCTCTTTGTCAGACACCACATTATATTTCTTAATCCTGTTAATATATATTGACTGTTCCCTGTGCCTGGAATGCTAAACCTGCTCACTTCCTCTCATGTCTTCCCTGGCTTCACTCAAGACAGTTGGAATCCCACCTTCTGTAAGTAAGAAGCCTTTTTTTTGCCCTTCCACTCTAAGTATCTTCCCTCTGAGATTGCCTTTCATTCCCTCTGAACATAAATATACTTAATTGTTTTTATACAGCTCCTCCATTAGAATGTGAGATTTTTGAGGACAAGGACCATGTTTTTGTCTTTTTATCCCTAGTCCTTAATGGAGTATCTATTATGTAGTAATCATTTAACAAATGCTTGTTATTGTTATTTTTGATGAAGTTGGTGATGACGATAGAACAGAGTTTGAAGAAGATAAAAAAACATTTTCCTTCTTCCTTCTCAAAGTTTAAATTTCCTAATTCCATCATTCAGTAGCATCACCTTACAAACTATAGATTGCTAATTTCATTAACTAAGCCAGTTGAACCCAGCCCTACCCATTAAATGTTCATTTGGTCTCAAAGCACTTAAGAAAGCTCCCTTCCTTATTTTTTTCCCTCCCCAAACAAGTATTATTAACATGAAGTTGTAACCTCAAGGATTTTTAAAAAGCTCATCCTGTATAATTCCACCTGGTTCATTTTGATGTTAGGTATACGAGGACCATTGTGGGGCATGGTTTCTCTAAAAGCTTTCTGCCTCTTAAAAGCCTTAGCAAATAAAATAAAAAATTCAAGTCTCAGCAGGTACTATATCATGAATGTTGGTTCAACTTTTGTGACTCACTGGTTATAGAAGGCTTCCTTTTAAGGCTCTTGGGTTAATGTCCTCTGCATCACTTTTGTATTTATTCTATATCTAAAAGTCTAATAGCTTCATTCAAAAGTTTGTATCAGACTCCAGGTAAAGCTCATTTCTAATGAAGCTGCAGAGATTTTAAATATTAAATAAACACTGTTACTTTTTCCAAAAGGATTTTCAATTCACCTTCCTTTCTGACACATTTAAGTGGAAACCAGAAATTAAAATTCTAGAAATCTATATTTAGAAGAGTCAAAACAGAGTAACGGGTATATTATTGCCCACCCTTGACTTGCATAAAGCATTTGACATGATGCCACGCAAATGATTTGAACATAAGACCAGGGTATGGAATTTAATAAAAAGTCTTGGCTAGGAGGAAAAAGACATTGAGTGTTTGTAAGAGACAACTTAAATAGTTTGAGATATCTTCATAAATAGATCTAGAGCTAGATGTTTAATTTGAAGACTTTAATCACTTTCTAACACTCATCTGTAGTCACAGGAGAAAAGGCAAATAAATAACCAAAAGGGTCTAGAATCTTCCATAGGAAAGATAAGAGAACTCTTTTACTCCATTTGAAAGTCACCTTGATATATGAAGAACAAGGATAAAAAGAAAGGTTCAATAATCCACCATAGAGGTCTGAGGTGATGCTTTAGGAACAACAAAGACTCCATTACAAGAGAATGGGCCTTCAATTCTGTGATGCCTTGAACCACTTAGATCAAGAGAAAACTGTTAGATGAATGGCACTCTAAAGATAAGGTGTCATGGAAGGGAGAACTCTTTAGGGTAGCCCAATGAAATAAACAGCTAAATAATCTACAATAAAACTTCTAAATGAGCAAATGATTATGAGCTGTCTGTGTCACCATTCATTCACAGTGATGAGCATGAGTCAGAAGAAATTATTTCAACCCTGTTGAAGGGGCGCCATCTTTGAAATAATGTGCTCAATTCTGGTTGACTTGTTACAAATAAGGATATTACAGAAAATGAAGAGTTCCAGCAAAAGACAGCCAAAGTTATTCAATGACTCAAAGAAATTAATTATAGAGAAAGGCTAAAGAAACTAGGTGTGCCTCTGATGACCTCACTGAGGTATGCAAAGCTGACAGAAAATTGAATGATGGGGGCCCTGAGGGAATTTGGACTTAAGACATACAGGGAAGGGGTACAAAAGACCTTGAGAGGGTCAAGTCTTAGAAAGAGTTAGGTGGTATATATATATATATATATATATATATATAGGTTCACAAGATTTCTAGCTATGCTTTCTTGATATTGATTAATATAAGAAAGAAATTATTCTAAGACTAGTAAAATCAATGCAAACATCTAAAATATGGAATGAACCAAGAACTTAGAGGATGGTAAATATTGTCAGGCATCAACTATTAATCACTATGATGGGACAGACTAAGAGAACTTACAAAGTATTGACTTCTTTTGGCCCTGAGTGTGCAGTTCACTTGAGACGAAAAACAAAACAAAATAAAACATGGTATCTTCTGGAATTGATCTCTCATCAAACTGTATTTATTTGAATTAGTTTTATTTTTTTTAAATTGATGCCTTTTATGGTTTACATAACTATCATTCTCTAATAGTCTCTTGCTGTCTAAACCCTCTTCCCCTGGATTGAACTGTCATTTGTTATTCAAAAATAGTTTTAAGAAATTTTGAGCAGTAAAGTCATTATGTGTGGCCTTCTGTTGCCAGAGTCCTTTGCTTCTCTCCTGAGAAGAGGGAACTGTGCTTCTACTAGCTTTTTGTTTCTTTGTTTAGCTTTGTTTCTTTTTAACAGTTTTATGTCTGAATAAAGGGAAGGATTATTTTTCTTTAATGGCATCCCTATAACTTACTATCATTCTTGTTTTCACACAATACATTAAACACTAATGCCAAATTGTAAAACCCAAGAAACTCAGCAGTTCCTTATAACCACTTTTTTTGGCACCAAAGTTCAATTGTTAGAATGTCAACTTTCATGATTTTCAGGGTCAGTGAGATGCTCAGACTTCAGTGGGGAAATAAACTTTGGAAATCAAGTGGCAAAAGTGTCCTTAAGCAGCCGCTCTATTTTTCTCCCATTTAATTCATCATCATGATCTCTGCTCTGGGATGACAGAAAAGTACAGAAGAATTTCTTTGGGCTTATACTTTTAGAGCAAAGATTGAGGGGGAGAATGGGCCAATAACGGATACAAAGCAGAGCACGATATGAGGATATGCAGTAGAAAACAGTGTGATGAGAATTCAGAGTTGGGATATAGTGTTCCTGGAGAGTGAGAAAGTGAAAGTCATGGAAGGCTTCATGGAAGAAGTGGTATTTGAACTGAATCTTGAAAGATGGCTACAATTTGCCTAGAAAAGTACATAAGGAACAGTGTGGATCAGAAGCAGACTTGGGGGTGCTTTGAAGTAGATCCCCAGGACCTTGCATGGTGCCTTACATACTACAATATGTATATATGTGTATGCATATATACCACACATAATATATGCATACACACATAAACATATATATGCATACTATGTATACATATTATATACATGTACACAGGTCTATATTGTATGCATACATGCTATATGTGTACATATACATAAACAAACACATACACACTATGTTAAGAAAATAGTGGATTGAGATTATCATCTGCCTGAAGTCACAGTGGGTGGCTTAAACTTCCAGTCCCTGAACATTGGTGCCAATTAGATCCAAAATGGGGCCCTTTTTTGCCAGGGGCACAATGAGAGATTACAGAGACCCGGTCTTCTTTTTGGTGAGATGATAATTCTATCCATTAAGGTCTGACTAGGACTGAGAAGGAAGAAAGAGAAGAGGACTCATGGAAATGCCTGTGTTGCTCTCCTGTTGTCTACTGAGTGTTGTCTATAAATCCATAAAGCTATGTGGGGTGTTCAAGGAGGCTAGCACCTTGGATATGAGGGCTGGTCTTATCCTTTGCAGGGCTACTCATCCAACCTGGGTGTTTGGCTCTCACCTGTGGCTCCAAGAAGCCAAGAAGTATGTGCCCCAATAAAGCCTCTCCAGAAATGGGCTAAACTGGAGGGTAAACCTTGTTGGTGAGTTAGAGGGATGGACAGATGAGGACAATTTGTTCCAATGGCCATGAAAGTAGCTGAAGCAAGTATGGTGGATCACAACGAGCTTGATCAGATATTGAAGACATCAAGGCGATCCATTGCACCCTGGGTTGTTACCATTTGTTTTGACTTTTGTTTGGCCACCAGACTTCAATGAGTCTGGAAGAGAAAGTAAGCCTGATAACTTTCTATAACTCTGCCTCACTTAAACCGAGTTGGAGTGAAGACATCACTCCATGATATCTTTGGCCCTCTTTGAAAACAAAGAACAAATAGCAACAATAATACCCATGAGGTATAAGTCACAGAATCTAGAGACTGATGATGATCAGAAGCCAGAGTGCTTGGGCTGGGTTAGTACTAACACTAAAAACACATGTCCAGGTGACTAGTAGGATGGCAGTGTTATTAGTAGAAATAAACCAGGCAAACTGGGCAACACAGAATCTCAGAACTGGAAAGAATCCCAGGGGTTATCAACCCAAATACAAAAAACTGAACAAGAATCCCCATCATGGTAGTTTTGTGGAATGGAGATGAAAATGGAGATAGACTCGGGGCAGGGAGCTCAATTTGGAGGCTACCATTAAGGTTTTGATGAGACTACTATAAGAGGTAATAATGAGAAGAGAAAATTTGAGATAGAAATTAGGATGGTGGCTCTGTGTGAATGAGGAGGGGACATATATGAAGAGATATAGTGGTAGAATGGATAAGACATCAACTTATTGGATAGAGGGGTGAGAGAGAGGGAAGGGCAGAAGAAGAATCATTCTTTTATTTTCACAGTGAAACTCTTCTGCCTTTTTTTTTTAAATGGAACACTTTATTCTCCCTGGTAACTTAGACAATGCAGAGGGTTCTTGCCTTTTTATTCTGTAGGGTGGACTAACTTAGAGATAGCAGTAACTTAGCTAAGACAGAAATACGAACATCATGGATGTTATGAAGGCCATTGCAAAATTCCCACACACATCCCCATTTGATTCTTGTCTTTTTTGTTATTAGCTCTAGAGACAAGCTCCCCTAAGAGAAATGTTGAGGCATATGCCTGTGGGGGGTCCTCAATTTCATAGCTGCCACTCTTGTTCTCACCTCGTTAGCACCTTCTCACCTCATTAGCACCTTGACTGGCATATCCATCTTTCATTCCCTCATTTTATCAACTTCTTTCTCCTTTTCCTTTTCCTCCTGTACAGATTCATGGCTGTCTCAAATTATGCAATTCTTTTCTGTGAGGATCAAATGATGTAATATTTGTAAAGTACTTAGCACATAGTAGGTGCTTAATAGATACTTTTCCCCTTCTCTCCTCTCCCCCAATCCCATGACTTTCCACAAAACTTTTAAAGAGTTTTGGTGAAATAGATGAACTCCTGAACTTGAGGTCAGGAGAAGACTGTGTTCAAAATTTGCATCCTCTAAGCTGTGATAAAATCACTTAATTGCTCTGGATTTATTTTCTTCTATGTAAGATAAGGAAATGATGACTGTAGTACCAACATGAAAGAGTTATTGTCAGACTCAAATGAAATAATGTATGTAAAACCCTTATAAACTCTAGAACACCATTCAAAATCAGTTGTAAGCACTACAGAGTAGAGAATGGACCCAACGTGTTGGAAGCCCTTTTCTAGGTTATGTAACTTTTCATGGAGTCCAGTGAAACATTGTCCATCTGTGATTCTTAGCTCTTGCTGAATGGTTGGCCCTGACCTTTTCCCATTACACAATTATTGAATATCACTTTGGGTACTTCTTACTGTAGGCTGGCCCATAAGTCATTGTTTTCTACTACTTTCTAGCAGAAGTGGAGTAGTATTTTTTATTATAGACTTAAATGAGCAATGACCTTTGTAACCTCTCCAATGTTTGTCTTTCTGCCTTAGCAAAGTAATTGCTTTGGAAATTCTCTGTGATTTTTCTTTTTAATGCATCCTTGTCCCTGATAATACAGGTAACAGAATAGGTTGGGCTTAATGCCAATATGCTTATAGTCCCAGCGACTGGGAGGTTGAAGCTGGCAGATCTCTTGAGCTTGGGAATTCTGAGCCCAAGGGGCTAAGTTGGTCAGGTGTCTCTACTAAGTTTAACATCCACATTATGAGTTTGCAGGAGCAGAGAGCTACCAGCTTGCCTAAGTTAATTGGTCAAGTTGAAAATGGAACCGGTCAAAACTATTGTGTTGATCACAATGAGAGTGCTCCATGAATGACAGCTATCCTTCTGGTCTGGGCAAGATGAGGAGAACCAGTCTTAAAAAAAAGTATGTGACAACTGGATCTTTAGGAAACTTAATGTTTTTCAGTGATTAGTGGATAAGTTTGTACACATACTTTTAGAGAGAGAGATGGGGTGAGGGGAGAAGATTTATTTATTAGCCAGGGATACTAATATAAAAAAGGAGCATTCCTGTCTTTTTATATTCTAATGTGGGAAAACAACACATAAAACAGTGAGTAAGATTTAAAATAATATCAATAACTCCAAGCATTATATTTTATAAGATTTATTAGTAATCACTTGAAGTAGAAGAAATAACAGAATAAAAGTAAAAGAAGCCTGAATGAAAACACGTGGGTAAAGTTCTCCTGCCTGGCTTTCACCCAACCTCCAAAACCGCCTTCCCAGGAGCATAGAGAGAGGGAAGAGCTACACAAACTTATATCTTCCCTGTGTTAGTACATTAGCATAACTATGCAAATGAGCTACTGGGAAAGAGACTCCTCCAGAGCAAATTCTAATTACATAAGTGCCCAAAAGGGAGGGTAAGTATGACAGGAAGACTATAGGAAGTATCACAGAGTCCTGATTACCAGCCAGGTAAGGCAAAAGGCTCAACTACTCAGAATATGGGCTGGGAAAGCTAGAAATGAAATTCAAGTTTGTAGGTGGAGATTCTCGTAAAGTGAGGCCATGGCAAGGGGCAGTATGATATCTCTATTTCAAAACTCATCATAGTATTAATTAGGGATATACTGATGCAGGTTTAATGACTGGCTCTATGGGAAAAAAAATTAAGGTACACAGGATATACTTTTAAGTTCAAACCACATGATCAACATTTTCTCCATCTTGTCTAGATGACCAATTAAACAATAAATCAAGCTCTGGAGGTGTAAATGTTCCCACAGAAAATTTAACACTCAGATTTTGGAAGCTGGCAGGGGCTGGCTTCAGCACACTTTATTGAATTGATAAACATTGCAATGGTGAGCAGAGTATTGTGGAAAGAGATCTGGACTCTTACTAAAGACATTTTTGTCTATATCCTGATTGGATTACTTACTATTTGTATAACTATAGCCAAGTCACTCCACCCCTCTGAGCCAGTTTCTTTATCTATAAATGGAGTTAGTGATACTTGTACCACCACCTTACAGAACTGTTTTAATGAAAATGCTTTGTAAATTATAAATGATTATACCAATGAGTTATTAATCAAAGTATTGAAATGAACATCTCGCCACTCCTGTGCAGTGTTCTTTAATATCTCCTCCTCTGCCTCCTATCTCCTAAATTTATATATTCTCCAAGTCTCTGTCATCTGCCCTTACTTCTCTAGTTTGTCTTCTTAAGTGACTGTATCTACTCACAGACATCCCCCTTCTCTCCTCTCTCAGGGATACCACTCTGCTTAGGGGCTCTTGTTGCCTCATTCTTGGACTATTTCAGTAGCCTGCATGTTGTTCTCCCTGACACAAGCTTCTTTCCTTTCCTGGCTAGCCTTATACTGAGCTATCCAAGTGGTCTTCCTAAAATACAAACCTGACTGTATCACCTCCCTATGACTCAAGGATCCCATATAAAATCTTCTTTATGGCATTGAAAGTCCTTCATTACCTACATCTTCCCCAGCCCCAATAATGCTTTTAGTTTTCCAACACATGCAACCTTCCTCTTCACACATCCTTCAATGCAATGACACTGGCCTCCTTGTTCTTCACACAAAAAACTTCATCTCCCAATTTCAAGCATTTTCACAGGCTGTCCTCCATGCCTGGTGTACCATGTTCTCTCCTCCCCTCTGCCTTCTGATTTCTCTGACTTCCTTCAAGCCTCCACAGGAAGCCTTTCCCACCCTCCCTTGTTTAATTCTAGTACCTTCCCTCTGTTTATTATTTCAAATTGATCTCATATATATTTTCTTTGTATTTGATGGTTTATATGTTGTCTTCCCAACTAGACTATGAGCTCCTTGAGAATAGGAACTGGTTTTTGTCTTTCTCTGTATTCCCAGTGTTTAGCACAATGTCTGGGACGTGGCAGGGACTTAAATGTTATTCACTGACTGATTTACTAGATCTTTGAGGTCATCTAGTTGAATCTCTTTACTGATAAAGAAAGGAATCAGAGAAGCTAAGTCATCTTAATGATCACCTTTTAAGTTTTCTAATATCAAATTAATTTTTATTGATAACATTTGTTTTTACATTATTTTTTAATTCTTAATTTATTCCTGCTCCTTTTTTCTTGCCTTCACAAAGAAGAGCCATCCCTTATAGCAAAAAAAAAGTTTTTTTAAGGTGAGTAAAATCAACATATTAAAACATTCTGGCATTATAGTCAGTGTTCCATACCCATAACCCTGAATCTTTAAGAAGGACTATCTTTATATCTCTTTAATGCCAAACTTATTCTTTATCATTTAGAATTTGTTGTTATTCAGTTGTTTCAGTCACATTTGACTCTTCATGATCCTATTTAGGGTTTTCTTGGAGTGGTTTGACATTTCCTTCTTTAAATCATTTTTCAGATGAGGAAACCAAGGCAAACAGGGTTGAATGACTTTCCTAAGGTCACACAACTGGTTTAATGTTTGAGGCCAGGTTTGAACTCAGGAAGATGCTGTCTTGACTTCAGAACCAGCATTCTATTCACTGTGTCACCTAGCTACCCCTATAATTTTGAAAGTTTTTAATTAATTTTTATCATTCTTTCTAGTCACAGTGTATATCATTTTCCTGGTTCTCCTTGCTTCATATGAGATCATGTCATACTATCCTGTCATTTGAAAAGAGGAGGGGGAAAGGATGATTGGGTTTCTTCCTCTCTGAAGTAATCCTGAGGACAGTGAACCTCCAGGAAACAGAATATTCTGCTGAAAACATTCACCCCACTTTTCTTGTACCCTTGTGAATAGGCTGATTTGGTTTAGACAGAGTTAGAAATTAGAGGTAATGCCAGGAAACTAGACTGGGAAGCTATACCAGGATGGAATAGAGACCAGACTCCATCCAGAGACAGGTTATCCCTTTAAAAGGTACCCCAGGTAGTAACATGATGAAAAGTAAATTTTTTGTTATGGAAGGATGCTATATCAGCTTTTCAGGCATGGGGTAAACCCACCATCAGAGGAAAAAACTCAGAAAATGAGGGGGAACAGAGGAATTTTTGGAAGAAAGACAGAAATTGCAAAAGATTTCAGAGGAGGAAAACTAAGTTAAAAATCTGGAGCACAAAAAGATGAATGAATATAGAAGATATTAAAATTAGAAGGAAAGATGAGTAGTGAGACATTGAAGAGATTACAAATGTCTCTAAATAAATATTTCAAGACAAAGGAAATAGAACTAACATCTGGATATACATAAAACCTTGAAAATTTCCAAGAGTACATAGAACTACAGCAGGTTCTGGAACAGTTAAAAAGAAAAATCAGAATATTGAGAGAACTTAGAAGTAAAATATAGGCTTCATGCACAGCATAACTAATTAACAAAATAGAAAAACTTGAATTCAGAGTGGCCAATCTCTTCAAAGAAGCAAAAGAGAGTGAGAACAACAGCTTGAGTGTACAAATATACTGAAGTAAAGGAAACCTGAAGAGAAGCATAAATAAACAACATTAAAAAAACACATGATTATATAAAGCAAAACATTGGTTTGAAGACAGGATGTATTGGGACAAATTAAGAATTGTGCTGTAATTCAGTCACTTCCAACTCTTTGTGAGCCCATTTAGAGTTTTCTCATCAAAGATACTAGAGTGGTTTGCCATTTCCTTCTCCAACTCATTTTACAGATGAGGAAACAGAGACAAATAGGGTTAAATGATTTGCTCAGGATGAGACAACTAATCTGAAGCCAGATTTGAAGTTAGGAAAAGGAACCTAGAGAACTTGACAAGTCAAAAATCCTAAATAACATGATGAAAGAAATGATTCAAGGAAATCACCCAGAAGTTTTGAATATAGAAAACAAAGCAATAAGTTGAAACCATCTACAGATCATTTGAATAGTCAGCATTATTAAATTGTGGTTGAGTCACAGTGCTAAGAGATGAGGATATAAACCAAAGCAAAATCATGGTCCCTGTCCTCAAAGAGTTGATGTTCCAGTAGGAGAGTCAACATGGAATAATTATGTAAACAAAATCTAACCAGGGTAAATGAGATGTAGTCTCAGAAGGAAGGCACTAGCAATGGGGGAACCAGGAGAGGGCTCCTGCAGAAGGCATGATTTGACTTGAATCTTGAAGGAAGTCAGCAATGCTAGGGGACTGACCAGAGGAGGAAGGGTATTACAAGCATGGATGATTAGAAGTGGAAAGGCATGGAGATGGAATGTTCTGTTTAAGGAATAATAATGCCAGTATTACTGATTTATAAAGTATGTGGAGGGAAGTGAAATATAGTAAGATTGGAAAGGTAGGAAGAATACAGGTTGTGAAGGGCTAAAAAATTATTGTATATTTGAACTGGTGATAATAAAGAATCATTAGAAAGATGTTGGGGAGGAGGCTCCTTGGAAGGACAACCAATTACTAGAAAGGTATTGACCTTTGTGGTGACTCAGAGTAGGGCAGCCCAAGCTATAACATTGTCCTGAGATACCAAATTGAGCCCTCAAGATCAATCAACTTAACCTTAGTCTCAAAGAGGGGGGATGGACCTAACCCTGAAGAGCAGAGGATAGCACACAAATCAAGGGGATACTGGGTCAGACCAAAAAGGACCAACCACTGTATCTCAGCGCAAGGAAAGAAACGGACTCTATCTGGGGCATAAAAGTCTCAAAGACTTAATGTAGAAACTGAAGATAAATCATGCAAATTCAGGAAAACATTAACCAGTATTAATTTTTTTTCAAATTTGGAGAAGCTCAAAAATCTTCTGTAATCAAAAATCAATTGTAATCAGACTCAGAGGAAAAATAAAATTTTCCACAAAGACTACATTAATAACTAAAGTAAAGCAAGCGATTTGAAAAGAGAGAGATATGGAAGCAAGAATAAGATGATTCTATCCAAAGTATTTCCTGAAAATTGTAATAGGACAAACAGAACCAATAACTCCATGAGGTATTAGGAAATATTAAAGTGAAATTAAAAGAATGAGAAAGTGGAAGAAAATCCAAGATATCTGATATTAAATAACTAGCCTAAAAGCAATTCAAAAAAAGAAAGTTTTAAAAACACTAGACTCATTTTTTTAAAAAGAAAATTTTTAGATTAAACATTTTAAAGACTTTTAAAATTTCTTAAAAAAGAAATCAGATGTAGACTATAAATGATCATGCTAGTGCAAACATCAACAACATGGAAATAGGTTCTGATCAAGGACACATGTAAAACCCAGTGGAATGAGAATATGGTTCTTGTAACCAAGGAATAATCTTCTAAATTGACTAATTAAATAAAATAAAAAAAATAAAGGAAGGAGTGAAAGAAAAATAATCAGAATCTATTAGAGCCAAACTGATTTTTTTTTTAATCCAAAGAAAAGTCACAGCAATGTCTCAGATAAAATTCAAGGGGGAAAATATAACAAGGAATCAAAGGAAGTCAAAGGAAAAATATTATAAACATCCATAAAGGAGTGATTCAAGTACTAATGGGTACTTAAAGTATAGTTAGGATCACTGAAGATTTGCTAACTTCTATAAATGAGAGGGCATCTTGTATAGAATATTCCAAATGGCAAAAAAAAAAGACTCATATCAAGAATATATTATTCTGTAGAGTTGTTTAAACCTATGGGAGGAAAATGTGGAAGAGAACACTTTCAAGCATTTGTGATTAAAGATCAGCTCTATATGAACTTTAAAATACCAGCATAAGATCCAAGAGAAACCTTGAAAAGAAAGTGGATTGAAGCAGTTGGAAGGAGCTAGATGATGATATTGTGTTAACATTCTAATGGGAGAAGAAACAAACATCCATTCAAAACTTTTAATGTCTTCGAAAGTTATTGAAGGAGTTATATAAGAAAAACAGAAGCCCTGGAGTGCAGTGGAATTGTTCTGAAATAGAGCTAAGGAAAAAAAAAATATATATATATATACAATGACTATAATAATGTTATGGAAAGAATTACAGCTAAAAAAATCCCCTGAAAATAAAGGTTGTAAAATTGCAAAGAACAAGATTGGCCACAAGGAATAATAATAGCTAACATTTTACTGATTCCAAAACCAGGCAGGTCAAAAACAGAGAAAGAAAACTATAGACCAATCTCCCTAATGAATATAGATGCAAAAATCTTAAATAGGATACTAGCAAAAAGACTCCAGCAAGTGATCAGAAGGGTCATCCACCATGATCAAGTAGGATTTATACCAGGGATGCAGGGCTGGTTCAATATTAGGAAAACCATCCACATAATTGACCACATCAACAAGCAAACCAACAAGAACCACATGATTATCTCAATAGACGCAGAAAAAGCCTTTGATAAAATACAACACCCATTCCTATTAAAAACACTAGAAAGCATAGGAATAGAAGGGTCATTCCTAAAGATAATAAACAGTATATATCTAAAACCATCAGCTAATATCATTTGCAATGGGGATAAACTAGATGCATTCCCAATAAGATCAGGAGTGAAACAAGGATGCCCATTATCACCTCTACTATTTGACATTGTACTAGAAACACTAGCAGTAGCAATTAGAGAAGAAAAAGAAATCGAAGGCATCAAAATAGGCAAGGAGGAGACCAAGTTATCACTCTTTGCAGATGACATGATGGTCTACTTAAAGAATTCCAGAGATTCAACCAAAAAGCTAACTGAAATAATCAACAACTTTAGCAAAGTTGCAGGATACAAAATAAACCCACATAAGTCATCAGCTTTTCTATATATCTCCAACACAGCTCAGCAGCAAAAACTAGAAAGAGAAATCCCATTCAAAATCACCTTAGACAAAATAAAATACTTAGGAATCTATCTGCCGAGACAAATACAGGAACTATATGAACATAACTACAAAACACTCGCCACACAACTAAAACTAGACTTGAGCAATTGGAAAAACATTAACTGTTCATGGGTAGGATGAGCCAATATAATAAAAATGACCATCCTACCCAAACTTATTTATCTATTTAGTGCCATACCCATGGAACTCCCAAAAAATTTCTTACTGATTTGGAAAAAACCATAACAAAGTTCATTTGGAATAACAAAAGATCAAGGATATCCAGGGAAATAATGAAAAAAAAAACACAAATGAGGGGGGCCTAGCAGTCCCAGACCTCAAACTATATTACAAAGCAGCAGTCATCAAAACAATTTGGTACTGGCTAAGAGACAGAAAGGAGGATCAGTGGAATAGACTGGGGGCAAGTGACCTCAGCCAGACAGTATACGATAAACCCAAAGATCCCAGCTTTTGGGACAAAAATCCACTATTCGATAAGAACTGCTGGGAAAATTGGAAGACAGTGTGGGAAAGATTAGGAATAGATCAACACCTCACACCCTACACCAAGATAAATTCAAAATGGGTGAAAGACTTAAACATAAAGAAGGAAACCATAAGTAAATTAGGTAAACACAGAATAGTATACATGTCAGACCTTTGGGAGGGGAAAGACTTTAAAACCAAGCAAGACATAGAAAGAATCACAAAATGTAAAATAAATAATTTTGACTACATCAAATTAAAAAGGTTTTGTACAAACAAAACCAATGTAACTAAAATCAGAAGGAAAACAACAAATTGGGAAAAAATCTTCATAAAAACCTCTGACAAAGGTTTAATTACTCAAATTTATAAAGAGCTAAATCAATTGTACAAAAAATCAAGCCATTCCCCAATTGATAAATGGGCAAGGGACATGGATAGGCAGTTTTCAGTTAAAGAAATCAAAACTATTAATAAGCACATAAAGAAGTGTTCTAAATCTCTTATAATAGAGAGATGCAAATCAAAACAACTCTGAGGTATCACCTCACACCTAGCAGATTGGCTAACATGACAGTTATGGAAAGTAATGAATGCTGGAGGGGATGTGGCAAAGTAGGGACATTAATTCATTGCTGGTGGAGTTGTGAACTGATCCAGCCATTCTGGAGGGCAATTTGGAACTACGCACAAAGGGCGATAAAAGAATGTCTACCCTTTGATCCAGCCATAGCACTGCTGGGTCTGTACCCCAAAGAGATAATGGAGAAAAAGACTTGTACAAAAATATTCATAGCTGCGCTCTTTATGGTGGCCCAAAACTGGAAAACGAGGGGATGCCCATCAATTGGGGAATGACTGAACAAATTGTGGTATATATTGGTGACGGAATATTATTGTGCAAAAAGGAATAATAAAGTGGAGGAATTCCATGGAGACTGGAACAACCTCTAGGAAGTGATGCAGAGCGAGAGGAGCAGAACCAGGAAAACATTGTACACAGAGACAAACACACTGTGGTATAATCGAATGTAATGGACTTCTCCATTAGTGGTGGTGTAATGTCCCTGAACAATCTGCAGGGATCTAGGAGAAAAAACACTATCCATAAACAGAGAACAAACTAAGGGAGTAGAAACACCGAGGAAAAGCAACTGCCTGACTACAGTGGCTGAGGGGACATGACAGAGGAGAGACTCTAAACGAACACTCTAATGCAAATATTAACAACATGGCAATGGGTTCGAATCAAGAACACATGTGATACCCAGTGGAATCAGTCGGCTACGGGGGGTGGGAGGGAGGAAAAGAAAATGATCTTTGTCTTTAATGAATAATGCATGGAAATGATCAAATAAAATACTATAAAATTAAAAAAATAATAGCTAACATTTCTATAGTATTTACTGTATGCTGGACAGTGTGCTAAGCACTTTATAATCATCTCATTTGATCCTAACAACAACCTTAGGATGCAGGTGCTATTATCCCCCTTTTTACAAATAAGGAAACTGAGATTAAACAGAGGTTTTGGCATTTGCCCAGGATCACTCAACTAGTTAGTATCTGAGATTGAATTTGAATTAAGTTCTTCCTGATTCCAGGTTATCTATCTCTATCAACCTTGCCAGCTAGTTGCCATTTGTCTAGCTTAAAGAAGAGCTCAGAGAAATATCTCCTCCCAACGTTTTGCAGAGGTGATGGGAAGATGGAGTCCCCGGGTGTGGGACAATCAACATGTCTGATTTTTTAGATGGGTAGCCCAAATAAGCTCTGAGGATCTGTCCCCCTATTCCCACTCCCACACTTTAGTTGGCTTTCCAGAGCTAGGTGAGTTCCATCTCCCTCTCAGGGATCTAGGGATAGCCTTGAGAGAATGAAATGATTATCTAATGCTTGAACTCTATCTTGACTGCCTCTACCCAACATTATCAATTGAGGGCAATTTTGTTACCTAAAGTGCTACAATAGTAACAGTTGCTACCACCCTCCCAAGCCTATGGTCCAATCCTCCTTCAAGGCAGAGAGAGGGAGGGAAAGGCAGATGCAGATACCACATGAGCTCATCTGGAGATGCTATTTAGGAGAACAGTGGGAAGATGGGAGCGACTGCTATCCCAGCTATATGATTCTGGAACATCAATGGGAACACGAGAAGGTTCAGCATCCTTTGGATTCCTCAGGACTGCCAGGGTCCTTCTCTGGTCAAAGGGAAGATGGTACCTTCTCAGGGGTTCAGCTAGAACTGAGCCCCTGAGAAATTCACTCTAATTTGTGGAATTTCACCCCTTCTAACCTTGATTGATAATTTATATAAGGCCCCTGGGGTATCATCAGGTTTTCTCGGCTTAGCCAAACATAATTCTTGTGCGGTGTCATTCCAGTCTCAAGGCCTTTTGGCACTTAGTCTAAGGTTCTCTGATTGATTGCTTCATTGAGACATGTTCTCAAACGCGTTCATATATCAGAACTAAAATGGGTTAGGGTGGTTTTGACCCCACACTTACAAATGTATTCAACAGTTTTGCATTTTTTTCATTTTTTCTCTTCTATTTCTTTTCATTTTTCCCCTTAAAACATTATGAGTGATGATTATATTTATGATGTGGCTACAGGGAGAATTTTATATAATATAAAAACTAAAAATATCTACATACAATCTAGGTTTTCTTTTTGAAAAAAGGAAAGTACCTTAATTAGAGTCATAGACAGGCTTTCCCAGAGATCCAGGGATCTTAGCTTATTTAACCTAACATAGCTTATTTAGCCTAAAGTAAGGTGGGGAAATCTAAGGCTCAATAGGAAAGCCATGCTTAAAAGTAATTATGGAAAATTATATATATATAACACCTATATGGGATATATGAGTCTGGAGTGATTCAGAGGAACAAATGAAGTTGTCAGTGCTAAGTTGGGGCTTTGTGTAGAACAGAGAGCATAAGCTATTTGTTATAAAGCTAATTATAGGCCTTATATTTTGAGAGAACGGCACAGGAATTTATACTTCCCTTTGCGGTAGGCTTTGTCAACTACAAGTTCCAGAGTACCTTGTACACAGAGTGGGGTAGGGCGATACACCAGATAGTCTGGTGTGGTATCCTAACAAGACCTAGCTGGGAGGGCTGTCATTGTGGATTTAAGCCAACAACTGCTAATCCCATCTCTACTTGCTTTTTCTTTCCCACTCCTGCCTTTCTGCTCAATGCTTCTGTCTTCCTTACTAACCCCTGCACCAGCCCCCTCACAACAACAACAACAACAACAACAACAACAACAACAACAACAACAACAACAACAACAACCCTAGGAAGTGAAAGTGAAAGCAAAATAGCCTGCAGCTGAGGGCAGACCATTATTGAAACCTTGGACAGCAAAACCATTGATAAGAGGGTCCTATTGTGTACCCAAGAAAATACTAAGAAAGATCAAAAGAAAGGGCAGCTCGGTGGCACAGTGAATAAAGAGCCAGGGCAAGAGATGGGATGTGACCTCAGATACTTCCTAGCTGGGTGACCCTGGGTAAGTCACACAAACCCCCCATTGCTGTTCTTCTGCCTTGGAACTGATGATTAGATTCAATTCTAAGACAGAAGGTGAGTTGTTTGTTTGTTGTTGTTGTTGTTGTTTTTAATAGAAAGGTCAGTAGAAGCTGATTATTTACTTCTACTAACTAGAGCATATATATAGGTCCAAAAATGAGTGTGGATTAGGTCTAGTCGTTTATGTGTAGAAATGAACTATGTCAACAGAGCAAATATATGCAAAATATAGTACCAGTTGAAAACTATGGTGAGGAAAAGATATTTCTCTCTCTTCTCCTCTCTTTTTTCTCTCCCTCTCTCCCTCCCTCTCTCTTTCTTTCTCTCTCTTTTTTCCTTCTCTCTCTTTTTATCTCTTTTCTCCCTCTCTTCCCCTTCTCTCCCTCTTCTCTCTCTCTCCCCTTCTCTTTTTTCTCTCTCTTCTCTCCCTCCTTCCGTCTCTCTCTCTCTCTCTCTCTCTCTCTCTCTCTCTCTCTCACACACACACACACACACACATACACATACATACACAGACAACATGTCATTCATGTTATCTGCAGAAACACAAATGCAAGAAGACCTAAAAAACTGAGGGTCAGTGGGTGAGCAGTAAAGAAGCAATATGCCACTACTCAATATTCCAGTTATCTCAGTCCAGCCTTGACAATTGGTGAAAAGGAAGAAAAAACCTTTTGCTAGATGCAGCATGAGATGGATACCTATAATGATCTGATTCTTTTATCACAAAAAGCACATTAGTTAAAATCACAGACTGGTTAGTTGAGCCATAAAGCAATATGCATAATTGACATGCCTTTTCCAGGAACAATGGAAAGAGAGTAGTATTGAGCTGATTCCTGAAACTGGTGGAAGAGGTAGAAAACAGGAAAGATAAACCTGTGGGGGCAAAAGTGGATGGGTGACTGGATGGGATATTACACAAGGACTGGTCTTGTGGTCTAGATTCTGCTAGATAGATCATATGCTTGAGTTTGTGCTCATTCACTTATTTTATCATGTGCTAGTTTCCTTACCTGACCTCTTCCTGCCTACAACAGGAGGAGAGAAGCCAGAAAAATGTTATCCCTTCTCCGGCCTCCTGGCCTGGCCTCTTCCTACCTGAAAGATAAGGAAAGAAAAACCATTGCATCACTTCCCCTTACTGGTCTCCTTGTCTGAGTTCTCTAACATACTGAGAAATCTCTACCCTGAAATAAAAATTCTGGAGATGTTGAGAATCCACTTGAATTCATCCTTTAATGATTAAACAAATTTCTACCCTGTCCCTAGCCAGCCAGTAATTCTGAATCTCTAGATGTCTTTATTCAAACCCCATTCTTTGTCTCTTACAGCTAATTCTCCTATCCCTCAGCACAATCTCCTTGCCCAGATGCCAATGTCCCATTCTAAACCTTCCTATGTCTTCTATTGTGCTCTCTGGAATGACTACTTCATAGGGAACAAACTTGCTTTAATTTTAAGCCTCCCTGACCACCCTTTCCCAGCCCTGATTATATTTTTTCTCATTCCCCTCAACTTGCTCTGGGCTGAGAAACTGGAATATCTGATGTTTCTCATTGCCACTTCTAAGTTTCCTCTCTACCTCTATCACCCAGTAACCTCTATTCCTTTGAGGTTCACTCAAGCCATAATTACCACCCAAACAAAATTCTGATAATTATAATCTACCAACAGGTTACTTCCTTTTTTCCTCAATGAATTCAGTGCCTGGCTCACAGCATTTTTCTCCTCCCCATCTTCTGCCCTCATAATAGGGAACTTCAACATATGTATTGATTGATACTCTCTCAAACCTCCTAACCTGCCATTCCTTCAGTTTATTTATTTCCCAGAACCTTCTTTTTGATGTCACCTTAGCTACATATAATGATTATTCCCTTGATCTAGCCATCACCCACAAACATGCCACTTCTATGTTCCTGAACCATGTAGTTCCTTTATCTGATCACATTCTGTTCCCATTATATTCTTCATTCCAAACCCAAAACTTTGTTTGTAGTCCTCATCGTGACCTCCAGTTTTTTGACCTTTTCAATTCTTCTACAGGCCATCATCTTATACTAACTTTACTCTTCTCCCTTGCAGTCTTTTTTTTTTTAACCCTTACCTTCCATCTTGGAGTAAATACTGTGTATTGGCTCCAAGGCAGAAGAGTGGTAAGGGCTAGGCAGTGGGGGTCAAGTGACTTGCCCAGGGTCACACAGCTGGGAAGTGTCTGAGGCCAAATTTGAACCTAGGACCTCCCATCTCTAGGCCTGGGTCTCAATCCATTGAGCTACCCAGCTGTCCCCACCCTTGCCAGTCTTGACTCCTTGGTGAACCAGTTTAACTCTACACTTCCCTCTTCTCTAGAGTCCCTTGTCCCCTTCTTCTATCACTATCTTCAGTTCTACTGCTATGCTGCTGAACAAATCTGAAGAAAACCATGAAAATGGGGTGACTGAATCCACTACAAATTTGTATTAATTAGGTATAATCTCCATTGGGCTGCTACTGCAGCTAGATAACCCCTTTCCACCTCCCTAATTGACTATCTTACTCAAAATAGCAGATTCCCTCAATTTTTTCAATCTGACTTTCATTCTATCTCCTTCTGCTCCCATTGTTTGTGTTGAGAACCTTGCCTCATATTTCACAGGAAAAAAATTAGACTACTTACTGAGAAGTCCCTCTTCTCCTCTCTTTCTCATCTCTCAGATGCCTTTTCCTTTCTTCATCCCTGTGTCTCATGAGAGGTATTCCTTCTGCTTGCCAACTCAAGCTCCTCTACATAAATAAGTGATCCCATTCCATCCTGTCTTCTCTAACAGATTGACTCCACCATTATTCTCATGCTCACTCACTTTTTCACTTCCTACAAATATGCCTATGCCTTCCCCATTCTCATGAAACCCCCACCTGGTCCATTTGTCTCCACTATCATCTCATATCTCTCCTCTCTTTTGTATTTGCTCGTCCTTAAAGAAGCCATCTATTGTAAAAAAAAAAATATTATTGTAAATTGAAAAGTTTAAATTCCTTTTGAGAAGAATTTTAGGTAAAGAAGATGCTACCTCTCTGAATCCAGAACTGAACTGTTGGAGAAGCCACCATGAAGAAGCCTCCAGAACACAAGTTGCACAAAATTGAACTTTGGGTGTGGTTGATTGAACATTTATTTGTATGTATACTTTCATGCCAAAGGGGACTGCCCCCTAAAGGGCTTTTTTGTCAATGTGTTCAGCAATTATTGTTTTTATTCTTTTTTTTCTCTTATCCTCACATTATTGTAATCTTTTAAGTTTATTATGTTTTTATGATCTTTTGGGGGAAAAATTAATTTTTCCAAAATGATCACACAGAAAAATGTAAAAAATAGACTCGAATAAAGGACTACAATCCCCACGAGCCTTTGCTCCACTTCCTCAGAATGCCTTGTAATCTCACCTGGGCCGAGATTGAGAAGGTATTTAGGCTGATTCAAAGGCTTTTGAGGGTCTCTTGGGTCTTTGGACTTCCGTTTTGGGCAGATGTGGCTTTTTTTCATAATGTAGGTGAGGTTGTGTCTAGGCCTCTCTATGGCCTGGACACGTGTCTCTTATCCTGTATTTTCTTTAATCCTTAATCTTCAATAAACCTCTAAAAAACATAATACTCCTGGCAGAGAGAAACTAATTTCTACCTGCCTCAGATGCCTCAGTCTCCCCATATTCCCTAAATTTTAATCTTTACACTATAATTAATGTTTCCACTACCTTTCCATTTATTACCTTCTTAACTCTCTACAATTTGACTACTGGTCTCATCATTCAACAAAAATGCTCTTTCTAAAGTTAATACTACTCTGAAATTCCAAATCTAATGCCTTTCCTCAATTTTTACCCTTCTTTAAAAAAAAAAAAGAAAAAACTTTATCCTTTTTGGTCTCTCTACATTCTTTGATACTATTGATCATTTTATCTCCTTTCTTGATTTCAAGGATATTACTCTCTACCTGTCTGTCTTCTCAGTTTCCTTTGCTGGATCATCTACCAGGTCAGTTGTTCTCCATTCATCATCCTTCACCCTTTGTTTTGAAGAGCACAGATGACATCACTGGGTGATGTCTTGACTCAAGTGAATTGGATTTAACTGAGTCAGAGTTTTACAAAGAGGTCACCCTGACTCTTTTTCAGAGTCACTGAAATCCAGTGGTAAGCCAAGAGTCAAGACAACTGACAATGACCTAGGATGCAGTGGATGACCTTGGCATCTTTGATGTCTGACTAAGCAGATGCTTCAGCTGCCTTCATGGGCATTGGGCTAAATTGTTTTCATTACCCATTCTGCAAGGGTCAGTCTTCACATGCTTAGGGTTGTACAGGGGGAAAAGGGGTTAATTTTTAAAGGGTTGGACTTGATATTTTATGAGTGTGGTTGCCAGGAATTTAATTAATTACAAAGAGATTTTATTTAAAATTTATTTACAGAATGTTGAAAGAGTGAAGCAAGAAATCAGAGAGAGGATAACTAAGTATTTCATCTCCAAACCTTCTCTCACCCCGGGCAGAGAGTTAGTTCTTAGCTGGAGGGGCCTTGGCCCTTGTATCCAAGACCCTGGGGAAACAGGGAGCCTCTCTTAAGAGAAGAGTTTGAGTATTTTTAAGGGCTTCTCATCCACTTTTGGTGTCGTTTCAAGTATTTAAAACATGTGAGGCTATACCCCCAAAACCTTTTCAGCAGACAGGCCAAATCAGGGTTGAGAGTAACTAACCAGGTCAATAGTGGATGTTCATAAGTTCTCTGTCCTGAATCCTCTTCAAATTTCTTTGTTTTCACTTGATGATCTCATCAACTGCCCTGGATTCTATTTATCATTGCTATTCTAGTAGTTCTTAGATCTATTTGTCCAGCTTTTACCTCTCTCATAAGGTCCAATTTTGCATCACCAACTGCCAATTGTGTATCTTGTATAGGATGTCTTGTCGATAACTCATAACCAAAATTGAATGAATTATCCAATTCTGTCCCCCTCCCCCCCAATTCTCCCATCTTACAAATTTCCCTATTGCTTTTGAGGAACTATCCTAGTTGTTGTCCTCAATTCTTCACCATTTCTCAAACCCCATATCTAATCTCTTGCCAATTCCTATCAATTTTAACTTGATAACATCTTTTATATACTTTCCCTTCTCTCCCCTGCCACCCCTGCCACTTTAGTATAGATCCTCATGCCTGGATGATTGCATTAGACTTTTGCTAGGTGTCCTTACCCCAAAAGTCTCTCCTAACTTCACTCTATCCTTGACTCAACCATCAGATTGATCTTTCTGTACTACAAGTCTGACCATTGTCATCCTTCCATTCAATAAATTCTAGGATTAAATATAAAATCCTCTCTTTGATGTCCCAGACCCTTTTTAAACTGGCCCCTTCCTACCTATTTAGTCCTTTTATGCCCTTCCCACTTCCCTACCCACCACCTACCCCCAGCCCTCCACTTGATGTTCCTTCTACTGTCTCCCAATTCTGGGCATTTCCATTGACTCTCTTTTGCAGGGAATTCTCTCCCTTGTTTCTGCCTCCTGGATTCCTAGCTTTTGGCAAGTCCCAGTTAAAAATCTAACCTTCTCTTGCTATTATTGTTCCATGTCATGCCTCTTTGGGACTCCTCTTGGGATTTTCTTGGCAAAGATACTGGAGTGGTTTGCCATTTCCTTCTCCAGACTTTTTTTTTTAAGAGATGAGGAAACTGAGACAGAGAAGTGACTTGCCCAAACTCACACAACTAGTAAGTGTCTGAGGTCATATTTGAATTCCAGAACCAGTGTTCTATCCTTAGTAATCCCCCCCCCCAACTGGAAAATAACTATATCCATTCAATTTATCTGTACATAGTTTTTTTCTTCTTGTCATTCCCATTAGACTGAGTTCCTGGAAAGCAGGGATTTTTTTTTTTGTCTTTTCTTGGAACTTCCAGTGCTAAACCACTTGTCCTAAACTAAGTAGGTGGTTAACAAATACTTGCTTGACTGACTCACTCTCTAAGCAACACAATTTAGCCTCAGGGCATGTGCTCCAAACTGTTTGGATTAATGTGTTGAGATTAGGGATATTTTTCTGGTTATATATTGCAGGTGGAAAAAAGATCTACATTTGAAGCCTAAATTGATGAATCTAGCTATCTAAAGATAAAAGCAAAACCAATCATTTTTCATCTCATTTCAGGAGTTTTTTAAAAATTAGGTAGTTTTGGACTGAACTATTCCCAAAAGGATCATAGAGTATAGAATAGTAAAGGATATTATAGGCTATCTAGCCCAATGTCTTCATTTTACAGGTGAGGAAACTGAGGCTCAGAGGTTAAGTGAATTGCCCAACATCATAGTTTGAAAATGACAGTTTCTACCTCACTGCCTCCCCAGCAGTACCAGCAGCTAGCTGTTTCAGAGGGCAGCTGTTTGCCTTGCTGATCTGCCTGTGATGGGGCAATAAGTACTTAAAAAAAAAATTTACACCAGACAAGGAAAAATGCAAATGAAATTGAACTGGCACAAATTTCCTCTGGTTACACAATATTGCCTAAAGTAAAAGTTCTTATCAAAGCATTTCATCAGTTAGAACAAAAACAGGGAGCAGGTATTTGCACTTAAACCAAGTGAGTTTTCATTCATAAAATCTCTGCCTGATCTCATTTTAAAGTGGCCTGAGTGAGCTCTGTGTGGTGGCAAAAAATTGGAAAATGAGGGAATGCCCTTCAATTGGGGAATGGCTAAATGAATTGTGGTATATGTTGGTGATGGAATACTACTGTGCTAAAAGGAATAATAAAGTGGAGGAATTCCATGTGAACTAGAACAACCTCCAGGAAGTGATGCAGAGTGAGAGGAGCAGAACCAGGAAAACATTGTACACAGTAAGTGAAACACTGTGGCATAATCAAATGTAATGGACTTCTTTACTAGTAGCACAGCAGGCTCATACAGCTAAGAAGTATCTAAGGTCACATTTGAACCCAGGACCTCTCATCCCTAGGTCTATCTCTCAATCCACTGAGCTACCCTGCTGCTCCCTTCCTTCCACTTCTGAAGTAACAGTGGCAAAATGAAAGAAAAAGTTTAGAGGGCATTTAGACTCACAGAACTTTGAACACATGTACAAATATTAATGTAATTGTTGGGATTTTTAATGTGATGTCTTTGTCCAGTGGATATGCTATCAGAGGAAGTAAATCATATTAACCTGGACACTTTTTGCTATATATGAAACCAGAAAACAAAGAGAAATTATACCTAAGTAGAATGATGAGCCATTGATTAAAAAGGCAAATCAAGGAGTCATTTTTCTCAGGCTGTCCTCATGCCTGGAACATGTTCTCTCATTCACTCTGAATACTTACTTCTCTGGCTTCCTTCAAGTTCCAACTAAATTCCCACCTTCTGCAAGAAAACTTTCCTTTACCCTAAACTCAATTCCAATGCTTTCCATCTATTATTTCCCATTTTTCTTGTATATACCTTGCCTTGTATGTATTTGTTTGCATGTTGTCTCCCCCATTAGATAGCAAACTCCTTGAAGGCAAGGACTAATTTTTGCCTCTTTTTTTTTTTGTATTCATGGCATATAGTAGGTGCTTAATAAATGTTTGTCAATTGATTGATAAATTTGCCAAAATACTGACATGAAGTAAAGTACAGCTTATGTGGCAACATTTATTGTGGAAGACAAATTCTACAAAGAATTTTTTTTTTAAAGCAGGCACAGAATAGTGAAAAATGTATTGAAGAGGACAGCAAGGTGACTTATGGATTGAGAGCCACATCTAGAGATGAGAGGTCCTGGGATCAAATTTGGACTCAGACATTTCCTAGCTGTGTGACCTTGGACAAGTCCATTTATCTTGCTTTGCCCAGTCCTTACCTCTCCTCTGCCTTATAACCAATACACAATATTTATTCTAAGAAAGTAAGAAAATATGGTTGAAGACATAAATAAGAAAGTTCAAAAACTATAGAGAAATTCCATATCTAGTGTTATCAATACTTTTAAAAAAGAATTTGGTATTTGGAGGTTCTGAACATTTGTAAATAAGGAAAAATAGCAAGAAAATGAGACTGAATCTCAGGGCTCTATCCTGGCCCCTCTTCTCTTCTCCCTCTATATTACTTCATTTAGTGATCTCATCAGCTTGAATGGATTCAGTTACCATCTTTATACTAATGATTCTCAAATCTACGTATCCTGCTCCAAATTTTCTACTGACCTCCAATCTTGTGTCTCCAACTGCCTTTTAGATTTTTCAAACTAGATGTCCAGGAGACATCTTAAATTCAATATGCCCCCCAAAAAAATCATTATCTTTCCCCCTAAATCCTCCTTGTTTTTCTACCTTCCCTTTTACTTGGAGGATACTTTAACAGCATCCTCTCGGCCTATCAGGCTCCCAACCAAGAAGTTATCCTGCATTCCACATGATCTCTCACCTCTCATAGTCAAGTTATTGCTGAGGTCTGTTAATTTCACCTTTCAAAATCTCTGGAATACTCCTCTCCTTTGACACTGTCCCACTTAGGTGCAGACCCATATCACCTCATGCCTGGACTTCCTGACTCAGTTTATCATCCATTCAGCTGCTACTGTGATTTTTAAAAAATACAAGTTTGATTGTGTCACCTCCCCTCTCTCTCCTCCCCACTCAATAATTTGTAGAAACTTCCTATTACATCCAGGATCAAATACAAAATGCCTTTTTTCATTCAAAGCCCATCCTAACCTAGCTCCCTCCTACCTTTCCAGTCTTCTCATGTCTTATAGCCCAACACATACTCTTTGATTCAGTGACACTGGCATCCTGTCTGTTCTAAGAACAGACACTCCATCTCTCAGCTCCAGACCTTTTCTCTGGCTTTTCCCCATACCTGGAATGTTCTTCCTCTATTTTGTTTACTGATCTGATTAAAATCCTCTCTTTTATGTGAGGCTTTCCCCCTAATTACTCTTAATTCCAGTGCCTTCCTTTGTTAATTATTTCCTGTTTATCCTGTAAATAATGTGTTTGTATATATTTGTTTTCAAGTGGTCTCTCTCATTAGGTTGCAAGCACTTTGAGGGCAAGGATTAGCTTTTGCTTCTTTTTGTATCTCCAGCATTTAGCACAAGTAGGTGTTTAATATATGATTATTGATGTGTTGATTGACTGGTTATATTCTAAAAATAAAGAAATGACTGGATGCCAATGGTAAGAGAGGAGGACTTCCAAATTAGCTATCACTGCTAAATCAGATGACCAACCTATTATTATCATTATTAGTATTTGTATTAGTAGTGTCAACTAGAAAAACACAGAACTATTAAATAGTCAAAATCACTCTTTAATCAAGGGAAAAGGGGTTAGCGCTGCTACTACGACAACAGAGCTGATTTCCAAGACTGCACCGGAGTCAAGACGCTCTGGTCACCAGCCCCTGGGAGTGCCACTGACTCAGGATGGACTCCGAGGAACAAAAGAACTTGGGGAACCTATGTACCACTCTAGATGACCTGGGGGCTTTAGGATTAGAGGGACAGTTGATTGACTTTACAATGGTGAGAAAGGAAAATGAGAAGTTCCAGACAGGAATAATAGTGAGGGGCTGGGGCCCCACAATGGACACAAAAGGGAAAGACTCAGCCTAGGGCTGGGTCACCTTGGTCGTGGACTTTAGCCTAGGGGGAAGAAACCATTGGGACAAAAGGGATGTTTAACATTGGATGGGATTTGCTGTTCCCACCCAAACTACCAGGAAGTTCACTGTCTGGTGAAGAGGGACCTTCCCTCAGGGGGAAACTCTCCTGTGAGAAAGTCAAAACCTGGGATTTCTATACTCCAACTAAATAAACTGGGGATCTCTAGATTTCCATGTTGACAGTAGCATTACTATTAGTAGTAGTAGTAGTTAACATTTAATGCTTTAAAGTTTGCTAAGTTCTTTTACAAATGTTATCTCATTTCATCAGAAAATAAAAACACTATAAGAAGAAAAATGAGAATTAATTGCTTGCAATTGAGGCAAATTCAATCTGATATATTTAATAATAAACTATTGTCACCAAATATCAGAATGGGTTCAATGGACATGGATCATTGGGGTAAGCTATCATCATTTCCTAAAGAAATTTATGGATATAAGTGTATAATTGAAAATCTATTACCCTAAAAAAGAACTACAATTCCCAGGAGCCCACTGACTGCTTATCCTTATACACTTCCTGTAGACAGAGGATATTAGGGAGTGGGTGATCCCACTTACTCTCTTTTTGGCCCTGTCCACATGTAGTTCAGTGAGTGGGGACTTTGAAATGGCTAATCAGCCATGAGCACATAATCTTTATTTTGTATCCTCTTTATTCTGTGATTTCTAAAGATCATTAATAAATCCCTTAAAATACAACATTTTTATTATTGAGATTTAATTTTAAGTTTTACATAAGTCAATCATTTTTCCAAATAAATTGAATTAAGAATTCCAATTGATGCAATAAACAACTACAATCCCATAGGTGAGAGAATAAGGAATGCTTTTCACCTCCTAAAGCAAGGTAGTGGATTCAGGGTGCAGAATTATATATATGTGTATACATACATATATATATATATATATATAATTTTTTTAAATGTGGTCAATGTGGAAATTTTTTTCACTTGGCTATATATTTTTTATTTTTGTTTTAAACCCTTACCTTCTGTCTTAGAATCAATACTGTGAATACTTAGAATCAATACTAAGCCAGGGAAAGGGGGTTAAGTGACTTGCCCAGGATCATACAGCTGGGAAGTGTCTAAGGCCACATTTGAACCTAGGACCTCCCATCTCTAGGCCTGGCTCTCAATCCATTGAGCCCCCCAGCTGCCCCCCAGCTATATATTTTTAAAGGGATTTTGTTTTTCTTTTTTGGTAAGGGGAACAATATGGACTGAAAGACATAGGAAGGAAGAAAAATCAATGATTGTTATTTATAAAAAAAAAATTTAAACATCATTTTGGAATCATACAGGTTAATATGGCCTGGATAGGTTTGATCTCTACTGATGAAAGAAGGTAAAAGAAAATCATCGAAATCAGACATCTATTGAAATATTGAAAAGCTTCTACTAAATCACTTAATATAGTATTAATAAAATAAATTTCCACTGAATTGAGTTGATTTTATATGTAGCTTGGGACTGTTCAGTCCTTTCAATTGTGTTCAATTCTTGGTGACCTCCAGGATCTCTGGGTTTTCTTGGTATAGATAATGGAGTGGTTTGCCATTTCCTTTTCCAGTTGCAAAGAAAGATTGAGTGATTTACCCAACATCGCACAACTAGGCATTTTCTGAGGTTGATTTTAAACTGAGGTCAGGAAGACTTCCTGACTCCAAGCCTAGTGTTCTATCTACTCCCCTCTGAAATTTAGAGCAAGGAAAAAGGAAGCATAAATGTAAATAATTTCAATTTATTGGAAAGGTAATGTGACCTGGGCTTGAATTCCAATTCTAGCTAGCTGTATGACTTTGGTCAAGAAACTTAATCTAAGCTTCATTCCCCTCATCTGTACTGTACAATGGATGTAATTATACTTGAAGGATTATTGCGAGGAAAATTCTGAGAAAACTTTATTGAACCTTTGAGCTAGCTGATAGCATTGCGGTAGATTCTCATAGTGGGATAAAGTTTCTTGTCCCTTATTCTTAAACTAATATAAAATTAACTATGTGCAACAAGATTTTTCATACAGTTCTCTTTCCATGAAGGAATTATGTTGCTGGCTAATTATCCATTCAACTATCAACCAATCTGCTTTTTTTTTTTTTGTTTGTTTGTACAAAGATTCTTCCTTCTTAGGACTAAGCCAGAAATAGAAATATGCCTAGTCATTTTTTCCAAGAACATAATTAGCACAATTACTATGAGTCATCATAGCACTTCAGATTAAAAAGCTAAACATAACCAATAAACCATTGTCCAAGAGGCATGATAATCCATGGTAATGGTTACGACTGCAAGCCATAAACATTATTTCCAATTGACAAAATTAAAATTTATGGGTATGAAGATTGTTTTCAATTCAGTCATTTATTATCCTTGTCATGGGAGGAAGTTTTAACTTCACTTGGTGTTTTAGAGCTATTTCTCTCTTTTACGTATGCTAGTTACAAGTGTTATTTTGCTAACTCTACTTTCGAGAATGATCAGGTTTCTTTTTCGCCTTCCACTTAGCACTATCCACAATTTTTCTAGGTGGAGGGAAGGGGCTTCCTCTCATACAAAAGAATCTTTCAGAGACATGGTTTCTGTGGCTTGTGAGTCATTAGGAGGAAAGGACATTCTCTGACCGCTGGTCAGAAAAAGCAGTTGCTTTCAACTGCAGCTTTAAAAAATGACCTTGTCCTTCGTTCTCTTTTTGGAACTTAGGAATGAATGCAAACTCCCTTGACATGAGTAAACAACTCCTTGGATGTAAGAGAGATACTGTGGGGAGTATATTAACTATTTCAGGTCCTTGGCTTCTATTACTTCAGGGCAATGGAGTAATATCATTCATTTTTCACTAGCGATAAAATAATAATGCATTTCCCAAATATTGTACATTATCTGGAGAACACTTTTTGCATTCAGCATGACTTTACTAAATATTAAGAGGGAGAGTTCTCAATCTATCCTAAGATATACTTAAAGTGAACATTTTTGATACTCCTCCCAAAACTTATTCTTTTATTCCTCATCTCTGATCAAATGACAAAATAATAAAAGTGAACCTTAGACACAAGGAAACTGAGTCCCATGGAATTTAAAAGTCTTGCCCCAAACTACATAGTAGCTGGACCCAGACCTGGATTCTTGTTTTCTGATTCCAAATCTTCCATTTCCTAGTGTGGCCAAAATGAATAAAAGGAACCAGGCTATTTTTATTTTCAATTCCCTGTAAAAGGGGACTGTGCTGAAATATAATTTAAAGAGTATATTTAAAAAGTTGAAATCAAAGAGGAAATCTTGATATTAGGAAGAAATATAACAGCTCTGATGAAAAGGTACTAGGTAAATGTTACCCAAGAAATTATCAGCAAAACCTCATCCAGTTCTTAGATTTCTAGTTCCCCAGCTGGTCTTTTCACCTTAAGGAGAGCCGACTATACTGATTAAGTTACATGTCAACCATTCTATATGTCAGGAGAAGGATCCATAATTGATGAGGTTTAAAATAACAATTCATTTAAATACTTTCAAATGAGGAAGTTAGAAAGCAGTCAGATGTGTGCAAAAACTTCCAAATGTCAATACATGTGCAATTATTTTTCGTCATGCCAAGCTAGGCTATTCATCAATACTATTTGCCTTCCTTGACACCAGCTCAAGGACTCAAAGCTCTTCCTGAAACAGGTTTATTGACTAAGACTTGGCTTCCATGCTGTGAATGGAACTGTGGAAATATGAATCAGGATACTGCTCTGTGAAAAGATTCCAGAAGGCCACTTTGGAAAATTAGCCACTAAAATTACAGACTCTTGAGTTTAGACTATGAATGAATGATTAAATCAATGAAAAAAAAATAAAGCACTTTCTTTGCACAAAGGAACTCTGAATACTGAAATTTGTTTCTTTGAAACCCATTTTTTTTTTAAAGAATTCTATGATCAAAAGCTTCTAGGACATTGCACACAAAGCAAATGGGTCACGATTACTTTTCTTTCTTTGTATCCCCAGGACTTGGTACAGTGCCTGATGGTATAGTTTGCATTTAATAAATGCTTGTTGAATAATTTACTCTTTTTTTCATTAAAGATGCTCAATGAAGAACAATTGAAACTAGAGTCTTTCTGAGTTTCTGACAACCAATATTAATTTTTGTTTTCCTGAGGTATTTCCTATTTGCATAGGATACTTTTTGTACAAGTCAAAGTTTCTTAATGTACTCAATCCTGATCAGAAAAAAATGATGATAAAATACTTGAAAACATTGTTACCAGAAATTTGAACAAGAACTACAGCTCATCTTGAAATTGTAATTGTCTGGTTATATTTAGCTTCATTTTTAAGGCCAACTTGCCCAACCTATCATCTTCAGCCCCACAGATGTTATCTCCATTGGCTTGCTCCACAGACTGCACAAACATAGGGCTCACTGAAGTGTATTGATGACATCACAGAACTCAAACAATGCAACGTCTGTGTTTTTTTCCTTCCGTTTTCTTTCTTCTGTATCACTATTTAGGTCCCTCTTAATTGCTCCTAGCTTTCTTGGATAGGCAAAACTCAAGACCAGCCATCTCAAACTATTTTAGACTTGATCCCTTTGCACTCTTAAAAAATCATTGCAGACTGCTTTCAAAGAATTTTAGTTTCTGTGCATTATATCTATCAATAGTTATCATACCAGACATTAAAATGTCTTAGGAGTATTATTATATAATTTGCTTTGACCCTTGCAGACCTCTTAGACCACATTTTGAGAACGACTGCTCTAAACTGGTAGTATGATCAATGAATCCATCTCATACCTTTTTCAGGGTAGCAAAATCTAAAAACAATAAGTAATATCTAAACTTTGTGGAATGGGAAGTGCTAGAAATTCACTGACTTAGAAATTTATAGATGTGTGTTTTTATCGAGTTTGTAGAGAAATATTTAGAATATACTTAATATCTGTAATATACATATATACATGTATAGTCTAGGAAGCAATACTAAGAACTACTCTGTGGTTTTAACATACTTTTAAAACTTCAAATAAATTTAAATGTAGCCAATCAGTAGGACAAAAAATAAATCCCCACTCATTGGGCTCCTTTTGAAGACATTAAATTTAGTGATAGACTAGAGGAGTTGAGAGCTAGAGTAAGGAAAACAACAGCTTCTACCTCAAAATAAATCAGAAGCCATAGACCAAGATGGCCTGTATATGTGCAAACAGGGAATCATGTTTACATTGAAGTAAATCAGTGACTACAATGCTCATTTCAAGAATTATGGCACCAGTACTGAACTGAAGACGAGGGCTTAAGCAAACAGTCATAAATTAAGTTATAATGAAACATGACAAGTCATAATTTAATTTAGAATGTATTTAAGATGGTTGGTACTATTTGTATAGACCCTTCATGTCCTGTGAAAGATCTGGGTACATACAATGAAATGTTAGCTTTGGGAAAAGCTATGGTTTGCATATATGTAAATTAATTAATTAAAGTGATATAGAGACTTTATTGGTCAAAAATCTCCATGGGGGCAGTGGAAGGGAGAGTAAAAAAAAAATAAAAGCATACCGGGCGCTATTGCCATAAAATATGGCATAAGTAATCTGATCATTTCTAGCTTACTACAGTGCAGGTACATCTCACATTAAAACAGACTCAACATAAAAATCCAGATGTACACAAAAGATTAATGGGGAAGGTAGGAAGGTTCATGAAATTTAGAAAAGAATTCAAAAAAGAATTCCTGAAAAGAAATAGCAAACTCTCTTAGTGAATTTCAGTTTCTTTATTTAAAAATCAACTTTATATGCCTTTTTAGGAACAACTATCATAGAAATGAATTTTCACTGTTTGGTGCTTTCTCAGATGCAAATTCTAAAATGAGACCAAGTCACCATGCCTTTCCAAATATTTCTTTTTAAGACTCAGTTCACTACATAGAAAGAAGAACAACAGTAAGAATAAAAATTGTATGCTGCATAATTATAAGGACCTAGTGCATCCCCAATAAAGAGGTATTAAAATGTACCTCCTCTTCCCAGGAGAGGTGGAGATTTATGACTAACACTGTATTCTAGTGGTCTGCAAACTGTTTTGACTGTGTGTTCCTATCAGTAAAAACTTTTGAATGGGTATCCCATGTGTAAATTTAGGTAGTTATAAATTACATTTATTACTGTATTTAATAACTAGAAATTTATACAAAAATGGTCATTTTAGGAGGTCAGGAAAATAACAAAATAATATTTGATCCTGAAGTCAATACATTAGCAACTGAAGTTTATTGAGCAAAATGAGCGACATGATTAGATCTTTATTTTAAGGAAATTAATTTAGCTGCTATGTGGAGGATAGACAGTGACCAAAGAGTTGGGGCAGGGAATATAAGTCCTTAGAAGGCTATTGCAGTTTTTCAGGCAAAAAGTGGTATGAGCTTTAATTAGTGATGACTGCTTGACCAGAAGGAAGGAAACAGATGTAAGAAACATGCAGGTAGAGATGAAAACAGATTGAATGTATTGGGTGAGGGAGGATGAGTCAAGAATCAAAGTTGGCACAGAGGTTGCAGACCTGGGTGAATGGAAGGATGTGCTGAGTTTAACAGTAATAAGAAAGTTAGAAAAAGAAAAGGAGAAAGATAATATGAGATCTTTGATCTGTTGCAATTCATCCATGCCCACTCATCCTGGGAAATTCACTTTGTTCCCCTCAAAGCAAAAAAGAGTACTATGGAGATCTTTCTTACTGGTCACTTCTGTGCAGCACATATTCTCTCAATGAGAGGGGATGGGCAGAGTTGGAATTTCTCCAATGACACCAGTGCAAATTGCTATTGTAGGTTCCTGGATAACCCTTGGGTTATAAGTGCCCTGAGGTTTAAAAGTATATGTATAGTGTGTGTGTGGTGTACTTTTGGAACTTGCCTACTGGAGGGTGGAAGAGAGGAGTATTAGGGAATAAGGGTAGGTATTGTGCTTCTGGAGACAAGTCCCACAATTGGCTATTCTGAGGATGATAAGGGATGACCTATCTTCCCACATTCTGATTGTTTAATCACACATCCTTTAAGATCAGGCCACAGGGGTCAGGCCCCACTTTGGAGATGATAGGAATATACTACTCAACTGCTATACTGATTAGTTTTGTCGAACTCCCTACCTCCCTCTTCCCTCGCTTCCTCCCTCCCTCCCTCCCTTCCTTCCTTCCTTCCTTCCTTCCTTCCTTCCTTCCTTCCTTCCTTCCTTCCTTCCTTCCTTCCTTCCTTCCTTCCTTCCTTCCTTCCTTCCTTCCTTCCTTCCTTCCTCTCTCTCTCTTCCTCTCCCTCATCCTTCCTTCCTTCTCTTTTTCAGTATTATTTTTTATTATAATAGATCTCCTATTAAGTAAGGGAGGAGTGTTGGATATATTAGGAAATGAGTAATATCAAAAGTGATATAATTATAGTTTTTAAAAGGTATTAATATTTCAAATAATGGACCTTTTTCTAATTCAGAATTATTGAATTATAAAGAAAGGAAGAATCATAAATATCATTTGCACTACAAATTCATTTCACAGATAGGAAACTGAGGCTTGAGATTTTTAAGTGATTTGTCCAATATCATATCTACAGTTACTGAGAAAGGTTGGGAGAAGAAGCCAGGTCTTCCATCTATTTTAGAGATTTAAACCTGCCTTTCTGTGGATACATGTTTTATTCTCTAATTTGATTCTTGTGGAACATGAAACATTTTAGATTATACTGATTTGACAATATTTGTTCAGAATGTTATTACCTACTTCTATAGAGATTTAGGTAAAATCAATAAACTTTGTTAAACAAAAAAAAATGACAAACGAGAATTGGGTAGAGAAACTGGAAAAAACATTGCTTGAAGCAGTTGTAACTCAAGGAATGTAGCCTAATTGTCTAAGAGATAGATGGTGAAAAATTAAAAGAAAATAAAAATCGATACTTACTGCAGCAGTCCACCCCTAGCTATGGGGGCAAGGGAAACAGTTAGTATGTACAGAGTGGCTTAGAAGAGAGCATGCTCAGTCTTGAGCATGCTCAGTCTTGCGCATGGCTAGGAAAGCCTCTGACCCTTGACCCCAGCTTCCCCCAGGTTAGGCGGGAAAACAGGTTTCTTTGTGTTCACCTGGCTAAGAGAAACCACACCTATACCTTGTCATTAACCAATGATAATCATCCCTATGTATTGTGTATATTTGCATATCAAAGAGATTAAATACTGGGCCACAGCAAGCTCCGCCTCTCTTCTCTTTCACTTGGATCTCAGCTCTCACTGATGCCTGTCCTTTGATTCCTTTCCTTATCTACCTCTCCCACTTGGGACCTGGGCTTCGGCCAGGCACTCTCTTTTCTCTATCATGTCTCCGACCTGTGTGGTATTAAAATTGGATCATTGGACGGGTATAAGCCTTCTGAGTAGTCCACTGATCGGAGTTTTTGCTGTGGCTCCTTGATAATTAATAAGGCCTGGATTTCTGACTCATTCCTGCCACCTCATATCTCTAATTTGGCTCCACCATCCCCCTCACAGCATACAGAACTTCTCTCCTTCCTTTATCTTCCTATCTTGAGGCTGCTCGGGGGTTCGAGGAAGCTTCACTTACAAACTTTCCAATTAATTCAACCCCTTTTTGAAACTTTCAAGGAGGCACTATTAAAGACCCTATTCTCATTCCTGTAAAAACTTTTCCCCCAAAATTAAAATACATATGTATGTCAGTTTATTATAACTTATTTTCCCAAATTTTCATTATCATCTGGTCCAAATTTAAGGAAATAGGTTAAATAGATCCTACACACCAGTTGAAGATTCAAAATATAAGCTGAATAATTCAATACTATACTACTTGACCCTTATTCTATAAATACAAGAGTGATAAATTTAATGCTTCCTATTGTGTAGAATAACAGCAAGAACAAAAACTTGAGGAGGAAAAATACTGGGACTTGCTCAAGTTTATAGAGCAAGTTAGTGGCAAAAAGAAAAATAAAATGCCTCAGAATTTTTTTCCTACCTTTAAGCTATAATTGATTAAGCCAAAATTAAGGATCAAAAAATTCAGTTCAGTACATGGATATTCTGGCTATAGGACATTTCTTTGAAATACCTAATAACTAAGGAAAAATCTTGGCTGGTGGAAAAACCAACTGCCACTCCTATGAATATTCACATCTCCATCAAAGACAAATACAAAAAAAGTTGAAAGGGATTGCCACAATATGCTCCTGTCCTTAGAATCCCTGCCAGAAAATGGCAAAGTAAAATTATCACAGCAAAATCAACTGAGTCATGTAATTGACTAGCCTGACTCTGCCAGTCACTGTATTCTAAGGAACACTATCAAACCATTGAGGAAAATGTCATTGTGATGAAATTTATAGCAGGATTGCAAGGCTGTTGGATTATATGAATGAGCTCCTCTGGGGCAGAATATCATCACAAAGACTAGCAGGCTGGAAACCCTGTAGCTGGGATGCTAATCCTTGCACTGCCATTGCCCTCCACTGTGAATGTCATTTTACTGTGCATAATAAATGACAGCAATTATTACAGCTTGGAATTAGAGAGGATCCTTCTGCCCAAGAGATCAAAGCACTAATTCATTCCCCACTCTCAACACACTTGTATACACACTCACACAAACACACACACATTCATAGGTACACACACACACTTACCTGTTTGTGACCCATTTTCCTATCTGTAAAATGAGGGGAAAAAGAAATGGGATTGCCTATAACATTTTCTGGGACATCTTACAGACAAGAATAAATTAATATGATTAATGCTTTCCTCTTTTAATTTTATACCCAAAATATAAACTTTACAGGTTGTCATTGCTCAATTTTCCTTCATTATCCATTTAAAGTGGCTATTAGAATAGAATAATTAATATCATATGGATACTGTATGTTGTTACTTTTAGGATTTAGTTTTATTAATTTTCTTTAGTTTCCTATCAAAATAAACGTTGTCTCTTTTAAAAATATTTCCTAATTGCTCATTAGCTCAGGGTAGGGGGGAAGGAAAGAGGAGAGGAAAAGAATATGGATCATGTAACCATGGAAAAATAAATTTCTAAAATAAATAAATTAATTTTAAAATTTTAAATTAAAAAGTTCTAAATAAATAAATAAATTTTAAAAATTGTTTTAATCATTTTCTAACTTTAGTTTTGAAACTCACTTTTTGTTACTGCATTCTTGTAAACTTTATATACATTTGTCTCTGTAGTATTAAGGCAAAGAAACATCAGTGACTTGTTTAATGATGAAATGTTTTCTGCATTTCTCTTAAGTTCTTAGTTTATGTCGGAATTTGCACATGTTGTAATTGACCCAGGAAAAGCATTTTCAGCACTGAAGAGATAAATTTCAATGCTTGGCACTTTTAGGTTACTGTTATGAAGTCTTCATATGACTTTTTCCCTAAAATACATGAAAGGGAAATCCTTGTCTGCTACTGAACCTGGATTCCCCAACACAAATCAATGATTTTTCCTCTGTTATCATAGATGACTGTAATTTTTTTGTTTAAATGATTTTACAAACACTATATATACACACACATATATAAAATACACACTCAAATATACCTTCTTGTCCTATATGTATTTCAAATATACACAGCAAAGCAATCATAACACGATAAAATCAGTGATTTAGAACTGGAAAGGAATATAAAAGTCATCAATTCCAAACCCATCATATGACAGATAAAGAAATGGAAGGCAAGAGAGATTAAATGATTTACTCAACTGTATTGGATGGGGGGAGGAGAAGCTCTCGACAAAATGAGCCAGTTATGAGTTTTTATCATAATATATGCATATATTAACATATATACATGTACATATTTGTATACATATATATTGGTGTGAGAATTACTTGGGACAAGCAATAATTTTGATAATCATTTTATGTCAGTAATGATCAAAATTATATATTCCTGGCATGACTTAGAAGTCAGACCTTGATCAGATAAAATTAGATTGAGCCAGTTTCCCCATACTTAACTAGTTTTTGGTCTGTTAAGCACTAGATTTTATGGTATATACATAGGTTTTCTAGCTTTTTTGTTTGTTTATTTGTTTAAATTCTATGACTTTTGAGAATAGATATTATTCCAAGGAAACAGAAAAATATTTTAGAGCTTAAAGAGTACAATTCAATGACTATTAGAGACACTGTGATAGTTAGTGATATGGGAAAAGCAAATGTCTAAAGGATCAATTAAGCCCACAATGAGTGGGATCAGTTGCACTAAAGAGCAAAAATATAGTCACAATTTTTTTAAAAGGACAATTTTGAGGCAAAACAGACTAATTAATACTCAGAATTGAATCAATAGCCTTCAATTGGAAGAGAATTTAGTACAGAGGGGAAAGAAAGATATAAGACAAAAGTGAGCAATAACAGTAGGATTATGTATCCGTTTCATAAGGATGAGGAAGACGAAGGAATTATAGGCAACAAGAAGGGAGGCAATAGATAGGGAGAAACTAAAGATAAAAACATAGTGGTGATACATATCATTTTAACTTATTGAGTCTCTTAAAAAATTTTTATTGTTGTTTTGTTTGTTTTTCCCCCCTCTTTTTTAATTACCTTTTGATGATTCTCTTGAATTCTGTGGTTGGGCATCAAATTTTCTGTTCAGGTCTGGTCTTTTATTTATGAATGCTTGGAACTCTTCTGTTGTTTTGAATGACCATACTTTCCCCTGTAAGAATATAGTCAGTTTTGATGGGTATTTTATTCTTGGTTGTAGACCTAGTTTGCTTGCTTTCCAGAATATCGTATTCCATGCCTTTCGGTCCTTCAGTGTGGATGCAGCCAGATCCTGTGTTAACCTCACCGTGTTTCCATGGTATCTGAATGGCTTCTTCTTGGCAGCTTGTAATATCTTTTCTTTCATCTGATTGTTTTTTAATTTCGCTATAACATTTCTTGGTGTTGTCAGTTGGGGATTAAATGCAGGGGGTGATCTGTGGATTCTTTCAATCTCCTCTTTCCACTCTTGTTCTAAGATCTTGGGACAGTTTTCCTGGATAATTTCCTCTAGTATTATGTCCAGGCTTTTTCTTTTGTCGTGGTCTTCTGGTAGTCCAATTATTCTTAAATTGTCTCTTCTTGAACGATTTTCTAAATCGTCTGTTTTGTGAATGAGATGCCTCACATTTTCCTCAAATTTTTCATTCTTTTTGTTTTGTTTTATAGTGTCCTGCTGCCTTGTGAGGTCACTTGATTCTAGTTGTTTTATTCTGGTTCTTAAAGATTGGATTTCATCTCTGGCTTTTTGGTCATCCTTTTCCTTCTGGTCTGATTTTCTTTGAAGATCATCTTTCATCCTCTTTACTTCGTCTTTTATCTCCTTTGCCTCATCTTTCATCTCCTTTGCCTCATTTTCCAGCTGGTTGATTTTGGCTTTCAAGACATTATTTTCTCATTTTAGTTCAAGTGTCTCTGTTTCCAGATGACTTATCTTAATTTTTAAGTTCTTTTCCCAATTGTCTTCAGCCTCTCTTCATTGTGTTTTGAGTTCTTCCATAGCCTGTATCCAATTCGCTGGGATTTCTGGTTTATTGTTTGCTGATCTCTCCCCCTCTATTCCATTTGCTGAGTAGTAGCTGTCTATTGTAGTTTCTTTCTTCTTTTTCTGTTGTTTGCTCAGATTCACCCCTTCTTTACTCCCCGTATTTGTCTGTGCTCTTGTTTCTCTCATTTTTTTGGGGGGGCACTTCTATCAGTCTCCCCTCTTGGAGCTTTAAGAGAAGATCTCTTGGTGTAGTCTCTGGGGGAGGGTTGTTGGGGGTTTGAGTTTCCCTGTCCTCTGGAGGCTTTTGATTGGCTTAAAGTCCAGCAGTCAATGAGGATGGGTGGGGAGCCTGGGCTTCCCTGTGTTCTGGAGACTTTTGATGGGATTAAGTTCAGACTGGTTGGGCTGTGTTTACTCTGAGTTTTAAACTTCCTGGACAGCTGGAGCAAATATGGAGGATCTCCAAAACTCTGGCCAGGCTGCCAGGTCTATGCTCCTTCTAGGCTGCCATCTTGACTCCACCTCTAGGTTTCTATTTTTTCAGAAGACCCTGCTCTCTAAGGGCGGAGTGGTCGTGGCCTCCCTGGTCTCCTGATGGGATTATGTTCAGCTGGTTTGGGCCAAATGAGCCCTGAAGCAAAAAACCTCCTCCTCCACAATCTGTGTTGAATGCCCAGAGACTGGCCCAGGTTGCTTTCCAGGTAAGCCCTTCGGAGTAAGCCCTTCACTGGCCCTGAGGTTTCTTTTCTTTCAGAAGCTCTGAGGGCTCCTGATGGGATTAAGTTCAGCTGGATTGGGCCCAATGATCCCCAAACCAAAAAACAAAAAACAAAAAAAAAAACCTCCTCCTCTACAGTTTGTGTTGAATGCCTGGAAACTGGCCCAGGTTACTTTCAAGGTAAGCTCTTCAGAGCAACCACTTTGCTGGCCCTGAGGTTTCTGTCCTTTCAGTAGCTCTGAGGGCTCCTGATGGGATTGGGTTCAGCTGGTGCCCTAAAGCTGGAACCTCCCTTGAGACTCAGATGGAAGGACCCAGCCAGGGGGCTACAGGCTTCTCCCTTCTCTCTATGTTTCCCTGCCATCTGTGTTGGGTGCCCAAGAGACTGGCTCAGGTTGCTTTCAAGGTGAGTCCTTCAGAATAGCCAGCCCTGAGGCCCTTTTGCCAGCCCTGAGGTTCCCACTGCTGCCATGGGCTCAGCACTCTGGGTTGGGGGGGATGGGTTCTGGGACCTTCCTTCTGCCTACCCCTTAGATCCGAGTGATCTAGAGTTCTGGCTTTTGGGGGGCCACACCTTTTGATCCAGGTCCAAGAGGGGGGTTTCTCAGGTCTGTCCTGTTGTTCAACTTGAATTTTGATGTCCTAGGAGCACTCAGTTTGCGATATGTATTCCTATAAGAAAAGAGGTCATTGGTAACTCTTAAAAACTGTTGCTATCACCTGAGCAGCTAGAAGAATTACACTCAGAGGGAATAGTGACAAACTGTATAAGATGAAAGGACAAGACATAAATAGGTATATAGATATATGCATGCACAAATACATATATGTGTGTATGTATATGTATATATATATATGTATATATATATATACATGACTAGAGCTAAAAAAAGAGGTTATGACTAAAAGAAATGGGAAAAGAAACAAATATGGGTAAATTTATATGTCACAAAGAAGCTCATGGCCGGAGGGGGGAGAACATTGATACACTGGAAGGGTAAAGAGGTTGGAGATAGGAAATACTCAACTATTACGTACTTTGAAACTGACCCAAAGAGGGAAGAACAATCCAATCCATTGGGGAAGAGAATAGATTTGTGCCTTATAGGGGAGTAGAAGGGTAAAAAACGGACTGGTGAGGAGGGAAACAGTACAAGGGAGGGAGAGGGTGGGGGGGAATTTTAAAAAGACTACAGGGGAAAATAAGGGAGGGAATAAGAAGGGAGGGGGATAGAAAAGGAAGTAAAATAAGGGGGGGGGGACAGACTTATAAACAAACATTGGTATAGAAGAAAATAGTGAAAGAAGAAAAGGCAGGACCAGGAGTAGAAATCAAAATGCTGGGAAATACACAGCTAGTAATCATAACTCTGAATGTGAATGGAATGAACCCACCCATAAAACACAAGTGAATAGCAGAGTAGATTAGAATCCAAAACCCTACCATATGCTGTCTGCAAGAAACACACATGAGGAAGGTAGATACACATAGGGTGAAAGTAAGAGGACAGAGCCAAATCTATTGGGCATCAAATGATAAAAAGAAGGCAGGAGTAGCAACCATGATATCAGACAAAGCCAAAGTAAAAATAAATCTAGTTAAAAGAGATAGAGAAAGTAATTACATCCTGATAAAAGGCAGTATAGACAACAAGGAAATATCTGTACTCAATATGTATGCACCAAATGGCAGAGCATCCAAATTTTTAAAGGAGAAACTAGCTCAAGGATGAAATAGATAGAAAAACTATACTAGGGTGAGATCTGAACCTTCCCCTATCTGAACTAGATAAATCAAATAAAAAAATAAATAAGAAAGAGGTGAGAGAAGCAAATGAAATCTTAGAAAAATTAGAGTTAGTAGACATATGGAGAAAAATAAATGGGGACAAAAAGGAATACACCTTCTCTTCAGCAGCACATGGTACATTCACAAAAATTGACCATGTACTAGGGCACAAAATTATTGCAAACAAGTGCAAAAGGGCAGAATTAATAAATGCAACCTTCTCAGACCACAATGCAATAAAAAATGATAATTAGTAAGGGTACATGGATAGATAAATCAAAAATTAATTGGAAATTAAACAATATGATTCTCCAAAACCAGCTAGTTAAAGAACAAATCATAGAAACAATTAATAACTTCATTGAAGAAAATGACAATGGTGAGACATCCTTTTAAAACCTATGGGATGCAGCCAAAGCAGTACTCAGGGGGAAATTTATATCCTTGAGTTCATATATAAACAAATTAAGAAGGGAAGAGGTCAATGACTTGGGCATGCAAATTAAAAAACTAGAAAGTAAACAAATTAAAAACCCTCAGATGAAGACTAAATTAGAGATCCTAAAAATCAAAGGAGAAATTAATAAAATTGAAAGTCAAAGAACTATTGATTTAATAAATAAGACTAGAAGCTGGTACTTTGAAAAAATAAATAAAATAGACAAAGTACCAGTCAGACTAATTAAAAAAAGGAAAGAAAAAAAAACAAATTGACAGTATCCAAGATGAAAATGGAGACCTCACCTCTAATGAAGAGGAAATCAAGGCAATCATTAAAAACTACTATGCCCAATTATATGGCAACAAATATGGCAATCTAAGTGATATGGATGAATACTTACAAAAATATAAATTGCCTAGACTAAAAGAAGAAGAAAGAAATTACCTAAACAACCCCATATCAGAAAAAGAAATTGAACAAGCCATCAAAGAACTCCCTAAGAAAAAGTCCCCAGGTCCAGACAGATTCACAAATGAATTCTATCAAACATTCAAAGAACAGCTAACCCCCAAAACTATACAAACTATTTGACAGGATAAGCCAAGAAGGGGTTCTACCAAATTCTTTTTACGACACAAACATGGTACTGATCTCAAAGCCATGTAGGTTAAAAACAGAGAAAGAAAACTATAGGCCAATCTCCCTAATGAATATAGATGCAAAAATCTTAAATAGGATCTAGCAAAAAGACTCCAGCAAGTCATCACAAGGGTTATACACTACGATCAGGTAGGATTCATACCAGGAATGCAAAGATGGTTCAATATTAGGAAAACCATCCACATATTTGACCATATAAACAAGCAAACCGACAAAAATCACATGATTATCTCAATAGATGCAGAAAAAGCCTTTGACAAAATACAACACCCATTCCTATTGAAAACACTAGAAAGTATAGGAATAGAATGGCCTTTCCTAAAAATAATAAACAATATATACCTAAAACCATCAGCAAACATCATCTGCAATGGGGAAAAACTCAAAGCCTACCCAATAAGATCAGGAGTCAAACAAGGATGCCCATTATCACCTTTATTATTTAATATTGTACTAGAAACACTAGCAGTAGCAATTAGAGAAGAAAAAGAAATTGAAGGCATTAAAATTGGCAATGAGGAGACCAAGCTGTCACTCTTTGCGGATGATATGATGATTTACTTAAAGAATCCTAGGGAATCAACCAAAAAGCTAATCGAAATAATCAACAACTTTAGCAAAGTTGCAGGATACAAAATAAACCCACATAAGTCATCAGCATTTCTATATATCTCCAACCCAGTTCAGCAGCAAGAATTAGAAAGACAAATTCCATTTAAAGTCACCCGAGATAATATAAAATACTTAGGAATCTATCTCCCGAGACAAACCCAGGAACTATATGAACACAACTACAAAACACTCTCCACACAATTAAAACTAGATCTAAACAATTGGAAAAACATTAATTGTTCATGGGTGGAATGAGCTAACATAATAAAAATGACAATCCTACCCAAACTTATATATTTATTTAGTGCCATACCCATTGAACTACCAAAAAAATATTTTACTGAATTAGAGAAAACCATAACAAAGTTCATTTGGAAGAATAAAGGATCAAGGATATCCAGGGAAATAATGAAAAAAAATACAAAAGAAGGTGGCCTTGCAGTCCCAGATCTCAAACTATATTACAAAGCAGCGGTCACCAAAACAATTTGGTACTGGCTAAGAGACAGAAAGGAGGATCAGTGGAATAGACTTGGGGTAAATGACCTCAGTAAGACAGTCTTTGACAAACCCAAAGACCCCATCTTTTGTGACAAAAATCCACTATTCAACAAAAACTGCTGGGAAAATTGGAAGACAGTGTGGGAGAGATTAGGTTTGGATCAACACCTCACACCCTACACTAAGATAAACTCAGAATGGGCGAATGACTTGAATATAAAGAAGGAAATTATAAGTAAATTAGGTGAACACAGAATAGTATACATGTCAGAACTTTGGGAAGGGAAAGATTTTAAAACCAAGCAAGACTTAGAAAGAGTCACAAAATGCAAAATAAATAATTTTGACTACATCAAATTAAAAAGGTTTTGTACAAACAAAACCAATGTAACTAAAATTAGAAGGAAAGGAACAAATTGGGAAACAATCTTCATAACAAAAACTTCTGACAAAGGTCTAATTACTCAAATCTATAAAGATCTAAACCAGTTGTACAGAAAATCAAGCCATTCTCCAATTGAAAAATGGGCAAGGGACACGAATAGGCAATTTTTAGTTAAAGAAATCAAGATAATTAATAAGCACATGAAAAAATGTTCTAGATCTCTTATAATCAGAGAGATGCAAATTAAAACAACTCTGAGGTATCATCTCACACCTAGCAGATTGTTCAACATGACAGCAAAGGAAAGTAATGAATGTTGGAGGGGATGTGGCAAAGTAGGGACATTAATGCATTGCTGGTGGAGTTGTGAATTGATCCAACCATTCTGGAGGGCAATTTGGAACTATGCCCAAAGGGCAATAAAAGACTGTCTGCCCTTTGATCCAGCCATAGCATTGCTGGGTTTGTACCCCAAAGAGATAACAAGGAAAAAGACTGTACAAGAATATTCATAGCTGAGCTCTTTGTGGTGGCCAAAAATTGGAAAATGAGGGGATGCCCTTCAATTGGGGAATGGCTGAACAAATTGTGGTAGATGTTGGTGATGGAATACTATTGTGCTAAAAGGAATAATAAAGTGGAGGAATTCCATGGACTCTGGAAAAACCTCCAGGAAGTGATGCAGAGTGAGAGGAGCAGAACCAGGAGAATGTTGTACACAGAGACTGATTCACTGTGGTACAATCAAATGTAATGGACTTCTCCAGTAATGGCTTTACAATATCCCTGAACAACCTGCAGCGATCTACGAGAAAGAAAAAAAAATACAACTATCCTCATGCAGAGGACAAACTGAGGGAGTAAAAACACGGAGGAAAAGCAACTGCTTGACTATAGAGGTTGAGGGGACATGATCGAGGAGAGACGCTAAATGAGCACCCTAATGCAAATACCAACAAGAAGGAAATGGGTTCAGAGCAAGAACACATGTGATTCCCAGACGAATCGCCTGTTGGCTAGGGAAGGGGTGGCGAGGGTGGGGGGGAGGAAAAGAAAATGATCTGTTTCCAGTGAACAATGTATGAAAATGACCAAATAAAATAATGTTTTAAAAACTAAAAAAAAAAACAAAAGCAAAAAACAAAACATAGTGGTGATATTGGGGGAAATTTACTAGAGAAAATTAGGAGAGATTGGATCAAACAGGGATGTAGAGGACTTGGTGTTGGCAATAAGAGGTACCTCTTCATCAGAGTGTGGTGAAAGAGGAGATTTTGAAGAATGATGTCAAAAGAATTTTTAGCCATACCATGCAAGCAAGTCAATCAGTTGACATTTATTAAATGTTTAATATGTGCCAGTCATTGTGCCAAGTTAGGGATACAAAGAAAGACAAAAACACAGTCCTTTCCTTCAAAGACTTCCTCCTGCCCCAATTTTAATAAGGAAGACAATCCACAAATAACTATGCACATGATATACACACACACAACACACATCCACATCCACATAGTGTAAATGAAAGGTAATGTCAGAGAGAAGGAATGCATATATATGTGTTTATGGAATGGGGGGAGAAACAAGGAAAGGACTCAGTGGGACGAAGAACATCCAAGGATTTGGAGTCTAGGAAAGAGCTGCCACAAGAGCACAAGTTGGGAGATGGCATAGCAAATGTGAGAAATAGAAAGGAGTCCAACATTTCCAGATCATAGAGGAGATGGATAGTAGTAAGAGGGAAGGAAAGGAATACTATGGGGGAATGAGAAAAGAGAGTTCTGTTAGGAACAGCCACTACGGTAAAATAGGGTTGGTTTAAAAGGATTGTCTTGTTGCAGTGAAGGACCAATCAATTTTAAGTAACAAATTTGTAGCTGGTAGCTCTGTTCTTGTGATTTCTTCACTGTTTAACAGCATGTGAATAGGAAGGACAGCAGTGAGTGGTAGGAATAATCAAAAGTTAGGATTTGGCAAACCATGACTAGCAATAGGACAAGAGGACAAAGTTTTAATATAACGGATAGTGTTGAGTTGAAGTGATTCACCATGGGGTTGAAGAATAAGGGAGAGAAGAAAACATGGCCAAAGTAGGGATAATGGCCTAAGAAAGAACTGAAGGGTAGAGGGATTGGGAGAACATTGGAGTCTACTACAGCTTTCCTATAAAATTATGTTCATGTGAAAAAAAAAAAACTTCATTTTTTCAAGACCATTTAGACCAGAAATTGAAAGCTAACCATAAGCCATCCAACTCCCTTTTTTACCCTCTTGATCAATTATAATACCCAAAAATTCCAAAGCATAGATTTATTTTTTCAAATATGGAATTGGCTATTTATGTCTTCCATAACAAAATAAATACTTTAAAAAATGACATTTCTTGCTTACATTGACAAATATACAAAACATGAAAGAATGTTCCATAACTTCTACTATGTTTTTCTGGAAATTTGATATTTAAAACATTTTGTAGAATTTCTAAACAGGTGTTTTACACTCTTCCTCAACTCACTAAAGGTACATAAATTTTGGCCAGTCATGTATGCATGACTCCTCTGGACTGTGGTCATCTTCTCCAAGAAGTTATCATCTCTTCTTACTAAACAATCAACATCCAGACCCCCAGAGCTCTCAATTTCCTAAATTATCAAACCTAGAAACAAACATATTGCAAGACTACTATTCATTTACCAATGCTTGAGAAAAGAAACAAATGAAAGAGGCAGCTTAAGTTCTAGTCCCAGATACATCAAGGTTAACATAGGCATTCATTGCCATATGCTTGTTTTTGAATGGAAAGCCAAAGAGGAAAAAGATTCCCCTTCCCATTCTCCCAACCATTGATGGCAATTGGAGGCTTGATTGATGATGGAAGAGTTCCAACTTGCTTTATAAATGAGGAAAGAATAAGGAATATTATAGATCTTTAACTGTAGGAAGATGCTAATGAAAATAGTATCTTCAGTAAGAACTTAACTCATTATGGTGTTCAAAGTCCTTGAGGCATGGATCTTAAAGTGAGAAATAAAAGATGGTACTCCAAAAGTTCGGCACAAAAATTGAACCATTGCGTGTATGGCCTTTTTTCAACAGGTGTCTTAATGTCTACATGACAATACATGTGTTATGAATAAAAATTAATCTTGGAGTCATTACACTAAATTTATAAGTATTAATTAGTAAAGAGAAGGAAAGCAAGAAATAAGAATTCCAGAATTTGGCAAAAGCACTTCTAACTTAAAATAAGTCCCCAGGAAAGTTAATTCTGCTCCGTCATGTCCCGAATTCCAGCCTGGCAAGGTCCCTGCTCTGCTGTTTGCCAGAGATGGCTTACATAAATAAGCCAGATGGCTGAGAGAGAGAGAGGGATCCTTTTACAAGCCCTAAGGAATGCCAGAGAGCCTGTGAGCTTCACCATTGGCTCTTCAAGCTCAATCTAAGCCCTCCCTCAGGATGCATCTTATCCCCTGACTTCCATGACTTCTGCCAAACTAAGGCACTGTGTTTCTGTGACTCCTATGGCTACTTACTGTGGTGGGTCTTCTGGGACTGGACTGGGTAGCAGGTCCCCAAGATATAAGTGTGGGGACATCGGAAGTATGCTTCTTGGTGAGAAATGAAATTTATGTACTGTATGAAGTTGAGTGCAAGAACCACCACACTTTATCACAAAGATCAGCTGACCATAGAAAAATATATCCTTGATATGTTTTCAAATGAAAGAGGTGCATAGTTTCACTGCTGTAAATAATTTGGAAGTAGATCAACCCAATATCTTTCACAAAAGGTGAGTATAGTGCCTGTTTATTAAAAAGCGAGGGTGTTTTTCTTGTTTTTTTTTTTTGTCAACATAATACAACAAAGTTACATAGTGAAAAAGGAGTACAACCAGGATTCAAATTTAGGGAAATTCAATACTGCCTCTCAAAGCTATACTTCTGAGTCTCCTGACTTCGTCAACATGACACAGTTGCCTTAGCACCTTGGAACTTCCCTCCACATGCAGTCCCCCCTCCTCCCACTGGTGAGTTTAAGATTTGTATAATTGAAAATCTGTTACCCTAAAAAAGAACTACATATCCTGAGAGCCCACTGACTTCCTGTCATTACATACTTCCTATAGACAGAGGATAAAGGGAGTGGGTGTTATGGCTCTTCCTCCTTTTTGGCATGATGTAGGAGCCAGCGGTGATGGTGGTGAGAGGGGATTTTGAAGATGGCTAACTAGCCATGGGCACTCGGTTTTTATTTTGTATCCTCTTTATTCCTTGATTTCTAATGATCATTTAATAAACCTCATAAAATATAATATTTTTATTATTTGAAATGAAATTTAAAATTTTATAGAATCCACTTTGGAGATGGACCCAGGAGGACCATGTCTCCTTCATCCCTCAATCTCTCCTCTTCCCCCGAAACTTTCTGGAATTGGTTACCATGACAGTTGCCTTATCACTCTGGAACATCTCTGTCCTATCACTGTTGAGTTCCTCTTGGAGACCTCCATTTGGGGTTAGGACCAAGCCAGACATGCTTTATTCCTTTCCCAACTGTTCTTCTCTCTAGACTTCACTACCATGCCCCTGTGAGAATTACCCTTTCCCCTCCTTCCCTCCTTTTAAAACTCCCTTTTATATGTTGCCTTCCTCTATTAAAATGTAACCTCCCTGAGAATAGAAAGCAATTTTTTGCTTCTATTTGTATCTGAAGCATTTAATACGGTGCCTGGAACATAGTGAGCACTTAATAAATTGTTTCCCGTTAGCCAATACTTTTTCTAGTATGCCATCACTACCACAATCTTATCCTCAATTGGTCTATATTCTATATTTTAAATCAGATTTAATCCATTTATTTTCATTTTAATCTTTCCATCCTGAAGGTCAGAAGATACCCCTTTGAGACCACTGTAATTCTCAGGCACAATGGCACATGATCCCCAGAAATAAAGCTGTTGTCTCTGAATGCTTCAAGCTTGGACAAGTATTTTTCTTAACAGCATATTACAGGGTTAACCTACCTTTGAGTGAAGATCACATAAAATCAGAATTACATTCTATCCCTCCTGAGAAGCCTTTCAGATGGGGAGATCTATATTGTTAAGAGCCTTTATCCAATCTAACCTCTCCCACCCAGCATCAAGATGAGTAATTAAAAACTTTTTTTTTTTTAAGGTTCATGTAAAATAGGAGCTTCTGTTAGACATTCCAACACTTTTCAAACTAGGCAATCTACATGGGCATGAAATTCAGCAACTACCTGGAAACACTCACCCCAGTCCCTGCCATCTTTTGTATTTCTAGTCTACAAAGTTGATTAGACTTACTCAAAAGGTGTGGGGAAGAGATCACCATTACCTGATTGGTTCTTTCACTCTTGGGATGGGATTTGATGACATATAAGATATCTGATTTTTTCTTTCACTGAAACACTAGGCCACTCTTAGAATACAAGAGGAAATTGGGGATGTTATAGTCATTTATGCCACTTTCACATTTTCTGGAATGTAATTAGGTATAACAGAAAAGTAGACTATTAGAATACATTAGACAGATGTCAAGGCCTCCCCTTCCTCAGGAGGTTTTTAGATCAGAGGTATATATGTAAAAGTACTTAGTGGTAGGGCCTACAATTTTTGTGATAGAGACCCCTGGAATGAGAAATGTCAGTGGGAAATGTGTGATCTGTATTTTGTCTCTAAGCCAACACTGCCAATGCTGCAGAGGCCAAAAAGAAAAAGTCCTTATTAATGGGGACTTTGCTATTAGCTCGTCAACACACAAATTCACCATATTTATTTCATATCACCTAATACAAATAGCTCCTCTCATTTCTGCAAGGCTCTATATCTTTTTGTTAGGATAAAAATTACATATTACATAAAATTTTTTCTATTTCATCAAGGTGAGGAAGGAAAAAAGTGTTAATAAAACTTTAATTCAAATAAATTGTCATTTTTTAAAAAAAGGATGCAACTAATTGTCAGCATATGTTCCAGATAAGCAATTCTCTGAAGTGGGCTTATGGGTAAATATGCCCCACCTCGACTATCAGCTCTTTTGAAGGAATTGGAAGGCAATACATTATTACTAAACAACTCTTCTTTCTCTTTTGTTATTTCATCTGATTTCTGCCTCAAGTAGTTTCAGATATTAAAAAAAAAAGGGAAAGGAAGGGCATCAGACAGTCCTTAATATCAACAAATTAGCTACAATACATGTATAGTTTCAGTAGTTTAGGCGATGTGTATGCTATATAGATTATCACCTGTAAAAGTGGGCCTGATCCCATATCCTATTTACATAATCACGTTTTAGAGTACTTTCCTCATAAACCTGAGAGGTGGGCAACATTATTTCCTATTTTATCAAGTTAAAGAAGACCATCTTCATATCATACAATGGATACCAAAGCAAATAGCAAAAATGTGGAGACTGAGAGCAATAGAGAAAATGATCTTGCTATGGCTGTTTTTTTTAAAACACCTGTACAAATATAGCCTTTAAGGGTCCTTGACAAACTAGGATTCACTTATGTATATCATGGGGGATTCTGATACAACCACAGCAATGCACTGTATAATGTATTTGTAGCACAGTATAGTAGTTACAGGCCAAGAAGACCCCAGTTGAAGTCCTCCCTCTGACACCAACTGTGCCATGAAAATCACATCACCTCTTACAGCTCTAGACAACACTAAGTTTAGAGAAGGTGCTGGCCTGCATTAATAGAGGGACATTCTTCTGGCACTTCCCTAGGCCAGTAACATAACAAATGTAGTTCCTACTCCTATGCCATTATAATAATCATCAGTATCCAAGGAGGCAAAAATAGAGACACGTCATGGGCAAAACACCCAAACAGAAAAGTTCTTTATTGGAGGTTCTTTAGAAACTCCTGTCTGAGGGTGGCATTGTACCCACTACTGATCCAAGTCCTGGGACACCAGAGTCTCTTCCTCTAGCGATCTATAGCAAAAATTCTTAACTTGGGGTCTATGAACTTTCTTAAAAAGCATTCTGATAATTGAATTTCAACATAATTGGTCTCCTTTGTAATCCTATGTACCTTATTTTCTGCATTAAAAAGGTCATACTGAGAAGAGGCCCATAGAATTCAGATTGCCAATGGGACCAAGAAGTCCAAAAAAAGCCTGTCCTAGAGATCAGCTTAGTCTTTAACAATACAGTATGTATACTGATGGCTAGGATATTTTTATAGCTAACATTTAATGTTTATTTTTTTAAAAACCTTTACCTTTTGTCTTAGAATTGATATTAAGTACCATAAGGGGTAGGCAATTGAGGTTAAGAGACTTGACTAGGGTCACACAGCTAGTTGGTGTCAGAGGCCAAATTTGAACCCGGGTCCTCCAAACTCCAGGCCTGGCATTCACTAGCTACTCTACTACCTAGCTGTCCCTAACATTTTACATTAAAAACAACAACAAAAATCCCAACTAGACTTCTTAAAGTGGACTTTGAAATGGTTCAGAAGGGAATAACGTTTACGAGATATTGAAATTCAAATACATTTCAAGCTTGAAATTGAAAAATATTTATTATTTTACAATGGAATTAAATCCTTTATTTCCAACACCCACAAAATAAGTAATATCAAAATCTGAGAATTTATTAAAAACATTAAACAAATCAAATACTGAACAAAAAAATTGGAAAACCAGGCCATCATCACATTGTTAAGACCCAACTGTAACAGAAAAAAAAGCTACCTGTTTTCATGAAATTTAGTTTCACCTCTCTTAGAGATGATTCTCCATAATTAGTTTAAAAATTAACAATTGTGCTCATAAACTTATAGTACATAATTAAGATGTACATGAACACTTTAAATCTTGCAACCTTTCTGGACTCTGCAAAACTTTGTTAGCTACCATTTATATATTTGGGAGGAAGCATTCGTTTACAATTGTAAACATTAAATAGAAGTCTATGCTTTATAATTCAGGATCAAATTTCTCATAGAGAAACCAAAAAACAAATAATATTTGCTATAAAGGAAAGATGTAAACAGTCTTTAACACGATTTCTCTTTCAAAAAGATTTTTTCATTCAGAACATTAAGAATGTGCTGCATTCACAAATGACGTCCGTGCTTTAGACATTCTCCGAACCAGAGCTTCTTGTCTCTTTTTCTGAATCTCTTCGGGAGAATACTTTCTGTTTTTTTCTTCTTCTTCTGCAAATTAAAAAGACCAATTTTAAGTTTTTAAAATGAATTGGGAAAAGTACCTTTCAAATATTCATATTCTATACATAATGCCATACTATACATATCTGACATACTGGTTTAGAAAACACAGGTAAACAGATTAAGTGCTACCGGAAAAGAAAACTAATGCATAGTCTTTGTATTGATTGCTATGGGCAGTCATCTAATGTGGCAATGTTCATAAGATTCAAATAACATTTGACTACCCAACCATTATGGCCAATAGCACCTAGATTAAAAAAAAAAGTTCCAAAGAACATATAATAATCCTGATATTCTTTATATTGGGAGATATTTTTGCAACTTTTCCTCCATCAAGCTTTCAAATTTAAGCCTTAATTTGCTGCTCAGGAAAGGTAGAGTGGTTTTAAAGATTAGTTATCTTAATATATATTTTAACTACCTAAAATTTAAAGATTAAAAAAATTTTAAATTCACTTTATCAATATCTTTTATTTTTATAACCCGTCTTTATATCATTTAACAAGTGTACATCACTTTACCTTTTACATATTATTTATTTTATTAAATTTATTAATATTTACATATTAATTTTTTACATATAACATAGACTGTCTCTACATCATTTCTGGACAACCATTACTTGGAATGAGTTAATGGCATTTAAAGGTTATAATATACATATAAGCATTTTAACATTAATGTCAAAAATAGAATAAAATAAATTTAAGAGATCTAAATCAAAATTTAAAAGGATATTTTTAGCCATATTAAAGTATGTAAACTTTAAATCATTCCACTCTACTTAAGACGTACTTTAGGGGAAGATAAAGTTGTAATCTCCTGATTGAACAATGAAGTTGTTAGTTCTCACTTTATAGTGAAGCTAAAACTTTAAGCGAAGTCTATTTTTAGTATCATAATACAAAAGATGTCAAGTACCTATAAAGGTTAAATTAATCACAAAAAGGTCAAGTAACAAAAGGTGAACTTAAGAAGTGTGAAGTAGCTCGAAAGATATAATCTAACCAGAGAAGGTGAGAACTAAAGATTGGACAGTTCTGTGGAAAATCTAACCAAAGAAGGCGAGAACTAAAGAATGGGCAGTCCTGGAGAAAAGTATATGCTGTGATTGGTAGATGTGAAAATTTAGAGGAGGAGACACAAGAGTGAAAGGTCTATAAAAAAGGATGAAAAGTTGAAATTCTGAGATACGGGCAGTTTGATATTCAGTACTCAGCCAGGAGGAGCTGATTCAGACAGCTTCCTTGAGATGGTCTTGTGGTGAGTGTTGAGATTGACTTTCTTTCCCCTTAGGCTCAGGGAGGCCACTTTGGCCAAGGCCTTTAACTCCTGCCTGGCTCAGCATGAGCCAGAGCAGTTCATGTGTCTCTCTCTCTCTCTCTCTCTCTCTATTAAAATCACCATAATTTCCAGCTAACTTGGGTATTTTATTATTTGGGATTTTCCCTGGTGACCAAATTAAGTTAGATTTAAGTCACAACACTAAAATTATCCTTTACAAGTATCAATGCATTCCTATGTACCATACTACACTTTGGGTACATAACTTCAGATAGCTATGTTAAGAAAACTGTTTCAAGTCTTTCAAGTAAAGCAGATAAAAAGCAGGAAAAATCCCATTAATTAACATTCAACCTCCCCCCATCCATGTAGGGTCAAAGATTTTAATGCCAAACACTTAATTCTAAAAATTTATCACAATATAAAAAAATGAGATGAAATCTGAGTTAGATTTCTGACAACTTAAAATACTAGACCAGTATTTAGTAGAAATTTGTATTGATGTTTTCTATAGAACCATGATATTTTAAATTAGTAAAAATATTTCTGGCTTGAATATTCTTTTTGATGAAAGACTATGATGCTTAATATATTCTGTGAATATGTTCAACAGAATAAAACTATCTACTTCATATAGGTTAGCTCTACAGAGCAATAAACAGAAATCCCTAATATTATCAGCAAGAAAATAATTTAATTTATACTAACATCTGGGTAATGAGGTCAGAACTCTATTTACTGTATTACAAATTGGACCACTCTTTGGCAGGTAAATAGCCTTGACAATCAGGACCAGGCCATACCTGTTATATTTCTTTTAATTACTGTCAAAATCTTTTTCCTTTAAGATAATTATGAGCTCCATAATTAGCATGACAATGCCTAGTAACAATCACAAAAAGGAATACTAAAGGAAACTATTTAAAAAACTGTTAGTTATTTTTCAGTCATCCATACTTGTAGGATTATCAAGGCTGGTAGGTTTATCCAAAATGGCAAACAATTCAACACACAATTAACATTTGGTTTTGGAATTAACTTCAAATAATAGTACAAGATAAAGAAATTTGTAGTCTTTCCATCCCACCTCAGCTCTTCAAGATCCTATATAACATATGCCAGAAAGCACATTATCTCAAAGTTTCCTGCAAAGTACTACAGAAACATCTTAATTCCTAATGCAAGAGCAATTTCAAATCAGCAGTTATTCTTAAATAGTGCTGCAAGAGGAAACTGAACCCTAGAGGTTGTGCTAGGACAATACAAGAAATAATTGGTAGACCCAGGACTCAAATATAGGTCATCTCATGTTTTCAACATTTTTCCAAGTCTTAAGTAGTAAAGGCCTAGTGAATTTACTGAGGCACAAAATGGCTAACTAACTTCTCTAAGGCTGTGATTCATTTCAACAATTTCAACTAATGGTAGGATTTGAACAAGTCTTAATGAAACATTTTCTTAATGGAACTTACCATTATAGCAAATAGAAGAGTCTCATTTCTTGCAGAATAATTATAGATGGATGACAAATAGCTATAAATATCTCAAACTGTACCTCTAGCCCCAGTATGTGGGATAGGTATAGTCTAAATGATGAATTATCCCAGATAGGGGAAAAAGCGCTCCCATTAGGCTTCTGGGTAGACATGGGTCATGTGAGAAATGTCCTCAAGTCCACAGAGAAGAAAGGGAAGCAGCTACCTCCAGCACATGTCCCATAGGTTCACCAACATGGGTCTAAGACAACAGTTAGAATAATTTTTTGTACATACCTTTTGTGGATTGTTTGTGAGATTCAGAAAATTGTCTCTTCAAAAATTGAGGTGGTACAGTCTCCCCAGGCAAAGAACTGACAATCTGAGTTTTGCTTCTCTCTGAATGCTGTAAAATTTTGGTGTCAGATTTACTTCCTGGTGATATACTATTGTGACTAAAATGAAGAGTCTGAGGATTTTTAATTTTTGTGAAAGAGAAACCTGAGGATGTTGGAATTGATGTATTATTAACATGGCAATGAGTCTGGGTTGTTATTACACTAGGAGAAAGCTTCTGATTGTGCAAATGTCTTGAATCAGGAGGAAAGTCTGTATGTATGTGGCCTGAACGTATTCCCAAACTCAAATTTCCTGTAAAAGTTGAGGATTTGTTCATTCCTGCTGGAACATTAGAATTATTCCAAGAAGCATGTTGATTACTGTTATGATAATTTGGGTACTTATACTCTTCACTCAGATTTTTAATACCTGTTGTATTTGTAGAATTTCCATAATTTGTACCCTCTTTAACTGCTAACTTGTCTGTTTGTATAACTTCTCTGAAGGTTGTTTCATGTGCAGAAACATTGTCTGTATTCAAATGTTTATGTTGCTGAAACTGGTATCTTTTGTCAGATGTAATTGAATTAGTTTCTAACCCCAAAGAGGAATTATAATTGACCATTTGCTTATTTTCAGACCCTTTGTTGTCTTTTCTTAAGTCCTGTTGCTGGGTAAGCTTTTCTACATGGTCACATGCTTGGTAAAGCAAATCATCATCATCATCATCATCTGCATCCCAAGACTTCTCTAATTCATGACATGCTTCAATAACTTCAGTAGCAAGCTTAGGATCATTCCAGTCATCAAATGCAGAACACTGCTGTGGTGCATCCTTCAGAATTAAGTTATGAAAATTGGTTTCACTAGATATTCTTATAGAGTTATTAGGATTTGTTTTAGCAGGAACGTTAAATGACTGATAACAATTAGGCCAGTTTTCTCTGTCTCCTCCAGTTTGTAATTGATGATTGGTATGTCTTTTCACCAAAGCAGACTCCTTTGCAGAAACTTTTATATCTGGTCCAAATTTAGGGCAATTAAGTTCCTTTATCTTTTGAATATTAGATGCAACAGAAAGCTCAGGATAATCTGGAATTTTGTTGGGAAAACTTGTCTTATTCAAATTTCTTTCAAACGTCACATCATTCTCAGGAGGTACGAATTCCATGGCCTCATTATTTGGCTTTGGAGGAAATAGAGATTTTGTAGGATCCAGGAAATCTTTGTTATTTGTCTCTGAAGAAAGGTCTTGTAAGTTTTTTGAAAGACTTTTACTAATAGCTAAATTTCCATTTAGTCCTACCTTTGCTTTATCATTTTTACTTGTAGTTAATCGGCAAATATCTTTCTGAAGAATTAGTTGAGATGTTTCAGAAGTAGTTAAAAGTTCAGGAGCTTGAGAAATTGGCATAACAAAAGCATCATCTGTTAGCATGTGTTCCCAATCATCATCATCATCAAAATCAATGCTAACATCTACCTTCCCAGGCTTATCGAAAATCTCTGACTTTGCAAAAGAGGAAGTTACATTTGACTTTGCCATTAAAAGGGAGTCTGATGCAGAAGTAACTGACAATGGAGTCAGATTTTGTTGGTGTGAAATTTTATTCACATGTTTCTCAGTGACCACAGTTTCAGTAGAATTTTCTATCTCCTCTTTCAAAGTGTTATTCTTGCCATGGATATTATGACTGGTAGTAAAAGAAACATGAGACAGACCTTGGCTTAACTGGCCACTACATTTCTGTGTTGAACCATCAAAAAGAGCAGTAAGGGCTGCTTCAGCATTTGGGTCAAAATTAGTTTGACTGTTATTTTTATCATTTTCTTCCCTCGAGATATTGGAATTCTCTTTCACTCTCACAGCAATATCTGTTTCAGGAACTTTATCAGAGGCTGACTGCAGATCCTGTATCTGTGCAGCTTCTTTGCAAGTATTTGAAGTCTCTGCTTCTGAAATTGTCTGGACAAAACCACAAGTTTCATTTTCTTGTTCTTGCCTTACATCTAGTTCCACCATATTTTTATCAAATTGTTTAGCCAATTTTATAAGTTCTTCTTCACTACTTTGTGCTTTAAACCTGCAAAATAAACATCAAGAAAAATTTAGATATTTATGAAAATATTCTAAATTTAGGTTTTTAAAAATTACTGAAGTTAAGTATTTTAGTATAATATCTTAGAACCAAGTTAAAAAAAGAGAAAACTAAGGGAAAATATTCATTAAACTTCATAACATATTAATACCTAAAATATCTATTTTCAATAATTATTCAGTTCCCAGTATCTTAGAAAAACAAAACAAAGTAGAACTTACCTTATATAGTTGGTTTTTGTTCTAGACTTTATTTTTGTTATATCAGGAGTACACGGAATTGCACCTTCACCAATCCACATATCTAGAAGGGAGTCAGTTGTTGGTTTTTCACCCTTGAAAATTAGATTCACAAATGTTCACAATGATTGCTTTTAACATAGTAACAGTAACATCCTAACAGTATGAATTACAAATATTTGATTTTTTAACATATCAGTGTAAAAATGGACTTGAATCCAGGACTTCAATCCCCAGAAGTCCTTGCTCCACTTCCCCAGAATGCCTTCTAATCTTACTGAAACCTCACCTGGGCCGAGAGTGAGATGGAGTATTTAACCTGGTTGTGAATAGGCTCTAGATCTCTTTTTGCTACTTCCGCTTGTAAACCTCAAAATTTCTCAGACTTATGAATGTTAGGGGTTTCCCCCATTGGGGAATCTTCTACTTAAAAAAATTCCCTAGCAGATGGTGAGAACTCTACTTGAGTGTGGGGGCTCCTTGCCTTGGGAATATCTCTACTCCACCCTACTTAGGACTGCTTTAGGACAGAGAGCTCCTTTTCTGAACAATGAAAAGTACTTAAACCCATACTTTTCTTAAGCTAAGTACCTATAAAGGTCAAGCAACTTGTGAATTTACAAGGAACAAAGAACTGGAAAACTTTAGAGCTTTCCTGGTGTGAATTACTCAAAAATCCACACCTTCTTAGGTGTGGACTAAGAATGGGTGGTCCTTTAGAAACATCTACAGTGATTGGTAGATGTAAGGACTTAGGGGAGGTGACAAAGGAGATTTTGCCCTTAAAAATAAGAGCTCAGGGAAGAGCTGGAAGGTCATTCTGAAACATTCAGATTGGAGAGATTCATTCTGAGGAGACTGATTCTGAAACATTCAGATGGAGGAGGGAGCTGGTGAAAGCAGCTGAGATGCTGCTGGCCTGGTGTCATTAGAAATCCTTACTTAGACAGATCTTATGGTGAGTTATAAAAAACTGACTGATTTCTCTTTTAAGACTCAGGTCTAGGCCATATTGGTTTGAGGCCCTTCACACTTATTCCTTTCTTACTCTCTCTTTGATGACTCATTGTATTGTTAATTAAAATCTCTATAAAACCCAATTGACTTGGGTATTTGAATAATTGGGAATATTTCCCTGGCGACCACCTTATATTTGATTTTAAACCCAAGACACTGTAGTGAAACATATTTCTATGGTCAAATTTACTCACCCTCTCTTATATCTATCACAATTTATATCTTCCACTATTTTAATCACTACAGTTTAAGATCTCAACCATTTTAAATCTCACACGCTTGGGAGCAGACGCGGCTCTCCACCTAGCAGGCAAGATGTGAGTGGTCGTGAATAGGCTCTCTGGGCCTAGACACATGCTTTTCTTACTTGTATTTTCTTTATATTTTAATCTTCAATAAACCTTATAAAAATATAATACTCCTTGCAGAGAGAAACTAATTTCTAACTGCCTCAGCTTCCCCAAAATTTTAATCTTTACAAGAGACCAGAAATTCTCTAAATATTTGAAACAAGAAATGGTGAGAGTAATGTTCAAAAACAAAATATATAACTAATCTTGAATTTCATGTTTATTTAACAAATATTTCTCTTTCTCTCTCTTTGTTTTCCTATTTCAGCCAAGCTGCAATTACAACAGCTATTGCTAGGAATAATCCCATGCCCTAGGATCTTTGATGTGCTTTATTTCCAATCTAAGCCAACTAACTATTCCTTAGGCAGTCAAGAGGCATTCATTCATGGGTGGTAACCACAAACTTAGTGTGGATACCCAATTTGTTTTACTCTAACCCAGAACTCCAAAGTTCAAGTGATCTGCTAGCTTCAGTCTCCCCATTAAAAGGGATTATAATTGTATACCCCTACACCCAGATGAAGTGTTTCATGATGGGTTTTTCTACTTATCATTTCATTTCATTGAAGTATCTCAAAATACTTAAAATAAAAATTGTGCCTAAACAGGAATTACAAATTACACATATAAATATTTTCTATCAACTAATGTTGATACAAAATTTATGATAAACAAAAGGATCTAGAAAATCAGGCATATGACTAATAATAACATTTATATAGCATTCTAAGGTTTGTATAGCACTTTATGTGACCTCTTGATCCTCAAAATAACTTTGTAAGGAAAGCAATATTACTAACTCCATTTTGTAGCTGAGAAAATTGAGACTCATGGAAATTAAATTATTTGCTCATGGTCACACTGCTAGTGTCTGCAGAGGAGTTTGAATTCAGGTCTTCCTATCTCTAAATCCAACACTCTATCCATTAGGCAAACTAGCTGCCTAGGATTGGAAAGCTGGCTGCCATTATTTTTGTCCGATGCAATATAGTACATTATAATTCTTAACATGTATAAAAAATAGCCCAGATTATTAAAAGTAAAAAAAGCAGCATTTGTGAAAGGTATTTATCAGAAGTCATCAATCTTTCAATAGAATAGGTTCTTAGGTAATACTTTTCATGTGTACATGTAAATTATGTGCCTTCATGTTTGTTGGCATAGGTATCAATGGGTGTGAGAGGGAACAGGGTTTCAAATTAAGTATTTACCTTACAAATATGATTTAAGGAATATAATGAAGGGATATTTTCCTAAAGATACTTCCTTAATACTTGCTGACATTCTCTTAACCATTTCAGATTTGAGTTACCTAGCCAAGTTCTTTATAAAAACAAGAGTTATTGCCTTGTTTTCCCTTTATTTTAGTAAGGAATGATCAAAGGATAAAGGGGGTATTAGGAATGGTCCAACAGGAAGAGAGGAAGGGTGGCAAAGTTATTTTTAATCTACCTCAAAATTTGTCTATAGCTGGCTAATCTAGGTTGTTTCTAAGACAGTAGCATTACCATATCAATTCTGAAAAGAATCAGGAAGACAGTCTTGGCAATGAGTAACCACTGAAAAGTGGACAATATTGTATGGATCGCCAATTACATCCTGAGAAAATTGTTAAATCTCATTTTAATTAGTCTTTTTTATTGTGCCAATAAAAATACATACTTATTTCAATTATTAAAATGAAGAGAACACAGAAATTGCTTTTCAGTGTTTAATTAGGAGTACCTTCAACATATCCCTTGCCCTTTATGTAAAATGTTAGAATTGTAAAGAACCGTAAAAGTTCCTTTAGTCTGGAGGCTCTGAACTTCAGGGCCATGAACATACTTTGTTTTAAATATTTTGATACTTTAACAAAGCATCAACAAATTTGGAACCAGAATTCAGGTCTTGTAACTTACTTATTTTATGTTTCTGCTTCTTTCTCTACCACTATATTCTCTACCATGGCAGAATCCTAGTTAAGATGGCTGCCTGACTGAACAGACACAGAACTCTTAGTTCCATATATCTATTTCAGTAAAACACAAAAATTGTCACTAGAAGAAAAAAGTCAAGGAATCCAATGAAGAACCAGAATAAGTGATTTCTACCTCAGAACTGCATGAGGAGTGAGTCAGAAGCCCATGGACAATAGCTAAGAGGGTTATCAGCAAAGCAAGCACCAATCTATGAAAATAAGTAGACTGGCTAGTTACTAATAAGCATTTATGAAACATCTCCACTGTACTAAGCACTAGGGAAACAAATAAACAAAAAATAAAGCAAAAGATAGTCCCTGCTTTTACAAGGAGCTCACTATCTAAAGGGAAAACATGTAAAGAACTAGGTACAAAGGTACATACAAAATAAATTGGAAATAATCAACAGAGGGAAGGCATAGAAAATGCTATTTTTGCTTTGAAGGAAGCCAGAAAAGCCAGAGGCAGAGAAGAGAAAGCATTGCATGGATAGAGGACAGTCAGTTAGGAGATGGAAATCTTATTTGGGGAAATGAGACCAGTGTCACTAGATTGCAGAGTATAAGGAAAGGTATAAGAAATTAAAAAAAAGTGGATAGGGAGGTTAGGAAACAATTTAGGAATCACTGAAATTTTATCTAAGCAGCATGATTTTTAAAAAGCTTATGGCAGTGATGGTAAACCTTTTAGAGATGGAGTGCAGAGTTCCTCACCCCCAAACCTTGTGCTAGGCCTAACCCCCTACCCCCAAGACCGAGTGTTGCCTTCCATACCGTTACCCCAGTCAGGGGAGGAAGTGCTCCCATTGGGGTGTCCCTCCAGCTCTGAGTCATACTGTGAGCTATGCTTCCTTCAAATCGAGCTCCTCTCCTACCCTACCATAGGAATCACCTTCATCATGGACTCAATAGTCTGTACTGCGCCCTCACACAGCATGTGGCACCTCCCCCCCCCCCCCATCCTGTACTTTTCTCTACACAGGGGAGGGAGGAAGTGCTCCCATTGACTGCTAGGAAGAGAGGTGAGGGAATGTCCTCAGGTATATGGAGGAGAGGTGAATGGCTCCACCCAAGTCCCATCTGGCTTTTTAGTAACAAATTCTGGTAGACAACTATAGGTGTGCCTACAGAGAGGGTTCTGTGTGCCCTTTTCGGTATGTGTGCCACAGGTTCACCACCATGGGTCTATGGACTAGGCTAGATTCATCAGAAATGAAAACTACTTAAAATTTAAAAGCCTAACAACAAAATGAAGATAGAAAGAATATGCCGATTACCTCCTGAAAGAAAATCCAAAAGGAAAAGTCCCATTACTCTCATGGCCAAAATCTAGCTCTCCCAAATCAAAGATAAATTACAAGTGTATAGAAAGAAGCAGTTCAAATCCTAAGGGATTAAAATGAAACAAAAATGACTGTACCACTAAAAAAACAAGAGATCTTGGAATACCATATTTCAAAATGCCCAAAAGATAAAAGTTTACAACCACAAATAACTTAATTTGAAAAGCTGAGTAGAGAGAAGAGAGGAAGAGGAGAAACCAATTTAAATAGGATAGTAGCAAGGTAAAGAAAAGCAACTGTGAAAGACTTAAGCACTCTGATCAAGGTAAAAGACCAACCAAATCACCAAAAGAAATATGATCAAGCACAATGCCAAACTCCTGACAGTATGGTGAAGACATAAAGTGAAGAAAGAGACAACAACTGTGTATATTAATTTTGCTTGGCCATGATTACTTGTTAGCAGTTTGGTTTTTTTCCTGTTTTCTCTGAGTTTTTAATATCAGGGTGATTAGGGCAATAGTGATACACTGCAAAGGTCACTAAAACATTCTAAAAAATGTACAGAAGAGAAGAGAAGGAAGTTCAGAAGCAAGCATAGTTTCGAAAGTATTGTATAGAATTTGTTATTAATTCTTAAAAAGAAAAAGTGAAGTGAAATGGAAATTTTTGCAAACAATTGTTTTTTGATGTTTTGCTGAATACCATGGAAATGTTCTTTTCTGGCATTTAAGTTCATAAATTTAAAGACAATAAACTATTTAAAAATTAAACAATAAAGGAAAAAGAAAAATCCATGCTGTTGCTACTTCCTAATGTGAATTTTATTTAATTTCAGAACCATTCAGGTAGGGTGACCAATGCTTTACTCAGGTGTCTATCGGTATTTAGGTTGTCAATCCAAAAACATTTAATTATGATTTTCTCATTTCATATAGACACAATTAATGAAGATCTTTTTGTTAACTTACAGAGAAAATAGTATTATGGGATAAATGCTATTTAACTAATGAGCTATTTGTAAAATGAATTTACAAGCTAAAACATATGGGATGTTGAGCTAACAGAAATATAGCTGTTTTAACTGTGTTATTTATAATTTCAGGTATTTTATAGGATCCAGGAAAGTACTTTCTTTCTCTCTCTGGTCTCCTCCTCAGTGATCTCATAACCATGTGAACAAATGTTATGATTTATGAACAAAATACAATATCTAATTTAAAGAGGGACATAACTTGACTACTAGTAAATATACCATAAGTAAATATGCTTCTTTCAATGTGGACACCTGATAGAAAATGGCAAAAAGAAGGATATAAAATGTTTAGATGTAAGACAAAAAGAAATAAAGTCTTGTATTGACTTCTTACTATTTCTTAACAATCTAATAGAATATAAACAAAGTGATTTAACTGATTACTGATGTTACGGATATTTTATAGTCAACTAACTCCACTAATACTAGTAACAGGTATTGCAGAAATAAAATTTTCATAAAAATTATTTAATTTGGTAAAAGATTCTAACATACTGTTAGTCTTTATGAATAACATTTTTGAGTAGGTAGAAGGTATGGAGTTGGTACAGGGAAATACTTCAAGATGATTTTTAGATTCAATTTTTCCTTTTTTACCAATAACTTGAAAAGCATGACTACACATAACAAAAATCAAAAGGGATTTTGATAATGTTTATATAAACTAACATGTTAATCCCTCAGAATTCCAGATTTGGAATCACAAAGGTCATTTATAGTTCAACCTGCAGATGAATAAGAATCCTTTCTAAAATACTACGCATGATTTGTGTGAAATGTGAAAAAATTACAAAGACTAGGAAATAATTATTTGTATAAAGGGCAAAATAATCTTGGGACACTTCTTCATACTTAACTGTATATATTATTTCATGGTTTACAAAGGCTCCTCCCTCATCACAACAATTTCTTGAGGAAGACAGTGTGAGAATGAGCCATTTTACAGAGGAGGGAAGTAAGACAGAGGTTAAATGATTTATTAAGTTAGTAATTGCTTTATTACTAAATTATAAAAGAATTAAATTATATTTACCTGAGGAGCAATACGATTAACAATATCTGAAATTGCAACACTACATCTCCTGTCATGTTGTTTATTTCTTCTTTCATCTAAAAATACAAAAAGTATTTCTATAAATTATAAAAGAATATGATTAAGGTTTTAAAACTAAAATTCCTTGAAAAGAGATTTAAATACCACACTTAAGTCCATGACTACTCCCTATCATAAAATGCTTTGGAGAAAAAAGGATCAACACTGTCATAAAAATATTTGCTCTGTGCAAGCTACTGAAATGATCAAATAATTATTATTGAAGTCAATTATCAAAAAATCAGTCTAATATAAAATATTTCCAGTTATGTTACCTAATTGACAGGTTGTTGGAGAATTTGGATCCCAAAATATTTCTTGCTGTCCATCAATATCATTATAAGGGGAAGTGAAGATAGGTGATCGAAAACCGGTTTTTAACAATCTCTTTGGCGTTTTATACAAGCACATTTCTGTAAAGACATAAAATGTAATAAACTATTATTTAATTCAAAGGGTTACTTCATATAAATGAAACAATAACTAAATGGCATTGATTCCTTTACTTTGTATATGGACTTCAATATTGAATTCATATAATTCTTAAGTTTGTAATGTTATACTAATGCGTATATTCTACATACATCAGGTTATCAAACATTTTTTTTATTTAGATGCAAAATTCAGTAGTGTCTTGCTTATTAGCCATGGGCCACTGGGTCAAATTCAGAGGATTTCAGTTAAAAAATGACTGGAATACTCCCATTACTTCAATATTCAATATTATCACTTCCCCTTCTCCCATTTAAAAATTAAGCATTTTTCTACAAGTTGGATTACAGATTATATGGATTTTTTTGCTTTTATTTACACCTTTGTATTTACAAGCTAATGTCTTGTTTTGTATTGTATTGTATTGTATTGAAAAAAAAATTGTAGTGTATTGAAACACTAAATCTGGAAAACAAAAACCTCATTATTACAATCAATCCTAAAAAATCCGTGTTATTGGATTAAAAAGCATTTGCATTCCCTCTCTCCAAGATTTAATGGTTAAAAAAAAACATTTAACTGAAATGTTGGCCTTGTGCACTAATGAAAATTTAAAAGAATAAGAAACTTTCACGTTATAGTGCCATTCATCAAGAATCTGTAGTTTATTCCTACGTGGTGCAAACGAAGTCTTCCCAACTTGCATTAGAGGCCTCCTCTGCACCAGGAGCTGGGGGTGGACGTGTGGTTCTCCCTCCCTAAAATCGACCCATCCCAAGGCTGCTCAAACTAGTTTTAAGTAAGCAGGTTCGGGCTTCCAGCGGGTCAGGTAGGCTTACTTCCCTCCCACAATAATCCAACCGGAAGCCGCGGGGGCCCATATCGGGGGTGCGCTCGAGAGATGCCGCGGCAGTCTGGGCACGTCTGGGAGTAAAAGGGGGGTTGGGAATGTTTCCTGAATGGACTAGCAAAGCGAATCCCCCGCCCCCTCCCAGCCTTCTCGAGGCGCGCTTGCGGCCTGCCTCCCTGCCGCACCGGTGGCCCCGCAGCGGCTGGGCCGCCTAAGGCCTCACCCTCGGTTCTTTTATTGGCAGAAGCGCTGCTCTCCGAAGCCAGGGCCACTTCTCTCAGCACCCGCCGCCGGCCCCGCAACCGCCGCCCAGGGCCACTCGGCGGCCTCTCCTCGTCCCCGGCCAAAGGGGTCGGCGGCGTCGGAGGAGGCGGCGGGGCCGGCGTCCCTTTGGAGCCGGGAGATTCCCCGAGCTTCCTCCGCCGACTGGGCATTGTCCCTCAGCCGGGGCCTCCCCCTCCCGCCGCGCTTTCTTTTTCTCTCTTCTCCGGTCACATCTTTCCCGGGAGGTGGGGGCAGGGGCGGACACCGGCACTATCACAGAGCAAGGGCTTTCGCCAGCGTCTTCGCCATCTTGACCGGACCGGAGGCTTAAAGGGAGGCTAAGGATTGGCTGCTGCTCGAAGAGGGGCGGAACCAGTTCCACGTCAGAGAGGCAGATGCACGATTTAGGGAAAAGGAGATCTCATCTGCCCCTAGTGTGGAGAAGGAACTTCATCCCACCCCTTCCGCCAGTGTCCAACCCCCTCCCGCCCCCTTCCTCCTCCTCCGGTCTTGCCTCTGTAGTCCGGCGTACCCTGTTCTCCTATCCCAAAGCCTCACGTGGCCAATTTAGTGCATTTCAATGCAACAACAATAATGTTGTGATTCAAATGTTTCGGTCGTGTCTGCCTTTCTGGTATCACGTTTGGGTTTTCTTGGCAGAGGTAGTGGAGCAATTTGCCATTTTCCTTCTCCAGTTCGTTTTACAGTTTAGAAAATTGAGGCAAACAGGATTAAGTCACCTGTTTAGGGTCACACAATTTTCCTGACCTGAGACCTCCTTAACTTCAAAGTTTGCAAATCACACTTAATTAACTGCCCTGCCCCTCCCCCAATACTTTTGTTATTCTAGCTTTATCAGGTGGATAATTAGTCTTATTTTGACTAATGAGAAATTTTACACACAGAGAGGTTAAGGCATTAGGGTTACAAAGGTATAATTTGAATCTGGGTCTTCTTTTCTCCAATTCTTTCTTTTCTGCACCCAGAACAAATATCCCTTAGGCTATAAGGATATAAAAACAAGCCCTAGTCTCAGGCCTCAAGGAATTTAATGTTTTGTTGAGTAAAGGACATAGATTAAAAAATGGTGTCTGTGTGTATGTATCTATATCCAACATCTATCCATAGTTATGTATAAGGTTTTCCATGTATACAACTTTGTGTATCAGGGATGTTAGTAAATACATGTACATTACATAAATACACATATGTATATGTATCTGCATACAGAAAGACATGAAATTTAGTTTTTTTTATAAATGTTTTATATTTCTTGTTTACAACATACTGGTTATGTGAATGACCCTGGGTAAATCACTTAATAGCCACCATTTTTGTCACATTTTAAGGTTTACAAAAGACACCTTAGATTATCTTTAGAAATATTGTATTATTTAGAAATTCTGTAAGTCTCACAAGAACCCTGGAAAGGTCAGTTAATTCCATATTACAGACAAGGAAAATGAGGCAAACAAGGGTTAAAGTGACTTGCTCATGGTCAACATAGCTCCTATCAAAAAAGGATTTTAATGTCTATTTTGCTGTTTTTAGGTTCACTGAGCCACCTAGTTGCCCTCTCAGTCTTCAGGGAAATCTACATTTGTAAAGAACATGGGAGTTAGAATCAAAATCTATGTCCAAATTTTGTCTTTGATATTCTTAGTACCATTGTGGCATTAGTCAAACTGCTTGAACTTCCCAACTCTACTATTATGCAATCTTTTCACCAATCACAACCTCCCTGGGCATCAGTTTCTTCCTCTAGAAATTGAGAAAAGGAGGGACTTGATCTCGATGTTCTCAATCTTCCATTCAACATTAAAACTATAGCTAGCATTTGATCTACCTCTTTAACTCAACACTTAAAAGATTTGCAAGTTAGATGGGGTCAGGTTTGGGATGAGGGGGTGATCTTCCAAGATCTTTGCTTTTCTGTTACTTAAACTGTATTAGCTCATAAGTCCATGTGGTGTGCTGACCTTTAACAATTAGCCAGTAGAAAATTAGTTCAAAGCAAAGGCATTTACTGAGATGGCACTGCAAGAGAACAAGCTACATTCACCCTTTTCTCCACCCCCTTCCCCCATAAAACCAGAGCACATTCTTCTATAAAACACATATCAGTGGGAAGAGTAGGAACAAATGCACTGTTAGTGATACACTTAGGGCACAGAATGCCCATGACAATGTCAGCCCCTGGTACTGTAGGGCCCTGATAGCTTTTCCTTTCTCTGTGACCCTAGAACTTTCTTCTCTTTGCATTCTTTATTGGGGAGGTTGCCTCCTCCATTCCATAGTTCTCCTTCTGACTCCCAGGGCTAATTTTCTCTTCAATCTGTGGTCAACTTTCCTCTCCAATGCCAGGGATCATACTTTGAGGAAAGGGGAAGGGAATAAGCATTTATATAGGCCTACTACATGGGGATTCAGAGTCCATCAGCCTCCTTAGTTCCTGTGACCAGGACCTTCAGTCCCAAACATTTCCTCCTTGTGTTAATAATCATCAGCATCCACAAATGTTTCATCTCTATGATCCACTACTCTAAAATTTCTCTATCTTAACATATTGCCATTTCTCTTCTGTGACACATGCTACTCCTGCCAGTGTACCTTCCCAACCAGAGAGGGAGGTTTCAGTGGAATGATAAAATTGGGAGCCAGTTTGTAGGGAGTTTAGTAAGAGAGAAGAAAAAAAGTGGAAGCATCTATTGTAGATGGCCTTCTTAAGAAGGTGGTAAGTGAGACAGGGAAATCATGCTTCCTGTTTGTTGAGGGATATATATATTTGATTATTTGTAATTATATCTTCTGAATCAAATATTTCTCTATAAAAGGTAATTGATTATTATTAGCTAGTGAAACTTAAGTGCAGGGGACCACCTCCTACAATTGAAGAAACAATGTCAGTTTGTTTTGGAGCCATTTGTAGAGAGCCTAGACCCCTCTTCTGCTGGTCCCCACAGTTCCCCTTAAGGATACTGGAGAAGACCAGGGAGGAGTGAAATGGAATCTACTTGGCCTTCCAAGTTAGTGAGGGACATGGTAGTTTGTGGTACATATATGCATATATATATATTTTTTTTTTCTATCTCTGAAATGGACTACCTGTTTTATTCAGTCTTCTGGAATCATGAATGAACATTTTATTGATCAGAGTTCTTACAGCTTTCAAAGTTGTTTGGTTTGGCAGCTCTGCATTATTTCATCTCCTTTCTAGACGACATCAATAGCATTTTCCCTCTCCAAGACTTCCTCCACACAACTACAAAATTAATTTTCCTAAAGTACAAGTAAGCCTATATCACTTCCCTGCTCTAGAAGCTCAAGTAGTTCTCCCATTGATTCTAGCATGAAATGGAGCCCCTATTTTAACGACTTTTGGTATGTTAATCACCCTCATGCACTCTACATTATAGCCAAACCAACATATGTACTGCCCTTCTACATATACTATTACATCTGTGTACCTATCTATGCACACTATCCCCTGTCTCATTCCTAGAATGCTCTCCCCCTTCTGCCTCTTATAAGCTCTAGTTGTTTCAAGATTAAGCTCAAATGGCATCTTCTTTCCTGACCTTTTCTCACTTTTGATAATTCTTCCATTGAAATTACTTTGTATGTATTTTGAAAGTTAAATGTTTTGTTTTGTTTTGTTTTGTTTTTTCCCTAGAGGAATAGATACTTCCTGGGGGTAGAGGTTTCTTTTCATTTTTTAGTTTTTCTATAACATTTAACACACTTCCTAAGATGTAGCAGACCTTAAAAAATTGCTTGTCAAGGGAGCAGCTGGGTGGCTCAGTGGATTGAGAGTCAGACCTGGAGACGGGAGGTCCTGGGCTCTAATCTGGCCTCTAATCTGGCCTCAGATACTCCCCAGCTGTGTGACCCTCATTGCCTACCTTACTGCTCTTCTGCCTTAGAACCAATACTCAATTGCTTGTTGAATTAAAGACTTCCTTTAAGGTTAATCTCTAAAGAAGTGTTTAATAGGACTATCATTAAACCATATATGAATTTACCTAATTTACTATTATACAATCTGTAATTTTCCATTTTTGTCTCCAATGATATTATAAGAGACATTGCATGGGGACCTAGATTCAAATTCTGCTCTTGCCATTTAACTAACTACCAGCTTGACCTTCAGTGATGTACTTAACTTCTCTGGGTCTCAAATTGGTAAAATGATAAGCTTGTATTAGATTATTCTGAGGGGCCTTCCAGCTCTAAATTTGTGATACATTGCTCTGATTCACTGTGCATTTCTGAAATTCTTACTGTATTTCCCCCCTCATATCCCTAATCTACTAGTTAATAATCCTGTCAAATAAGAAAATAAGGTTACTTTGCTATAGTTTGTTCTAAATTTAGCCATCACCATTTCCATTTCTAAATGCTCACACAGTCTATCCATTTAGGATCGAGTATGGGATGTTGCCAGGCAAGATCATCAACTCACCAGTTTGTAGCGTCCAACCCGTTTCCTTCTTTTGAAAATTGTCCACAGACCTTTGGTATCTTTCCTGTGCTCCAAAGTTTCTCAAAGATTTCATATAGTGTTTTAGTGACTGCACCTGTACTCTGTAGCTGGGTGACAGAGTAATTAAAAGTAGGTGCTTTCTTATTATTTCCTCATTTATCTCGGGCTTCTGATTTCATCATGATGGTGTTTCTTCTTTTCCTTGTTCCAATGTGAGAATATTTTGCTTTGACAAGAGGCAGGAGCAATTAGTCATTGAATGGAACTCACTAGTTTAGCTTTGTGCCATATATTACTATTACAATGTCTCTCCTCAAATACCCATCATCATTTCTTTAGACTTTGGCTTAAATAAGAGAATGATGAAGGATGTGATGCTGACTAGGATAATATCCCATAAAGATGGAGAAGAAACTGTTTGGAATTTTGTTTTCTGTATTTTCTCCTTCTCTTCTTCCCTTTCTCCTACTGCTGCCCAGATCAGTGAATCTTTGTGCAAATAAAAACTGTTGAGAACAGTTAAGCATAACCAACTGACCTAACAACTGCCTCTTGATATCCTATGCAACATTCCATATTCCTCTCCCCCCCCCCCCCCACAACCAATCTAAAGGCAAGGGGCTCTGTGAAATGTCTATTTTTACAGAGGCTTGCCAGAATGTTAACTACTCCTAGCCCATTGCTGGTACCACACATGTAGGCTTTATTAATTTCTGACTTTCCAATGAAAGACTGAATTCATTTTATAAGAAAGCAAGAAGTTCATCTCTATAACATTCTTAATCCTCTAAATAATACAAAAAGTAGCACATAATTTTTCTACCTTTCATACTTTTCTAGTCCTCTGATTAATACCTCTTGTCAATTTTTTATTACTCATCTTTTGTAATGTGTCCCAGGAACATCCTATCCCCAAACCAAAGATGCTAAGCCTGTCTGTATTGTGGGCAGATTTTTCTCTTTGGTTCTCCACCTTAGAATTTTACTACTGGGAAATTTCTAAACTAAGACTTGGGTATGTAATTCATATTCTAATAATGTAAATCAAGGTTACTGGACATAGGGGGATACCCTTGACAGAGATTCAGAAGTTTGAAAAGGAGGAGTGGGGGTGAGAGAAAGATAATGACTTCTGACCTGAACATATTGGATTTTGAGATCCTATCCAGTCTGAAATGTCAGTCAAATATACTAGATTATGTGTTGCCTTGAGGGCAAGGACTGTGTACTATTTATCTTTGTGCTCAGTACTGTAACTACTAGAGTCTTAACCATAAAATCATACAATTTTGGACTAGAAAGGACTTTAGAAATCATCTAATTAAATCCTTCCATTTTACAGATAAAGAAATTGATAAGTGTCTTCCCAAAGTCACACAGTGGCCAAGCTTAAGACTAAGTAGATAGTCCTTCTTTCCAGTATTAGTCATCCCACTTTTGTGTACCCTCAGATCCTCATAGTCCTGAAAACAGATAAGAGAGTCAGTAGATGCTTATTGAATTTAATTAAAAAACTTCCAACTGAGAATGATCTTCCCTTCCCCAATTTAACATTTATCTCCATACTTCATTGTATTCTTCCTTCTTCTTTCAGTAGAATAAAAGTTCTATGAGGGAAGGGATCTTTAATTCGTTTTTAGTATATTTAGTATATTGACATTTTAACTCTATACTCTCCTCTGTTTTTTAATCCCTTGTCTCCTCAACCTCTCATTGCTCATCTTTTGCCAAACTTCTACCCAGAATTATTTGCCCAGTTGGCCTTCTCAGATGCTACTCCCAGGGTTGTTGAAAGGAACTGGAGGAAGTCCCAAAATTATGTCAACTGACATGTTGTAAATTCATGTTGTCTCTTCAATTGGGTACTTACTGAAGCTAGGAAGTTCTTTTATTCCTTTCTAGTTAGTTCCCTATCTTGCTTCTCACAAAACCTATTCCAAAACTTTGCTTCAATCCTCAAGCTGCTTCTTCCCATTCACACTTTTTTTTTTTAGTGCTTAAGGAATATACTTTAATACCAGTTAAAAAATTGCAGAGGAGGCAGCTGGGTAGCTCAGTGGATTGAGAGCCAGTCCTAGAGATGGGAGGTCCTAAATTCAAATAAGCATAATTGTATTCTATCACCAACATATAGCTCAATTTGTTCAGCCATTCCCCAATTGAAGGGCATTCCCTCATTTTCCAATTTTTGGCCACCACAAAGAGCGCAGCTATGAATATTCTTGTACATGTCTTTTTCCTTATTATCTCTTTGGGGTACAAACCCAGCAGTGCTATGGCTGGATCAAAGAGCAGACAGTCTTTTGGTGTCCTTTGGGCATAGTTCCAAATTGCCCTCCAGAATGGTTGGATTAATTCACAACTCACCAGCAGTGAATTAATGTCCCTACTTTGCCACATCTCCTCCAGTATTCATTACTTTCCTTTGTAGTCATTTTAGCCAATCTGCTAGGTGTGAGGTGATACCTCAGAGTTGTTTTAATTTGCATCTCTCTGATTAAAAGAGATTTAGAACACTTTTTCATGTGTTTAATAATAGTTTTGATTCTTTATCTAAAAATTGCCTTTTCATGTCCCTTGCCCATTTATCAATTGGAGAATGGCTTGATTTTTTTGTACAATTGATTTAGCTCTTTGTAAATTTGAATAATTAGACCTTTGTCAGAGGTTTTTGTTATGAAGATTGTTTCCCAATTTGTTACTTCCCTTCTAATTTTGGTTGCATTGGTTTTGTTTTTACAAAAACTTTTTAATTTGATGTAATCAAAATTATTTATTTTACATTTTGAGACTTTTTCTAAGCCTTGCTTGGTTTTAAAATATTTCCTTTCCCAAAGGTCTGACATGTATACTATTCTGTGTTCACATAATTTACTTATAGTTTCCCTCTTTATGTTCAAGTTATGCACTCATTCTGAGTTATTCTTGGTGTAGGGTATTCACACACTTTAAATGAGGGCTTTGCATCTTACTTTCTGGCAAAATTCATTTGATGTGAGCTTCTGCTTCTTCCATGTTCTTCACCTCAAAATTCCTTAACTACACCCTCCAGTAATTCCTCCTTCCTTTCAGTCTCTGACAAAAAAGTAGTCATTCTCCTTGCCTCAGTCAATTCTCAATCATTTCCTTTTTTGGAATCTGCACCTTTTCTCTGTCTCCTAACTTCTTCACTATTGTCTTCAAACATACTCAAATCTCCCCTAACCAAACATGGTTTGACTTCATCTTTCTTACCATCTTACCAGGGAAGGGAATGGAGAGAGAGAGAGAGAGAGAGAATATGGAACTGAAAATAAAAATCAAATGAAAAAAATAAAAATGCTTATATGCTTTAATAAATTGTTGATTCCTTTACTGAGTGCACCTATAAGGTACTTTAAAATGCTAGTTGGATTAGATTGGGTAATTTTTTTAGCTTAATTATTTACTATATGCCTTAGTTAAAATTTAATTTAATTTTTAAAATTAAATTTTAAACTAAAATTTTAATATTTAATTTAATTTAAAATTAAGAAAATTTTTAAATAAAAATTAATTTAAATTTAAATTTTAAAAATTAAGTTAATTTTAACTTAAATAAAAGCTAAAATTTAAGAATACACCATAATTCAATATTAAAAATTTTTTTTTTCCAATTTAAAATGTTCTTCTCCTGAATAGAAAATAATAAAATGTCAGTATATCATTTTAGGGAAAAAAGCTATATTTTATGTATCCTAATGGCCTAAAAGTACATAGTTTACTCTCATATATAATGATTAATGTAACTGAAGAATTGGTTTATCTGTGCTACTGCAATAACTGTGATAAACCTTTGTAGCACATTAATTCATTAGATAGGATAATTGGCCATATTCTACCATTTCCCAAGACACCATGGTGAAAAATAGAAATGGAAAATAAGGAAAAGCCTTTGGCGGTAGCTTCTGGCCTGAGCACGCTTAGAACAGGTACACTTGGCAGCCATTATCTCTTGGAGGCTTATTGTAAGTATGCAGTTTACTCCAGTTTAAGAAGGTCTTGGAATAAGATAAACTTCTTGCTAAAATGAATTACTATCTTCTCAAAGAAAAATAGTTTCAGTGTGAACCAAAAGACAAAATCCCAGAGAAATTCCATTTCATTCCCTTCAGAACCTATAAAAGTCAGCCTTTCCATTATTTGAACTCTAAGATAAGTAGTTAGAAAGCTAGATCTGAACTTAGGAAAAGCTCAGTTTAAATTGTGAATCTGTCACCTAAAACTCATAGTGTGCACATAGGTAGGTTGCTTAAATACTTGGAATCTCAGTTTTCTCATCTGTAAAATGGAGATAACACTTGTGCTATGTAAGAACTCTTCAAATTGTATAACTCTTTAAGAATGTTTGTTATCATCATATGTACACAGATTGTGGTTGAAGCAGCTTAGTGAAAATTCTGTGTTTTCTAGGGAACTGAAGTTGAAACCCCTTGCCTTTCTCTCATGGAAATTATCTGTAAACTGGCTGCCCCATAATTCATTTAAGATGTGTGGCAGAAAGAGAGAGCCCATGGTGCTGAAGAGTTTCTCTATGGAGTGACTGCCTCAAGGACCAGGGAATTTGAGTCTTCATATTGAGTTCAAACTGCTGGATCAGTGGCTAATTGTGAAAAGACTTTAGCAGGATTACAGCAAAATTATGATGCTCCAACGGAAAGAGAACTGAGCCTCAGCTTCAAAACCATCAGGATCAAATTGTCAGGAAGCTGAATAAAGTTAGTAAAGTTTTTAACAGCCTTGCAACTACGTTTCTTTAAGTAACTCAAAACTTACTTCCTTTCATTTAGCTCTGCCCTGTTGACTGTTCAGAGAAAGGGATGGCAATAAAACCCCCAATCTGGGATGCAGGGCAGTACTCTGATGCCTACCACCTTATTTGGTACCAGGGAACAGGGGCAGTGTTTATGCTGCACAATGGTGAAATACTTTGTATCTATATCTTGTATATGTAGCAGGGCACTAGTAAGAGTCTTGTGAACAAGCCAGTATCAGTTGGTTTTGCAATCGAAATCTATATTAGCATGAATAGGATTAAAAAAGATTTTGTTGCTTAGATGAAAGGATTTTTATCTTGAAAATGTGAACAGATAAATAAAAAGTGAAGAAAATCCAAAGACAAAAGCATTCATTTGATCAGATATTCTTTGAATGTCCGATATATGAAAGATTAAAGATAAAGATAATACATTCCCTCAAAGTGCTTACCATCCAGAGCAGGGATTGGACCAAATCTGTTTTGCTGTTTATTTTTTCTATATTCTTCCTACTAAAAATGGTTTTTACACTTTTAAATGGTTGAAAACAATGAAAAGAGGAATACAATTTGATGACACATGAAAGTGATATGAAATTTGAATTTTACTTTTGGTAAATAAAGTTTTATTGGAACACAACCATGCTCATTTATTTATGGATTGTCTATGACAAAGAGTTCTTATGTGGCCTTCTCACTGCTTCCCACTGCTTTTGGGACACTAAAAATCTCAGTAACACCATTATAAATTGACAGAATTTGGAATGCCATGCATATTGCCATACTGTGATATTTTATTATTTTAGTTTTTAATTACCAGTATATACCCAATATGTCAAAAGAAGAAAAGTAGAGGGGGGAAATGTCTTCTTATGATTTTTTGAACTCAGGGCTGAGATTGAAATTTTTTTCTGAAGAAAAAGCACCTCCAACCACTTTTACCAGATACTGGGTGCCTTTGGAAATTAGCTTTTCCCGTAGGAAGGATGGAATAAACATTTATTAAGTGCCTACTATGTGCTAGGCACTATACTAAGCACTTTACAAATTATCTAATTTGATCCTCATAACAACCTTGTGAGGTAGAAACTACTTCCTATAAGTACTAAAAACTTGATAATTTAAAAAACATTTTAAATTAATTTGACCCAAAATTACAAGGCAAAAACAACTATATATGATACTTATTCTGAAGTAAAGCCAACTGATTAACAACTAATGTTTGAATCACAAATAATGTCAAACTGCTTTATACACTTTCTGTGTCATCAAAAGTTAGAACAAGTAGCAAGATTTCCATTCCAAAAACAAATTAGTAGCAATATCTAAGCTAAACTATAGTTCCAGTAGCATTTTTTGGACTTTGATACAAGTGTATAAGAAATTTCAATATTTCAAAATCCATTTAACCGTGCAATTGAGGAACTTCCACCTAACCTTCTAATCTAGTGGCTAATCTGCAATATAATTACCTGTCAAAAATCAAATATTTAGGGAAGGAACTAATAGAAATCTATAAACATCTTTCTAGGTAATGAATTTTCTTAGTTAATATCATACAGTTATGGCTTCATATAAGTATTTGGCAATACCTGTCTGTATGAAAAGACATTTTTAAAGATAAAATAACTTAAAATCTTAACATAGATTAGCATTAACAGATTAACATATGCAATTTATTTTGATAAGAAAAACTAATTCTGAATACCAGCTGAGTGAAATGTTATTCCCTCCCCTTCTCCCAAAAGAATTTTCACTAGTGGACCTGAATTAGAAAAAAAAATTTTTTTTTTACATGATCACCCTCATGTTTAGAATTTTGTCAAAAATTTGTGTAAATTTGTTTTCTCTCATTATATAAGGAGCTACAAAATATCCTCAATTTTTGCCTCTTAAACAGCAAAGCCTAAAATATTTATTATCTGGCTCTTTAAAGAAATTTAAAGTTTGCCAACTCAATGTAGAAGAGCTCTACAGCTTTGAGTTCTTTGTCTTTTTCTGACATTAAACTTAATGGTGTTCTTTGCCTTTGTAAAAGTCATATCATTTCTCTCTCTGACTTTATCTCTGAATTAGTAAGAGACATAATATGGTATAGTGGAAAGTATGATGTCAGTCAAGTCAGTCAGTAATAATTTAGGGAAGAAGCAAAAAACAGTCCCTGTCCTCAGGGAGCTTACAATCTACTAGGGAGACAGAAGCAAATAAATAGGCATTGACAATCTATATACAAGATGAGTAGAAAATAATGAAAAGAAGGCAGTAGAATTTTTGAAAAATTTTTTTCATTGTTATGCAAAACACACTTCTATGTTGTCACTGTTGCTCACAACAGACTCATACATAACTAAAACCCTAAAGTAAAACCATAAACACACTGATGTGAGAGAAGATTCCAATAATTCTTTCTCTGCGGTTAGATAGCATTCCCCATCAGGATTATCCCAGATCATTGCATTGCCGGGAGTAGCCACATTTTCATAGATAATCATCATCCAATATTGCTGTTATGGTGTACAGTGTTCTCCTGGTTCTGTTTGTTTTGCTCTGCATCGGTTTCTGCAGATCTTTTCAGCTTTTTCAGAAGTTAACTTACTTATCATTTCTTATAGCCCAATAGTATTCCATTACCAACATATACCACAATTTGTTCAGCCATTCCCCAATGGATGGATGTCCCCATAATTTCTAATTCTTTGCCACTACAAAAAGAGATGCTATAGCTATTTTTGTACAAGTAGGACCTTTCTCCTCTTTTATTATCTCCTTGGGACACAGATGCAAGTAGTGGTATTACCAGATCAAAGGGCATGCACAATTTTATAGCCCTTTGTGCATAGTTTCAAATAGAAGGCACTAGAATTAAGAGGTTTAGGGAAAGGCTTCTGAGAGAAGATGAGATTTTAGACAGGACGTGAAGGAAGCCAGAGAAGCCAGAAGATAAAGACAGAGAGCATTCCAGGTATGGGGAATACCCAGAGGAAATGTCTCTAGTTAAGAGATGGAGTATCTTATTCATAGGACAGTGAGAAGGCCAGTTTCACTGAATTTAATGCTATGTTGTAGAGAGTAAGGTGTTTGAATGCCAGAAAAGTGGAAGTGGGAGGCTACATCATCTAGGCCTTTGAATATCAAAAAGAGGATTTTGTATTTTATCCTAGAATGATAGGGAATCACTGTAGTTTGTTGAGTAGGCATGTGACCAGGAGAAAGGTAGGTTCAAATCCTACTTCTGATACTAGATCCCCAATAAGCCATTTTGGCCTCCAATTGCCTCATATGTAAAATGAAGATGATTTCTAGCAATTACCTCATAGGATTATTATGAGAATTGAATGAGATAATGTTTGTAAAGTGCTATAAAATTTTGTTTTTATTATTTGGTGAAATGAAACTCTTTTATCAGATAACTCTACATGCATCTTTTAAGTATCTACCATATTTTAGGTACTGTGATAGGCATAAGAAATACAAATAGAATGCAATAATCTCTGACTTAAAGAACTTCTATTACATTTTTATTTCTAAAAATCCTTAAAAGTAGACAAGTTCAAAACCTCTTCAAATAACCCACTGTGTTAAAAAACAAATAATAAACCAAAAACAAACAATCATCTACAAGGAGTTCTTCCTAAATTTTAAACCCAATCCCATTGACTATCATTCAGCCATTTCCTTTTGCATCCTCTTTGAAGATAGACAGCCAGTCCCCATCTTCCATTGGGTCCATCATTTATTTGAAAACTACTATGGTATTCTTACCACTTAGCCTTCTCTTCTTCAAGTTAAATAGCCCCAGTTCATTTAATTTTTCCTTCGAAGACCTATTTACCAAATTTTTCATTAACCTCATATCTACTCAGTATAAGCCTGAGGCCAGGACTGGACCAAGATGATAACATACTTTTCAGATTTCAAATCGAAGTCATGCTGTACTTGTTAAAGGAAAAAATAAAGCCCTAGACAATTTGCTGTGACAGAAATTGGACGGTTGCTGGGAAAGAGAGAGAGCTCTGTGGAGGGGGTGGGGAGAGAAGACTTTTTAACTAAGGGACCCCATGGAATATTTCCAATATTTCAGGCCTTGGCTGTCAGTAGGAGGATAGCAGTGGGGAAAGCTACATGATTCTGGAGTGGGACATATTTTTATATCCTAAACTTCCTGCAGGCACCATTTAGCAAAAGCACTAATTGAATTCAACCCCACTGATCATTTGAAGTACCAGCAGCCCCCATCTGGTCTACAGTTTTTACCAAAAAGAAAATACTACCCAGTAATAATAGCTGTGGGTGGCATGGAGGTAATTCTAAAAAGCATTTTAGTCTATTGCTTTAAGTGAAACATTTAAAAAAATCTGAACAGATCTGAAATGTCTAATTAAGGGTAAATAACTTTTTGTTCCTGGCCATAATGGAATGTAGTCATCTGCTGTTTGCTTTCATTTTTATGAATAGCAGAAAGGTGGCTTGATTTCAAAGCATGTCCTTGACCCTCCTTGAAATAGCAGGATCTAGACTGCCACCAGAATTTCCAAGTAGAAATGATCTCGATATGGAACTTCCCCTTGAGGTGGACTTCAGACTAGAATATATTTATTCCAAAATTTCCTATTAAAAGATACGCTAAAAAAACAACAGCAGCAGCAACAATACTACATCTTAGTTATTGGTTAGGTTAAACTAGTAATATTATATGGCTGTGTTATGGAACTTCACAGTCCCCAAAGAATGAAAAAATGAATATTAGTTGGCATTTAGAGGCTATGAACAAGCTGCAACCCATAAAGAACTATGAATAAAGGGCCCAACTAAATGACATTATCAAGGATTGGCAAAAAAGGAGATGGTTTGGTAAGGATAAGGGATAACTCTGGTATCCTTTAAATATCAAGAAGGAAGGCCTTGAGTAAATTAAATGGACACTTTATGGTGAACTGATATAAGGAAAAATTGCAGAGTAGGCAGAGATGAATTGGGATGTGACCCGCATTGTAGGAGAAATTGTCCACTTAAGAGGAGATGACAGAGACATTGCATATCTGAGGAAGTAAATAGTATGTGAATATTTGCAAATATGAAGTTTTTTGCAGAAGTATTCTTAATAACTAATTTTTTTTGCTTTAACTATTTATATTTGCTACAAGGGATTTGTTGTTCTCTTTTTTTTACCCTTGGTATGTGGGAGTTAGGAGAAAGGAAAGAAACTAAATGCTCATTAATTGGGGAGAAAAAGTTAATTAAAAAAAAAAAGAAGTCTTGTGGAAGATAATTGACATTAAAGAACATATTGACCACTTGAGGTTACAGTGTTAAGTGCAGAATTATATTTAGCTGAACCTGTGAATTTTATGAATATATTTGGTTAGCTACTATAATTATAAAACCCAATCGCAAACCCATCCCCAAAATAACTTGCTGACATTTCTGCTCTCATCCTGAGACTTTTACTTGAACCGGGAGAATTCTCGTTCTTTAGATTTAGTTGAAAGATATTTGTAGAAAAATTACATTGGATATTGTGAAGCCTTGGACATCTTGGGACACTGTGGTACCAATAAGAACTATGATATTGTACTGTGAATGTCGTTCTGGGCATGGAGGCAGAAGAGCTGAGTTTAAGTATGTCATTCGTTATTTCCTAGATCTCTTACACTGGTCAAATTGTATAACTTATTTGTCTCAGTTTCTTCATTTGTAAAGCGGGAGAGGGAATATTTATGGTACCTACTTCACAGAACTGGTGAGAGAAAAACATTTGGAAATGTGCCAGAAACTATGCCAAGAGTTTTAGTCATTTAGTTGTTTTAGTCAGTCTGACTCTTTGTGATGCCATTTGGAATTTTCTTGGCCTTTTCATTGTCCACTTCAATTGACAGATGGAGAAACTAAGGCAAACATGACTTAAGTGATTTGCCTAGGGTTGCATAGCTAGTAAATATTTGAGGCTAAATTTGAACTCAGGTCCTCTTGATTATGAAGCTATCCCTTTCTCAACTTTGTCACCTGGCTGCACTTGCTAGGAACTAGGAATATAAATACAGAAGCAAAGCAATCCTTGCCCTGCAAATGGTGGGGTGGAAGTAATATATATATATATCAGAGAGTGGATGGAAGGGAAAGGAGGTTAGGTCTAGGTAAGATGTGAGTGAAGTCACAGGTGAGTCGATTATCACACTACACCAACTATGGTCATATCATTTTGATTATTTCCTCTGAAGAAGAGATAGAAAGCAGGGTTTGAAGGGGACCCTGATAGTGATGTGAATGTCTATGTGTAGATAACAGGATGCCTATGGCTTATGCCCAGGATCTGGTTTCTTGGTGAATGACTGGATGATCTAGATGATTTGAGAAGGGCTAGGTATGGGGGGCTAAAATGAGCAACGACTCAATTATCTGATAATTCAAGCAGCTCTACCCCAGGGTGAATCCTGAAACTGAGTAGAATTGACTCATTTGTCCTCTAATGCTAGTAGCTACAAACAAGAGTGAGTCTCATAGTTGATTGGATTATGGTGCCATAAAGTATGTATGATCTGACTCCAGACCATCACACCTATTCTCTGTATTTCAGACACACTAGTGTACCACCTGCTTCCTGAAATCTATATTTCATCCCATTCCTTTCTGCTCCCCACATAGTCCAGAGAGAAACAGAGACAGAGAGAGAGAAATAGAAAGAAGGGAAGGGGAAAAAAGAATGGAGAGGAAAGAAGGGGAGAGGGAAGAGGAGAGGTCTCCAAAGCTTTCTTCCCTGAATTTTAACCAAGTGATTATTGCATTGTCTTAGATATTTCAATCAATAATTCTGCCCTTGAAAAACACTATTTCTTTGGTCCATTTCCTCCCCAACCCCATAATATTTTAAACCCCCCCTTTTTTAAACCCTTACCTTATGTCTTAGAATCAATGCTAAGTATCAATTCCAAGGCAGAAGAGTGATAGGGGCTAGGCAATGAGGGTTAAATGACTTGCCCAAGATCATAGAGCAAGAAAGTCTCTGAAGAGACTTTGAACAAAGGACCTTCCGTCTCTAGTTCTGCATGTCTATTCACCAAGCCACCTAGCTGCCCCTGTGGTAGGCAGATTTTAATGACAATCTCTGCCTTCTCGGTAGGTTGATTTCTCTCCCCTTTGGACTATTGGGAATCTCCTCTTTTGAAACTATGTAGTTCTAGGGTCACATCTTCCCTAGCCTCCAAAATCTTATGCTGCTTTAAAGTTCTTATCTTCCCCTAGATGGTGAGCCTTTCAGAGATGGAGTGCTGGATCCCACCCTCACCCCCCAGACCAAGGGTTGTGCCCCCTCCGGTGCTGTGGAGCCCCCTTACCACACAAAGTAGAGAGGAAGTGGGGAACCCTCTTACCACACAAAGTGGAGAGGAAGTGGGGATCCCCTTTGCCACACAAAGGGGAGGAAGGAAACACTCCCATTGGGCTGCTGGGTAGAGTGGCAGGGGATGTGAAAAATGTGGGGCAAAGAAGGGGAGGGGAGCAGCTCCACCCAAGTCCCTTTGCTTTTCTAGTTATTTACTCTGGGGGGATGTGGGGAGGGTAGCTACATGCCCACAGAGGTTCACCATCAATGCACTAGATGAAGCTTCAATAACACACAGTGGGACTATCACCTTTTTTTTTTATTCCTGGAAGATATACTCTTCTTTTTAAAAAAATTAATTAAAAAAATTTACTCTTATTTTTTTTAATTTAATGCCTTTAGTTCTAAAATCTTTCCCTCCCCTCCCCTTTCCCCTTCCCACTGAGAAGGCAAAAAATATAAAAGCTATTACAAATATGAAGTCATGCAAAACACACTTCCATTTTAGCCATGTTCAGGGAGGGAAGAAGCAAGAAAAAGAAATTGAAACTATGGTAGGGGAGATACAGTGGAATGGGGATTCAATGGAGTTTATAGACTAGTACTCTAAAAGAACTGGGTTATCTATCATCAAATTATATATTTCTTCCAATTATGCAGATGGTAACTGATACCTCCTTATCCTTTGTGATTCTGGTCATTGTTCTCCCATAAATGCATACATACAACCTGCCCAGAATGTTGTAAATCATATTTCTCCTGACATCTTAGGATACCAATGGCCCTAGTGACCTAAAAAGAAAAAATGAAGTTCATTTCTGAATCTCATACTACTTTTCCAGGTAAGCTATTTTGGGGGAACCTTCCTTTGGACTTAAGAGCTTCAGCTCCTAAAAAGCATCTGAAATGATGCTTAATATTGCCCTGCATGGTTTATTGACAATGCACAATGGATAGACAATGCTTCATGAAGCAATTTTGCCTTTATCATGAAGGGTAGGCTAGAGTCTAAATGCAAACACAAAAGGCACTTGTACATAAAGGGCAATTACAGCAGACAAGTTTCTTGCCATATACTTTTATTCTTTTAGAATCACTGTATGATGACACCATGACCTCACAGCAAGTCTTTGTAGTACTATATCTCCCCTTTTCTCCATTGTCCTGGGAGTTTGGAGGCAGTAATATGAATGACTGGCTCTGAAGTCTGAGGATTTGTGTTCACATCTAGTCTTAGTACAGATGTGATTTGGCACAAGTTGCTTCCCTTATCTGGACCTCAGTTTTCTCAATTGTAAAATTTTTGAGTTGTATTAGATGGCCTTTGCACTTCTTTCCAGTTCTAGATCTAGGAGCCTACAAAATCACCACCTCTATGGGAATACAATTTCTTCATCTGTAAAGTGACAAGCTGATATCTAATCACCTCTGTAGCTCAAGGTTTATGGTCTTGGGAAAGAAAATAGAATTTTCCTCCCAAGTTTGAGAGGGTTAATGAGAATATCTACTTCAATAGTTCCTCCACATATATAAAGTGTGACCCTTCTATAACTTATGGTCTTCATAAAATAGCTGTGATGATTCTCTTTAAACTTAGCTAGACTGGTCCTAGCCAGTTTTGTTGGAGCTTGTTAGAAATTGAATTCTGTTGGCATAGATACTGAAATGAAGTAGGTTTCTTTCCATACCACATTGGGAGCCTGAAGAAATTTTTTACTAGATGAAACTTTTTGTTTTTAAAGACCTGCTATCTAATGTGGAGTGAATCAAACTTTCTTTATCTATCAATTAGCAGTTTTTAAGTTAATCAAAAACATAAGCACTCCTATTTAACACTAAGTAAGAGTATTCGCAAATTACTTGCTAAAAGTGGGTGACAAATCTAGAGGTGACTGGACACCCCCTGGGCAGTGCTAAGCAAGTTAAAAGACTATAATTGGTTCCCATAAAGTGTAGGAATGGACAGGAAGGGACATGGAAAAAGGACTATTAAAAAATCCTGAACTTCCTGTCCAGGGAGCTTCTTCTGGTGACTTGGCTTTTGGAGGTGGCTTTGGACTTGACCTTCAGCTTGGACCTTGACTTTGGCTCTTGGACTGCTTTCTTGGAGGACTGCTCCTAGATCTTCTCCTTTGGACTTTGTCTTGGATGGGTGAGTAGCTGTCCTTCCTTTCCTGGCTTCTGGAGAGATTAGTTCTGGAGAGGCCTTCTTTTCTTGGAGGAGGCTGTGTAGGTAGAACCCTTGTATAAGATACCACCAGGTTCTCTGGCTAAGGGTTAACAAGCCCTGCCAGGCTGAGCTGGACACCAGAGCAACATTCACTCATTAATTTAATTTAATTTAATTTTTTAATGAATACCAAAGCAACATTTAGTGTGGTAGGCTAGACATTTTTTCTATCCTCTTCTGACATTTCTCTATTTTCACTCTTTGGTTTTAGATCACAAAATTCTTTCCTATAGTTTCTGAAGTTGTGGCCATTCATTTTCTGCATGCTATCTGCTGATCATAGGAATATAGTTCCCCTTAGCCATATCTTCTTTTAAAAGCTATTATAATTTACAGTAAATAGTCTCCCCTTTACTCTCTTTCATTCTCCCATTCACTGGTGTATTCAGCTATGTAGCATAATGTATAAGACCTTAGACCTGGAATCAGAAAGATTTTGATTTAAGTACTGCCTCAGAAACTAATGAGTGTTCAGTACACAGTTTTTCACTTGTAGCCTCAGTTCCTTCATCTTTAAAATAGGGATAATACTAGTGCCTACCTGCCAGGGTTGTTGTGAGGTTCAAATGAGAGTGTATATGTAAACTGCTATATAAATGTTACTATTTTTCTTAATCTAAATTGGAAGAACTTGATAATACTTTGCATTCCACTACAGATATTCTTTCATCCCCCAAATACATTTTTTTTTGGTAAGAGACAGTACAATGGAAGGATATAATTATATAATAATTAGCTATATTATAGATGTATAATAAGCATTCAATTCAATATATATTTAATTTGTGCCTAGTAGAGCTTTTTAGGAGGGAAAGATTAATAGCTAGCCTATCTATAGCACTTTAAGCTTGGCAAACTACACATTGTAATCTCATTTTAACCTCACAACAGCCCTATTATTATTGTGTTATTATTATCTCCATGTTGTAGATGAGGAAACTGAGGCTAAGAGATATTAAGTGACTTACCAAGGATCACACAAGTAACTGATACATTTTTGAAGCTGAATCTGAATTCAGAATTTCTGGATTCTGAGCACTTTGTTGTTCTGCCTCCCAAATTATCATAACTGATATTTACATAGCACCTTAAATTATATAAAGTTCCTTACACATGTTTCCTTATTTAACAGGTTAATAGCTGGTGGGGGAGGTAGGGATATTGGAATCACTTTCAGGAAAATAATTGTTGATAGACAATTTTCTCTTCTTATTGCTCAGTATTACTGTCCAGAAATATGCCTTCTTTGTCTCATTTTTCTGGATTAAAAAAAAAAAGAGAATCAGTTTCTATTAGTAAATCAAATATTTTACTATCATGAAATGTTACATTATAAATCTGCTTTAAGAAAAACCTTCAAAGTGAATGGTTGGTAGCACATCCGTTCATCTTTATTAACAAGGCCAAGATTTCATCTGTTGTCAAAGGAGGTATGTGATATTTTTTTTTTTATTTTGCTCCAACTCCCCAAATTTGCCTCAAAGATGCCTGAAATTTATTGCATACTATCAGTGGTTAAACTTTCCTTTTCTTCATTAAGGTTTTAGAATAATAGATCAAAAGTTAGTTTCCTATTTCCCCCAAATAATGTATTTGTCTCGGTTTTTAAAGTCCCTTCTCTCCTTTAAGAAAATCTTTATGGTTTTGATTGGCCAATTCACTTGGCTTCATGACACTTCCTTACTGAACTTCACATGGTCCCCTTGAGTCCAGTCAGTACAATAGTGGGGTCTGTGTTGTTATAATGTCCCTCAGATTGAAAATACTGCAAATTTTCTGTCTTGCTACATGGATGTGCTTTCCCTGGTGCTGCTGCAGCTCCCAGGTGCTCAACTTCCTGCAGGTGGCCTTTATGGAGTGGCCCCTTTGTCCTCTTTCTGACTAAGGAACCCCATTACTAACTTCTTGGAAGCCACTCATATTCCTTTTTTCTTCCTAAAACAACCCAGCCCGTGCTGACTAGCACTTTTCCCTTTGGCCAGATTGCCCTAAATCCCTGGGAGAAAGCAGAAAGAACCATTGTGCATTCTGATGACAGCATAACGCATACTTTTGCTACCACAGCAATCACTGCTGGCTGCTTTGTCACGGACCTCTGAAACTTCTCAAAAGTGTAAAAGTTATTTTGCATAAAGTACCTACTTAGCAAGGCCAAAGCTTTTCAGTCTCCTTCAACTCCTCTTGACTTTTTTTTTTTTGAGGTGAGGGATAATTTTAGAAATCTTGATTAACCTTCTATCACAATCACATAACCAGATAATACAATCAGAGTCATCCTGTGCTAATGCACAGGAATTAGCCCCAAAGGGCTCATCCCTTGGTAGACATCAAAATGATATGGCCCAGCGAGCCTGCAAAGGAAGTGTCCATGTCCATACGGCAGGTGTTAAACACCAGCCTGGAGGTTCACAGGCTTCTAAAAATCCTAAAAATCCTTCAAAATTCAAAGGCTAAGTGATAGAACGGACAGTTTTTGAAAAGTGATGGGCTTTTCAAAAATAACTTCTATTTAGGAAGTTTCTAGATGTGGTTCTGAGTCCATCCATGGGCATTTCCTTGCTCTATTCTAGAGAGAGGGATGGTGCTGAGAGCTGGGGATATTAATAAGGACACAAACAAAATCTGTGCCTTCAAGAAGCTCATTTTCTACCTGGGGAGACCACGCCATTCAGCTACACATTTCCCGAAGTTATAAGATCCAAATTGTCTCTTTTCCTCCCTTCCTTTCCCATTTCTGGAGATGGTAAGCAAATTTGATGAAGGTTAACATGTATTATTGTGCAAAATGCTTTCATATTGATCCCTGTTGTAAGAGAAACCTCAAAATAAAAACACAAATAAACTAACGTGAGAAATAGTGTGCCTTAATCTGCATTCCATCTTCAACAGGTCTGTCTCTGGAGGTGGATCGTATTCTTTGTCATAAGTCTTTCAGAATTGTCTCAGATCTTTGTATTACTGGGAGAAGCTAAATCTTTCACAGTTGATCAGTTTACAGCTCCACCAACAATGCATTAGTGTCCCAATTTTGTTATAATCTGTCCAACATTTATTACTTTCCTTTACTGTCATATTGGCCAATCTGAGAGGTGTATAGTGATAGTTCTAATTAATTCAGAGTTGTTTTACTTTGCTTTTCTCTAATCCAAGTGTGATTTAGGACATTTTTTCATATGATTATTGATAGTTTTTATTTGTTCATCTGAAAATTGCATTTCAAATCCTTTGACCATTTGTTAATTGAAGAATGATTTGTATTTTTATAAATTTGACTCTGCTCTCTATATATTTGAGAAATGAGACCTTAGAAACTACACTTTAAAGCTAGAAATCCATAGAAGAATACCTGAAAGAACAGGGTAGCAAAGGCTATTTTTTTTCTAGAGTAGGTATCTCTATCTTATTCAGTTTGGAAGTACAACTAGAGGCCTGATCATAATACAGTAGGGCCCTGTGTCCCTAGGGGAAACATTCCAAGTCTATCAGGGATTGCTGAAATCGTGGATATAAGCAAATTGTGATATAATCTGACCTCATATATATGTTCTCTTTCTTTACACTCTTACCCCACAGCTCAGTGCTCTGGAACCTCTTCTCCTACCCCTTCCCCCCAAAAGTAAATGCAGAGCCCCTCCAGCCCTTCTTGGTTGAATTCCAGTAAATGAAACCAAGGAAAGTGAAATCCATTCAGGGCTCTACTATTCTGCTAGGCATAGGAGCTTTCTTCTGCTCTTTTTTCCAAATGGTGTTGGCTCATCCCTTCTTAGGCAGCCTCATGGTCTCATCTTCCTGTGGGTTCACTTTATTAGTACTAGACTTAGTATAGACATCCAATGTGTCTTAGCCTACTGCTACAGCTTAGAGCTCCTGAGTTTAAGAGATCTACCAGCCTCAACCTTTATCCCATCTCCCTTGTAGCAGGGATAGAGTCTTGGGCCACCCTTTTTGGCCTAGTAAAGGGTCTTCCATGCATTTTGAGGATCACCTAAAGGATCTGGGAAAGTTTAGGATGAAGTTGAGAAGAGTCAGGGGGCACAGGCTAGTGGTCTCCAAATATCAAAAGGCTGGCATTTGAAGAGAGGGTAGACTTGTTTCTTCCAAAGGGAGTCATAGGTGGAAAGAAAAAAGAAAATTTAGATTTAATATGTTAAAAAGACTTCCTTACAATCAGAGCTATGAAAAACATATAATGAGCTGCCTGTGGAGGTAGCGGGTTTTTCCTAACTGGAATTCTTTAAGAAATGTCTAGATGAATATTTCTTTACTATATTGTTGTAAGTTTTCCTTTCTGCATAGAATATGAACTAAATATTTGCTGAGATCACTTTGACTTTTAAGCTTTTTGATTCTTGTATCCTATTATTGAATATAATTCTTAGTTTACCAAATTTACCTGATTTGCCTACTACCTCTAATAAGCCTTGTAACCTTTTACTATATGTTCAGAATTATTTAAAAGCAATAGGTAGGCACATCAATTCTTTATCCCTGAAAATTATATTTGTTGGATGTGTTTGGAGTTATTTATGCTTTTTATTTTAACAAAATTATCATCACTCTGAGGCCTAAATATTCGGCTTATCTCCTATCTCTCTGCCTATTGTACACATAGAGTTCAGCAACCAAAGAAGACTAGGGTCTTTTGAAATTTGCTAAGTTCTAGTTTTCAACTGATAGGGCAAGGGCTTTCCCTTATTCATGGATAATGGTTTTAAGTGATTAAAATTGGTATATGGATTCCATTCGTTTTAAATTCCTGGAATCAAATAAATTTGATATCAAATAAATAATGTCAAGAAATTAAGGCATATCATTGCTTACTTTAGAAGACTTTGCCTTCATTTCATATGTATGAGAGGAATGTATTTAGGCGATGGAATGATCTTTGGTTTGGGTTTTTGCCTCTGCCAGCAAATTCCATGAGATAGTCCAAAGAATGAAATTAATCATAGTTCCAAGGAAGATTGCTAGTATCAGTCTCTCCAGAGCCAATGCAACTGATAGAAGAGATTTTAGTTTGGAGAAAATTCCTGTGTGTGTGGGGGAACCAAACAAACAGTGAACCCAGAGGAAAAACAAAAATTAAATCCTCAGAATATCTCTCATCATTAATTTTCAGTAGACTCCAAGTAGTTGAACAGAAAAAATAACAAAAATATCCATCTCCAGTTACCTTTTCAATCATGACCATTCAGTGCTTCTTTCTTTGTAACATTGATAATTATTTATTGAATACTCCTTCCCCTTCTTGTTTACAATTCCTCTTCCTCTAATATCAGTTTCTACTGTAAACGAGCCTCATTTCTGTTCTGTGTTCTCTTCTTAAATGCACATTTTCTAGGACAGTCTTTAAAAGTAACATACTACCGAGGATGCTTCTACAGAGATGAAATGTGTATAGGGTTATGTTGGAAAGAAAAGACAAGATGAGTTGCAGTGTTGAACTCACTGGATTCAATTCAGTTCATTGATCATTGGAGGTATTATGGATTTGGTTACAGACCATCATAACAAAATGAATATTTCAATAAAGCAAGTTGCATGAATTTTTTGGTTTCTTACTGCATATAAAAGTTAAGTTTACATTTTACTGTACTCTATTAGTATGTGATAGTATTATGTTTAAAAAAAACATGTATGTAAAAAAACCCCAATGTATGCACCTTAATTAAAAGGTACTTTCTTACTAAAAATATTAACCATCATTAGAGCCTTCAATGAGCTGTAGTCTTTATTTATTTATTTTTTGCACTGGTGGAGGGTCTTGTCTCCATATTAAAGGCTGCTGACTGGTCAGGATGATGGCTGTTGAAGGTTGGGTTAGCTCTGGATTTCTTAAAATAAGACAACAATGAAGTTTGCTTCCTCTATTGACCCTTCCTTCCACTTGAATACTTAGATGCCATTATAGGGTTATTGATTGACCCAGTTTCACTATTGTTGTATGTCAGGGAAGTGGGAGGCACAAGGAGAGGGAGAGAGAGAGAATAGTGGATCAGTGGAGCATTGTGGATTAAGTTTGCCTTCTTAAATGGGCATGGTTAGTGGTGACCCAAAACAATTCTAAGAGTAACATCAAAGATCATTGATCACAGACTACCACAACAGATATGATAATAATGAAAAGTTTGAAATAATTATGAGAATTACCAAAACGTAACACAGAGACAAAATGTGAGCATCGGTTATTAGATAAATGGCACCAGTAGACTTGCTTGACACAGGATTGCTACAAACCTTTAATTTATTAAAAAAAAAACACAAAATCTGTGAAGAGCAAAAAAATGAAGTAAAAATAAAATAAGGTGTGCCTGTATTTGGGTGGTCATCTGCATGAAGTTTGTTCTGATGCCTCCAAATGATGGTCATTCTCCCAACATACCTTGTATATTCTTATATAGTGTAATATAGTGTCCTACAATACAACATATGCTCCTTGAAGTCAAATAAATCTTTTTGATCAACTGCTTGATACCTGAATTCCCATTATATCTACTAGATAAGACACCCAAGGATCCAGAGGTTTCCCTTATTTTTTCTTTTCCTTTCTTCATTTTTCATTTAATATTGGTCTTTAGCTCCTCAGTACACATATAAAAGAAATCCCATTTACGTTTGTGTAATCAAAATATTCCTGTACTTTGAGACTGATAACTCAGGTTCATTATAGGAGCCACTTTATTAGCCTTGAATTTCACCTGAAATTCTTGGTATTTAAATGATTACTTCTTGGGAAGTGTTTATCTGAGTGCAAATTACTTTGGCTCTGAACTTCTCTTAACTGGTGCCTGACAGCTTGGATGACTGGCACATTGTCATTTCCACAACACACCTAAAGAGTAAAGTGCTAAAAATCCTGAGCTGTTTGGGTGTAGTTAAAGATTTTAGACCTTGTCCTACTTAGTTAATCCTTTAAGGCACAGCAATAGCAACATGCCAGCTTTAGCTCAACGTAGAGCAGGTGATGCAAAACATGCTTTCCTTAAATACCTTTTTAATATTCCCCATTTTTGTTAGTGTCTTCACAAAGTTCTAGTAGCAGACAGTGGCAGCTATTGGAACTGCCAACCTAGCTTGGAATATGATAGACAATGACAATGTAACTAACATTCAGCTTTTAAAATATCTACATCATTTTGATGTCTTGTTCCCAGGCTAAAAAATTGTGGTAAGTGTTTGTTGACAATCAGCATCTGTTTTCATTATGTCATGTGATGATGATGATAGCTAACAATTATATAGCACTTACTATATGCCAGACACTGTGCGAAGTGTGTTACAATGATTATCTCATTTGATCCTCATAAAAATCCCAATAGGTGAGTGTTATTTTTATTCTCATTGTTATAGATGAATTAACTCAGAGTGGCTAAGTAACTTACACATATTTTACAACTAGTATATATTTAAGACTAGATTTGAACTCAGGTCTTCCTGACTGTAGGAACTATGCTACTTAGCTTCCTGACAAAGATGAATATTAAGGAAGAATAAAGAAAAAGAACACTGGGGAAAGTTAAGAGCTGCAAAATGGCATACTCATTCATTTCTGGCATTTCCACTGTTTAAGAACAGGGTTCTTGGATTATAGTATATATTATTATAATTTATTTTTACTTTTCTATAGAGAAATTCAGCCAGTAAAATCTCAGGGGGAAAAGAACATCTGAAAATAAAGATGATTCAATCATAAAAATAATCTTCTGGACTATAGAATTTCTTTTACAGACTAAAAAACATTTACCTTCAAATCCATTGGTCACTAAATTAGTTTACAGCATTTACCAAGTGTGTAGTAGGCACTGCTTTTCAATTTGCAAGGAACAGGTAAAGGAATAGTGGGAAAGAGGGATATATTTTGGGAATGGAAAAAAACAAGAACATACAGGAGGTGGGTGGGGAACCAGGAAATCAAAACTAGGGAGTATTTAGGAATGATCCAGAGGTTGTCACTCTCAAGATTACTCTGGATCAAGAGGTAAAGGAAAAAGATTTAGGAGAAACTTGTCCTTGACTAGTCATGACAAAGAAAGAGGATGGCCATAACCATTATATTTAATACAGGACTTTCAATTTGGGATAAAATACTTGCTTAGCGGACTGTAGACCAGTTGGTATTCAATGGACATTTATTTAACTAGCATGTACTAGATGCTAGGTGCATAAAAATAATGTGAAAATCATCTTTGTCTCAAGGAACTTACAGTCTATAATTGATAGTATAAGCCATGATATATAGTAATTTAAACATTAGTGGTAGAGAGTTAATTGCCTTTTAGGAGCTATGCTGGGGTGTATAAACCTAGTACTTCCTTGGAAAATTCTGGGAATTGTAGGAATGTGGTGACTTAAAATTTGAGTATGTGAAATATTGAAATCTCTGGCTGTTTCTGACCATGTTCTACACAACAGCTTATAGCTTGATGGCATCACTGGACCAGCAATGGCTCAATGGAGAGGAAAGGAGACAGCGATTGCAAAGGAAGGCAGAGAAGGGTTTCTAGTGAGTTTGATTGCCTAAGAATGTGAATTACACTGAGTACATGTGTTCCCACTTCTGTGTCCTCTCCACTCATGTACCTATACCACACATATAGCCTCTCCATTTGTATTTCCTATATGTATTTCCTCTCCCATCATGGTGTAATGATAGGTGGAATATATTGTTGTGTTTTAATGGGGTGATTTTCCTTCTCAATTAGTCTGCTGTCCTGTTTAATTAAGTGTCATTGCTTTGAAGTAATATGTACTTTGGGTGGTTTTGTAAAAAAAAGGATTGGTACTCATTGTTAAATAAACCCCAGGGTCAGAAAACATTTGATAAATTCCCCCTTCCTCCACACCACTTCCTCTGACTTTCTCTGACCAAAAACTTCTAGGAAAACTGAAAAGTTGTGTAGGGAAACTATATCTTTAAACCATAGGTTATAATAAGCTTTAAATAGATATGTGGACTGACTATTAAAGCTCATACCATTGTTAAAAAGTTAGAAAAGAAGTGAATAACATTATCTTTCATAGCTCTGATCTGGCAGAGAATTAACAAAATGGGGGATAGAGGCAAACACAAATGATAAAACAGATAATTTTAATTCCATTTTTTAAAATCAGCAAGTCATTTATTCAACAACTGTTTATTTAGTTTCTGCTATGTGTCAGGAACTCTGCTAGTATGTAGATATATTGGAAAGTTTTTATACTAACAAAATCAATTTGTTGTTCAATCATTTCAATCGTGTCTGACTCTTTGTGACCTCATTTGAGGTTTTCCTGACAGATACTGGAGTGGTTCACCATTTCCTTCTCCAGCCTATTTTTACAGATGAAGAATGGAGGCAAAGAGGGTTAAGTAACCTCCCAGGGTCACACAATGAGTCTTCCTGATTCCAAGTCTAGTGCTCTATCCATTGTGCCAACTCGCTTCCCATAACAAAGTCAATACAATTAAGCTAGAAAAAGAAACTATAGTTTCAGTGAAAATTTCCATCAAATATCTTTGATTAGAACCTGATATCCAAGTTATAATCAGAAAATAATTCAAAAATATACAAGGGCCATTTCCTAATATAGAGTGATCATTGTTTTTGAGCAAATAGTTCTCTAAATAGGAATTGCAAACTAATGACAATGAAAAGGATGCCTTATGTTCTAATAGGTAACACCCAATAGGTAATTAAAAAGAGTTTTGAAGTTTTATTTCACACCTAGAACATTGTTAATGTGTACAAAAGATTGGAAAAACTAATGATGGAAGGGCTATTGAGCAATATTCTGTTGGTGGAACTGTAAATTTGGTCCAAATGTTCTAGAAAGAAGTTTGGAATTATAGTAAGAATGTTCATAAAGTCTATAAAGTATATAGAATGATATATGATAGAAAATGTTCATATCCTTTGTCCCAGAAATACCACTGCTAGGCATGTATCCAAGAGAAATAAAAGAAAGACAGAAAGGAAAATCCCATATGTATAAAATATTTATAGCAGCACTCTTATGGTTACAAAGAGCAGAAAACAACATAGTTCCAATCAATTAGGCAATGGATAGACAAATTATTGGGCATGAGTGTAATGAATGTTACTGGGTGAGAAACAATGAAGATGAAGACTTCAGAGAAGGGTAAGAAGACTCACATGAGCAGATGAAGAAATAAGTTAAGTGGAACCTGCAAAACAATACTTACAATGCAATACAAATGGAACATTGTCTAATTGTCTAATTCAAGCTTTTCTTCAAAGAAGAGATTTTCCCTCCTTCCCTTTCCCAATGCCCTTCCTTTTTTGCTGAAGTGAGCAACTTATAGGTATGAAACATGGTATGTACTATCAGACTCTGTTGATGTATTAGTTGACATTGCTGAAGTGCTTCCTCTGTTTTTCTTTTCTTTTCTTTTCTTTTTTTTTTGCTACATGTAGTGGCTCTCTCAATAGAAGAAGTGAAGGGATATAGTCAGAAATAAAGGTGAGGTAAAACAAAAGATATTAGTAACATTTAAAAAAATTTAAGTGGAGAACATTTTTATTTAACTCAGGGAGAAAAAAAACCAACAACTATGAGTAGAGGTTTGTCATTTTGAGTGAGTGCTAATCCCAAACAGTGCTGATCCTGGGTTAGTTTTTATAATTTGTGGGATAGCTAAGCTTTGGCTACATATAGATATCTATAATATATTTCTAGAAAGTAGACTTTAGTTCTTTATAGCTTAATTCTAGCAAAACTAACTAGATGATGATATGAATAAAATTTGCATTTTGTTTCTGTTTGGGGTGTTTCTTTTTCAATACTTCACTAGAGTGGTTGCCTGGCTGGTTATAAATCGGAAGAAATGCAGTATAAATGACAAGGGTGTCTCAGTGGGCAGCCCTGATGAATTCATTAATTTGAGTATCATTGATCATGCACTGTGACGTTAATCTTGAGATGTGGGATAGATCAGAGCATACATTAATAAGTGCATTTGTGCTTGACCTATAAAATGAGTGATCAACATGTCCCTTAGGGCCATGAAATTGTCGAGTTCACAGTAGAACTAGCACCACGGCAAGGCAATTTTAAATGACTAGTTTTACATTTTCATTGTAAGAAAAATTTGTGAATACTTTTTCTAATGGAGGCCAGGTGCTCTGATTCCATTCAAACAAACTTGTGGCAATTATTAAAATTTTCTTCTTAAAGTTAAGTTCCTTTTACCTCCTTTTTTTTTTGAGTTTTATAGCTACAAAGCACTTTACATTCATTGTCTTGTTTGATACTCATAAAACTGTGTAAAGTAGGTAGCATAAGCTCCAGTTGTCTCAGACTAGTTATGACTGAGATTTTCTTCCAAGATGTATATCATTTGTACCCCAGTAATCAGTCTCCTTTTGGTAAGATTCAGATCCTTGATAGATCTTGTCTTCATTTCTTTACAATTTGAAGGTTAAAATTTTCCATTGTTATGTCAGGAAAGAGGGCTCCATCAATATCCATTTAATTGAAGTTCCCCATTGCTGTAATGTTGTGCCAAGCTTCAGTCTTGTGATATGCTTCCAACACTTTTATTTTGTTCTTTTTGTTTTCTTGGTACAATTGTTTCTGTTTATCTCAGTATCTGTCTCTTTACCTTTCTCCACTTCTCTTGACCTCTTTTTCTTTCCATCTTCATCTTTACCCAATGACTTTCTATTATATTTCCTCCTTCCAGTTTTTGTATTTCATTATATGCATCTGCATATAAAATGCTACTTTGCATTCATACTTCCCTGTAGAAATTTTCCTTACTTATCCTTTTCTTTTTGTATGTAATATTCCTATCCAGAGCCATATTCCTATAATAGGTCTTTTCTAACCAGGTCCAGTGATACCTAAAGAAGAATTTGTTTCCTTGCATTAGAGTCTTTAGTTTATATCACTTTTTATATGTACTTTGTACATTTATGTATATCTTTGGATATAGGTTTTATTATGGTCAATTTTGGGGGGGGATTTTATTTTCTTCTGTGAATTTCTGGCTACCTCTACTCATTTTCTTCCTATATTGTGCTATGTTCTATGGTATCTATCCTGGTGGATATACATAAGAAGTGTTCTCTGTTCTTCCTACAATTTTGATTAGATATGTAAGACTCTAAGATATGCAAAGCCTTTGATGATTCCTCCATTATTAGTGCTCTCTCTTATCAGCCCCTATTTGTTGCATTCCACATTTTAACCAGAACCTATAATCACTCTCTTTTAAACTGTGGTTATAATTCAAATTTTATTCTCAGCATCCATCTTCTGAACTAGGTGTTCACTTCCCAAATAAGCCATTACCTACCACTACTTGTCTTTTTCCATTCTTGTTGAAATTGAGAACCTATACCTCTAGTCTTCTGTTCATTCCAAAGAATGTTTACAGCAAAATGTTTGTGGACAAGTTCAACTCTAGAGCTAGCACTCTCCTTACATCTTATTTACCTTTTTACCTTGTTAGTTAGTACCTTGATAACTATATTCAATTTAAGTCAATTCAACAAACATTTACTAAGTGTCTAATATGTGAAAAGCACTATGATAGGTGTTGGAGATATAGGCAAAAATTTAAATAGTCACTGCCCTCAAGGAGGTTACATTCTACAAACTGAAAGGCAAATAGAAAGTACAGTCAAAGTTATGCAAATAAATATTAGGAAGGAGAGAGCCCTAAGAACTGGGGGAGTCAAAAAAGGCTTTATTAGAAAAGTGGCCCATGGGTTGTTCTCTAAAGGAAGTTAAGGATTTTCTACCAAGCAAAGGTGAGAGGGAAGTACATTATGAACACAGGGGACAACCTTTGTAAAGGCATGGAAAAGATGAGATTTTCTGTTTGAGTAATAGTGATAAGACCAGTTTGACTGAAACAGAGAATGAATGAAAGAGAGGAGTATAAAAAATGGAAAATAATATGGAATTTGTAGATGGAAGACAGACTGTGGAAGCAAAGTTTGCATCATCTCTATTTCTTAGGGGTTAGAGGGACATCTGTGCTTTAATCAAATCCATGTTTTAGGAATATCAACTTTGAAACTGTGTAGAGGAGAGATTGGTTACAAGAAGACCAATAAAGGGGCTATTTAAAAGTTCAGACTAGAGTTAATGGTCCATAGTAGATGCTATGTCAGTGGAAGGACCATTCAAGAGATATGTTTTAGAGATATAATTAACAAGATGTGACAACAGAGAGAGGATGAAGGGTCAGGGAGAATGATTACAAAGTTGCTGTATCTGGGTGTTTAAAAAAGGATGGTGGTGTTCTCAAAAATAAAAGGGAAATATGGAGGTGGGATATTTTTGGGAGGCAGATAAAATGAATTCCATTTTGAACAGGTTGATTTTGAGCTATCTAAAGGATATTATCATCCAGCAATCAGTTGATGCTATAGAACTGAAGATCAGAAGAGATTAAAGTTTATATATAAACTTTATAAATCTATATAAAAATATAGATTTGAGAATCATCAGTGTAGATAGGAAAATTATGAGATCTTCAAGGGAGAAAATAAAAAAAAAGTAGAGGAGATATAAAATACAGAGGCTTGGGGAATGCCTATACTTGTGGAATGGGATCAAGAAGAAATTTTCAAACAAGTAAAAGAAGGGATAAGAGAGAGCAGTGCTATCTAAGAGATTTTCCAGGAGGAAGGCGTGGTTGATAGTGTTAACTACAGAGATGTCAAATGGAATGAGAATTGGGGGGAAAGCCCTAGAATCTAGCAGCTAAAAGATCATTGGTAACCATAAAGGTGGGCATTTCTTTTGAATGATGGGGTCAGAAGCCAGATTTCAAGGATCTGAGAAGAGAGTGTTTATTTATTTATTTATTTAAAACCCTTACCTTCAACCTTAGAGTCAATACTATATATTGGTTCCAAGGCATAAGAGTGGCAAGAGCTAGACAGTGGGGGTTAAGTGACTTGCCCAGGGTCACACAGCTAGTAAATGTCTGAGTCCAGATTTGAACCTAAGTCCTTTCATCTCTAGACCTGGCACTCAATCCACTGAACTACCCAGCTGCCCTCAAGAGAGTAATTAGAAAGGAGATTAGGGCAATGAATAATATACATTATAAACTTACTTTGGCTGTGAAAGAAAGAAAAAATTGGTGGATGGCAGTTTGAATGAATGTTAGGATCAAACTTTCAGGTTATCCTACCACTTTATCATACCTTTTCTTGTCGATTTTCCTTCTTTGTGATTTCTCTCTTTACCTTCCTTTTCCTTTAGTCTATGTGTATGACTTTTCCAGTTATTCTCTTCTTTTAGTTTCATAAATTCTCCCAAATCTCTCATCACTAAATTCAATATTTGGCTTTCTTAATACTTCCCTATTCTTGGGGGCAACTGGGTAGCTCGGTGGATTGAGAGCCAGGCCTAGAGATGGGAGGTCCTAGGTTCAAATGTGACCTCAGATACTTCCCAGCTGTGTGACCCTGGGCAAGACACTTGACCCCCATTGCCTAGCCCTTACCACTCTTCTGCCTTGGAAACAATACACAGTATTGATTTCAAGATGGAAGGTAAGGGTTTAAAAAAATACTTCCCTACTCCTTAACATCTTCAGCATGCTTATTTCTCCTTCTCAAACTCTGAAATACTGTGACTATATTCCTTCCTTATTTCTTTGTAGCTTCCTTAAGCAGCACAACTGTTCTGCTCGTGATTGTTTTCGTTATCATATAATATTTCAGTGAATGTAGTAATGCCTTAGAAATAAAATGACTTCTAATACTATAAAAGAAACCTTCAAAGTTATGTTATTAACTTGACAAGCTATGTATACAGGAGGTGTAACAAATATAGTCATTTTAAAGGGAGATGGAGGATTGGGTTTTTTTAATGCTAATACAAGGATGGAATTTCCAAAGGAAATGAATGAATTTTGTATAGCTATCCTTCTCATTCAATTTTATTAAAATGGGAACTATGGAGCAGTATTTTTATTTGTTTCATTCATTTAGCACTAGTGACAAAATGACTCTGAGACTTGCTGATATGAAGACATTAGCCTATTGATTAAATAATGTGATGAAAAAGAAAGGATAATAAAGCACTAAAAGATTATTGCCAGAGACACTTTGCAAACAAAGCTGCTGAGAGGAGAGCAGTTGTGAGGTCTTCTGTTCTAGTGAGTAATTAACAGGTTAGTAGGAATTAAAATAAAGGATACTGGTCAAAACACAGAATTGTCAGTACATTTGTTGGAGAGAAGAATCACACATTTTGTTTCCCAGTAGAGTTCATTTTTCAGTATGGAAGTAATAAAAATAAGCATTTGAAGCTAGAGTGATAGAGAACAATATATTTGAAATAGCACAAAAGAAAACTGTCTGATTTTATAGACAAGGGACCTGATTCTAATCTCGGCTATCATACATAAAACAGTAAAGACTTTCAAATGATATATTTTTGGCATTATGGATTGCAAAAAAAGAGACTACAACACCTGGTCAGGAGGGATCCATAGAATGATACCTGATGGAAATATATGATGCTGGCGTTTTTATGGTAGGAAAAAGAAACCTGTGTCCAGGAGTGGACCAGGCTGGGACACAATCAGGCATTTACCTGGTAGTCTACAGGATTATCTCTTTTGTCATTGTTGATTTTAACACTTTCCCAAGAAGTAACAGCAATGGTAGTGAACTGTCCCATCTGGAAACTCTACCTATGGTTTTGATACAAGATAGGAATTATGTTATACTCTGAGACCATATAGTCCATGTTTCCTTTCCTTTGGTCCACTAATTCTATTCCATCAGTTTTTAGGAACTCTCCAGGGTACTGCTATCAACTTTCTTTCTTGTTCTTCCACTCCCTTACAGTTTCTTCCCTCTCTTCTCTTTTATTCTTGGGGGACAGTTAATATGCTCTAGGTATGCTTTGAGGCTGTGTATATCATAACATTAAGGTGAGTTATTTTTTTCTTAAAAAAAACCATTTCAGGGTTTTAAAAACCTTAAATTCTACAAAATTAATGGAGATTCTATGCTTTTTAACAATTTGGAAATATGTAAAGAGAAATGAATGTTTTTCCTGGAGTTACTAGTCATGTCTATGAAATACAAATCATGTAATTAACTTCAGTTCAAATAATGAATTCAATGAAAAAAAATTCCATCCAACTACTTTTCAGTATCATGTGGACCATATGACTAGATGATTTGAATTTATTTCTTTTTTAGCTTTGCTATAAACTACTTGATGGTAAAAAGACAGACATCATATTGTTTTGCATTTCACACAGATCCTGGCAGAGTTATGAGCCCATAGTAATAGGCTCAGTAAATATTTGTGGAATTTAATTTTTAATTGTTTTTACATAGGGCAGTTGCTTCCACTTTGATATGACTCCAAAGGTTAGATAGTTTTTTCTTCAATCAAGACCAAATTTGCCCCTTTGCAACTGGTACTCATTGTTACTCCTTCTGTCCTCTGGGAGTCAGATTACCTTCTATTGTAATCACATGTGAATATTTCTTCTTTGCCAGACATAATTTGATGAATTCAGATATGGAAAGGTTCAAATCTCACTTTACAAGAAAAGTTGTCTTTTAATCAGACTTATTTTTCTCTGACTTATTCACATAAGAATATAATTAGGTGAGGGACTGAAGACATTGTCTTGGTTCATATATGAATGTCTTATTACACCACATTTATATTTCCATAAGACACTTTAGCTGAGTTAAAATCTCACTGTTATCTTTCCAACGTAGCAGGTTCACAGTAGTGACACTAAAGGTATGCCTATTGTAGTTAAACACTTTTTTGGGGGGGGGCAGCTAGGTGGCTCAGTGGATTGAAAGCCAGGAGACAGGAGGTCCTGGGTTCAAATCTGGATGTGAACACTTCCTAGCTGTGTCTTAGCAAGTAATTTAACCCCCATTGCTTAGCTCTTACTGCTCTTCTGCTTTGGAACCAAGGCAGTATTGCTCCTATGATAGAAAATAAGGGTTAAAAAGAGACTTTATGAAGTTATTTTAGATTTTATGGTTTTATTTATAAATTTCTACATTCTAAAAGAATGACTATAGTATAAACATAAAAGTCTTCATTGTCAATTTCTCCCCTTCTCTTCTTCCTTTTAGTACTCACCATTTTTGGTGGGATTAACATAGAAATAACCCTGGGATAGTCACTACCAAACAAATAAAAGCTATTTTTATCTATAACATCCTGTAGAACATTAAATTCAAGAGTAAAAAGCATGATAGTGACTGTCCTAGAACTGCTTCTCTGTGAATTCTACCAAAAATGGTGAGATCTATAAGAAGAATGATGGTGATAAACCTATGTGAAGATTAATATGTCCTAGTCAAAAAAGGAGGTAGAAATTGCCTTTTTTCTCAGAATACATTATTAACTAGTTAAAAACTTGCAAAAATACTTTTGGAATATGCAGGTGTAATTTCAACAATAAAAATAAAGGTAAAAAGAAGGTTGAAAAATAGGTATGCTCCAAGGGGCTTATTTAATGTTAACTAGAAGTAGTTTACCTCTGGATAGATCCCATGAAATAGCCAAGATAAAAAAGCTGAATCCCATGGCTCTCTATGGGTGACATATATTTGAACTCAATCAAAAATATATTCACAAATAAGCATTGATCAGGTGGCTTAATGCATTTTTTTAAGATAAAAAAATGGAAGGGTTTTTTATTGCAAATCAGGGCCAGATCATTAATACTAGAAATTATAGATGGACTATCCTTAAAAAGCTTGGATTTATTAATCTGTGCAGATTATATGAAAAGGAAAAGGTTGAAACAATGCAAAAGCTTATTTCAGGTTGCAAAAATTTAGCACTTGCCAAAGAAATATCTGGCAGGACACATCCTGGTGCCCAAAAATTATACACTATGAGCTTGATATTTTTCACAAATTAATGGATAATAACTAATCATGCTTCCATAATAGACTTCAAGTTATCCTTGATAATTCATCCAATAAACTGTGCTAAAACTGGATCATTGTTGAAGACATTTGTTGGCCACAATGACTCGGATAGAACATTTATCCATAAAATTTAAGAATAACACCATAAATAGAGATCTCCATTCCAAAAACTTATAATATTTAAGCTACATGGATTGAAATGCTTTCAAAATACTATAACCTAGAAGAATACATCAAACCATGTGAGAACAGGATTAGATACAATATCATACCCTTTTTTCTTTTCTGCAACTGGAGACATCTCAAGGTTGCTTTCAGTGAACTCACAGAAGATAACCTTACAACCTAATAAGTTTATTCAACTTAAAAAAGTAGTGTGGCATTCTACAAAACATATACTCACCTGCCCACAAACTATGAAAAACTAGAAACACAGCATTTTGTCCCAATATGGTTTGTTGTTGAACTACATTAAAAAAGATGAGATAAAAATAGTGATGATGATGATAATGATGCTATCAAATGACTAAGTTACAATGATGGAATAAAAGTGCCTTTGATGAACAATATATGCATGAACTCAAACCAATATTTCAACATAAAAGCATTGAACAAATGGCCATCATGTGGATTCATTTAAAGAAATAGGATTCACGAAAGCAATTCAGATTTGAGTCATAACCAGCAGAAATTATAAATGAGCTAAGTAATCCACATTTATCAAATACCATAGATTATGAAATGAATAACTAGAAACTTTACACAATAATATATCACTTCATCAAAAGAAATTACAAGATGAATAACAATAATAATTAAAATAGCCAACATAATTTTTACTTATATAGCATTTTAATTTGTTTTAATAAAATAGTTTCCAAAGAAGAACCTTGTAGCGCATGATGAACTATCCTAATGGAAAGACCACTGTATTAGAGTCACAGGATACAATTCAAATATCAATTCTGCTACTTCCTATTTATGTCATCTTGGACATGGAAGAAAAATAAAGAAACAAACTTTATGTGCTTACTATGAGCCAGCCCATATGCTAAAAGCTGAGGATATAAAGACAAATAAGAAGAAAAAAATCCCTTTCCTCAAGGAGTCTACATTTTAATGGAGGAAGACAATAAAAAGGCTAGGATGAGAAGGTATAAAATTATCTAGTGTTGGTATGCATTTGAAGTCCAGAAAGACAAGAACAGGAATAAGAAGGCAACATATCCTGGGCCCTTTCATAAAACAGAGGCTTCAGAAAGGGCTGACCAGTTGGGAAAAGATTGAGGAGGGATAATTCTATGATGATCCTGATGAGCAGGCTTCTGGAGTAGTGCAATGACTGAGGACAAGGAGGACGTAGGCACTGAAATTGCAATATGGACATGATTCTGATATCTAGGATGTCAGGAATATTTCCTTCATCTGCATTATTAGGAGGTTGGACTTGATGAATTTCTAAAGGCCTTTTGGGCTATGAATCTATTCTCATTTTATAGACCAGGAAGCTAAGATTCAAGAAAATTAAGGACTTTGTTCAAGGCGACATGGTTGGTTAGATTACTTTAACCCTGAATAGCAGGAAGAAGTCAACCTGAGATAAAAAAAAAAAACAAACTTTGGCTTCAGATAATGCTTCAATATATTTGTTGTCTCGTGGGCATGATGGATATGGATACTTCCTTCACTAGCACATATCATCGTCCATCTAAACCTTTTTGTCCTGTAGGTTCCTTGTCTCTGTCTTTTCATAAATCAACCCAAGGAGATTACTTAGAGTAGGAAGTTTTACTTAGGTTCTGTTAATATTTTGTGGATCCTAGTGAAATATAAAGGTTTCCTTTCGCTTCACATTATACCTCACTTTTCCTACCAATTTGGTCTACTTCCTTTTCCAGTCATAAATTTTACTGGTGATAAATTTGGGGCTGTTTAACACATGCACATAGTTTATCTTGGTTACTCTCTTAAAGCATCCTTACATCCATCATTCCTCTTTCCATTGTCTTTTAGGTCATTCATGATTCTTTTGAGAATGTAGTCTGTGACTCATAGTTACTAGGAGAATATTACTTTTGCAAAGATGGGTTTCTGATAGCATTCAACAATTGAAAATGAAAATTGAAAATTCTGGGTACAACTCATTGAATCTGTGTAGTTCCTGCCCAAGATTTATTGCTGGATGAACTTAATAAGCTACTTGTCCAACTGAACATTCTAATCTATTCAATATATACTCTTCATCCATTTTGTTTTTCCTTTTTTGTATGACTGGAAAAATCTTTTAAAAAATGAAATAGATATCATTAAAAGTCTCCATAGTGAATGGCTAAACAAATTGTAGTATATGATAGTGATGGAATATTATTGTGCTATAAGGAATGAATTGCTTGATTTTTATAAGAACTGGAAGGACCTACACGAACTGATGTGGAGTGAAATGAACAGAACCAGAAGAACATTATATACAGTAACTGAAATATTGTGGGGCAATCAGATGTAATAGATTTGCTCCTAATAGCAATGCAGTGATTCAGGACAATCCTGAGGGATTTATGAGAAAGAATGCTATCCATATTAAAGAAAGAACTGTGGGAGTAGAAATGCAGAAGAAAAACATATGATTTATCACTTGTTTATATGAGTATATGATTTGGGGTTTTGGTTTTAAAAGATTACTCTATTATAAAAATGAATAATATGGAAATAGGTATCAATTGATAACACATGTATAACCCAATGGAATTACTTGTCAGCTCTGGGAGAGGGGAGGGAACAGGAGAAGGAGAGAACATGAATAATGTAACCATGGAAAAAAAATTTTTTTTGAAGTTAAGTATTTCATTATCATACTTTTTACTTGAAATAGCAAGATTTTTTAATTGATAAATTTTATTTAATTAATTAATTTAGAATAATTTCCCATGGTTACATGATTCATGTTCTTTCTCTACCTATCCTCCCCATAGCCAATGCACAATTCCACTGGTTTTAAATGTGACATTGATCAAGACCTATTTTCATATTATTGATAATTGCACTAAGGTGATTGTTTAGAGTTTATATCCCTAATCATATCCCCATAGACCCATGTGATCAAGCAGTTGTTTTTCTTCTGTGTTTCTACTCCCACAGTTCTTTCTCTGAATGTGGATAGTGTTCATTCTTAAAAGTCCCTCAAAATTGTTCTGGGTCATTGCGTTGCTGCTAGTAGAGAAGTTCATTACATTCGATTGTACCACAGTGTATCAGTCTCTATATACAATGTTCTCCTGGTTCTGCTCCCCTCACTCTGCATCACTTCCTGGAGGTTGTTCCAGTTCACATGGAATTTCTCAAGTTCATTATTCCTTTGAGTACAATAGTATTCCATCACCAACAGATACCACAATTTGTTCAGCCACTTCCCAATTGAAGGGCATCTCCTCATTTTCATGGAAAAATATTTTAAAAATAAAATTATATTTTTAAAAGTCCCTATAGTGTTATGGTATTAAATATCATCAATATGGAGACACAAAATTTGTCCTGAAGAAAGTACAATTGGAACATGTGTCACAGAGAAACATAATCATATAATTTTTGCTTTGTAAGGAACCACAGTGGTCATCTAGTCCAGTTTATGAAATGAATCACTAATTTGTAATGCTGAATGAGTGGTTATCCACAATTTCCTTGAAGACCTCCAGCAAATAGGACTTATCACCCTAGGATAGTCCATTCCACCTTTGGAGAACTCTGATTGTTAGGAATTTTCTCCTTGACATTAACCCTAAATTTTCTTTTTGAAAACTTCCTTACATTGCTCCTGGTTTAGACCTTTGGGGACAAACTGAATAAATTATATCCATCTTTAGCATGGCAACCCCTCAAATACTTGAAAATAGCTATAAGGTAAGATCTAAGATCTAGTCCTTCCCTTCTCTAAGGTCCATTCCATTTTATTCATAGGTTCTATTGATGCTTATTTTTTATGAAGAAAAGTGCATAAAGTAATTATCTGATACTTGTTGACTAGTTTAAGGGATAATATAGATGGAAATCTTTCCATTGTTATGTGATAGAAAAAATAATCACCATATGCCTAGCATTCTCAGGGTAAAAGTTTCCCATTTTAGCTAGGTTAGTTCTCTCTTCATCACTGGGCATTCAATTTAATCATTTCCGGATTGTTAAGACCTGGACGAACTTATGCTATCCTAGCATAGCTTTTAAGAACTGAGGGTGATCTTCACACCATGATGAGGAAGCAAAATGAAATGGTGGAAATGGACTACATTAATAATAACAACAAAATTAGATAAAAAGCAGAGCAAAAATGTTACTCTGAATATTCTTCTTGACAAAATTTAATAGTTATGCCCAAGAAAAAGGAAGAAGTTAGCTTCTAATGATTTTGTTTATTGTTGTTAACTATAAATAAACCGTTCTCTTCATGTTACACTCTTTTATCTTCATTAAAGGCAATCCTTTCCAGATCTCCATTTTAATAAACTATCCAATCTTCACAGATTTCTACTGAGAGGCAGGTTGGCATACTGAGCTTGCTTAGGAGAATATCAAACTTGAATTTTGTTCTTGAGATATGTGACTCTGAGCAAGCTATATAATAACTTCTCTAAGCCTCAGTTTTATCACTCGTAAAATGGGCATAATAATATCTGTAGTAGCAACCCTTCAAGGTTGTCATATCAAATGTGATATGTATGAATGCAGGCTATTATTATCGTTCTTGTTATTATTATCTGAGAAATGGTGACCCATGACCTCACTGCCTGGAGAACTTTGATTTTCCCTATGTTCTTTAATTGTTTTATTTAATAATTTTCAACAATTAAATATTCAAAATCATCCAATAATGAAGAAAGATTTTGCTTCTATATTATCTTATTGGTGCCTTCTTATCATAGTATAAGAGTTTCTATTAGTAAGTGACTTTGATTAGCTGTTAATGGACCAAGCCCAGTCAGATTCATGTCCTGTCTTCCTGTTAACTCTAATTCCCTATAGATAAACCATTGGCAAGCATTAACCTATGGAGCTCTAGCCTTTATCTAATTCATCTTTTGAAGATAAGTAAGTGTTGTTTTAGATATAAGAAATGTAAATGCAGAGAAATGGAATGACCGTCAGTTCATTTACGGGAATTCTACTTTTAACTACTGCTTTTAATTGTTCTTTTCCCTCAAATTATTTTAAATAATAGTAATTTTAATCTGAAAAGAACTAGAGTATTACTGACCTAATCTTTATGGAATAAACATCATTATTCTAATTTTACTTCACAATAAACTGATTTAATGGTTAAACTTCTTATCTAGGCTTCTCACCTGGCTGTACTAAGACTGACTGCTTTCTCAACCACGCCCCAAGACTATCATCCTATAAGATTTCTGATCAGAAGGTGGGGACATGAACTCCAAACCTCCATTTTAGGAGAGAGCTCAGCTCAGACAGCACCTTATTTCTCACCAGGCTATATACCATCTTGGGACTTCTCTGATAAACTTCGTCACCCTTTTCCTTCTCCCCACCCCTCCTCAGCTTCCTTTTGTGTGTTGGCTTCCTCTATTAGATTTAAGCTCCTTATAGCTAGGGCTTGTCTTTTTAAAAAAATTTCACATTTGTATCCTGAGAGCTTAACTACAGTATCCGACACACAGTAGGTGCTTAATAAATGTTTATTTTTAACCAAGGAATGGCTCTCTTGGTTCCTAGCCTATCATGTGAGTCCAGTGTAGTTAACCCCAGGGTTTTTTTTTTTTAATGTGAATTTACTGAACCACAGAGTGAGATGGAATTAACATCAGCAAACAAGGCATCTTAAAAAAATAGATACTGAGTTTTATAAATTGTATATTCAGTGGGGCTTGAAACACTGTTAGCACAATGAATGATCTGGGTCTTGAAGCCTAGAAAATCAATTTTATTTAAACTCCAGCAAATAGTCTCTCTCTTGCTCTCCTAAGCTAACAAATCACATTGACCCTCTCCTTAAAAAAAATAAGTATTTGGATAGAACTATTGTTTGGTTTCAGGTTTATTACCTTAGCTGGATGATGCACAATCCATTTAAAAATGGAAGTGTTAGGACTGTCTCGCCAAACTGGCACTCTAAGTGGCTGAGGCTTCCTTAGCACTAATGCCAGCTTCACTATGGATGAGGCATTTCTTTTTGCTATCAGAGGTGAATGGAAAGGATCAGCAGCTACCCAGGAAGGATAAATGTATTATCCCATGGTCCCCCATTACTTACTCCACAGAGAGCCTATATTACCATAGGAATAAATCGTTTGTTGTTTCTTTAAGGCCCCTGCTTTTATTTGATATTACTCATTTTAACTCCTTATTTGCTTTGTGGAGAGCTCTAGCATTTTCTAAGGAGTGGAAAAGAAATCAATTTTCCTTGGTTTCACTGACACAAAATAGCAAACCAAGAGGCTTATTCTTCTTCCCCTCCACAACCTTTTTTCTTTCCTTTCTTTCTTTTTTTTTTGAAACTAAAACATCCATTTCTGTGCCACAACTGAGTGAAACTGCTGAGTTGGCCAAGGCAGTAAATTGAACTGGTCCTTTTACCTCTAGAAAATATTAAAGCATCCTTCTGCCACCGAGCTGGCACACATTGCTGGATCAACTACTACCATTAACGGGAAGGAAGGAAAATACATTATCACTCCAGTGCTGTCATTATTACCAGGGGGTTTCACTGTGAACTGTAGTATTCAGAAGAGCCAGGCAAGGAGGGAGGGGGTTAAAGGAGAAAGAGAGACGTGGAGGTACTTTAAGAATTTTTGCTTTAAAGAGAATGACTAAAATTTTGGAGATCTTGAAAGAGTTAGGGAATACAACTTGCAGGTAAAACCAACTGCTTATTTTTAAAGAAGTAATTTAAAGGACCATAGACTTCCTTTATTTGGCAGGTACATATTGGAAAGCACCAGTCTTGAGCACTTTAAATGGCTTCATCAAATCAATTCTAGAGAATCTGAAATCTGTCAAAACAAGATCTCATTATCTTAAACCTAAAGATATATATTTTGTACCCTGGAAATCCTCAAAGAGATTATTTTCTTTAGATTTTTTTTTCTTACCAGCTTTGTCAATAAAGCCATTTTTAGTGTGGCCCTTCTTTTTTTACTATGCATTTTAAAACTTGATTTTAAATAAAACCACTAATCTATATCTGGAATTCTAGAAATAAAATGGCTAAAGATATAAGAGAATAACACAATTGTTCAAAATGCTTTCCATATATTATTCTCATGATTCCCAGGCAAATAAAGGATATAAGGTTTTGTTGATTTCACAAATGGAAAGCTGGAAACAGGATGGCGAAATGATTTGCTTTAGGCCACAGAAAAAGATTCAAGATTGAAAAAGAAGCACTTCTGGCTCATGATGGATGCAGTTGTGTCCCATCTCCTTCCTCATTCTTGCTTAGCCAAACTGGTTGTATACAGTGTGAGCCAGTAACTAAAAGAAGGTGTAATCATTTTGATCTGGGTCTTCACAGTCTGTTTACAGTTCTGATTCTATTGTGTATCATATTGGATAAGCAGATCCCTGATGAATTCAGTCAGTAAGTTAGTTCCTGGATCTGTAGCAGGCCCTTGTTAATAAGGTTACATACATCTTGCAGGTTAGTCATCCTTCCCGTTCCTGCCCTCTCCCCAGCCCACAGTGAATTTTCTAATTCTGCTTCAGAATCACTCCCACTTTGGCAAAGGGGATTAAAAAAATAATAGAACTTGAGATAAATTTAACTTAAAAGTTACTACATCAAAATTCAAATAATATGACACTATTCTACAGTTCTTACAGATGATGTTTTCCCTATAAAACATTTCAGTGCTTTCTTACATTATCTTTAAAAACGTTTAAGCAATCATTCCGATAATCAGCCATCATTGCTGTGAAATTCTATCAAAGTGTACCATCCTTGAACTTCTCTGTGTGGGCCCATTTTGTCAATCAGATAAAATTTCCTCGACTCTTTCCTAGAGGCATGAGTGGTTAACTTGATCTTTCTGCACTGCAAAAGATTTTGTGCTACAAATCATTTTTCATAAAAGCTCTTTATTGTGTGTGCTGGGAGAACTCCAGACAGACTCTTTGTGAAAAAGAGCTCCAAGGTTGTTTTCTTTCCTTGGTTGCCTCAGATGAAATGAAAATTCCTTGTAATCCTGACAAACCAACAGAACATTAAAGGAAGAGGCAAAAACTGACACAGGGGAAATAAGCATCTTGACACATAAAGGTGTTATTCTTCACAAAAAAAGGGGGGGGGTCTGGGGCAGGGAGCTGAAAACTCTGATCTGGAAACGCTGAGTTTATCTTGCCTTAAACTTAAAATGGCTTTTGAATGTGTTGGAAATCTCTTATTTTCACATGGAAAGCGGAGCACTAGTATCCAAGGTTTCCACCCCAAATGTAAAATAATTGCCAAACCAGCCCCTTCTTTTTTCTGTCAGAGGTGGTCAGTTTTCCAAAGAGCCCCTACTAGGACTCAAACCAAAATGAAGAGACTTTGCTCTGAGAAAGCACTAGGTGGTGCCCCTTTTCTATCTCTGTGATAGAGCTAGATTTCCCAAGAGAGGTGCTCCTGGGAAGCTCAGCAAGCCCCAGGCATAGACAGTGGGCTCTCCTTGTCTAGTAGGATGGCTGCGAGCAAACCTGGTACTCTATGCACTGCTTCTTTAGAATATATGGAGCCATCACATTTGAGCTAGGAGTTAGCTGCAGTTTGGGGGAGGAAAGGGGGATATTAATGCAGTTCAGGGGAGAAAAGGGGGATGTTAATGATATTAAGGACAAGGAGTGAACCCCAAAGATTCTATGATTCACAAAAAGCAAAGTTAAAATCTGCTCTAAAAGAATTTTAAAAAAGGAGAAAAAGAAACAAAACACCCAATGGGGCCTCTGTAAATCTGTACCACTAAGTAAATCTTATTGCAATATGTTTTCCAACATGAACTGCTGCTAGCTCATGAAGATAATTCAGTTAACATGTTAATTTTATTATTTTGCTTTCACCATCCCTGTTCAAGATGCCTGAGAAAGTGAAGCTTAAGCTTAAATTTCAGCTTCTCTCTAGCCTTAAATAATTCTTTGTAGTGTGGAGTAGGGCAAATACTAAGATTCTGCATGCCCTAACTTGGCCCTCCATACCCCCTGTTTGAAGGTGGATTTATACCATTGGGTTTATTTCTTTAAAAAAAAAAATCTTGTTAGGCACGCTTAACAGATTGTTGCTTTGTGTGCTAGGAGCACAGATAACTGGTTAAAGGGATGTTTTCCAGGGTAGCTTTATCCCGGCACTATGCCCATCAGTTCTGATTTAGACAGTAGATCCATTTAGAAAGTTTTTGTTCTAGTAGAGGTCTAGTGACAGCAAGCAGAGATAATCGTGACATTGAAACAAATGAAGAGAAAAAAAGAACATATCTATCACTTTCTAATGAAAACATCTGAGCTGCCCGCCCATTCATTATCTAGTCCCTGAAATTTGGCTGGATTGAGGCTCTTTCTTGAATATGTTAATTTGAGTTGGAGGCTGTCAAGAAAATAGTTTTCTCCAAGTCCCAAAGCAAGCCTTCGCAGCAAAACCTGAATCTTATTTTGCTGGTTTAGAACCAAGATCCCTAAGATGGAAAATTAAATCTATTACTTGCTTTAAAAAATTCAAACGGGGAGAGAAGCTTTAATATAAAACTGAAAAAATGATTCCCCGGCTCAAGGTGCCCCGTCATATGTCACGACATGTGGCAGGTTGACTGCTCATTAATTCTATTTATATCAGTATGATAATCCACCCCACTGAGTACACATGTGTTAAAATATTCATAAATTATGTTTAGTATGAGCAGATATACATTAAATGCCAAAAGAAGATCATTATTTAAGGACAAAACTAGTCGACAATCAAACAAGCATATCCCATTTTACTGAAAGTCCAGGATATTATATATTATCAAGCTCACATTAATTGCCTTTCATTTCAAGTTCATCATCACACGTGTTTATCTTTGATTTGTTAACTGTGCAAAGGACATAGCTCTCACTAAAAGAAATAGATTTGGAAAATGAAAGATGTTCTGTAATCTCAAACTAATAAGAACATAGTAGAAATAAAATATCCAAATTGAGGAGTACCTCTGGCTTCCAAAGATTGTAAATGTATCATTAAGAAAAAAGCTTGAACCCTACACAGGGGTAAATCAAATCATTGGGGTTTTATGAAAATTGCAGACCAAGTTAATAAATCAAATGAATTGTTGGTAAGCCATGCTATATCTTGGTGATTTTTAACTTGTTATCTTTATTTGGAGATGAGTAATCACAAGATACCTTTTAATTGTAAGAACTTCATGGCTTAAAATCATTTATAGACTTTATCTGAGAGCAGAGAACATCAAATCCAAGTGGAACTTGTTTCGAATGATTTCAAGATCAAGGTGAGAACTTCTTAGATAAGCAATCATGACAACAACAGACAACAAGCTGAAGAGGTCCAATTCCTCACCTTACAAAATGAGCCAAGTATGTTATAAACAATATATTTTATAACTTATATACCATAATCTGAAACTATGAAACTTTTAGGATTGTTCATTTCATGCAAAATAAGAATGGATAAAATTAAGCTAGGACAAACATGTCTATATGTGATTTCTGACACATTTCAGGAAAACAGATTTTAAACTTTCCAAACTTGGATCGTCATTGGAAATGCGTATTTTGTTGTTATTCAGGAAGGAAAAACAAATGATGAAAAAAAATCCCCAACAGTAGGAAACTTTTAAACTTCACTCACCACTAAATTGCCCTCGGATGAAAGAAAACTACCAGGTCCTTGTAAAGAATAAAGGATTGTTTAGGAGAGACAGCCTTTCATATTACAGAATGAAGCCGGGGCTCACAGCAGCAATGAAGCAAGTGTACCATCCTCACACACATGTTTTTGGAAAACTTTCTGACTTTGTGAGTCTTTGTAAATTATTCTGGAGGCAAGAGCTATTTCTTTTTACTAGAGTGTTAGACATACTCATCGTGGCTTTTTAATCAGGAAAGAAAAATAAAAAAAAATGTGGCCCTCTTCATTGTTCTTTTCTTTATAGACTTCTCTAGTTTATCTACTTCTTAAACACCAACTCATTTTTATTATATGAAATTGTAGAGTTCATATCTTTTTTTGGGAGAAAGATTCAATTATTCTTATATTCTTTATTTCTTATATTAAACTAAACGCTGTGACATTTTGACCTACCAGTTCTTTAAAAATCCTTGCATATTGCTTGAAGTACACATCCATGCACATAGATACACATGCACATACACACACAGACCTTCTCATTAAGCTTTCAGAAAAGTTTGATATGTACTTTCATGTAAATCTTGGCCTCAGTACAGAACTGCCTCACAATCATTTTCATCTGAGATTTGAACATATTGGAAGAACTAGAGCTGGGCTTTCTTTTATCCTGTCATTTTTTTTCCCTTGGAAATGATGAGCATATGGCAACCACCCTCACTGGATTCTCAAACAACAGGAGGGACCTGATTTCGATTCCTACATCCTGTCATCAGTGACTCCCATGATATTTTGCTCTTGCAAGGCTAAAGATGTGATTCGCATTTGCCATAAGGACAGAGCTTAATGCGATGCCATTTTACCACAGGAGCCCTCCATCAGTTAATTAAACATGATATAAATCACCACATGTATTTGTAGAGTAAGATGAATATGGCCAAGTCAAAGGAATGAGGAATCTTTGCCAGCATGTAAGAGTGTGAAGCCCCCATTGGAAGATTACCCCTTTGGAAACCCAATCTGCTGGAGTAGGCTTTGTTGGCTTAATCCCTCAGACGGCTTTATGTAACTCGAAACCTGGAGCTGTCATCTTTAGCCAAAATTTCAGCCATAACTTCCTCAGCTTTCACCCAATCATTTAAATCAGCATTCACAATGCTTAACAAAGATCAAGCCTTTCAGCAGACCACAGGGCTGCTTCTTACCACCTGGGACTCCAGTAACATGTTTAATAAATATTTCATTTTGTTTTAACATGAAGGCTCCTCCCTCCACCCTACTCTCCGTATCTTTTTCTTTTCCTGGGGAACCAAGGGATCCCCCCAAGCAGCACATTCCTTCACTGTGGTCAGTGAAGTTTATAGCCTTAATAAAAGAATTTCCCCCCTTTCCATCCCCCACTCCCATGCTAGGGAGTCTTGTTAAAGTAGAGGAGTGATAGAAACACAAGATAGGTGCTTTGGGAAGATCAAAGTCCCACCTCAAGACAGCTCTGTAGGAATCCGGAGTTCTCTTTGAAAAGTGCTCAGTTTACAAAGTATAAAGGTATTAAACCCCAGGAAAAAAAAGGAAAGGTCATGTTCAAATAATGTTAAAAGTCTGACGGTAGTTAATATGGGATCCACTTTAGCCACTCTTTGTGTATTATTCCTAATATCTATTCACAGCATACCTATAATAGCTCCAAAGGAACCATTATGCTCTGAAGACATACGCATATGATGGATCCTTAATACGAAATACATTACCTACTCAGTAGGTATGTTTTAACCTCAATATCTTGGCTCAGGGGGAGGGGTGGGAAAATGGCCTGTAAATTTCTTTGGGGAAAAAAAAATAACCCTGCAGCTTGCCTGGGCCTTAGATGCTATCCCTCACTCAGTGGGAACACTGGAGACTTTATGTTTCACACAGGAGGAAGAATTAATGCCTCAAATTCTTGCCTGACCTATGATGTCCCCCTTTCCCCTACTCAAGGGGCATCAGCATCTGCCATTTCAGTCCACTTGAAGCCAACTGGTGCATAGGCTACCATCCATTCTGTACCATCGCTGTAAAAATAGCTCACTTTAAAAGGATTCATTTTTATGCATTTTATGTTTCCTATTAAATCTGTTGATGTAAAAAAATCACTATTTTTTTTTTGCTTACACTATAGCCATGGTGTGAGACTTTTTTTTTTGAGGATGGTGGCAGTATTATGCTCTATAATTTCATCATGGTGGAGAATTCTTGATCAAGCTTCGCTGTAACTTAGAGATAAGTGTTGCTTAGGACAGGGAGAAGTTAAGTGACACATCTGTAGTTGCACAACTAAAATCTGTCGGATGCAGGATTTGTGTTGATACCAAGGCTAGCTCTCTCATAACCATCCCGATCCTTGGTTTTGAATAGTATTGGTTAATATCAGGGAATCATAACTCAGCCTGTGTGCTTACGCTGATTACTTGGACGACAAAGGATATTGTTGAGTTATTTTTTATGGGAATAAAAAAATAAGAACTCAGTATATAGTACAAAAGGCATTAGAAATATATTTTCCATTTGTATTATGAATAAAATTTCTTTTATGCACAGTATTAATTTATAAAAGTTTCCCACCACAGAGGTTTATTCAATGGTCCTCTGATTATTACTATCAGGGAAGTTGTCAAAAAGTGTATGTCACCGTCATTGAGAATGTCTGTCACAGAAACCAAATCAAAGAAAGGTTCCCCGTGAATGATGCTATCCCCCAGGTGCTCTTGTTTGTAGATAACATTATGCTGACAACAGGGCTTCCTAACATGCCACAATCACTCACAAGAGTGACCTGACAGGAAAAACCAAGTGGATGAAGAGTGACTATTGTCCAGAACAAAATATGTGGAGTAGACCATCAAAAGGATGGGTCTTTCTACACTTGCATGCATGTAACCATGTGCACACACATGTGCTGTACAAAAATTATACATATAAACATTTACACATATATATTCTTGTATATGATATATTTCAAAGATATATGTATATACATTCACATACACATCAATACACATTTTTTTTGAAACACAATATAATTGTATAGGTGGATAACAAACTGAGCCCAGAACTAAATAGGATGAGGAGATCAGGCTAGATTAGATTTGGTCAATTTGTCTTCAATGATATAATGATTGTTTCTTGGAAAACAATAATCATAACCAATCACAAATAATAATTTTTAAGCAATTAGGGAAATGAAAAATATGGGTGACCCAAAGGACAAAGGAGAGACAAATAATGCCAAGATACCAAGAAAAGGTGTGATAAAAGATATCATCTAAGAAGTGTATTGCCAGGAAAGGATATAGACCTGTCATCTAGTGAGAAAGGGCAACTAGGTGGCTCAATGGATAGAATGCCTAGTTTGAAGTTAGGAGACCTAAGTTCAAATCTGGTCTCAGACACTTTCTAGCTGTGTGACCCTGGGCAAGTCATGCAATCCTATTTTCTTCTATTCCCTCCTCTATAAAATAAGCTGGATAATGAAATGGCAAAACATTCCAGTTTCTTTGCAAAGAAAGTCCCAAAAGGTTACAAAGAGTCATATGTGACTGAAAAGACTAACAAAATCTTTGCATTTCAATGGTAGGCAATTTGGAGAAGAAGCAGACAAAATAATAGTGACAACTAGAGCTTTATTATCTCACTTGATCCTCACAACAACTCTGAGAAGTATAGGTGCTTTTATAACCTTTATTTTACAGTTGAGGTAATTGAGGAAGGCAGAAGTTAAGTGACTTACCCAGGGTCACACAGCTAGTAAGTGTAAAAGGTCAGACTTGAACCACCTAGATTCCTGTCTGCCCAAATCTCCATAGAATGAATCAGTTTGGATGGTTTATGAACTCACTCACTAGAATGACTAAGATCATATCACTAAGATTAGCAATTCATCAAACAATTAAACTTTTTGATAAACAGTACACAGTAAATGTACTAAGGCTGAGACTTTGCTTCAGTCTGGAAAAAAGCAGGCAAGGTATTGATAAGAGTTTTCAAATACGTTAATTATGATACTGTATTTTCGATATTTGAAACTTTTGTTGTACAAATTAACTTTGAAGAATGCATTTATTGAGTAACAACCTTAAATTTATTCTATGGGGTCCATATTAAATGAAATGTTTCAACTGTGACCTTTCAATGTAATGGAAGAGCCAATGGATAGGCTAGTGAAGAGACTTGGATTCTAATGCTTGCTTGCTATTATTTAGTTAAAGGTTCTGGCATTTGTCATATTTCCTCTACAAGTCTCCATTTTCTCCGTTTAAGTAATATTTCTGACCTAAATTATTTCTAAAGTCCATCTCTATTTTCAAATCCTATGGTTCTACTACTCATAGTTATAATGTTATTACTCAGATGTGAGCATCATTTTGCAATGACATCTTGGAGTCTATTTTTTCTTTCATTTAAACTATTATTAACCACTCCCACATGTATACATTAATAGATGAAGGAAAGCTATTTGTAGAAGTTTGACTTAAAGGTAATAAATTCTATTTTTTCTAATTCATTTTCCTTTCTCTATTTTTGTATGTGGCTATATGTGAGTGAAGCCACTGTGCAAAATAATGCATTTCTCAAAATTATTTAGTATACATAAATCATTAAGTATTATTTGAAAGAATCCCATGACTCAAAGGACCAAAATGTAAATTCATTTATTTCTGAGTCACAGTTTCGAATCTCACCTAGAAATCTTCTAAATCATTTTCTTTATTGACTAGCATATTGAATTTATTGACTAGCATTATCATCCAATGATTACCAATTAAACTAGGTTTACTTGCTTTTCCATTGAACTACTCAATCTGATTTAATCCAAGATTCAAAGTTTTGCTCATGGTGACCTCATATCTAAAATGAGAACCTGTCTTATAAGATAGTGATGAGACTCAAACAGAATAATGTACCTCTTGCAAAACTTAAATTATTATGTAAATGTCAGTTATGACTAATTACAAATCTAATATTAATAAAAGGAGAGATGAACATGGAACTTTTCAACCAACTTAAATTTTTAAGACACATATAGATTTTATATGTGATAATAAATGTATAACTTATATCAGATCACCTGCCTTTTTGGGAAGGGGGAATGAGTGGGAAGAATTAAAGAAAAAAGAATGAGATAGATTTTTAGATATACCTAATATGGATTTTTTTTTCCTCTTAGAAAAGCCTAATTTGGAGATGGGAGATCCTAGGTTCAAATCTGGCCTTAGACATTTCCTTGCTGTATGACCCTGGGCAAGTCACTTAACCCCTATTGCTTAGCCTTTATTGTTCTTCTGCCTTAGAACCAATACAAAATAATAATTCTAAGGTGGAAGGTAAGGGCTTAAAAAAAAGAAAAACATATTTACTATAATTCATTATCAATTTATAATAAACAGTATGTATTATATTGTGTTATTTTTATGCTACATATTATATTACGTTATATGTTTAAAAATTATAAAAGAGACACCTAGAATATAGAGGCAAGGCAGATAATTAGACTGAATAGAAAAAAGTATAGCAGAGTTATGAAAGAAGAGTGTCAAGAGGGCAATAATTCAGGTTGAGTTGATGACAAAATAGTAATAAATAATATTTATATGTAATTTATCAAATATTTATGTATTAAATATATAATGCATATATAATATTTAATATTTATACTTTCTATATACCAGGAATAGTGTTAAGTATATTAGAATGATTATGTCATTTGATCCTCATAATAACCTTACAAGATGGGTTGCTATTATTATCCCCATTTTACAAATGGGGAAACTGAAGCATACAGAAGTTAAATAAATTGCCACACAAGCTAACTCTGAGGTCATATTCGACCTCAGGTCTTCCTGACTCCACGCCTAGTTCTCTATCTTTTGTGTCAGTTATTTTAGATATATTGGGGGAAAGAAGCGGATCAAAGAAGGGACAGGACTAAGGATAAGATGACTTCTTGGAGTGGATAGGACAATAATAATAAACGAGAGGGGATAAGTAGATTTATTCAACTTCTTTTTTTGTCTCTATTTTCTCTGCAAATGAGAATAAGGCATCACGGTATAGTGTAGTTTTGGAACTGGAGTCAGAGGAGTTGGGATACATTTTTTTTTTGCTGTGTAATTCATTGCTACTTTCTCTTTTCTCTGGGAAGAAAATCAAGTTGTTTCTGCCCATTTCCTAAGTTATCTTGTATACCAAGACTGCAGTTGTAAATGGGGACACAATCTAGATTTAGATCAGTGAAAAACAATTTTTGAGAATTTGTATTTGTATATGTGACATTGGGCATGCCATGTTAATTCTTCCAGGCTTAAGACTTCTCATCTATAAAATGACAGGTTTGAAATTGATGAACTCTAAGATCCCTTCTAGCTCTAAATCTATGAGTCCATAAGATACTGCCATCTGGGTTTGAATTTATACCAGATTGGAATGAGGTAGATTTCTCGGACTTCTCCGTTCAAATGCATTCAAAGTCAACTCACTCTACTTAATGATATAATTTAAAAGTCAAATATCAACTTTTCTCTAGTGGATCATCACCACTAGGACATATGCCATATCTGAAAGAAGTAGATTGTAGAACTGGTGAATTTTGAGAGATTTTCCAAGACTCACTGGTTTTGTTGAATTGCTATAACTTATCTAGACAACTGTCTCAACTTTCTGCTCAGGGAGAGTCCAGGCAACAAAATACACTCCTCTGCCCTTGAAGACCTTGTAATCCATTCATACTCGACAGGACATTTCCCTTTTAGGCCACAGAGACCTGCCCTGTATGTTCTGAACAGCCTCTAGCTTATTGTCAACCCTCAATAAATATTAATAATCATTCAATCAATCAATCTGCCACCTTTCATAAGCACTAAATTTCTTTCACAGTATAAAAACACAGTTGACATTTCATCAAAATGCAAGACACTTTTCGAGTAGTCATTTTATCTTTGATCTATCTGAGTGTGTATATAAAAATGTGTATGCATACCAATATCCTCTTTAAAGAGAGCCTGTTAATGTCAAAAAGTGTTTATTCTGCCTCTTGACATTTTTCCTGCCTTTCCTTTTTTCACTTTTCATAATCTTCCATTTTTCCCCTATAAGTAATGCTCTCATTGTCTTTGGAAGCAGTCAATAGGCAGTATGACGGCAGGATTCTGTAGGATTAAGGGTCTATTAAAATGTTATTTCAGTGAAACTCCCAAAGCTTGGCTGTCACTGAAGGGTACCTGGAGATAATTCCACCATCCCCTCTCACTCAGAGGCTCACCTGTGTTTGCAAGTACATAAACATTCTCTATTCATTTGTTACATTGGCTTCCCCTCCCCCTCACTCATCCCCACCTTTTCTTTGAATAAAAAAAAAAGACCACTTTTCCCTTTTCTGTTCACAACTTTTAAGAGGCAGAAGAGGACATAGAGCTAGAAAAAATCTTAGGGTCCATTGAGTCCAGTAGATGAGGTTAAATGACTAGCCTAGAGTGATACAAGTTTTGGAGAGAGAATTTGAGCCCAGATTATCCTGAATTAAAGTCCAGTATCCTAGCTCTTTCTCTCTGCCTCTCCAAACCCCGAGGGAATACTCATTTTTTTCCCATAATTTTTTGCCAGCCTTATTTTTGGCCCGTAGGTTTGAGGAATACATCTGATTATAAAATCATAGCACTCTAGAGAGGGAATGATACCATTAGCTAGAAAGCAAAGAATAACTTCAGTAGATCACAACTCATTCTTTTTGTTTCCAATTAATTTCATTACCATTTATGGGAAGTCCAAATGAAAATGACTTTTTCTGTATACAGAGGAACATAAAAAATACTCTTATGTAGATGCATATTCCTATACATTATGCCATAAAACAACCCCATTTTTATCTATGTGTCAAACCTAGGTTTGAAAGTCCTTTGGTTCATATCATCAGTGGGATATAAGCTAATGACAGTCACGATGAACTCCAACAACAGAACACACATATTTAAATCACATAGATTTTTATATGTTAATGGAACTGAATCCAACAATGCCAGAGGTCATTTATGCTACTGACAAGCAAGGCAGATGAACATTTTCCTGAAACTCCATTTCAAAGAGAAATCATTAAGCACCTATAATAATAGCTAATATTTTTAGGCTTGCAAGTCACTTTATATATCTTATCACATTTTATTCTTTTTTCCCCTCTGTTTTATAGAGAAAGAAACTAAAGTTGAGGGCTGGTGAAATGAACTATCCAGTATCACATAGCTTGTAAGTGTTAGTAGAATTTGAATTTAGATCTTCTTATCTCAAATATGTGAAGTTTTTCTTCAGTCTCTGTTGTGTTTATTCTTTTATGAGCTTAGGAAAATGAGTATCAGAGACAGAATAATGTAATTTTTGAAATTTCAGAAGAGACACTAGAGGTCTAGCTATGGGAATCTCTAAGTAGTTCTACTGAAGTTGCAGTAGCTGAGCACCTGGTGATACACACTGACTCTGCTGCCAGACCTGCTCTATCCAGCCGAGCTGTGGATTGACCTGGCATCTGAGATACTGTGCTAGGTCCTAGGGATATAGGAAAATAAAAAAGGAAATAATACTTGGCTGCTGATTCTTACACAAAAGAGAGAAACTTGCCCATTGACTATGATGTGCCCAAGTGTGAACTTGAGGGAGAAATACTTTGTAGAAGCCACTTAAAGTTGGAGTCCACTCTTCCTAGAGACCCAGGTATACAGGAGCAAGTGTGACCTGGTTTGAGGGGTTATTTTTGTGCTCCCATTTTCGAATTGTCTTTTCAGTAAAAATCCTTTTTATAAGTTAATTAATGTTAATGGGTGAACTTTTTATTGGGATGCTAATCACTGCGTAGATGATAATCAGGAGATAAATTATAGTAGAAGGAACACACATGGAGGATCATTAGCAATAACAGTCAAAGAGTTCCAAAGCCCTAAATACTCGACACAGGGAGGAGTTGTAGCCTTGTCTCTGGACCTATTCTGCTAGTTAGCATAGGTTGGGAGAAGTATCTTTGAGAATCTATGTGTATTACATACATAAACTTGTTCACAAAAGGCTTCGAGTATGGGATCTTCAAAGACATTTTTGACCTCAGGTAGATATACATATATTCATTAATGTATTTATTAAGTAATGCATGTATTAAATGCATATCATTACATGTTAAGTAGTGCTAAGGACACAAGTGCTTAGGACACAAAAGCAATATGAAATAGTTCTTGCGCTCTAAGAGTCTATAGCCTATTCAGAGGAAGCAATATGTGCACAGATAAGTAATTGCAAAATATGAAGATTGAAGTTTAGATCTGTGATTTCACTGGAATTACCAGCTTGACATTTTCTACAAATGTACAGTCTTTGAGAGTTGCCTTGGGGTACCGTGAGAATAAGTGAATTGCCCAGAGGTACACAGTTAAGTTAGAATCAGGTGGAGAACCTGAACTCAATTCTTCCAACTCCAAGGTCAGCTCACAATCCACTATGCCATCCTGAAAATAAAGCAAATAGGCCAGATAGAGCCACAGAAAACATGAAGAAGAAGAATGTATAGTAGACCTAGAAAAGTAGGTTGAGGCCAATTTGTGAAGGACTATAATTGCCAAATAGAGAAGTTTGTAGTTTATCCTCAGGAAAAGAGGTAGCCCCTGTGTGTACTTGAAAAGAGAAGTGACATAAATCTGTGTTATAGGAATTTCAATTTGGCAACTGTATGGAGGATGGATTGGAGAAGAGAGAGACTTGAGGTAAGGGGATCAATTTAGGGGCTATTGCAATAATCCAGGTGGGAGGTGATGAGAGCCTGAACTCGGGTAATTTTCATGTGAGTGGGGAGGAGACGAATTTAATAATATGTTTAATAATGGTTGGGGATTAGCTATGTAGTCTCTTTGAAACAGTGACTAAATACAGTTGTACATCCTTAGTTTAGAAGCCACTAGTATGCAAAGTAAATTTAGATTACGAGTCTTTCTGGAAAAAAAAAAAGTACCTTTTTTTTGGGGGGGGGAGTGAATCTATACTTTCATTGCCACAAAGATATCCCAGTGGGAAAATCTCCCTCTACCAATGCAATTTTGGCAGATGTTCTACCAATTTTTGCCATAGAAAGTGGCCTGGGACACTGAAAGATTAGATGACTTACCCAGTCCTGCAGGCTGTATGTGTCAGAGATAGGACTTGAAACTAGTTCTTCTAAATTCTGAGGTCAACTCTCTACTATGTCAGCATTCTACTCTACATTCTATTGAAAAAGACAGTGGGATACAAAGGTAAATATTCTATTTCATTTCACTTTTTCATTCATTCACTTTTTCAGACATTCATTTATTCATTCAATAAATACTTATTAGGAGTTCACTATGTACAACATTCTTTGTTAGATAACTGTGAGAGAGACAAAGAACACTAATCCTTGTCCTTTATGGAACTTGTTATTTCTTGGATTCATGTATAAACTAATGGTGATAGATTTTCTTTCAAATAGGAAGTTTATGATTCTAGTTAAATTAAAGTACTGAGGGTTGATAGACCTGGAATATCTGAGTAGTCCTTTGCTTGTCCCAAAGAGTGAGTCTTTATATAGCCCACAGATGGTGCTACAGCAGGGAGTCACACAGTCATCTCCTTTCCATATGGCTGGACACATAGATTCCAGAATGCATATGGCCCTCTACTGGCTTCACTGGCTAGAATGCTTCAATGTTGTCACCCATGTGTTGACCTCAAGCTGGTATCTCCAGGTACATTGGGGGAAATATTACTGGCAGTACCCCCAAAACAATAAGACAGATCCACTAATATTTGCTAAAGTGCTAAAAATGACAGAATCAGGGACTCGATCATCAGAAAAAAAAAAGACATCAACTTTTAAAAATACATGCTTTGCATTGGAATTTAATTCAGACCCAATTTGTAAGAGGCTGCAAGGGATTCGCCTTATTGCATTATTGCAGATAGATGAGCAGTCACTAGTTTCCTTGGAAACTTGGATCTGGGCATATGCAGCTCAGAATGTGCACCCTCATGTTTTCTATCAAACGGGTACAGTAGTGAGTCTATCCCTAGGGATCCAATATGTTGTTGAAAACAGCGGGACCAAGAATAGAAGGAAATTACTGTATAAAAATCACATACCACATACATGGCTGGATTTCATAATGCAAAGTAATTCCAGATTACAGAGAGAAAGCTCTCACACTCTAGCACTTGCCAGGGTATCCTGTACCTATATTTGCATATTTATAGGGCATGCACTTTAGGAAAGTACATTTTTAGGGACTACATTCAAATTGTTATTTTTGAAAAGGTGGATCTACTTCCAGTGATTCCATTTCTCTATGTACTTAAAATGGTTATACTCAGCCTGCTCTTTCCTATTCTTAATGATTCAAAAGCATATGTTGAAGATACTAGTTTTGTGTGGAGTTGTACAAAATGAAGCATGTAGATTAATCCCCACCCTCAAGAGTCTACGAAAGACATGAAATAAGGTAGGAGTTTCATCCCTTTTAAGAAATGTGGACATGTGTATGTGCAGATATCCATATATACAAACATGTACACAAACAAAAGTCCATATATGTAAATATGTACCTATAAATATAAATATACACTCATACATGCATCCTTAGTAGAATAGAAGAGAGAAACAGGCATTGGTCTCCTAATTATTGTCTTCATGAAACTCTCCATTAAGGTCTCTGAAGTCATACTGGGAGGCTTTGAAAAGATTAACAACTGAACTATGTCCACTATGTTCTTCCAATGAGAATCAAAGCCCAGAACTTACTGTAATCAACTTCATTATCTAGCATCATGGGGGGATTTTGAAATATTTTTATTGATATGGAGTTGATGAATACATTATAAATGCAACATTATTGTTAAAAGAATTTGAGTAAGACCCATGAATGACAAAGAAACAAAATTCTAGCTTCTCATGATGAATAGTTTTCTAAGAACTAAAACAATCACTAAATAGCCCATTAAGGAGTGAGCCACCTTTCACTGGGAGTGCCTAATAAAAAATCAGTGTGTCAATCAATGGTACTGTCTACCAATGGGACAGCTTGTTCATATGTATATGAGGATTGACACTTTCAAGTAGAAAAACTGCAAGGAGAGTTTTGATAAGTCTATCAGATAAGAATAGTAGGGTCTCTCAGAAAACACCATGAAAGGGTTTCCTGGTATACAGTTTGACTAAGTTTTCCTTAAGATTTATTATACGACTTAATTTTGGCCATAACTAAATATGTTTTTGATGACTTGGAAGGCACTTCCTATCTTTACAGGGCTTCAGGGTCATCATCATGAACATTCACTGTCATTAAACTGATAAGCAAGCAAATCCTGGTTAATGTAGATTTCTATTTAATAGAAGGAGATATGATATAAACCTCTTTTTTAAAAGTAAAATCATATTGCAAGGATGAGGACCATCATGGTAAAAAGCATTGAACTAAACACTATTTGAATCAGATCTTTGACTTTTTTGCAAGTATTCAAAAATACAAGTTATATTGATAAAAAACTTGAATATTGTGAGATTCATTTTTTCTTACATCAGATTGTTACACAGAAATCTAGGAAATGAAATCACCTGCTGGCATTTTGCTATTGCTATCACAATGATATAAGTTCTTTCAAAACAAGTTATCAGTTGATTGCTAGAGCAGAAAGGAAACCAGTAGGGTGAATGGACCAAATGGCATATTTTATACAACTTAAGTTCGATATAGTACCAAAAATTTCTGAGAGAAGAAAATATGCTCAGGAGATTGGGAAATTAATTGGAACCATGGATTACAATGAAACTACCCAGAAGGTTCAGTTGATCTCCAGCCAATATTTAATATTCTGACCCCGGCCAAAAACTATTTGCAAGAGTTACTACAAATGAATTTAGAGGAAATTGTAATTTTTTTCTTCTTTGGCTACTTAAGCAGTAAGGATCTCATCAAAATAATGACAAATGACATAGAGTGACATTCCTCCGTGGAAATGATGTTCAGATGATACAGTGTTCTAGGCACCTCTGTCTAATTACCTAAGTACTATGGTGACAGAAATTTTAGAAATATAGAGATCAATATTAATAAAGTCCATGAAAAAAGTGAATATACCTCAAATATATCACACTAGAGATCAGTAGAGATGGACAATTTCCTATCACCATGGGACACTGATCTCCCAGTTTAGAATAGGCTTCCTTTTGCTGAATAGCCTGGAAGTAGTGCTCTTGGCTTTTCTCATTTTATTTTTATCTTAAAGGTCTTAGATCAGGTTTGAGTAATTGGGGGAAACACCATTTTCACTTATCATTTCCTAATAGGTTTTCAGATCTTTTAAACAAGCTTCACCTATTTTCACTTTTCTTTAGAAAGGGATTCAAAGTGCCAACCCAGAAGAATGCCAAACATACTTATTCTTTGAGTTGTTTTTCTTTGAAAATGCATTAACTGTGCTGTTTGGATTTTGGTAACTGGATACCCTATTTGCAAGTTCATTATTTTGTATGGGAGGTGTTTAATAACTATCATACAAAGGCATTGTCTAAAGGATGCAAAAAGAAAAAACAAAACCCTGTTTAGGTGGAGAATAATTCATAAAACATAATTTCCCTTTTGGGATATTAAGATGGTGTACTCTAGGTGTGGAATGTCACATACTCTGTTAGTGATCATTACTTCATCATGTGTTTTTCATTTTTATAAGAGAAAATTCAATTGGATGGTGCTGGTGGGGATGTGGTCATATTGTGAAATAACCTTGGCATAAAGATACAAAAGATCAATAAAACTTAAAAAAAATCAATGAAATTTCAAAAACTAAAAATAAACTTCAAGTCTTTGAGAAAACTGATAAAATTTCTCATTAAGCAGTAAAAAAAAAAATCACTCATAATTAGTTGCTTGATAGATGTGTTATCTAATCAGAGTGTCTAATGGTGTGGTCAGATTCCGAATTTGTGAATTGTAAACCTAGAAAGAACTTTAACACTGAAAAAGGATTCCCATCCTTTAACATGATGGAGAAGATTGAAGAAGAGAGAGGAAGGTGGTCTTTCCAAGGTTCTGCCCAGGTCACAGAAAGCAGCCACCAATCTCTGTTTCTTTCTCACCGTTAAAATTCCAGTGGGGGAGAGCTGAGGAGTTCTGCCACCCATTTGGAACTAGCTTCAGAGAGGAAAGCCTAGAAAAACTCTCTGATGAAGGGAGCTGGTGATTTTCTTACATCCTGACCAGCCGTGATCTTTAAATATAATTATTGGCTTTGGCATTGGGCGGAAATCTCAGTGGACACTTTGGAAACATTTACCCCCAAACACTCTAGTTCATGACTCGGCTTGTGTAAAATTCCTTGGGTCTGATTCCTAATGAAAGAAAAGCTGAGCTGGCAGCCTTATGTGGGGTGGGGCAAGGCTCTGACTAATCCCTACCTTTATTTTTTCTGTTAATCTTTTAAGTGCAAGAAATCTGAAGTGATTCAAATCACATTGCTCTGCCTGAAAACTTAATCTAATTTACTTCATGGAAAAGTATGAACTGGATAAGCTGGTAGGGCAGGCGAAAGGAGCCTCATTCACTGAGGAATGAAGTTTTTCAGTTTCCAGGATTGGATTTATTTCCCTCCCTCCTCACAGACAGGGAATCAACATTCTCCTGATAAGTTGGACTTTGGATCTAAGGTCCTTGGGGATGAAATTTGCCAATTTCATTGGGAAATCATAGAAGTGAATGAGGAATGCAAGGCTGATGTCATCATCCCTTAAATTTTCCTTGCTCAATGAGAAAGTTAATTTTCCTAACCCTGCTCATTCCTTTCTGATGGAAGTAGTGGGCCATGTCTAACCAAGAAATATAGGAGAAGGGAGGGAACTGCCAGTTCCGAAGGTCAGATCACCTGCTTCAATTGTCTATACAGCCAGTCCTAACTAGCAGATGATTATATGCCCTGCTCTGCCCTGTGGTTGGCATCACCCCTTCCACCCCTTCGACTGGCATGCTGCACACCCCAAGGCAAAGTATATTCTGTGACTCTATCTGGAGAAATCATTTCACAGCACTGATTGCCAAGCTTTGGCTGTTTGTTTGATCTTGTGACATGTTTAACCTCTCAGACCTAACTCCTGGCCTTGAGGAGGGAACCAGCTGGCAGAATCCAACATCCATCCATCCCCACCCACTCCACCCCCAAAGCCTTAGCCTTTCCTTCTTCTACCTCCTGAAACTCATCTGTTTGCATTTTCAATTATCCTTTCTTAATCCTTTGAAAGAAATGCTAATCTAGCTGTTGATGGAATCAGCAGATAGTGCCTTGGAAACCAGCCAAAGAAAATTTGTGACACCCTTTTGAGATACTTGGTGACACCCTAGGGTGTAGCAAAATCAAGCCTGGGAGTGGAGAAATTGCAGTTCTGTGTGAAGGAACGGTTCTGTAGTTGAAGGAGTGCTCAGGAGACCTATGTCTAAGGTCTGGCTCTGCCATTAACTAGCAGGGTGACCATGGTCCATTTATTTATTTATTTTCTCTAGCCTTCATTTTAAAAAATAAAGGGGTTGGACTAATGATCTCATAGCTCCAACATTTTACAGTTTTCTGAATCATTTCTTTATACAGTTAATTTAGTCAGGTGATCCTAAAGAATCAGTTGATCAATTAATCAAGTATTTTGCATAAATGTTTGCATATAGCATTTCTATTATATTCTAGGCAAAATTTTAGATACTAGAGATACAAAGACAAAAATGAGATATTGATTTTCAACATCCACTGAGAACTGGAATAAAGTACTTCCAACTAGTAATTAATTTGAGATGGCATCAGGTCCACAAAATATTAAAGACTCCCTAATTGTTCATAATAATAACTCTTTAGTACTCTTACATCATGCAGGCTTGAATATAATTTCTCCTTATCTCCACCTAGAACATCTATTTCATTCTTTTAAGGGTCAGCTCAGGTGCCTCTTGCCTGAACCCATAGATGATAATGATCTCTCTCCTCAAATTTCCCTAGAGCTTTTTATCCCCTTTACTTCATCCCACTGGACTTGGTCTTTTTCTCATTTGTTTCTCTCTACTTTATATGAACTAGAATATAAGCATTTTGAGGTTAGGTTTTATTTTTCATATTTTTATTCTTGTATTTCCTCACTGCCAACATGGTGATTTGCCTATTGTTATTGGTTAGTTGTGTCTGAAAATCCCATTTGGGATTTTCTTGGCAAAGGTACTGGAGTGGTTCACCATTTTCCTCCTCTAACTCATTTTATGGATGAAGAAACTGAGATAAATAGGGCTAAATGAATTGGCCAGTGTAACATAACTCCTGTTTGAGGATGCATTTGAACTCAGAAAGATGAGCCTTCCTGACTCCAGGCTCAGCACTCTATTCCTTGTGCCACCTAGCTACCCTTGTCTAGTACATAGTAGGCACTTAATAAATGTTTTCATTTGAATTTGAATGGATAGAAATGTGCCTTCTTTGATAAATCTGTTTTCTTTATTGATTTAGGTAAGACATAAGGAAATCACTGTGACTGCAGAGAAGTTGAATGAATGTCATATAAGCTGGGCTAGCCTTGCACTTCACCTAAGGGATTTTAATTACTGAATATGCAAAAATGATCTATTTATTAGGTTAAGTACACAATATGAATCCAAGAATTAAATTCATTTCAATAAAGCTTATTAAGGTTTGGGTGCTAGGCTAAGTACTGTATATACAAATAAGAAAAAGAAAGACAATCCCTGCCTTCAAGGAATTTATAGTCCTTGTTTATAATGTTTATAATGAGATTTCAATGTATTCTTATCTAAATACAAACACCTTTATGCCATTTGTAAGTAAGTGCTCAGAAAGAGCTTACCTACTAATTTATTTACATGATTAAAATTTGAGAACATATTGTTTTTTCTTTATTTACACACTCAGATATCTCAGTGTCCTCAGAGCCCAAAGCCCACTGGGTGATAACCATCAGTTTATCATTTTTTCTACAAATTGTTGAAACTTGTTCACCAGGAAACTTGAAATGACAAAGATCTCTTAGGCCTTCATCAATATCAAGCTTCCAGCTCCTATGAGTCTGTAGTGTAGCCTTTAGTGTTTTCTTTTGGAAACCTGGTCACTTGCCCATTTTCTGCATTCTCATGGAATATTCTGCAATGAAAGCCATCAAAGAGAATGTGATTTGTAAACCCTTCATTAAATAATGATTCTCAGCTGGATTGCTGAGATGGGAATATTAATGCAACCATATGTAACTAGCAAGGCAAGAAATTAGTGTTGTTTATTCATTCTCTTTGTCTCTACCTCTGTCAGTCTGTCTCCCTCCTTTTAAAAAATTTGTGTTATTCTTGAGTCTCTTTAGTTGCCATCTATCTACATCTTACCAGGCTTTGCACCTCCCAGACCCGGTATGCATCTGATGTTGGCAAATGCCTTTGGGGCTTTAGATGTCCTGGGCTTTACAGGAGCTGGTACTAACCAAGGTCCAGAAGCAAATCCTTCAGCTCTAAGGTGAGGTTTTTCCATCCTCTGCTTAGGTCCTTAAGTCAGGTTTCAGGTACCTGGATTTCAGATGGGTGGGTGTAGGGTGCAGTTGGTTGGGCGTGGGTGCAGGCATCCTGTTCAACAATCCAAAGCCCTCTTTTGGTTGCTAAGGATTTAAATAGAGGCAGAGTTCCCTTGAAACTGTTTTCTAGCTGGCCTCATAGCATTTACTGAATGATGGAAACATTGACAGTGTGGCGCTTGTCCACATTTCTTACTATTAGTCAGAATAAGCAGTTTTAATAACTCAGATTAAGTCATCATACAATGACAGTCAAGGCTTTAAGGAAAGGGGCTAGGAAAAGGGGAGGGAACTGAAAGGATTCCGTGGAGGACTAGATAAGACATGTTCTTAGTGGAGAAACATTCTCAGTAGGTTTCTATTGGGAAGAAAAACAGGTTTATAGCTGCTCAGATATCTGAAATGGCCATCTGATGAAGCACTGTGAGGAACCCAAGCCTTGGAATTTCATGAATGAAAAAAATATGCAAAAGAATTTTTCAAAAGGAATTTCAAGATTTGTCAAAGAATGACATATCTATGTGGATATTGCAAAATTGAGATTTTAACTCTGGACTTCAATCCCCACAAGCCCTTGCTTCACTTCCCCAAAATGCTTTGTAATCTCATGGAATTCTGAGGTGGGTGAGATTGAGAAGGTATTTAACCTGATTGCAAGGCTTTTGTGGGTCTTTTTGGACTTCCATTTTGGAGCAGAGGCATCTCTTCCACGATGTGATATTATCTTGTCTAGGCCACTCTGGCCTAGGCACATGTTTCTTATCCTGTCTTTTCTTTAATCCTTAATCTTCAATAAACCTCTAAAAAAATATAATACTCCTTGCAGAGAGAAACTAATTTCTACCTGCCTCAGTCTCCCCTAAATTTTAATCTTTACAATATCTATGTATGTTTATATGTGTGTACATACAAAAGATATATATTATACATCAATCAATAAGCATTTATTAAGTGCCAAGCTCTGTTCTAAGTGCTAGGGGTAAAAAAAGAGTCAAAAGTCCTCAAAGAATTTGTTAATTTACACACACAGAATCTCATAGAAGCTATTCATTATACCAAGTAGAAGAATTTATATTCTTCCAAGAAAAAATTATTTCCATCAACTTAATCTGGGTTCAAGTCCTGAGTCTAGTTGTAATACCTATTACCTGTGTGACAATGAGGGAGTCACATAATACTTCTTATTCTCAGTTCCTCATCTGAAAAATGGGAGTGATAAAGCCCTACCTGCCATTCAACATTATTATGAAGAAAGTCTATTATATAGAGAAAAGTTCTTTTAGAAAGCAAGTTCTGACAAAAAATTTTTTCTTGAATTTTATCTTCCTTTGGGCTAATATTCTAGCATCATTTATATTAACGTTTTTTACTTTAATAGTTAACATTGCAAATACCTTTTTAAATTGTCACTGGCTCCCAGGACCTTCACAAAATTATAACATTTCAGAATTGGATGAAATTGGTGGTAATTTTATAGTCCATTTGGTAGTGGGGGTGGGGGAATCCTCTTTTATAACATACCTTACAAGTAGTCATCCAGCATTTTCCTCAAGAACTCTAATTAGGGGAAAACCAGTTCCTCAAAAGGCAGCCGCCTTTACTCTTTGATGGTTCTAATTATTAGGATATCTTTTTTCTAAAAACAAAACAAAACCATAAATTTTCCTTTTTTCAAACTTCCATTCTGCTCTCTAAAGATAATTAAAACAATTTTAATCTTTCTTCTAGATGAAAGCCTTTTAACTATTGAAAGATTGTAATTTTCCTCCATTCACTTCTTTATAAAATTTTCTCTTTGCCAGGATAAATATTCCTAGCTACTTTAGTTCATCTTATATTGTAGGTCCACTGAGGTCCTACATCATGCTGATGATATTTATCTGAAAGTTCTCCAGTTTTGAATGTCCTTCTTAAATTCTAGCTTCTATAATGGAACACAAAACTCTATATTAGTTTTGACCAGAGAACAGTCATGTTAGCTTTTTGTCATACTGCTGACATATTGGGTTTTAAATCTATTTAAACTCCCAGATCTTTTTCAGACAAACTGCCATCTTACCATGGTTCTTTGATCTTGTATTTGTGAATGTTTGAACCCAAGCATATGTAGGGAAAAATAAACATAAAATTATAATAGTCAGGAACCTCAATGTACCTCTTTCAGACCTAGACAAATAAAAAAAATACAAACAAGAAATTAAGACTTTCAATAGAATATTAGATATTATATATCTCTTGTAATTAGTGAATAGGAATAGAAAGGAATACACTTACAAACATTTGTGCTGATACATACAGATACATATATAATGTTTCTTAGTAGTACATGGAAGCTTAAAAAATTGGCAAATATAGAAATATTCTTTTCCTGAAGGCAATATAAGATATTTTAAAAAGGGCTTTTGAAGAGAGCATTAATATTAATTAAAGGCAAAATAATTTAATCCTAAAGAATGGATAGGTCAAAGAACCCACCATAAAAGCAATAGGTAATTTCATTAAAGAAAATAACAAAACTATTAATAAGCATATGAAAAAAATGTTCTAAATCTCTTATAATCAGAGAAATGCAAATAAAAACAACTCTGAAGTATCACCTCACACCTAGCAGATTGGCCAACATGACAGCAAAGAAAATAATGAATGTTGGAGGGGATGTGGCAAAATTGAGACATTAATGCATTGCTAGTGGAGCTGTGAACTGATCCAACCATTCTGGAAGGCAATTTGGAACTATGCCCAGAGGGCACTAAAAGACTGTCTGCCCTTTGATCTAGCCATAGCACTACTGGGTTTGTACCCCAGAGAGATAATAAGGAAAAATACTTGTACAAGAATAATCATAGCCATGCAGTTTGTGGTGGAAAAAAATGGAAAATGAGGGGATGCCCTCCAGTTGGGGAATGGCTGAACAAATTATGGTATATGTTGGTGATGGAATAGTATTGTGCTCAAAGGAATAATAAACTGGAGGAATTCCATATGGACTAGAATAACCTCTAGGAATTGATGCAATGAAAGGAGCAGAACCAGGAGAACATTGTACACAGAGCCTGATACACTGTTGTAAATTCAAATGTAATGGACTTCTCTACTAGTGGCTATGCAATGATCCAGAACTATTTGGAGGGACATATGAGAAAGGCTGCTATCCGCATCCAGAGGAAGAACTGTGGGAAAAGAAACACAGAAGAAAAACATCCACTTGATTACATGGTTCGGTGGGGCTATGACTGAGAAAGTGAACACTAAAAGATCACCCTAGTGCAAATACTAATAATAAGGAAATGGGTCTTGATTGATGGCACATGTTAAACCCAATGGAGTTGTGTGTCATATATGGGAAGAGGCTGGGGGGAGGGAAGGGAAGAAACATGAGTCTTGTAACTATGGAAAATTATTCTAAATCATCTAATTAGATAAAATTAAATATCAGTAAAAAAAAAGAAAATAACGACAAATGAGACAATTTACCAGAATTTTGGGAAGGTAGCCAAAGCCAGTTAGGGGAAAATTTCTTTCTCTAAATGCTTTTTTCTACAAAAGAGAGAAAGAACAAATGCTGAATTTGGCTGAGTTTTTTTCTACTCTTGCCTAGAGAAAGAGGGGAAAATTGCAAAAAACTTAAAGTTAGCTGAAAAATAGTGGTATTTGTGTATTTTCTTAGGGAGATAATTTTGCATTTTATTTTTTTGAGCAACTAGCTGGAAGATTTCATTGGCAATAGAGCCTGGCATTTAGTCTGAATATTAAAGTTTTAGAGAATAGCTTGGGGCACTAAGAGGTTATGATTTGCATCATAAACTTAGGAAGTATCAGAGGCAAAACTTGAACCCAGGTCTTCCTGATTCTGAGGTCTGAAGTCAATCCATTAAACTACTCTGCCTTTCTGTGGTCTAATAAATAAGTCTAAATCCAAAATATGCACAAAGTAAACTAATGAATCCTCTTATGTAGATGCATGATTTCCTATCACTTAGTAAAAATCACCTCTTCCTAGTTTGTAGCACTGAATTTCTTGAATGCTACTTTGGTGTTCATACACACACATACACACACAAACACATTATTTGCATGATTTTAGTTGTATAAACCTTGTTTTAGACTCTGTCCAGCTGTATATATGTAAACATACCTTTATATTCCTATCTTGAGTCATTGTCTCTTGAAAAAGACCAAAATTATAGCACAATATTGAGGTTGGTGTATAGTAAGGGCCCACTTATTGGTGATTTTAATATCTATGGTTTTTCAGCAGGTCAACTGCTGAGTACTTCTGCCCATGAAACACATAACAGGTCTACCAGGGAAGTCTGCCCAGTAGAACTTCTCTTCTGTTTCATTATTGCTTTTTCTTCACTTTCAATTTCCTTTTTTTTTAGTTTTGTTTTTTTTTGGGGGGGGGTATGGATGGGAGGCCATGGAGTGCCTAGGTTAGGGTCAGGAAGAGAGAGAAAACATATATACAGATGGTGTTAGCAGGTGTTTGTGTATCTCCATGGTTTTAGCCATCCTTGGTAATTGATGCTAGGAGAGGATGCATCCTCCATGGATATAGGGACGATACTGCTGTCTAGGATGTCTGACTATGGATGATCAGACCAATGTGAGCTCGGAAGGCTTTACCACAAATAATTTGTATAAACTTTTGGAGGTGAGATCTCTCTAAATTTGCACATCTTGCTTTTCTTCCAAGCTAATATAATTCTACTTTGCTCATAGAAAACAGAATCATGAGAGGCAATTTGTCATAATGGTTGTCATTGGTCTCCATCAGGAAACCATGGGTTCATAACCCATCTCCCACACATACTCACTTCATGACCCTGGGCAAGTAGTCACTCTCAGTGTCTCCAGGTAACTCTCTAGACTCAGCTGTAGATCAGGTGTTAATAGAGGAAAGCTTCCCTGTGAGAGCCTGCACCTGAGCTATCCTATTTAGTCTACTCCATCCTCCTCCATTCATTTGCATTTGCATGTATTATAATACAAAGTGTAAAGTCATATTTTGTTAAAATAAAAAATTTAAAAGTGACTGAGTGGCTCTCACTTCATCATAAACTTTGACTTGTAAGACTGATTCAGTTTTCTCTGGTCCCTATTTGACAAAAACTGAGTTCATTGATAAAGCACCTGTCTGAAAAGTCTTCCTCATAATGTGGAGCCAATGGGATGATAATATCTTTTCACAGATATGGGCATAAGATCTGCTATAAAATTAAATTTTAAAGTTTGACATCTAGTCTGAGCTTTATATTTCATAGAACTTGGAAACTGGAATTGGGGAAGTAGTGGGAGTGCTAGGGAGAGAAATGATAGGATGCTCATGTTCTGAGAGAGGAAATGCAACTGATTTCTTTATATAAGCCCCACCTTTGGGCTGTGGAGAACTCATAGGATCTGTGTTCCAGCTGTTAGTGCTTATACCAGTGAGATCAACTTCAGGCCTGAAGCCAGAGGACCCCACCCAGCCCCCAGGCCTGGAGGGAACGCTCCCTAATTGGAGCATTCAAAGGCTAAAGTCTTCTGAAGTTCTGAGTCCATTCTCCTCGGACCAAAGACAATTCCTCCAAAAAAAAAAATCCAAGAATTTGGCTTTAGATTTGTAAGTATCTTTTTTCAGTTGTCTTTTATTTCTTGGTATGGTCACTGACTTGTCACAAATGACATTTCATATAAAAAATATTCAGTGGAGAAGACAGAATGCACAGAAAGTTTGTCTACTTGTCTAAACTCCAGAATACAAGGAGGACAAGGATTGAGGAACATCTACTTGATTTGTTAAGTAGGATATTATGGATGACCTTGGAGAAAGTATTTCAATGGAATGATGGGAATAGGACTCACCCTGCCAGGATTTGAAGAAGAAAGCATAATGAGAACTAAAGGCAGTGATGGTGAACCCTTTAGAGACTGAATGCCCAAAATGCAATCTTCAAGTCACATATGAGCCAACCACCTTACCCCAAATAGGGGAGAGAGGAAGTGTCCCAATAGGCTGCTGGGAAGAAGAGTAGGCAAAGGGAGAAATGTGTTCAGGCACGGTAGAGGGGAGAGGGGGAGCACTTCCCTCTGGCACGCTCTGGCACATGTGCCATAGGTTTGCCAATGCAGACTTGGGGAAGGACAGGATTGCCAAACTGTGGGAAAGGTTCTTAGATACTATCTAGTCCAATAGCCTCATTTGCACAGTGAGAAAACTAATGGCTAAAGAAATGGATCATCTTATGCAAGTCACTAAGATTGATAATTAGAACTATTATTTGGTTCTAGTTTGACTACAGACTAACTTCACAATTATATTGCAATGATCATAAAGTCCAGTCTAATCTTTTTTAGAAGTTTAGCAGTGAGTTTGAATGATAAGAACAGATTCATTTAACTTTCTAGTCCAGTATCTTTGGGGAGAAACTTATCTTTTCATTCTTTTTGGGTTTTCTAAATTAGATTTAACTGCTTTTAAAATCACCATAATATTCAAGAACATATTAGGGAAGCATTGAAAGTGAAACAGGACAAACTTCCTGAAGTTAGCTGTTATATCCTAGAAGAAGATTATATGTTGTAATATCTTCTTTGAAGTTGTATAGATAGATAGCCACTGGAAGTCTCTAAATCTGAATCTGATCAGAATGATCCCTGGGATAAAACTGGAAATCATATAAAATTGAATTCACTTCCCCTTTCTTTTCCTCATGATCAACCTTTTCCCCTACCCTCAAGGTTCTGAAGCAGCTTTACAGTTAGGAGGAAGCCATCTAATAAAGTGAATTAATTTGATGTCAACCCCTGACAGGAGTAGTTGTTGGTGCTGTTGTTGTTGCTTTTATTGTTCTGAAGGAGACCTAGGTAGTGAGAGGGGGAAGAATCATTTAGTAAGCACTCAACTTGGGCCAGCCACTCTGATAAGGGTTCCCTTAGAGATATACATTATTATGATTTTAAAGTGTAGCCATTATGTAAGTTTTAGATAAGGAAACTGAAGCAGACAAAAGTTGTGACTTGCCCAGAGTCATATAGCTAGTAAATTTCTGAGGATGGATTTGAATTCATGTCCTCTTGACTTCAGACCCAGAGCCCTATTTATTGTGCCATCTAATTGCTTTTCAGTAAAGAAATCTCCATGAATGGACCTTTAATTATGGAACTTATGGTAACCTGCATGAGTAAGATGCTTGGGAACAACAGAATGTTCTCACTACTGCTCAACAGCATTAGTAAATATCACACCAGCCAAGGATCATAAATTTTGATCTGGAAGAGAACTTACAAGATCAATTTTTCCATTCCAGTCACAATGGATAGTCAATACAAAGACCTAGAAATGGTGTGGGAAGAGGAAATGCTATGTGTGAGCAACAAGAAGACAGATTTGGTTAGAGTGTAGATGCTGGGAAGGTGAGTCATTTGCAAAAAGGTTGGAAAGGTAGGTGGGAGGGCAGGTTGTAAATGTCAAACATTGGAGTTTATATTTAATCCTAAAGGCAATAAGGAGCTAGTGGAGGTTGTTGGATAGGGGAGTGATATGGTCAAGCCTGAACTTTAGGAAAATGAATTTGGCAACTTAATGAAGGATGGATTGGTGTGGGGAGAGACATGAAACAGGAAGCCTAGCTAGGAGGTTATTGTCATAGTTCAGGTGAGGTGTAATGAGAACCTGAATTAAGGCCGTGGCTATGTGGTAAGAATAGGTCAAATGCAAAAAATGTTGACCTGGTAGAAATGAAAGGATTTGGCAATTGTTTAGATATGTGGAGTGAGGGAGAATGAAGAGTTGAGAATAATGTTCAGTTGTAAACCTGAGGAATTAGAAGCAAACGCTCAACAAACTCAACAGTTTTAGGGAAACATAACTAGAGAAGCTCAGAGGAGAGGTGGATTTGAAGGCAAAGATGAGTTTTGGTTTATACATGCTGAGTTGCAGATATCTCTAGGAGATTTGGCCCTACCTGGCCAGGAGATTTGGACTCTCAGGGTTACTGAGAGTGAAAGGCTAAAGTGAATGTAATGTGTCTATTTAATTTATCACTTTCACAGAGTTATCTTTATTTTCTAGGGTGTCTATAATGATTATCATTGACTATTGAAATAATTTATATTTTTGGAGATTTTTATACCCTAAGATTTTTTTTTTTGGTGGTGAAAATAAATAGCTGTCCTATACTTGATACTAATTATATGCCTAGTTACTTTTCTAAAAGAGTTACTGTTACCTATATCTTAAGGAGCTCCTAAGCATGAACTATATATTTGTTTCAGATATAATTCTAGGTGTACTATTGGGAGGGGCAGTACCTGATATCTGACTACTACTTTCTCCTGCTTTGGCTTAAGGCCTCCCAAGATTGCACTCAATTATGTGTAAGCCCTTATTATTATTTAAGCTTCTTGGGCTTCAGAGGTACTATCCATCCATCCATCCATCCATCCATACATCCATCCATCCATTCATCCATAAATCCATCCATTCAACCATCCATCCTTCCATCTACCTATTTACTTAGCTATTAACTATCTTTTGTATGTACTGTTTTCAAAGTAAATATTTAATTAACAATCAAAAAGGTGCCTATAAGTAAAGAGAGTGAAGGGAATAATGAGGAAACAAAAATGACACTGGAATCAAGGATTGGTAAACACTTGATTATGAAAAGTAAAAAAGAAGAGTTAAAAATAAGCCTAAGATTTTAAACACTGGAAATCAAATTTGCCAACTCCATTCTGAGTTCACCATGCCCTCACAGCTTTCTCATCTTGAAAGATACTTCAAGGCCTGATGTATTAACCCTAAAAAATTGTGGTATATGATTGTGATAGAATTGTCGTTTGTTTTTTTTCTTGTTATATTTCTTTAGGAATAAATGCAGTGGTATAACTCAAGTTGTTTTTCTAAGGTTGCTGAGGAAAATACATTCAATTGGGAATGTGTGTCTCTTTTGGATTTTATTCAGATATTTAATTGTCACTGTCATGGAGCTTGCTCTATCACTGGAGGAGAAATGACAAGCCTTATGTTTGGTGTTTGGAGGTTGCAAGTGAACGTTGCTCATTGGATCCAACATCTTTTTATTTTTCTCAATATTTGCATCTTTAATCTCAGTGACAGTAACATGTATGAGCAGACAGATGGCCAAGGTTTGTAGTTTGATCTGGATGCTATGAGTATACCAGTGAAAAAGATTAAATAAGAAAGAATTACTGAAATCTCATATAGCCCATTTCACATTTTTCTCCAGGCTTTCTTCTGGACCCTCCACCAAACTGTAGAATAAATATTTGTAACATTGAGTAGGGGAACAATCACTTCCTTTTAAGGAGTATTTACTTTTACTTGTCTTTCATCAGTGATAACACTGGGATTGAAGTCATAATACCTAAATTTGAATTCCTACATTGTCACTGACTCACTATGTGACCTTAGGGATATCATTTTCCTTTTCAACTAAAATGACTCTCCTTAAAGTTAACATTGATCTCTTAAATGCAAAATCTATTGACCTTTTCTCAATCTTTATTCTCTTTTACCTTTCTGCAGTCTTTGACACTGTTGATCACTCTCTTCTCTAGGTTTTGATAACCCCATTCTCATCTCATTGTTTTCCTCTTTACCTGTAAGGCTCTCATTCTCAGGCTTCTTTGCTATATCTTCATCCATATTACACCCATTGATTCTAGATGTCCTCCATGAAATTTTACTTACTGAGTGTTGTTCTCTTCTTCCGCTATATTATTTCCCTTAGTGATCTCATCAACTCCCATGGATCCAGTTACTATCTTGATGCTGATGTTTCTTAGATTTACTTATACAGCTCTAACCTCTTTCCTAATTTTTAGTCTTTTGCATTCACCTGTTATTGGCCATTTTGAACTGAATATCCCATAGACATCTTCAATTCATCATGTCTAAACTTGTACCTGTTTTTTTTTTCTCCAAAACTTCCCTCTTTTCAAAACCCTAACTTTTCTAATATTGTCAAGAGCACCACCCTCTTTTTATTCCCCCAGGCTTATAATATAGGTGGTATCCTCAATTCCTTATCTCCAATCTATTGCCAATTTGTATTAATTTTACTTTCATGACATCTCCATACTTGCTTCTTTCCTCTGAAAATATATCCTCTTTTTGCTCCATAAACATTTAAATATTGTCTCCTCCATGATACCATTGGTTCCTTGAGATTAGGAACCGTCTTTTTTTTTTTTTTGGTCTGGGGTGCATAAGGTGTTCAGCGAGGATTAACTCCTTTGAGTTAATGAGGGCTTGGTAAGTCTTTTTCAGGGTTGCTCATCCACCTTTGGTGTTCACCTTTACCCAGCTCTCACCAGTAAATCCAAGAAGTGGTAGTATGCATGTACTCTAGTGAAACAAACCCGGCAGATGGGCTAATTCATGTTGAGGGTAACTGACAAGCAATTGGTGTGTTAGGGACACAAGCATTTGAAGACTTCCACTGGTACAGTGGGCAGATTAGGACAATTCATTTCAATAGCCATGAAGGTGGTAGAAGCAAGTGCTATGGAGTTAGTTGGGTACTGAGAACATCAGTACCCAACTGGACATCAAAGAGGCCTATGCCACTGCTTTCAGGGTCATTGCCAGTCATTTTGACTTTGGTCTTGCCATTGACCTTTGATGATTCTTAGAGAGTGAGGTTGATGTCTTAGTGCCATCCTGACTCATTTAAATTTCACAGGCAAGTCAATTCACCCAATTATGTCATTAGTTCTCTTTAAAAATAAAGGACAAACAATAACAACAACTTAGCACAGTGCCTGGCAAATACCAGGTGCTTAATAAATATTTGTTAACGAATAGACTTTTCTGGGCTTTAGTTTCCTCATCTTTTAAGAGTGAGAGGGTTGAATTATTTGAATTTTAAGGTCTTTTGCATCTCTGCATCCAACAATATTTATGACTTGTGTTGCCTCTCAGGGTATTTCATTGTGAAGTATAACTCTCTTCCGAGGGAAAGACAGAGGGTGGCAGCTGAAGAATATTACAAATTTTGATATTTATGGTAATCTCCAAGCCATGCTGCTTATACTCTGGCTTTTTCCTACTCTCACTGGAACTTAGATATGCCCTTGAGATGCCGGGCTCTGATCGGTGAGTCTTCACCTTATCTAGCCTTGCTCTGGCTACAAAAGTCCATGGTCATGCCCAAGCCATATGTCAATAGCCATATGTCAATACTTAAACTTTCCCATTGTCCCCTTTATGTATTTTCTTCCCCTTGTAGAATGTAAATTCTTTGAGAGAAGACTATTTTGCTTCCTTATTTTCTTATTTTTAGTACTTAGCACAGTGCTTGGCATACATTAAGCACTTAAATTTGTTTTCATTCATTCATATCTTAACTTTTCTCCTCTTAGATTAAAATCTCTGGAGTGTGTATATATATACCAATATTTGAAAAAACAAAAGGGCAGAGACATAATAATATTGGAAGAAAAAGCATGTGAAAAAATAATCACCATCATTGACTTGGAACTCCTGTTTTGAAACCACTCATTGCCAAAATGATCACAAACACAGATCAAAAATGGAACAGTATAAGTGATGCAGTTTATTTGAATATAGTTAGGATAGTTGTTTCCTCTAGGGAATGTCAAATTTCAAATTCAATGATATAGCCACTAAAGTTTGCCTAGACAAGTCCAAGAACCAGGCCATTTAGATAAATATAACCAGGCCAATTCATATTTGTCTTCAGATATGGTTAAAATAATATTCAAGGTATTTCAGAGTTGAAGCGAACTTCTAAGAACATGGACTCTGACCTATACTGAACAAGCATTCTCTCTATGCATACTTGACAAGTATATATCTTTGGCTTGGAGACCTCCTACTGGAGTGGGTCAAAACCATTGCTCCTCCCAAGATAGCCCATTGCACTTTTGCATGAATCTCATTGTTTATAGAATTTTCTTGACATAGAGTCCATAGCTGCTTCCCTATAACTTTCAGCTACTGGTATTACTTCTGATCTCTGAGGACAAGAAGATAAATCCAACCCCTCTTTTTGGTGATACACTCTCATATATCAAAAGATAGCTATCCTGTTTCCTCTTAATCTTTTCTTCTCATCACTAGCCATCCTCTGTTCCTTCTACTGATCCTTACATGGCATGAACTTGAAGCCCTTCACTCACTCCTACGAACACTCTCCTATATCTCAAAGTCTTTTCTATGATGTGGCACCTGGGACTGAATTCAGTATTCTAAATGAGGTTTTACTGGAGCAGAATTAGCAAGTAACATATTTAAATGCATTTAGTACCAGTTCTTGCATACGGTCGAGGCTTAATAAATACTTGTTTCATTCCTTTTCCTCCTCAGAGTACATCTTACAAGACTGTTCCTTCGTTGATCCTAGACAGGAAGTTCTCTCCCAATACAACCAAAGACCATGTTATCCTTTTATGACAACCACATCGTATTCTTGGGCATGCACATATCTGGCATTAAGTAATTCATAGGGATCTGTTTCACTTGCAACCAATCTAGCAAGTCAATTAAAATGAGTTAGAAAAGAAACTCATCAAAAATTCTTTAAGATTTATGCATTTTAAATCTAGGAAATTTTGTAGAATGGCTTCTCTTGATACTTCAATTTGTGGTAAATATGTCATAGCTCTTTAATTGCACTAAATATATCCATAGAATGATTGGCCCAAACCCTTCTTTCAATGTATCTCAACATATATGAACCCACAACTGTGAAAAATATTTACACTTGACTGAAATTATGTCTTTTGTAAAAATACACCATTGACATTGTTTTCAATTACTTGTCACAGCAAAATATCTAGGGAAATCTCTTACTGGTTGGATGAAGTCAAATTATTTTCAATTTTGTCAGTCAGTTGATATAGCTTATTGTTTTTCCCAATACAACATGAATATCTATCCTAAATGACTGGACCCATAAATAATAAGACAAAGAGGTATGAGTTTTAAGTTTTTCAATATTTTCTCATTTTTATTTTCTATACACATCCCAATTTTGGAATTTTCTGCCACATCTATGTGTATGTGTACATATGAATTCAAGGCTGGCCTTGTAAGTGGCCATTAATATAATATGATTTCAGGACTACAGGAAAGACAGCCTTCCTTCATCAGTAGTTTCACTATTAATCATAATGCCTGAAGATTTTACTATTTGAAGGTTAATTCTTTTGGCTTAAACTTTGTATCATGTTAAGTTGAAAATATCTCTTGAAAGAAAATGTAAAGAGAATTAGGTAAATTAGGCATTTATACCTACTAGCTGTATTTCCCTGGATAAGTCACTTAATAAATGAAGTCTAATTTCATTACCTTCAAATGGAGTTAACAATAGCACATACTTTAAAGGGTTGTTGTGAAGCTAAAAGTATGTGAAGTAATTTGCAAACCCCAAATCCCTATATAAAAAGGTGAGCTACTGTTATAATTATTAACTAATTAGTGTGAAAAAGTTAATTAAATCTTTTCTTAGAGCAAGTTTTGATTGGGAATGGGGTATAATATACTGAATGTGGCTCCTGGGCCCAAAGTAAGAAGTGTTGTATCACTGAGAACAAAAAGGGTAGACCATAAACCCCACAAACTAACTTTATTTTTATAACAATTTTGCTATAGGCTGGTCATCGGTAGATTTATGAGTTTGACTTTGGGAAGAGTTTTTAAAGGTTTTTTTTTTCAGAAAAAAAATCAAGGCCTTTTGAATCTGATTGAACTATTTAGGCATCTTGTGGAGAGAAAAATTCCAGTGAGATCTGGCTTCTTTCCATTTGTATACGGAGACTGAACCAAGAAATCTGCATCTTTTTCTCTCCAAGGTGCAGTCCAGTGGAATATTGTCAAATAAGCCAAGGAGACTCCTCAAGGCTCATAAGATGGACCTTGAAGTGCCTGGAGCTATTCTGAAAATAGGAGTGGGGAGAGTTTCAAGGTCATTGGTTAAAATCCTAATTTCCAAATGTTTCATTTCTTCTATTAACCTGAGGAAATGGCAGCTATTTGTTATGTTTTATGCCCTCCTGTCTTGTCATGGGAAGGTGGTTTTTCTTCTGTAATATTTTGGTATTTTGGAATTGATGAAAAGGATCACCCAACAAATTACTGATTGAATAATTCTTTGATATGGAGATAGCTAGGCAGAATGGATAAAATGATAAATCTGGAGCCACAAGAACCTGGAACATGTGCCATATCATTTGACCTCTAGGACCTCAGTTTATTTTTTTAAAATTGGCATTACTGTCAGCTATAATTAGTTTCATGTTTTAAGGCCCTTAACCAATGGCTTGAGGAAGCAATTCTTTGATATGCAATTCTGAATATCTAAAAAGAATTTACCACCCCCCTCTTCCCCCCACACACATAAAAGGTACAAATTGAAGTGAAAAATCTGTACCTATGAAGTTTGGAGACAAATTATGTTAATATAAATATTCCAAATATCATTTGGCTTAGTTTTGGGTCCCAATTCTAAACAACTTACACATTTCAATGAGACTTACATGAAAAACATTGATAGCTAAATAAACAGAGTGAGTACATGATTAATGTTTTTAAAATAGTAAACACTTCACATTTGTAGCATTCCTTTAGCAGATTGGTCTGGTAAACCTTGTTTTCATTCCTGCTTGGCAATCTGTGTTTTATTTATTTATTCATCCTCTTTATGGTGGAATGCCTCTATTTTAATTTATCTTTGGTCTTAATTTACTCTTGGGGACAAAGTAAAAATGTCTACAATGAATGTAAGAGCTAAAACAATTAGAAAACACAAGACTTTGAAAACTTAATTGCCCCTTTAAAAGCAAGACATGCATTTAATAAAACAATACCATTATTAGCAATTTTCTTTATACTTTAAAAGACTCATAGCATTGAGTTCTATGTTTATAATGTGGCAATTTTATAAAAAATTAGGTAGGCAAAGTAGAGGCAGTTTTTCTTGGATTATAATCTTCAGAGGTAAAGGAAAAATAGTTAAAGTATTCAACTGTCACATAAAATTTAAAATGGTAGATATAATTCAGCTTCTGTTTCCAGGTAGTTGGGTGTTTTGATAAGTAGGATGATGGACATGAAATTGAAAAGGTTTGAGTTCAATTTTTGCCTCAGACACAAATTAGGTGTGTGATTCTTAATCTCATTCTACTTCAGTTTCCTTATTTATAAAATGAAGGTGGGATGGAAGGAGAGGGAGAGATATTCTTTCCTATGATACAGCCTGTGGTCCATTTAAAAGTCAAACACACAAAAAGTGAGTGGAAGGTCCCTGCTAGCAAGAACTTTTTGTTGTTGTTGTTGCTGTTTTTGATTTTGTTTTCTTAGAGCCAGTCAACACCTTGTAGTGGATAGAAAGCTTGACAGGGAGTTAGAGAGACCTGAGTTCAAGTCCTACCACTGATATATTCTAGTTCTATGCTTTACCTGATGTCAATTAACCTTTCAGTGGCTCAATCAGTGCTCTAAGACCAAAAGCTGCAGAACAATTACTGACTGGCTTTGGTAGAGGAAATTTTCCTCCCACGCAAGTTTTCTACAAAAATTGTCACAAGTCTTGAAGAAAATTCTCAGGGCCTTGTATGTAGTATGTACAATTGAATAGAATTTAATTTCAAAAGTGGCAGATTCCCCTGGTTTGGAAAAGGGGCTTGTTACTAAGTTTTAATTTCTAACTTGTTGCTTTTGAGGTTCTAAATGAAGAATCTTCTTTTTATCTGGAGAGAGAAAAAGTTCCTAGAAATGTAGCTTAAGTATGGGGTACCAACAAGGGCTAGGCTACCATCAATGTTGGTTTTCATTTGGTTTAATTTTAAGCCATGCCAACCCTGAGAAAAACAGATTGAGACATTTGACATTAACATCAAGCTAAAAGGGATCTTGATGTCTTAATTGCTCTTCTGTCTCCAATTCAGCCCTATGTTTTAAAATAGGGCATTAATATTCACCAGTGAGGAGAGTCCTATACCAATGGGCTTTGGGATTGGGACTACATATTAAATCATATTTAGCACTTAATGACTCTTGTAACCTAGATTCTTTCTAGTTTTCCATTTTTTTTAAAAACACATTATTCCCTGTCAAGTGTGCTGGTGAAACTGTTTTCTTTGCTGTTTCTCACAGAACATATTCCATCTCCTGTCTCTAGGCATTTTCACTGGCTATCCCCCTCATGCCATGAGTTTTTTCTTTCCTCATTTAAATCTTCATGGCTTCTTTCAAGTCCTAACTAAAATCCCACTTTTTTTAAGAAGTCTTTTCTGACCCTCCTCTCCTTAATGGAATCCCCTTTTACTCTGTTGATTATTTCCAATTATCCAATGCAGTGGGGACAGAGCCAAGATGGCTGCTTAGTAGCAGCAAAAGCCAAAACTGCTCTGAAAATCCTTCCAAACTCATCTTTAAAAAGCATCCCCAAACCACAGAGTAAAAAACCAACAGCAAAAGGGAGTGAGGGAGCTCTCTCACTGAATACAACTTGAAAGGTAGGCAGAAAGAATTGATTTTCATGGTATAAGGGGGAACCAGAAACAAAACTGCATACAGAGGAGTGCTGGCTGACCACCCTATCATCTACTGCACCAGGTTCTCTCACTGGACAAAGGTCAACTTCAGGATCCTGGTACCTAGGCTATACCAACAAAAGAGCACCTCAGAACCATTCCTTGAAGCCATGGACCCTGGCACCAGCCAGCAGTGAGACCTAGAAGTTCATAGTAGTGGGCCTTTTCATGCCTGTGCTACTGTGTTGAAGACCTAGCCCCAGGACAAAATAGCTCACAGTGCCCTGAGCCCTTCAAGTCAGCAACAGAGGAGAAAAAAATCATCAAGCAGATTGCAGAATTTCTAGTCCACAGGCAAAAAAATGGCAGGGAAAATGATCAAAGAGCAAAAGAAATACTTAGCCCTTGAAAAATTTCTGTGGGGACAGAGAGCAAAGCAGAGAACCAAAAGAGGATGGTGAGATCCAAGCAATTACATGCAAAACTTTTCAAAAGATGGGAATTGGTCTCAAACTCTGGAAGAATTAAAAAAAGAATTAAAAAGTCAAGTAAGACAGGTCCAAGAAAAAATGGGGGAAAGGAATTAAAGCAATACAAAAAGAAAATAATAGCTTAAAAAAAAGCAAAATTGGTCAACTAGAAAAAGAGGCACAAAAATCCAATGAAGAAAAGATTTTTTTGAGAAACAGATTTGACCAACTGGAAAAAGAGGCAAAAAAAAATCCAATGAAGAAATGGTGCCAGAATCTATTTGCCAAGATAAACACAGAAATTATAAGAACACAATTACAAAACACTTTTCACACAAATAAAATTAGATCTAAATTATTGGAAAACATTAATTTCTCATGGGTAGGTCAAGCTAATATAATGAAAATGACAATCCTACCTAAATTAATTTACTTATTCAATTCCATACCTATCAAACTACCAAAAAAATTTTATTGAAATAGAAAAAATAAATACACATTGGCTATGGGGGCTGGAGAGAAGGAGAGGTAAAGAACATGAATCATGTAACCATGGAAAAAATATTCTAAATAAAAATTTTCAATTAAAAAAATAAAAAATAATATGATTCATTTGGAAGAACAAAAGGTCAAGAATATTAAGGCGACTATAGTGTTCCCTCACCTATCATGGGAATTATGTTCCAGAAACTCTCAGGCTACATGAATATCCGCAAAGTAGAGGCATTATATTTATTTTATTATTTATATATATATTTAAGGCTTTATATATCCTTCCCATTTTCCTTTAAACCTTTTCCGCACTTATTAACCTAGTATCACTGTGCCAATCAGCACTCAGGATACAGAACACAGCACTGTGGTTGGTCACCTTTCATTCCATCATCCAATAGCATGCTGCACTAAGTGTAACTCCGTGATACAGAATTAGATATATATATTTTTAAAAACTCACAATACAATGAAGCTGCAATAAGTGAACTGCAATATAGTGAGGGATGACTGTAATGAAAAAAATGTGAAGGATGGTGGCCTAGCAGTACCAGATCTTAAACTGTATTAAAAAGCAGTAATCATCAAAACAACCTGGGACTAGCTAAGAAATTGAAGAGTGGATCAATGGAATAGACTAGGGGTAAATGACCTCAGAAATCTAGTGTTTGACAAATCCAAAAATCCAAGCTTTTGGGATAAGAACTCACTATTTGACCAAAACTGCTGGGAAAATTGGAAAACAGAATGGCAAAAGTTAGGTTTGGATCAATATCTCACACCCTATATACCAAGATAAGGTCAGAACAGATATATGACTTAAACATAAAGAGTGATATTATAAGTAAATTAGGTAAACATTGAAATGGGAAAAGGATAGATATAGGACAAGATTTAAGAGAAGTAGAAGGCTGTCTTCAAGGCACATATTAGGAACTCAAAGGAAAGGATCTTAGCAGGCAGAAGGTCAAGGAGGAACAGTTTGGAAGTGACAACTGCTAGAGTGTGACTTGACTTCCTGTTGGAGGTTAAGAGCTTCCTGTCAGGGAATGGTGGAGGAAAGGCGGTCTTATTGGTGCTCATCTACCTCAACCTGACTGTGGAGAAAGAATATACCCCTAATTCATCTTTGGAGGGACTCTATTTGATTTGGAAAGATCTAGAAAAGGATCTGACCATACCTGCTGTGCTTTTCAGAAGGTTTTATCTAAAAAATTCTGTCAAATTGTCTTTGGGGTTTTACCTCAGGGGTCAGAGCCCCTGGCGTGAATTTAGCTATTGGAGTTCCTTCATAACACTTTACAGAGACAACTTTTAGGGAATAAATCTAACCAACTACTGAGGGTCATAGATAGTTAGCTTAATCAGTTTTGGGGACACCTGGATAGAAACAGGGAGCTGTTAAGTTAGCTCCCTCTTGAGAGGGATGTAGATGATTTTGGGAAACTAGCTAGATCCTTTAGAGTCAGGAACCTCTTGTTCTGAAGCTCAGTTTATATTTCCTCTTAAAATAAAAGAGATACTGAGACATAGAATAGTTTACCTGTCAGAGCTAGGGAGAAGGGAAGAATTTATAACCAAACAAGACATAGAGAACATCACAAGATGTAAAATGAATAATTTTGTTTATATTAAATGTAAAAGTTTTTGAAGAAACAAAAACAAGACCTACATGAACTGATGCAGAGTGAAATAAGCAGATCTAGGAAATCATTATATATAGTAACTGAAATATTGTGGGATGATCAAATGTGATAGACTATGCTACTAACATCAGTACAGTGATCTAGGACAATTCTGAGGGATCTATGAAAAAGTATGCTATCTACCTCTAGAGAAAGAATGGATTAGAAATACAGATGAAAACAAATGATTTATCAGTTATTTATTTTGGTATATGATTTGGGGGTTTGATCTTATAAGATTATTCACTTATAAAACTGAATTATATGGAAATATGTTTTTCATGATTATATATGTATAATCCATATTGAATTGCTGGTCAACTCAAGGAAAGGGAAAAATGGAGGGAGACAACGTGAATCATATAACTTTGGAAAACTAAATAAGCTAATTCTTCAAAACAGGTGCATCAAAGAATAAATCATAGAAATACTCACTGATTTCATTGAAGTGAATTATAGTGAGTAGACAACATATCAAATTATCCAATACATGTTTGTAGCAGAACCAGGACAACATTGTACACAGAGACTGATACACTGTGGTACAATCTAATGTAATGTACTTCTCCATTAGTGGCAATGCAGTGATCATGAACAACTCCAAGGGATCTATGAGAAATAACACTATCCACATTCAGGGGAAAAACTGTGGGAGTAGAAACACAGAAGAAAAACAACTGCTTGGATACATGGGTTGAGGAGGATATGATTGGGGATGTAGACTCTAAATGATCATCCTAGTGCAAACACCAACAACATGGAAATAGGTTCTGATCAAGGACACATGTAATACCCATGGAATTCCCATAGTGCCTGGGCTATGGGAAGGGTGGGGGAGGGGAAGGAGGGATAGAATACGATTCTTGTAACCAAGGAATAATGTTCTAAACTGACTAAATAAAATTTAAGTAAAAAAAGAGAGAATGAGCTCCTTGAGAGAAAGAGCTATATTTCCCCCTTTCTTTAGTACTTAGTATAGAGCCTGGTACATGTTAGGCATTTATGAAATGCTTATTGACTTGATTCATTGACTTAACTATTCCACATTCTGATGTAACCTTTACCAAGGACATACTATCTAGTATTTTAAATAAATTTTACCAGGTTATTTATCTCAGCAAAACTCTCAGCATTAAGATAGGATACTCTTATTTATCCAGTGGAGGAACCCTTAGTATAAAGGTCTTTCTCATCTGAACAATGGATATGTGTGTGTGTGTGTGTGTGTGTGTGTGTGTGTGTATATATATATGTATATATGTATATATATATATTTATTTATTTATTCCTATTTTTCAGCCATTTTAGTTGTGCCCTATGCTTTGTGACCCCATCTAGAATGATTTGCCATTTCCTTCTCCAGTTTGTTTTACAGATGTGGAAACAAAGACAAACAGAGTAAAGTGACTTGCCGGGGTCACAGAGCTAGTGTCTGAGGCCATGTTTGAACTCAGGAAGATGAGTCTTCATGACTCCAGGACGAGCGCTCACTCCATTGCTTCACCTACCTATATGTATGTGTGTGTATGTACATATATACATATATATACACAAATCTCTGTGTGTGCATATCCCTGTGAGTGTGGGTGTAAAAAATCCTTGGATTTATAGAAGTAAGAGCAATAGGCAATTGATGGAGACTTGCTTGAAGCCCAAGTGAGGATATGTTAGAGGGAACAAAGAGGGTTGCTGACTATAACATAATTTCCTGAGCTTTAAGTTAAAGTGGGTTTTGGGAGAGAGAATATTCTATATCTAGTAGATATGAGAATCCAAAAGTATATTCAAATCCAAATGGAACTGCTTAGTATAGTCTTGGGCTAAGTCTGGCTATAGTGGATAACTCAGAAAGATTAAGCCAAACCTGCTTTCTTGTACATGTAGGAGCAGAGTTACTTGTTAAGGTTTCTGTAAACTTGTACATTTTTCTTCCTAAGTATGTGTCCCGTTATGGTGTATAGGAACATAAACTAAGGGAACAAAATAACCTTCCTTCCCAAGAAGCCCAAACTTTAACTGCCTGCTAGTTTCAGGAAGTGGCCAGGTCATCCTGAGCTCATAGACTAGACCACCATTATATCCCTTCATGAACTTGATCTTCCTCTAAACGTTAACACCCACAGACTACCATCTTTCTCTATCTCTCTTTGCCTCCTTATTAATTTGTGTCCCATGGTGGACTTCTCCTGGCTCTCTTCTTCTGGGAAAAACTGAGATGAGAGACATGCCCTCGTATGAATAAAGAACTTTGACATTCCCCTGATCATTACTTGTTTCATTTACTTCCTTTAATTCAAGTTCATGAGTCATGGCTCATGTCCCCTTCTTAGGAGACTAGTTTCCTAGAATTCAGTTTCCAATAGAAAAAAAAATCTTGACTTTATAATAAATGGTTCAACTAAACAAGACTTTGTTAAGCTTCTGTTATGCGTAAGGCACTTTAGACACAAAGAGAAAAACAAGCCAGTCCCTGGCATCCAGTAACTTATATTCTTTCTCAATATTTCTTCCTCATTATTAAATAATAACTACAATTTATTTAGAAATGTTAATATTTTATTAGTAAATATTTATGAATGTTAGTAAAAGGCTTTGTTTTCTCTTTTCAAGATTTCAAAATAACTGGTTATTTGAATTGAACCTTCCTTGGAACTGCTGTTTTCTTAATTGTATAGCTTTTCATAGGCTCAGCATCATTCCTACTGCTAAATCAAGGACAGAATTGCTTTTGTAAAGTAGTTCCTAAGACAGAAAGATAATAGACAGTCAGCAAATTCACATCCCTTCCTTCTCTCCTCCACCCCTCTCAAGGCCTGACATTCCCAAACAGATCCTATTGCTTTGCAGTGATTATGTTGTCAATTATTTTTTCCTTAGGCTTTAGATCAGGGGAGATCTCTTAAGATCTAGTCATCTGTAGTGAATCTTTTCAGTGTGGACAAGAGATAAAGATTAAAGAGTTGAGTCCTTAGCCCTATAGGAAAGAAGGGATAATCTAGCATCATATTCTTTTTCTCTTTCTTTTTCCTAAAAAAAAAAAACGTATCATCAAAGCCCTACTTTTCTCCCTTTAGTCTCTTGCTAAATGAGCTTTAGTTATCTCATACACTAATGACCTTGCAGAGTTTGAAATTCAACTGGGAAGGTATAGTTCAGAGAGGGCGGGTAATTTGCTGTATCCATTCCCCTGGGATACATTAAGTCTGATCATATCATCCATTATGTACTTCGCTTTATGTTTTTATCACATATTCTAAACAAAGTATCATCTGGGCAACAAGATACATTTTCCAGTATTTTGGTAACTAATGACTTTCAGATGCTTTTGGAAAAAAAAATTTGGAATGCCCCACACATCAGTCTGAGCTCACCATGCCATCTGTACTCTCGGCATACCCGATTTAAATTTAAAGCCATATAGAATTGAAAGAATTCCTAATCTATGCTGTGAGTTACTAAGTAGTATGGGCAAAAAACCTTGTGCCTAATCAGATCTCATTTAATAAATGATACTATCTGCAAAGCCCTCCTTGCACCTTCCCATGAGAACAGGAGTACTTTCTTTTGTACAAGGACAAGACAGCTCAGGAAGGTCTTCTGTGACACTATTTGCTTCTCTTCTCCATTCCATGCCTGGCAGGGTTTGGTCTACTACGCCGGCCTGTGGGGCCTTAAATTGAATTTACAGAAATCAAACTCGAGTTCTCTTTACTCCTTGATGTCCTCCCAGGTGAGCTCCTGGGCTTCATGCTAATACTTCTAAAGCAAGCAAACTTTAAGCTAATTATGTGCTGGTGTATTCTCCCTTGCTGAATTTTGGCAGGTTGCTTCTGTAAATTATGAAAAATAAATGTGAAATATGCAGATGTCTTTTGTTTGAAGCAGCTGTTTGGTCCGTCTTGCCAGAATCTAATCAGCTGTTTCCCATGGGGTTTTCAGCCCTCTCTGCCCACCCCTCTCCTCTCACAAGTGTCCAAGAGCTGCTTGAAAACATGAAGGGATGGTAATGGCTCATCACAGGCATTTGAGGAAACCTCTTTCAAACTACTTGAGTTAGAGGTCTTTGTTAAGAAGAACAAAGATGGAAAGAGATTCAGATTAAATAGTGATTCTGGAATATAAATTCATAGCAGTACAGGGGTTTTCTCTTATTGGGATTAGAGAGAGAAGGAAGAAGACAGTCAATAAGACATTATTTAGTGCCCACTATTTACCAGGCATGATTTTATTAAGTGCTGGCAATAAAAAGAAGGAAAAAAAAAACCCCTCCAAAACAAGACAAAAAACCCTTCCTGCTTTCAAGGAGTTCAAATTATAATGGGGAGACATTATATAAAAATAAGATCATTGCAGGATAAATTAGAGATAATTTCAGGGGGAAGATCAGCTTTAAGGGGCATTGGAAAAGCCTTCTTAGAGAAGAAGGGATTTTAGCTGGTATTTTGAATAATAGGTTGTTTTCTGGCTACTTGACCTGGTTTTCTTTTCAGTTCACACATCAATAGTGCAGTGACCCTCAATAGTTATAATGATTGTTAAAATGATCACAGTGGTCATGCCATGTTCCAATCTTCTCCCACAAAGAGACCCAAGTAGGATCAAGAGGTTTTGCATTTGTCTAATTGAGTTTATCAAGGTGAGTTTTCAAGTAGAATAACTCAGGCACAAAAGATCTATTGTTATGGCAAAAAAAAAAAGAAAGAAAGAAAGAAAGAAAGAAAGAGAAAGAAAAGAATGTTCAGGCCTAAGTGAATGGTTTATTTTTTTGGGGGGGAGGGGAAAGTGGCTTTTCCATACCTTGAAGTGATTAATTAAACACTCCCAAAATTTAAGTCGAGTTATGTATTTGGGTAAAGGGTACTTGGGATATGCAAATTCATCATGTATCAATTAATAAGGATTTATTAAATATTTTTGTTATGCTAGTATAAACATACTCCCTCTCTCCTGCCTACATAGAATACACATGTAGTTGGATAGGGGAAGTTACATGAACTATAACTGTGACTTCGTGACTATACATATAGAGGAAGATAAAACGAGACATCCAATAATTGTGGAATGACTGATATACAGAAGGAAACGGCATTTGAGAAAAAAAAAGTTTAAAAAAGGTGAGGAGTAAACTTTTCGAGCCTCAGACAGGGGGAAATCAACTGTTAATATGGTCTTTGATTCCTAGAGTTTCCAGCCCCAAAGACTGCTAAGAACCATTTTCCTTGATGAGATCTGGTAAAATGATTTTCTCCTTGGTCAAGTTGAGGTTTGTCTTGGTCCCAAGTCAACGAGTCCATTTACACTTGCATATTCTATTGTCTAATGTATTAGATAGATATAATTCTAGACCAATAGTTCTCTTGTATATAGGAGAGTAAAGGGATACTCCAACTTGGATTTAGCTTCCTATTTCTCCCCTCCCTATTAGCAAATAGACTAAAATCTTTCCTGAATCATTCCACAATGGAGGAACTATCAGTGAGCTTAGAGATGAGATAGTTCATCTTATGTGTATCTCTATCTATATTCTCTCTCTCTCTCTCTCTCTCTCTCTCTCTCTCTCTCTCTCTCTCTCTCTCTCTCATCTAGCTATCTCTTCCTTTCTTTCACAAGGGCTTTTTAACAGCTATGTTGGCCAGAGTTTAAACTATTGCATGAGCTAATTTATATTATATTATTAGTCAATGGAAAAAAAAGACAAAAATAAAATAATATCTACCTTCAAACAGCCCACATTTTATCAGAGGGCACAATGTATATTGTTTATATATATATATATATATATATGATGAGAAAGAAAGAGAAAAAGAGAAAGATTTGGGGGCTGGAGTACTAGATGGGAGGGGAATCTGGAAAGACCTCATGTAGAAGATAGTACTCTAAACTTTTAAGAAAACTAGATATAGGTGAGGAGGGAGTAGTATAACTTGTACAAAGCAAAAAGTTGAGAGGTGGAAAGTTTGGGATACAAAAGAGCAAGGGGGTTATTCTCACTATACAAAGAGTGAATAGAAGCAATAATATGTTAATCCTAGAAAAATAGGTTTGAGGGTTTGGAGTTTCTCTGTTTGATACTAAAGATAGCCACTAGAGCTTATTAATCAGCTCATACCTGTACTTTAGGAAAATTCCTTTGGCAATATATAAAAGATACATTCAGTTTTAACCTTGAATGACTCTACCAAGTTCACTGTCTACTTTTTAAGGTAAGAGCTATTTTTCTACTGGATTATTTTCTTTTAGGAACATGTCCTCCTTTCTTTTTAGTGCTTATCTTTTGCCACTGTTCAGTTTATAGACAAAGCAGGATAAAGTAGACAACTTTTTTTAGCAGTCAGGTTAAAATTCCAAAAGGACCATAGATCACAATTGAATCCTTACATTCAGATTTTGGCTGCTGATACAGTTTTAATTGCAATTCTGTTTGGACCATCTGGGAATTCTATAATTATAATGACAACAATAACAAAAATAATAAAATCATATGATATCTTTGTGAATTCATGTCTAGGATTAAAGAGCATATATTTTAAGACTCAACTAAGGCGTTTATCTAACCTAACTGCCTCATCAAAGAATATTATTAAAAAAAATAAGCCTCATAAAGATGTATGAATATATAGACCTCTGATTATTCAAAAAATTGTACAAATCAAAATAAATTTGCCTGAGCAATTTAAAATAATTAACCTTTGACAAACCTTCTTCTCTGGTAATGGAATAGTAACTATATGAATAAAAGATAAGTCGTGACATTCAATGAATTACAATATTCATTCCATAAATTACTTGATATAATAGCATCATAGTCTACATTTTTGTAACACAAAAATGTCCCAAATACCATTGAGTCCATTAATTTTCAATACATGGTTAGCAGTGAAGTTGGCTGATTACTTTTTGCTTTCTGCAGATTTCTTTCAATGAAGTCTTTATTATTTTCTCCAAAATATATCTATTGTCAGGTTGTCAGCCATTTATACAGTGCATGCATCTGAAAGAATATGAGTCTTGTGTTCACACACTTGAATAGTTCATGGAAATGAAGAAGACTGGAGTTACCTGATTTGAATTCAGTTCAAACTAGATGAGTAGAGTGGAACTATCCATTCTCCGTTTTACCAATATGTGCAAGCCTCTATCCACACCAGTTGCTGCTCTGACAGCAAGGAGGCCATTTGACTTTAGTCAAGCTTCTAATCTCTGTGCTACACTTGTCTTATCATTAAGGCTAGTGGGTGATATTCATCTGCTTCCCCAACATCTTTGTTAGAACAAGGACTAGGGAGTACACTGCAAAATATCATTGCCTAATTACAGAATGCCTTAAGCATAAATTTGCTAACACCAGCTTCAGAATTTGGTAGTAGGGATGCAAATAAACCTGGGACTTTGGTTCTAAGTGCACCATGACTTTTAATCATAGGAGAATTTATGGGGAGGACTTTTCTCTTGAGAAATGGAAGGTCTATGCATGGGATTCTTGCTTCAGAAATGAATTTCTTTCCCATAGCTTATTAGTCTGAGGCAGAACTTGCTACATATCAGTATGTGACCCATAGGCCTCAATGAAATTCGGCATGGCAAAGAATATAGCTAAGTAGATGCTGAACCTGAAGTCAAGATGACCTAGACTTAGAGCAGCTAGGTATCCCAGCAGATAGAGCACCAGGCCAAGAACTGGGAGGATCTAGGATTAAATCTCCTCAGATTCTTCCAAACTATGCAACCCTTGGCAAATCACTAAATGTCAATTTCCTAACCCTTACCATTCTTCTGCCATGGAGTCGATACTTACTATTGATTCTAAGACAGAAGGTTAAGATTTTAAAATAAACATGACTGAAATTTAAATTCTATGTCACCCATTGAACAGCTGTTTCACCATATGTCACTTAACCTCTGTACAATGGTATTAATATTTACTTCATAGGTGTGAGGCTCAAAAGAATGATTTAATAAAACTCCTTGGAAATCTTAAAGTATAAAAGTGTAAGGCTCAGCACCAGGGTCAGCCAGCCCTGTTTGACCTTACTTGGGGTAACGAAATGAAGAGTAATGAATGGACGCTATATGAAAATGGATAGCGACAAATCTTTATTGGATCCAGACAAAGCATATATAGGTTAAGACGCACAGCAGGAACCAATAATTGGGCAGATTCATAGGAATTCATGACGTTACCTGCCAGGCACCAGGAAGAACCGAGAGGATTCCAAACAAAGACAGAGAAGCAAGTTTCCCACAGTCTCTCACAATTTCTCACAAACCTTATCAATCCTCCCTCTGCTGACTACTCCAACCTTGAGCATGCAGCTGGGCAGGCCGTACACAGTTCAACCCAAGACCTTGACTATGCAGCCCAAGCAGGGAGAAGAGGAGGCTTTAACCCTTACGGTTCTGCCTCGACTACATAAAAGAAGCTCCAGTTATTGCTATTACAAGTCATTGCCAGAGGAAAGTAGAAAATTCATGTCATTCACAAATTTCTTGGTAAAGCTTCATTCAGTACACAGTAACTGAAATATTATGGAACAATCAAATGTGATAGACTTTGCTACTAACAGCAATACAATGAATCAGGACAATTCTGAGGGACCTATGAAAAGAATGCTATCCACTTCTAGAGAAAGAACTGTTGGACTATAAATGCAGATGAAAATGTATGATTCATCACTTGCTTATTTAGGTATATGATTTGAGGTTTTGGTTTTATAAGATTATTCTCTTAAAAAATGAATAATGTGGAAATATGTTTTGCATAATTATACATGTATAACCCAGATTGAATTGCTTGTCAACTCTAGGATGGGGGAGGGAAATGACCTGAATCATAACTTTGGAAAACTTATGTGTAAATTTGTTTTTAAAATAAAATAAAGATAAAAAATCATTCAAATCTATATTTTTGTAGTAATAAAATCCCTAAGCCTATTCATGTTCAGTATGGCAAATTTAGTTGCAAAGAATTCGGTAGGTATTGTTTGGTGAAGTGTAGATTTTGTGAGTACCATAGCTTTTAGGAACAAAGAAATTATACTCCTACTGTACTCTACTGTGATAAGTGCTCGTTTTAGGCAGAATATTTTCTGAGATAAAGCGCATCCAGAGAAGAGTAGCCAGGCTGGTGAAAGGACCTGAAGTTCATGTCACATGAGGAATGAAAGAACAAAGGATGTTTAGCTTGGCAAAATGAAGATGAGAGGGATGTGATAACTGTTCTTAGTTATTGTAAGTTTTATCATCTCTAAGAGGGGATAAACTTGTATTATTTGACTGAAGAAGGAAGAACCAAAATCAACAAGTGAAAGTTAGAAAGAGGTCAATTTAGACTTGATAGGAAAAACTTTCCACTAATTAAAATTTTCCAAAAGTGGAAGGAGCTGCTTTGGAAAGTAATGGGTTCCTTTTTGGACATCATCAACACAAGGCCAGAGGACCACTTGTTAAATATGTTATAATGAATATCCTTTTTCAAATATCATTTGGACCAGATAGCTTCTGAGGTCCCTTCCAATGCTGAAAATTTCTTGTAAATGGCAGGGAGAGGGGAGGCTAGATGGTTGCCTATGTATTTGTATAAATGTATTGTTACTACTGGGCAGCTGAGTGGCACAGTGGATAGAATGCTGAGCCTAGAATCTGGAAGAATAATCTTTCTGGATGCTTACTGTGTGACCTTGGGCAAGTCACTTAATCCTGCTTGCCTCAGTTTCCTCCTCTGTAAAATGATCTGGAGAAGGAAATGGAAAATCACCCTAGTATCTCTGCCAAGAAAAACCTAAATGGGTTTACAAATAATTGGACAAAAATGAAAAATGACTGAACAACTCTAGTTACTTTTATCTTCTTCAGACCTACTCTAGTGGTCTTTCTTATTTTTTCCAAAACATGCTGTAAAATAGTTAATATAATAGCTGAACATTTATTTAGTGTTTACTACATGTCAAGCACTGAACCAAGAGCTTTACAAATACTTTCTCATTTGATCCTCATAACAACCTTGGAAGTAGGTGTTATTACCCCCATTTAATAGGCAAGGAAACTAAAGGGAGCAATAGCTCACCTAGGTCACACAGCTAGGAAGTATTTGAGATTGGATTTGAACATATGTCCTCTTGACTCCAGTCTTGGCACTATCTTCTGTACCACCTAACTATTATTAGACATTGTAGGAGTGGTTAAACTGGTTATTTCTAGTTCTGGTAATCTATGATAATGAGAGGAAATTTCAGAACACTCCAGGTTTAGCATGTACACCACCCATCTCACCCACCTGAGTCTTTCAAATATTTTATATATCACAATAGAGTTCCTGTAAATGTAAATTCCCATTTTGAAGAGATTTCACAATCACAGGTGAATGCAATGATACGCAGAGACAAATCATGCTTCGTGAGCAGCAGAGTGACAAAGATCACGTCTCAATCACCAAACTAAGCCTGCATAGTCCCTTCCAGCTCTGGATTTTTTACATTGAGCATTATTACCTCCCACCACTAGGGTTATTTCAAAAGCTACTGAACCTATTTATTTTTTATGCTTCTATGATAGAAGGACTCAGGTAGAAAGCTAGTGTCCCCATCCTGACTCTTCCCATGAATGCCAAGAGTTTGCTAGGAATTCATTAGGCTATTAAGGCTTAGTTGGCATATTCTCTTCCATCGAATCAAAAAAACCCCAAAAATCTGTGTATGAATTTCACCCTGAAGTTTGGGCTTCAACCAAATGCTGACTTTGCAGCACTAGTTCCTTCAAATGTGTGTACTGCTCTGTTTGATGTTCAGTCTTTTGGATAAGGTGTTTACATGAAACTAAATGTCTTCTGTTGAAATCTGGCTATTCTTCAGAATTCAGTGAAAGACATTGATGGAAGAAACTTACAGAAAATAAGACAAGATGATCCCTACCATAACTCTTTCACTACCACCCCTTATACACATTCAACATTTTGAGGGAATGTTCCAAAGTCCAGTTTAATATTTACTTTGTGGCCTCTCCCTCTCAGGTAGGAACATGGATCATTCTCTTACCTTGACTCTCTGATTCAGTTAGGGCACTGTTTCTAAATCAGTGAATTTTGATTTGAGTTGGTGTGTCATGAAGTCTTAATGAAAGGGAAAAAAAAGCTTCCTAGTAATTAGATTTTTTAAAAAAGAATTATCTATTTGGGAAAATAGTGGGTTCCTCTTGTGCCATAATATATGACAAACAAGATGATTACAAAAAACCTGGAAAGACTTATATGAAGTAAAGCCAAGTGAAGTGGGCAGAACAAGGAGAACATTGTACACAGTAACAACAAATAATGTATGATGATCAACTTTGACAATTATTAACAACAAGGCAAGGATTTAAGACAGCTCCAAGAGACTCATGACAAAAAAAAGGACATCCATCACCATAGAAGGAACATGTGATTCTTTACTTTATTTCCTTCCCTGGCCTCCATTTCATGGCAATGCATTTACATAAACTCTTAATTCCTGGGATATATTCCTTTCTCAACTCTATCACCTCTATGAGTTTTATTTTCTTTCTAGATTCAACTCAGATGCTTTCCCTCTGTGAAGTCTTCATGGATCCATCTGGAATTTCCCCTGTATTTTACTTATCTATGTATATGTTGTATCTTCCCATCCGCTGGGTATAATGTAAGCTACTTGAGGGCAGTTACTGTTTATTTTTAACTTAACAGCTAGCACAATACTTTGTGTATAACAGGCACCTAGCAAACATCTATTGAATAGAATTTGTTCAATTTTTATTTTTCTGCATCTTAAATTCACCAGTAGCATATGGTTTGGGTAGCAAGGAAAAGAAATGATTGTCATCATGGCATTGAATTGGTCAGAGAAAGGGAAGAGTATAGCAAATAATTGACTTCCTATTTCTTATCAAGAGTTAAAGGGAGAAAAATGGAAGAGAAAGCTATGCCATTATAGCCTTCTTTGGTTATTTTTTTCTGATCATCCACATTTCTAGTAGTTTCTCCTTCCTCAAAGTATCAGTCATATCTCTCTCTCTTTGTCATTTATATATGTACATACACACATGTAAATATATTTATATATACACACATATCTCAAAATATTCTTAGAAGTAGTCTACTATCACTACTCCTAGAATGTAAGTTTCTTCAGAGCAGGACTTATCTTTGTCTTGTCTTTGTATCCCTGTTACTTAGCCCACAGCCTCGTCCATTGCAGGTACTTAATAAATGCCTTTTGATTAAGTTGGATTGGATTGGAAAGAATTAGGAAATGAAGGAAAAAAAGACTATCATTTTTTGTTGCGCATGTTCCCTTTTGACAGTGTGTTATTGTAATATACATAAAATGTGTTTAATTACAACTCTGTTATTCAGCACCATTGTCACTATCTTGGTAAAAGTGTGGTTAACACGTTTATAAAAATTTCAGATCACACACAGCTGAGAGAAAGCTTACATTGTATATGACAGTAAGATCCCAAAGGATCTTAATAGGTTTGAATAAGGATCTAAATCTTCAAAGATGAATCTTAATGGAATAATTATAGATTTGAGTTTTAAAAATTGACATGAATAGGATGAAGAAAGAAAAGTTAGGCAACAGTGTACAAGAAAAAGGATCTTGGTTTCAGCCAAAGTATAATAAGATATCTAAAAAGGTGAATGTGATCTTAGGGTACATTAAACAAAAAATGGTGTCCAGGACAAGGGAAATGGGAGGCTCGCTGTTTTCCGCTCTGGTCCACTTCAGGAATATAGTGTTTTGTTCTAAGCTCCACATTTTAGGAAGACAAACTGATATGTGTCCAAAGAAGGATAACCAGGATAATTATGGGACTGGAGACCTTTAATAATGGATAGGTGAAAGGAACTAAAACTGATTATCTTGTAGAAAGAAAAGACTTTAGGGCTTTATAACTATCTTTAATTATTTGAAGGGCTAACCTGGAGAAAAGGGATTAATGGAAGTTATCAAGAGACAGATTTTTTGATCCACAGCAGAATTCAGTTAATGTGGTTCTCTCTTCAATTCCATTCCAGAGGAGATAGCTAGTAGAATACTGAAAAGAATCTCACATGAAGTGGTTTTTCCTATAAGATAGATTATCAGGACAGCATGAAAATAGGGTTCATCTAGCATATTAATTATACCTTGAATATAAAGCATTGAATAAGGACAACTGTCCTGGAATATTACACACACACACATACACACGCACACACAATGTTTCCAATTTTCAAAAACAGTACTTGGACTTAGCTACATGGGTATCATTCTTTTTGTATTCTTTATAATTATTAACATTTATATATTACTTACTATGTGCTGGACATCATGCTAAACATTTTATAATTATTATCTCATTTAATCGTTACCACAACCCTGGAGGGGGGTAGATGCTATTATTATCTTCACTTTGCAGATAGGAAACTGAGGCAAACAAATTAAATGATTTGCCCAGGTTCACACAACTAGTATCTGAGGTTAAATTTGAACTAAAATCTTCCCCACTCCAGATCCAGTGATCTATCTATGATATTAACTAGTTGTCCCTATAATAGCCAGCATTCATATAGTGCTTTCAGGTTTACAAAGTGCTTTAATACATTATTTCATTTGATCTTCACAATAAACTTATGTGGTAGGTACTATAATTATCCCCATTTTATGGATGAGTAAACTGAGACTGATAAATATCAAGTAGTTTACTTGGCTGGTATGCATCTGAGGCAGGATTTGAACTCATCTTCTTTACTTCAGGTCCAATACACTTCTCTGTTACTTAGCTGCCTGGTCCTTGGGTAAACCTAGCATAGTTCAGCAGTCATTCTGAATTTCCATGAAATTTGGCATGATCTATACTAGCTACCTACACCATTCAAATTCTCAGGATGCTGAGCATCTGAGTTCAAAGAGGCAGTCTGTCTTCACAGCCCTCTTCTCCTTCGGATCAGTCACTGAGCTAGTGTGTTGTAACTGGGGCTTTTTCCCATAGCACCAAATTTAAATTTATCAGGCACTCATAGAACTTCCATTTCTTCATCAAGTAGAAACAACTGAACTTAGAACAAGGTTAGTAAGACTCATTTGTTGAAACTGGAAGCAGCCAGATGGCTACTACTTCCTTCCTGCTCGCAAAAGCTGAACCCTGGCTTCTTCCCAGTTCTTCCCAGTCTCCCCGGACTTGCTCCCTCCTCTGGAAGTAGCTTCCCCATCAATAGCCTTAGGGGAGGGAAGGCTTGTGGTTCCTTTCCCTAAGGCATTTTTCTAGTATCTTGCGTTCTTTGTTCTGGGGACTTTTATCTTCCTTAACTGGTCTTTAAATTGCCTTGAGAATGTCCTTCATGCCTCTTGCTCCAGTCACTGTATGGCTGAATTTGTCAGATTTTCTAGTTATCCCTTTCCCCAGCTTTGGTTGGCAAAAGGGAGACCTGGTGACGTCATTACTCTCCTAGCCTATTTTACCTTTGACTTCTTTCCCCCATTTCCCTTCTGCCCTTTATTCTTATTCTGGACGCTGAACTCACAAAAGGATTTGGTCTCTTACGCCTTCTTACTTTCCACATTTGTAAAAAGAGATGGTTGCAGTTCAGGATTTCGGAGCTCTCTTCCGGTTCTAAAACACCGTCATCCTGTGATCACTTTCTCTTTGTAGCCTAGTTACCTGTGGCAAGGCAGGCTCCTCAAATGTATTCTGTGCATAAACTCAGGATTTCTAGGGCTGCAAATATATTCCATTTGAATTTCTTTAAAATGTTGACAGATGTGGATGTAAGCATTATTGAATGCTGAGTTCTACATTTGCATTCAGTTCTGTTATTTCAATGGGGACATTTTTATAAAATAAAAACGTGTTAACGCGTTTCTTGGAACTCTCCAGGCTGACTGGTTTCTGCTGTGGATTTAATTAGCTTAAGTACCATGTTCCTGCGTGGGCTTTGATTTTGGGGAGGCCCTGGTGGTTGTTCTGTTTTGGGGGATCCCTTGGAGAGCGAAGTCCAGTTTTTCATTATCATAATATTAAGTCTGTGCAGATGCTGCTTGTGTAAAAGAATTAGAGTGGGTACCAAGAAAGTAGGGCTTCATGTTCTAACCCTCTCCCTCCTGCCACCCTCTGCTCCCCCGCTTTATCTTCCCTCCCTCCCCCGCCCCCCACCCCCCAGTCCAGCTGGAGATTGAATCCTGTTCCCTTTAGGAGAGGCAAAAAAGCAAAATACTCAGAGGACCAAAATGAAGGAACTATTTCTTTCTATAACCTTGCAGCTCAGATTTATTTTTTTAGAATGAAAGTATTTAAGCCTTGTGTGCATATATGTATGCATTCCTGTTTGTGTCTATTACATAGATGGCATTTGCATCTTTGGGTTATTAAAGAAAATGCAATCAGCAAGAGATTGCATATCAATAAAGAAAAAAGAAATTCTAGGTAAAATGAATTTATGGGCAATAGTAATGATAATGTTATCCTGAGTTTGACATCAATGCACACTCAATATATTCCTATCCTTTCATTGGGCCACTTGATTCTAAAGACATTCCTGAAAGAGGTAAAAAAATACCTGACCTGTGGTATAGAGCTATCCAGCCACTATAACTGTATTTCAGCCTTTTCATGGAAACACCAAATTTCTACCCTTTCTCATCTGTATATGCTGGTATATGTTCTAGTTTTTGAACCAGTAAATTCAAACTTCTTTTATTAAGGAAGGAAAAGAAAGGACCCTATATAAAATAGAAATAATTCATGGTAACCCTTTCAACCATACTAAAGCAGGGAGTCAAGTGGAAACGCAAATATCACTTATTTAAATAAAAAAAAAGAAAAAGGATTTAGTATCATCTATTTGCTTTGTAATTCCTGACAATCTGCTGGCTCTTGGATTTGATGGTGGGGGGAGTGTGGATAGGATTGGGGTGGTTAGGAGCAAGAGTGGGAGGGGGAGGCTGGAAAAAGAGGATAGGGGAGGTGTTTAGCTTTCATTTGTAAGCGTGATACCCGCTGCTTTGTTTATGGATTTGATGCTATTCATACAGTCTTTGCAATATTAATTTTTAATTTATGATGCTCATTAGGAGACACTTAAAACAGAACAATTATCATTTATCTTGATATATTATTTACTAGGACTGACTGTCATGGTTAGGGACCTATGATTAGTGAGAGGGGGATTGACAACAGCCTCTGAAAGGTGCTGGGCTAAAGGTAGAGGAGCTTAGAAAGCAGTTGTTGAGACCCAAAGCTCAAAGTTCTGATGTTGAAGCGAAAGCCACATAGTCCCTAATCAAAACTCAGGAGGACTCTTCCAAGACAAGCCTGGAACAGTACTTAATGAACCTGCAGGATCATATTAATGAGACTCTCTGTTAGGCCACCAGTTCATCAATTATTCATCTAGCTGCATTCCTGATATTTTACTGTCTTCCTTCTCTTTTTTGCCTCCGTATGTGATTACTTTTTTTTAACCCTCTGTTTCCTTACCTGGAGTGTAAACAAAGCTCCTGTGCCAGGGATGCGTTTCCTGGCCCACAAATGTCCAGCCATGTCATCCGTTGGAAAGGTGGACTGTATCCAAAGACCCAGGAAAATAGATTCCTTTTCTGCCTTTGGTTTTAATTAATTCTTCCTACCAAAAAAATTATTTATTTAATAACTCCCTATGTGCCATATACTCTTCTAGGAAGTGGGGTTATAAAGAGAAAAATGCCCATAAGGAGCCCAGTGGAACTCTAAGGAGAAGTTGAAGGGACTAGGTGGCTAAATGGATAGAGTGCTAAGTTTGAGTCAGGAAGACCTGAGTTCAAATCCTATCTCCATGATTTTTTTTTTTAAAGCTCTATCATTCTGCCTATTCTTGCTTGGTTCCTCCTCTATAAAACGAGGTGGTTGTGTTCAATGGCCAATCACTCCAATATCTTTGCTAAGAAAACCCTAACTGAGGTCACCAGGAGTCAAACATAACTGAAATGACTGAACAACAAGATTCTTTCTAGCTCTGACTATATGCTTGAAGAACAGAATCATTAAGAAGAAACTCTTCTTCCACTAGAATGATCTGAGTCATTCAGATAAGGGCAAGTCATAGGATCATAGTTCTAGGTCAAGTGTTTATAACTTGATGTTTGTGAATTTGTTTTTGAAAAACAAAAGATAATTGTATTTGACTATAATGTTTCCTTTGCAACTCTATTATTTTTATGTATATATTTCTATATGTCCCTATAGATACATACATGTGTAGATATCAATATACAAACAAATATACATTTTTATATATACATACATATGTGTATAGGAGTGTATTTGTGTGATAGGGAGAATTTTTAAATATAGTCATCAAAATTTAGACTTTGATAGCAGACTCTTCTGGGGAAAGGGAGAAGAAGAAAAAGGAGGGGGAGAGAAGAGTCATTAAGGGCTAGAACTTATCTAGTTTGTTTTAGTGATATAAATAATAAACACTGAACAAGTCAGGCCTCATTCTTTCCTTATAACCCATGTGTTGAGAAGATTTAACTTTAGATATGGCTCTGTGGTTGAACAGAGCTCATTATCTAATGAACTGGAATGGAAATGTGAAATTCTAATTCTTGGGGCAAGTGCCATGAACATATCTGGGGCAAACCACCCAAAAAGGCCCTCTTTAATCAGCTTTCCAGATAGTTCAGTTGAATTCATTTTGGGGGGCAAGCAGAAATCATGTCACCTGTTAGTTTCCTATTTTAACAAATTGTTCTTTTAATCTATATCCTAAGCCCAGTTATTTATCCTTGTAAATAAAAAACAAGTAGTATGAGTGCCTTCTAAATTTAAAGGCTGTGGAACAAAGACCTATTCACTCTCCTTTAGTTACAGATCTGCTATGGATGCTTCAATCCTCAGATAAGGAGAGAACTATCAAAACAGAGCAAATCTTGTTTATGCTAAAGTCAGCTGTGGATATGAAAACAAATCTTAGGTGCCCTGTAACCCAAAAAAGCAGAATGACCCATTACAGAACAGTTAAATATGGGTGGCAGTGACATCTTCTCAGCAAGAAATGTTACAGAATATCAACATGAATTTATGAATAAGCAGAGAAGAACAAGGATCCAGGTCCCCAGAGAAGATCAAATGAAGAGAGAAGACAAGCAAAATTAATCAGTACTGGCAAAAGAAAGGTTGAAACCTGAAGAAAGGAAAATGAGCCTTTGTCAAATGATCAGAACTGAAATTCTAGCTCATCAAGTCCAAAATCACTCCTTATGCCTCAAACAAGATAGTCATTCTGGAAAGCTATTTGGTGAATTGCCTTCAGAAAATATCCTTCTTAGTTCTTAGTTAATGGATTCTAGTTACCTTCAAGGCTTTTGATAAACGATAGACCTTGTAATCCCATACTACATTCCTGACATGAGATGAGACCATATGTCTTGAATGTAGGTGGAGAAGATGATCAAGCCTGGGAAAAGCAGTATAGCTTTAATATCTGAAGGGCTGAACCCTGATTCTTTCTATCTCTTGTTTACATTGCTGTCAGAGGCATCAGTTCATGGGAGGTCTATATTGGTCTGGAGTCACACATGGCTCATTAGAGTCCAGACATAGTCCTAGATTGAGAAGAATGTTCAGCAACACAGCTATGATCAGAACCCTAGCCTTTGAGATTTGGGATAATGGTAGCATTTCAGATTTGGAGCTAGAAGGAAGCTCAAAGGTCATCTAGTACAAACCAATCATTTTATAGATGAGAAAAATAAGAGAAGTAGATTGTTCCAAGAAATAATGAGTGGAAAGTATCAGAGGATGATCTGGATTTGAATCTGGACTGCTTTTTACTACCTAAGTAACCTTAGGCAAGTTATCCAAGATAATTCTGGGCCTCAGGTTTCTTGGGTATAAATAATGAAATGATCTTGAAAATTCCTTTCAGAAGTAGATCTCATGAATCATGTCTTTTATAGAGAAAGGGTGCACTGAGGGGAAATTGGGACCTAATATTGAGCAATCATGTTGATCAAATCAAGAAACTTGCCTTATCTCTGTTTTATTTTATATAATCAAGAAATGGCTGAAATCTCCGTTTTTATGGGGGTTGGGTAAGATTAAATTCTGATTATTAATAATCAGAGTGTGCTAAAACAACTTTGTATTTACTAATAGAATTTGAAAGAAATCATAAAATTTTGGAAAGGACCAAGCAGTTTTTTAGCACCTTGGTTGAAAGTATTATTGACTCTATCAACTATGATTGAATAGGTTCAATATATTATATAATTTAGATTATATTAACATGCATGAGTTATATAGGTACCTATACACACATATGTATAGGTATACAGGTATATGTTAACAGATACAATGCTATGTAATACTATTATCTTCTATATCTGATTTTATTACTATTAGAAGATTGAAAAGAGAATGAGAGGATTACCAAATAGAGTCCAATTTTTCTCAGTTTGTGCAAAGTAAAGAATTAAAGTGACAATTTTTCCACCTTTAGAAAAATACCAGTTTGCCATCTGAATTATTGAACTACATTAAGTTGGAAAAGGCCTTAGAGGTTGTAATCCAATTACCTTATTTTCAGATATATTCATTCAAGGGTACCTCAACCAACTTAACATTTATTAAGTTCACATTTTGTGTAATACATTCTGCTAGATAATGGAAATTCAAAGAGAAAAGTAGACTAGCCCTTGACCTCAAAGAGCTTATATTCAACCTGAGGGATATATCCTCTCCACAGGGAATTAATTTGAGGTGATTTGACAAGAAAGAAAACATAATTGGAGAAATCGGCAAAGGCTTTACTTAGGAGATGGTAATTGAGCTGGGTTTTGAAGGTAGTCATTGATTCCAAGAGGATAGAAGAGGGGAAATGTATTTTGGATGTGGGAGATAGTTTGTGTGATTGCACATAGCTTTTAGATGGAATGCAAAATTTGGGGAGAAGCTAGTAATCCAGTTTAGCTGCAATGAATCATTCATGAAGAAGCAATGCAGATTCAATCTGGAAAGGCAACTTAGAGTCTCATTATTGGGTTTTAAATGCTAAGTGGAGGAGCTGTATTTTGTCCTATGAGCAATAATTGGGAGCCCAAGAAAACTTTTGAAAAGGGAAGTGATATAGTTAGACCTGTGCATTATAAAGATGATTTTAGTTGCTTTTAACAGAGTATAGAATGGAGAGGGACTGAGGAGACTAAAAATTGAAGAACAGTTAGAAAACTATTAAAATAATTCAATCAAGACATTATGAAGGTCTGAAATAGAATAGTGGCCATGTGAGTAGAAAGGAAATAGATGGAATAGAGCTTATATACAAAGACAAAACAGACAAAACATGGCAATTGATTAGAAATGGAAGGTGAGGAAGAATAAAGAATTAAGATTGAGATGGGTGAAAGTTTGTGGGGGGAAATAATGAATTTCATTTTAGACATGCCAAAATTCAGATTTTGATGGGATATTAAAATAGATATTTTTAATAGGGAGTTGGAAATATATGAATGCAGTTTGGGAGGAGGATCAGGGCTAGCCAATACTTGTGGGAGTAATTGACAAGATGATAATTGATCCCTTGGTAGAGCATGGGGAGAGTACATATTGAGAAAAGAATCTAAGTCAGAACCATCTTGGGGGGGGGATAAGGTGAATTAAAGGGAATTAAGGGGAAGGACATATTAAAAGTACCTGAAAAGAATTGGGCAGAAACATGGGAGAAGCCATAGAGTTCAGAGTCAGAGAAGCTAAAAGGAGAAAAGAATATCTAGAAAAAGAGATTAGTCCAATAAAGTGGTCAAGAAGGGCTTTGTCTGAGAAAAGAATCTTTGCATTAGAGGAAAAGAATCCTTGATAGAAGGAAGAGTTGAGGGACCAGAAATCATCAAGAATAGAATTAGGATGACAGAGACAGAGGAGATGGAAAGAATGAAATAATGATTAGAGAAAGGAATTTCAGTATTCAAAGTTATGGAGGTAGCATAGTTATGGGTGATGATAAAATATAGTCATCTTATTGTTGGGTTGACATAGAGTGATTATATAGATTATCTAGGAGAAACAATTGAAGAAGGGGTAGAACAAGACATTTGAATGTATATCAGGATATCTATTGAAGTCCCCAACTATGAGGGCAGGGATTATGTATAGGAGAGCCAGTTACTAAACTTGAAAGAGTAGAGAGACTGACTTGAATATCAGGAGTGAATAATCTAGAGAAATAGATTAAAATATCAAATAAAGGTTGTCTGAGGATATCATATTAAGTTTGGAGGTCCTCATCATCAGATTGGACAGAGGCTGATGAATTTTTCAACCACAATAATTCTCAATAACTCTTAACAACGTCTTTGTGGTTATATTCTTTATTGAGAGAAGTTCCTAAGTTGAAAATTCCATACATCCTTTAACTATTGAGGTATAAATGAAGAAAGAGTTTTTTCCCAAAAGGAGCAATTTTCCAATCTCGACACAAACTATTTTGTGGCTATTCAGATTATAGAGGCTGAGACCTTTGATTTTCTATTGGGTATCCTCATTACTCCAAATGTTAGAATACAATCTAATTAATGGTTCTAAGGTATCATTTTACAAAATCATTGGTGAAAACATTGGGCTTTTCTCAATTAATTTAAATTAAGAAGCCAAACTATGGTCCAGGGTGTTGAATAATCAGATGAGATTATTAAGTCATTGTCAATAATCTTTTTTTTAAATGTAAATAATGTAAGAGGCACCAAATAACTTGAGAAAGGCAAATGACTTGATTTTAAGAGAGTTGGAGAAGATAGAGTCATAAAAATTTTTTTTGGGTGAAAATTACTCCTACCCTTGGCAGGATTCTAGAATTTATTATTAAAAGATCATAGAATTTAGAGATAAAAGAGACCTTAAAGATCACCTTGTACAACACCCTCATTATGATTTTATCAAAGCATAGCTCATGCCATACTAAGCTTTCTTTTCTTGGCGAGGGGTAATGGAAGGAGGATAGTTACTAGTTTGATAAATTGAGGACATATAATTGATATGGTATACCAGAATTTCAATCAGATAATTGGAAAAAGTCCATCAGCACGTCAGAGTGAAAAGAAAGTATGTTGGATTTAAAGTCAGGAAAGATCTGGGTTTGAAATCTAGCTCCAACACTTATTAGCTAGGTGACCTTGGACAATCCACTCAAATTCAATTTCTTCATCAGCAAAATATGGACAATCATTCAGTCTAGTATATGAGTAGAGAATTGGTTTCCTAGTCAGGAAGATCCCAGTTCAGATCCTTTGACAAAAACTGACTTTATGGCCCTAGTCAAATCACTGAAACTCTCAGTGTACTGGTTCTCTAATGATTCCAAGTTATAGAAATGGTGCCATTGGTAGAGGAAGTTGCCTCCACTGGTCTTGTCCAAAAACAAACAAGCAAGCAAACAAAAACCAAACAGCAACAACAACAAGAGTAACAATAAAACTTATATACTATTGACCTCACAGGGATGTTGTGACAAAAAAAACCCTCAAAGCATTACATAGTTATAAGCAATTATGATACATATTTAAGAACAAAATTGTGAGATATGGAGTACATGATAGTACAATAAGGCAGATTGGAAAAATCTGTGGAATGACCAGATGCAAAAGAATAGTGATTAAATCATCCATGCCAATTTAGAGGGAAATTGCTATTAGAATATCCCCAGGGATCTGTTTTTAATCCTGTTGTATTCAATAATTTTTTTTTAATCAATGGTTAATATAAACATGTAAATTCTTGCCACATTTGTTGAGGATCCAAAACTAGAAGAAATTACTAATACTTTGAATAGTAGAATAAGGACCATTTAAGATTTTGATAGACTAGAACAAGAGATTAAATATAAAATATCCTCTAAGACGATTAAATGTTAAATTCTGCAATTGCATTTTTTTTACAAAAGCTGTGAGGTATAGCAACAGAGGCATTAATGGGAAGAAGACCTGAAGAGAATGATCAATTGAACAATCAATTTATAAATTTGCATGAGTGGAATACAAACAGTATAAGTTAATAATAAGATATGATACCAGAAGTGGTGGGATATGCTTGTTATCTTTACTATTTAGGAGGCTGAGACTAATGGAATTCTTGAGTGCAGGAGTTCTATGCTTTGATATGCTTTGATACACTTAGCTAATTTGGTGTACGACACATAAGTGGTGAGCCTCTGGGAAATAGGAGTCCCCAAGGTGGCTAAGAAGGGGTGAATCTACCCAGGATAGGCATTGAGTAGTTCAAAGCTCCTGTGCCACTTAGCAGAGGAATTAGGAAGACAGTGAGTGGCCTCTGTACTCATAGGCTGGGCAAGATAGAAAACAACTAGCTTAGAAAACAACAAAAAAAGAGATGTTGAAGTCAAATAAAACTAATGCAAAGTTAGGTTGCATTTAATTAAGAACAGTATAAAAAAATAAAAGAATTATCACTGCACTTTTTTTGGTCAGACTACATGTAGAGAATTTTATTCATTCTTGGCATCATCTTTTATGAAAGACTTTGACAAAATAGGGTGCCCTGAGCAAAGGTCATTAGTTTGAGAGCCAAAGAGCTTTGGTAGAAGGAATAGGTTATGTATATCCTGGAGAAGAAGTGTTAGCTTGGGCATTGTGACTATTTTCTGCTTTTGAAGGGCTATCATGTAAACAATAATTTAGACCATTTTTCTTGTCCCCAAAGGACAGAAATTGAAATGTTGGTTAGAAATTAATGGTAGATTTTGACTCAATGTAAGGAAAACTTACCTGAAAATTAGAGCTTTCCAATATGGAGTGAGTAATTTCAGGATGCAATGAAGTTCATATTATTGGAGTTCCTCTGGAGCCTTAAAAAAAAAACCAAACTCTTACTTTCTGTCTTATAATTGATGTTGAATAATGGTTCCAAGAAAGAAGAGTGGTAAGGGCTAGGCAACTGGGGTTAAGTGACTTGCTCAAAGTCACATAGGAAATGTCTGAGGCCATATTTGAATCCAGGACTCCTGTCTCAAGGCCTGGCTCTCTATCCATCAAGACATCTAGCTAGACCTCCTCTAGAATCTTATCCAGAAGATCATAATATGTTGGATTGACTGTGGAAGAGACTCCAGTTGAAGTTCAGGTTGAACCAGTTAATTTTGGAATTTCTCCAGCAGATTGACATCTTAGCCATGCCCCTCTTTCTCTAATCATGAGTTTCTCAGTGGCTACTAATTTCTTCCCTATTACCTTTAAATATGCCCAAATTTCTCTTGTCCTTAAATAACAACAAAAAACAAATAATAATTTTTCACTAGACAATACTGTTCTTATATCTCGCCTCCTTCCCAACTAATGTCCTAAGGACCCAGAAAAAAACTGTCCATATTCACTGCCTTTGCTATATAGCTACCAGTATTATCAGGCAACTGAAATTGCTTTCTCCCATGCTGGTTAACTTTTTTTCAGCCCTTATCCTTCTTCAACTCTGCTACTTTTGATACTGTCAACCAAATGGAAGAGACAACATGAAATCAAATAAAAAGCAAGTCAAATACAAGATAAATAGAAAATAATTAAGAGAGGAAAGGTACTAGAATTAAGAGGGGATAGAGAATAATTCCTATAAAAGGTGGGATTTTAGTTGGATCTGAAAGAGAGCCAAGGAAGTCAGTAGTTAAAGTGGAAGAGTTTCCCAGGATATCTCAGAAAGAATACCTGGAGCATAGAGATGGAAAGTCTTCATTATGTAATAGTCAGGAGGCCATTGTCACTGAATTGAAGAGTACATTTTGGAGAGTAAGGTGTAAGAAGACTCAAAAAGGTAGTTGGTAGGTGGCTGGGTGGAATCTCAGAGAGCCAGGCAGACCACTGTCTCTGCCTAGATACTCTTTCATCTTTGGGCTTTCATGACACTATTTTTTTCCTTGTTCTATTTACTCCTGACTGTCTAAACATTGCTTCTCAGTATTCTTTGGTTCATCATCTATATTATGCCTTCTAATTGTGGTTATTTCCTAAGGCTCAGTCAGGTCTGCTTCTCCGTTCTCTCTCTATACTCTCTAGCTCTCATCAGTTCAGTTATCATCTCTATTCAGATGACTCACAGATCTATATTTCCAGCTCAACCTCTCCCCTAAGATTCAATCCTGCAGCACCAATTACCTGTGAGACATTTTAAACTGGGTGTCTTAGAAATATCACAAATTGAACATGTCCAAAAATGAGCTCATTCTTTTTTCTTCCTAAACTCCTTCTTCTAAACTTCTTTATTTCTGTTAGAGATACCGCCGTTCTCCAGGTTTCCTATGTTTATAACCTTGGCATTATATTAAACTCTTCACTCTTCTCTACCCTACATATCCAGTCATTTGGTAAACTTTGCTGTTTCTACTTCTACAGTATCTCATATCTATTTGATCTGTTTCCTAACAATATTGCAACTATCCTATTCTGGTTCTTATCAATTTTCCTTAGGTGATCACAATTGGTTCCATATCATTCCCTCTTCCTCATGTTTCTTTCCATACCAGTCCAACCCTCCACATTGCTGGAGTGATTATCAGTAATTATGTAGGGCTGACTCCTACCCGCCAAATTCTGTGGTTCCCTATTGCCTCTAGGATCAAATATAAAGTTCACTCTTTAGATTTTAGAGCCCTCCACATTCTTCCCCATCCTCTCTTTCCAGTGTCATCATACACTACTTCTCTTCAATACAGCCAGACTATTGATCTTACTGTTCCTCAGCCATGACAGTCCATTTCCTATATCCATGCCTTTGTACTGGCTATCTGCCACTGCTGGAATGTACTCCCCTTTCATTTCAGTCTCATAGAATCCATCTCAGATTTCAATACGAGTTTTAGTACCACTTCTACATAAAACTTGTCCGTATCTTGCCAAATGCATGTACCTTCCCTTCTATCTTAACTTGTATTTATATTTACTCTTCACATATGTATATTTCCATTACCTATCATCTTCTATCCAAGCCTGCCTATCACCTAATGTCGGAGGCACCTAGGTTGTACAGTGGATAGAGAAAAGGATCAGGAGTCAGGAAGAATTGAGCCCAAATCTAGCTGTAGCCACTCACTAGCTCTGTGACCTTGGGCAAATCATTTAATCTCTGTTTGTCTCAGTTTTATCAACTGTAAAATGGGGATAATCACACCTACCTCCCAGGGTGGTTGTGAAGATCAAGTGAAATAATATTTACAAAATGCTTATCATAGTTCTTAGCACATAGTAGGGACTATAATGTAATTATTATTAACTACTTATCATCTGTGTTGTTAAAATGTTGGCTCCTTCTGAGTAGGGACCGTTTCATTCATATTATTTGTATCCCCAGCACTTTGCAGAGTGTTGGACATATAGTCCCTTCTGTTGATAAATCGCTTCTGTATGCAAATTTTATCATAACCCAATTCAATTCTAGAACTAGCAGAGTAAGACCTTATTCAAATGTAACCTGGGATTATTATCATTGTTTAACATTTTTTAAAAAACTGTAGTCATAGCTGGAAGAAATACTAAATATAGAGCCTGGTCATAGACTCAGGTCTATAAAAATAGTCCCTTTAAGTCGTTTTGGCAATTAGGTAGTGCTGACCTTCAGGACTCATGCAATTCTCACCTTCCAGAACCATTCAAAATTGTCTAAATTTCCTAGTCTCTATTTTCATAATGAGAATATGAAACTAGAAAATGGATTTTAAAATTCATCACCATGAAATAGTCTAAATAAGGTGATATCGAGAAGAGTGTGCAGCAAAGAATCACTACCTCTTCTGTTTCTGCTCCTATCACACACACACATTGCTTATAGTACCTATTAACCTGATATATAAATCCTGGAGGGGATGACCTGCCCCTCAGATTTTAGGATATGACATTTAAAGGCACATGTAAATGAGAAGAGTTTTCACTGTAGCTAGCAACAGAATAAAATGAGGTCAGTGCTTTCTTGCTTATTTCTGTTTAAAAAATGTTGCTTAATAAGAATAAGAAGAATAAGAAGGTGTACACATATGTGTTGATAGAAAATTAGTGAATTATATATGCATATTATAGCTGTATAAATGTAGATATAGTTATATTTAACATATATGCTCATAAATGTGTATACATATATAAATAAGCTCATACATTATCTATATTTGACTAATCAGATACAGTGCATATAAACACATCCATATACTTATCTAAAGAAATCCTGGCATACTAGTCAGAAACCCTGAGCCCAGGAAGATCTGGGTTCAAAATCCAACTCTGACTCTCAACCTCTCAGTAGCCTAGTCAATTCTCTAAGATCTTACCTTACAGAGGAAGTGCCAGCATGTACTAGTAGAGGGAGATATATCATCTGGGAGTTCTCTATACCAGTGAAAATAATTTCTTATTCTTATCCCAACTTATATGATATAAAACACCTATAAGTGAAATACTTGCTTTTGTAATTGAGAATAAGCACTAGTTGAATAAGCCTATCTTCAAACAGAAAAACAACAAAACAAAACAGAATATAAACTTAATTCAATCAGTCTTTAACCAGATTCCAAGAGGAGGATCATTGGTGATCATCCCAGTGAAGGCATAAGTGTAGGTGTCCAATGAAGATCCTTCCTGCTTGGGACTCAGAGACCTCCACAACTCCCAGAACCCAGTTTGCTTGGGTTGGTTAGTCTTTCTCCCACAGACACCAAGTTGTTTCTCCAGTGAGGTAAAAAGACACAGAATTCTTGATGCCTTCTATTATAAGAATTGTCAATATATGAGGAGAAAGTCTTTCAAAGCTAAGTTTGAATGGTTTTTGACATCAATGTAGCTGACATCATGATTAATATTACATTATAAGCTTCTATAGTTTTAATCACTTGGGCAAGAAGAATAAGGCAATCACAAACTTTATTTTTATAAAGAAAATATTATAGAACATAGAGTGTTGATTGCCCTCATCCAAAAGAGAGTTGCTTCATTTGTACTAAATAGATGACATGTATTGGATTATGACCTGGTGGATGGTGTTAGTGCTTCTACCAGCAAAGAACAGTATTTAGGTGGTGTGTGGCAAAAATAGTGACCTAACATTCAGAAATTTGGACTCTAGTTCAAGTTCTGCTCCAAGTTAGTTGGCTGACTTTATTAAAAACAAAGTCACTACTATTTTCTGGGGCTATTTCCTCTAAAATAAGCCATTACCCAAGGAAATCTGGAAAGTTTCTTTTAACCCCAATGCTCTCTTATTCTATTCCACTTTTCTGGCATAATAAGATACATCTCCCGGTATGATTAATGAGAAGTAATAAGAGTAATTAAAGTATGAAAAAAATCAAAGAAGTGAATTTGAAATTTCTTGCTTTGCTTTTCAAGGTTCTCTCCCAGGCTTCACAGAGTTCTATTGAATTGTCAGCACACATATTTTGGCTTGCTCAGAAATCAAATTTGTCTATGGTTATTTCTGATCACTGGCAATGGCATCATATTTTCTAAATGCCACTTGTAATCATTCCCTTTCAATAAGGCAAATCAGCCAAACAGTTCTCTGTGCTATGACTTGGCTTCATCCTTTTAAGAGCATTGCTTTTGAGCAACCACTGGCTCCTTGTTTCCTTGCTACTTCTTTCTTGACAAGATTCAGTTGCCAAGGCAGCTTTTAAAGGGAAAATCCAATAATGGCCTCCGTTATAGAGTAGTATACCAGGCTACTTTTAATACTAGCCTTTTATAATCTGGGTAAGGTCATCTAACTTTTCTGATTTTTGCCTAGGGAGAACTTTCCCTTTATTTTTAACATATTTCCTTTTGTCTGGTTGGCCAGTAATTGACTTTGTCCTTTTTTCATTTATTTCTCAGCCTCCTGGTTGTAGCATCTTCTCCCTGGAGTCTCAGGTTAGAAGTTTTCCCTTTTGTGAAACCATGACAGGTGCCTAATTGAATGATGAATGTCCCTTTATTACTCTGTAATTGAACTGCCAGTTTTTTGATTGGTTTGTAGAGATGCTCCCCTCCTCATCAGACACTGCAGGGGGCTTAGTGGCTGGCAGTCTAGGCCTACCCTCCATCTGTCTAATCACATCTAGCCCCCACTCTTTTTTTGGGGGGGGTTATGGAATGAGGGGGAGGGAAGTCATAATAAATTATGCTAATTCAGTATTGCTCTGACAATGAGAATATCGTATTGTTACGTGTGTCTTGGTGGTAAATGCTCGAAGACATTTTATCGTCATGGCTGCCGAGCCTGACAGGCCCACGATGAAGATTAATGGGCCTCACCTGAGTGACAGAACAGGGGATTGTGGGGCAGAGAGGGTCATTCATCATACTCTGACAGGTGTCATTCAATCTGACAGCAGTTCCACCATCATTCGGCTAGCAGTTCCATTTTTCTGCCAGTTAAGCAAGGAGTTTAATAACATCCCCAGAATTAAAACTCATTCTTTGTAGCAGGTCTGACAGCTGAAAATAAGAAAATCAATTCTTCACATGTTATAGCCCAGTTAACTGACTGGGGCTCTGCCTTTAATTTAGTCTTTGGGTTGAATTTCAAGCAGGCTGCTTTTGTAAGACATCATCTATTAAAATTTACCAATAGTGCTAACTTCAGTGTTGTTATTATTGTGGGGGCATTAAAGATGCTGTCCCTGATACCCAGTGTCATTTTTGCTTGCTGCACGCCGAATTGCATCCCTCCAGTCATTTGGGCTCTCCTACTTCATCCTCATTAGCGATGTTTACTGCTTCTCTCTTCATTAATATTGATCCCCCCAACTACCGAGAACAACAAGACAGACACTAATTTGAAACATTTGGAATCATTAAACTGTTTGGATTTCGGGTTTCAGCATTCCTGGAAGCCTAGGAAGACGCTTGAAACGTAGAGAAGTGGAGCTAGACATTTGGCAAGGTCTGATGGGCAGTGATCCACCTGACAGATGACAGGTTAGATTGGTTAGTCACCAGGACTGGGGCACAGTGCAAAGAAATCAGGTAAAAGCATTTGTCCCATATGGTTTACAGTCTGCTGGCCGTTAACAAACAAAGGTCTCTTTTAAGGGTTATGGACAAGCCACTCTCATTCGACTTCAGAACTTTGCTCTAAATCTTCCCACCATGCTGGACTCCAGAGCACAAAGGGAAAGATTTTCAGCTGAATCTTTCCTGAGTGGAAAAGGTTCATCATAGCAGGTGCCCTTTGACATCTTGGTGAGGTTTTTGATTCATTTTCCAATGCTCTGACCAGAAAAGGGCATCATCCTAATTCTTGAAAAAAGTGATAACTGGCTGATAGGACTGGCTTCTCCACGAAACAATGAGTGGAGTTAAATAGAGAAGTCTGTTGACATCAGCTGGCTTCGTCCATCAACCATAGCAGCTCCCATTTACAAAGAGCCCTCTAAAGTTTACAAAAAAACTTTCCTCACAGCAGCTTTTTCCAGGTGAGTAGTATAAATATTATTGCCACCATTTTAAAGATGAGGAAATTGAAGATCAGAGAGACTAGGTGACTTGTTTTTAATCACAGAGCTATTAAGTTTCTAGTGGTATTCCAACCTAGGCTCTCATTCCTGACCAAAACATTATATGCTATGTCACACGACTTCTGTGATCAAGCTTAATCAGATAATTTCCTGGATGTGAATTCACTTAAGCTATGGTTTATTTAGGTAATTCAATTCCTCAAATCATTATATTTCATAGACTCTTCTGATAAATAGACTTTAGTGACCATCTAATCCGACTCATTTATTTTATAGAAAACTAAACAGAGATCCATAAAGGAAAACTCCTTTGATTCTCTCTTATTCATCTTCTATTGATTGCCTACACTTACTACAATTCTCTACAATAATTCTATACTTTCCTTATTTCCTAAAATCCCCAACTCTCTCATCCTTTCCCATCACCTTTTACTTTACTGAGAAGATTGAGGTCATTCAAGATGGAATTTTTCAATTCCATTCCTTTATACTGATCTATTTTCCCCTCGTAATAGTGAAATTAGAAAGAGAAGCATAAGATGAACAGTTGGCACATGCCAAAGAATTTTGGAGAAAGGTTTCTAGAAGCCAGGAGAGAGAGAGAAGGCTTAACGGATAGACAACTGACACTTGATCGTTGGTTTTGGACTGATTTTTTGGATCATGGTCCTACCCCAGCAGAGGGAGGAAGAGCTACTTCTAGGAGCTTTTCCTATCTCAGGTCTTTGGTGAACAAAAGACAATCCTTCAATCCTTCCCTGTGATTCCTGACCAGCTGAAGAGCAGTTTGGAGCAGATCTGATTATCCCTGCTGTCTGTGAGTGTGCCAACTTGCCTGGGCTTTAAGTAAAGTTGGGCTTTGCGACCAACCCAGGGTCAAACCCTGCAGAGTAAGCTCTGTCATTCTGAACCTCTGTTAACAAATCCTTGAAACAACTTTTGGAAGTAAAAGGAGGATTTTTAGCTAGGCAGATCGTAGACATGGTTTGGGGGTGATTTAACTACATCAGAGAGGGTGTTAGCTAGCTTTAAGAAATAGAAGGGTTTTGCCTTATGACAAAACATAGCCAAGGTGGGAGGAGCAAAAAATTTAGAAGTAGGGACCCCTTTTTTCTAACCTTTACCTCCTAATTTAATTTTTAATTAAAGAACTATTTTTTATTTTTAAAAAATCAATCTAAGACTAAGACCAGGATCAAGGATCAAGTGTCAGTTGTCTATCCGTTAACCCTTCTCTCTCTCCCCCTGGCTTCTGGAATTTTTTCTCCAAAATTCTTTGGCATGTGCCAACTGTCCATCTCATGCTTCTTTCTCTAATTTCCTATTTACACCCTCTTACCTGAACAAAAAAGACTAACCCCTCAATTTGGACCAGACTTTCTCCTCCTTTTATAATTTTATAATTATTCATTTCTATTAAATTTTAAATGTATCTCTTTTTTCCCCCACCCTTTTCCTTTGGCTGACAAGAAGGCTTAGGCCTTGATTATCCTTAAAAATTCCCTTACCTCTTTTATTCTCTCAATTTATCACCTTATCTCCCTTGCTAAAGTAGTTTTCCCACAATCACAAAGTATGTAAGTGAGAAGAATGCTGGTGTTCTGACTTCTTGTAACCTTGTGTTCTTTTTACCATACCATGTGATTAGATTTGCATCTTAACATTAATCAAATTAGTATTACATATACAAGCAAAGTCATTTAGGTCAAATATACATGTATGTATATATACACATATATTTATTAATATATTACTGATACTGGAGTAGTTTTAAATTGTTATCCACATTAATAAAATGAGATAACATATGTCAATGCTTTGCCAACTTTAAAGCATATTTAAATGTTTTCTGTCTATGAATAATAATAATAAATATAATAAGGAAAATAAAGAATTTCATACTCAGATATTGTTAATAACCTGGGTGCTACACTATTTATACTCAATCTTTGGTACTCTTTGAACTTCAGGGCAATTTATATAGAACTAAAAAAATGCTGTAATGGGCATATTCATAAAAAATAAAGATCTTAAGCATCTTTATATCTGATAGGAATAAAAGGCTTGCTAACATTAATGTAAAAAGCATTCCAAATCATGTAATTTTTTTTGGTTAAATTTGGATGCATATGCATTATAGTAGAATTGGAATAGGTAAAACATCAAGTTTTTCTGATCCAAGAATCTGTAATCAATAGAATTCAAAAATGTTATTAAATATATTTTCAACTCCTTATTTTCTATCTTTATCATTTAAAGAAATATATCATATATTACTTGGATCCTTCTCAATTACAGGAGAAAAAGCAAGCAGATGAAGAATGCATATTTTCTAGATTAGGACATGCAGCCGAATGGCCTATTGGGATAAATATCTTGTATAATCACCACAATAAAAAAATTGAATTGGGCCAAGAGCTGAATAGGAGAAAGAAACCAAATCTAGATTGCATTTGGTAAATTTTTAGTACCTATAATGGTCCCACGATGCTCAGAGTCAAAGCCCCAACTTTTCCTTACCTGTGTTGGTATTTCTGTGGTGATACAAATAGCTACAAGTAATGAAACACTGTTATTTTCATAGGATAAAAGTTCTGGGTGATCCTTGAGCAATATATATATATATATATATATATATATATATATATATATGATGGATATAGAAAAGATGTAATTAAAAATAAAATTTTAAAATATATTTTGTTTTTATATTATCTATGATTCTCAATATATCTCTCTTTCCTTTTCCTCCCAGGGATCCAATCATTATGACAAAGAATAAAAAAGGAGAAGGCAAAACAGTTCAAGAAAACTGGAAAACATATTTTTTAAAATCTGATATATGAAATTTTCCAAAATCATAGTCACTTCACCTCAACAAGGAAGCAAGGGGATGCATCTTTTCTTATCTTTTGGGGCCTTGGTTAGTTATAATGATTTTGTAGCATTTACTTTTGTTTTTTTGTTCTGTTTACTTGTATTCTATTGTGTTTGTCGTGCAACACAAATATTGTTAAGGTAACATTTTCTTGTTTCAACTTATTTCTTTTTGCCTCTGCATTTGCCATATTCATCATTTCTTAAAGTAGAGTAATATTCCATTACTTTTATGTCATAGTTTGGCTAGCCATGGCCCCAATTAATGAACATCTACTTTGTCTCCAATTCTTTGCTATAATACATGTTACCAATGATGATTTGTGTGTAAGAAATGATGCAGAAGATGTCAATAAACACATGAATGGCTAGCAAGGAAATATGATATGTCATTTTCAACTGTGAGGCAAGGAAAAAACACTGGCGAGGGAGAAAAGAGATATGTCATACTATTATTTGAGAAATACTAAAAGACCTAAAAGAAAGTCTTTAACCTGTGGAACATAAGAGATCTTATGAAAGGACATAGATAAGAATCACACAGGACAAAATGGTCTGAGATTTTGATTTCCCTAAATCAGAGTGATCACACATCCCACAGTGCATTAGAGTATTCCCCACAATGCTTAGCATAATGCCATGATCACAGCAAAAGTTTGATATTTATTTGTTGGATGAATGCACAGACGAATGAATGAATGATGTTTTGGGCAACTTTCCTGGTTTCTAAGGCAAAAAACAATTCTTTGTGGTTCTGACAACCAAAGATAAATAAATGTAGGTCATAGAATCATGGAATGTTAGAATTGAAGGAAAATTTAGACCTCATTTAGTATAACCTTTTTTCTTTCTTTAGATGATGAAACTGAAGTTCAGTGAGGTGAACTGATGGTCACCCAGTTACATCTGTGTAGACTGGGACTATGTATCAGCTGACCTTAAGTCAAGATCAAGAACATAAAGCCTATTCCTCTTCCATATAAAATTTTGCCCTACATAGTAGGCATTCAATAATGTGAGATCAATGGTTAGTTTTCACTCTATGCTTTTTCACAGGTGAAGGGGCTTTATGGAATAGTTGGCTGGCTTTGAAATCCAGGAGACCTGGATTCAAGTTCCTTCTCTAATATTTACTGTGCCTCTAAGCATGTTTCATATCTTCTCACTGCTCCAGACAATTCTCTAAGACTATATATAACAGAGATGTCAACTTGCCTCAGTAGAGGGACTTTCCTCATCTAGGAGTTCCCAATACTAAAGAAATCACAGGTCCAGTACTCACCTATTTTATTTTTTCATGGGAACATAAACCCATGAGGTACAGAATTAATCAGTCTAGACATTATTAAAATAGAACACTGACAGATATATCATCCTTCTTTTAGGCATAAGAAAAGTAAATAGCACTTGAGTATCTACCTGTTTCGTAGGTATATCCAATTTAAAAGCTACAAGTGATGCAAGAATAATGTGTGTGAATGTGAATGTTGTGTGTAAATGTGTATGTGGTTATCATAAAAACTACCAAAGTAATGTCTCATTTTATTTCATTGCCTTACATCATTCCTGCATCTAAAAGACTTTTCATGATGGGATTTTCTCTATTAAGTTCTGCTCTCCATATTTTTTATTTCTTTTTACTCTCCAGAAGAAACGTCCAATTCAAGGCAATATAGCTGATCCAGGAACATTTGTGCAGTTTCACATTGTATTTGGCACTGATATCCCCATTGTGTATCTGAAGTGATTGGGTGGGGGGGTTAAGAAAAGGGATGAGGAGAGAGACAGAGACAGAGACAGAGATAGACAGAGAAAGAGACACAGAGAGACAGACAGACAGACAGACAGTGAGAGACACAGAAAGAGAGGAAGGGAGATGAGGAAGGGAGACAGGGAAGGAAGGAAAGAAAGAAGAATAGAGAGATGGGAGGAAGAGGAAGAGAGAGAGGGAGGGAGAGAAGAGAAGGAGGGAGGAGGGAGGGAAGAAGATAGGGAGAGAGTAAGGGAGAGAGAGAGGGAGAGAGGGAGAGAGAGACAGAGAGGGAGGGGGGCAGAGGGATAAAGAAGGGGAGACAGAAAGAGAGGGAAAGATGGAAGGAGGGAGGGAAAGAAGAGAGGGGAGGGAGGGAGAGAAGAAGAGAGGGAGAGAGAGGAATGAAGGAAGAAGAGAAAGAGAAAGGAAGAGGGAGATAGGAAGGGAGAGAGAGAGGGAGAGGGAGAGGGGGTGAGGAAGGAGGGAGAGGGAGGGAAGTATATGGAGATGGGGGTGGGGTGGGGGTGGAAGATGGGGATATGTTTTCCCTGAGAACTACCTCAACACCCTGATGGTGATGCAGGTATAGTTAAGAGCTCATGTTCGCTGTTTGGCTTGCTCCCCATTCCTAGGGGAGTAGAAGAGAAATAGTCAACAAGAACTTTGGTTTCTGAACAGGACAGAAAAGCATCACTAATCATCTCATTGCACAGGAGGCCAAAAAGATGGAAACAGGGCCTATAACTTAAAGAAGACAACACTGACTATGAAGAATTACATGTATTTTCCATTCAGAGCAGTTTGAGCTGGAGATGCAGCAGTCTGATGGGTGGATCGAGAGTCAGGGTAGTGGATTCCATCCGACTTACAGCTGCACTGGAGGCTGAATTTGGCAGCCCTTTCCAGGCTATAATTTTATAAACAGTATTTTTTTTTTCCAGGCTACCAATAAGAATTTAGACCAAGGCTCAGTTTCTGCCTCTCATCTTTATTTTGTGTCATCACATTCAAACCTGATGACAAACAGTTGGTCTGAAATTTCAGTATATTACTGTATTAGTGCAATTTATGTTCTCTGAGGAAGTTGCTGATTTGTCAAGATTACATTGTGGACTTGCTTGGAATCAAATACTTTGGTGATCACCAGAATACTTTATCATGAAATCAAACCTGGAATCTGTGGTTATGGCTCACTAGAAGCCAGAGGTAGAATTATTCATCATCAACTAACTCCACATACATGTGACTCCTACATTGCCAACAGAATATATTAGATCGAGTCCTAGTTCTGGAATCAAGAGTTTGGAACCTAATTCAGGTGTCTTCTAACTATCTGACTGAACAGATCACTTAATTTCACTGTGCTTTGGCTTCTTCATTTGCAAAAATAAGTAAAATACTAGCACCTACCTCACAGAGTGATTGTAAGGCTCAAATGTGATATAAAGCTTTGCAAATCTTGTTTGTGTATCTTTTAGGTATATAGTCAGCTAGTATTATTTAATGCTTAAGGTGTTGTAATTTGCATTTGGGACTGCCATCATCTCAAAATAGAATTGGGATATTTGCCCTAGCTATTGTTTATAGAAATAGTTTATGGAAAATCCCTCACTCTAAGGGATTACATTTGCAAAATGCACTAGATTCTCTGGAAGAAGTTAGCTTACTTATCAGATGGGCCACAATAGTCTGTCATTGTTCATCCCAATTCATGGACTGACTAGATTCTCCCTCCCTATTATTGAATGCAGTCTAGTATGGTAAACCAATTATCTGGGTGCATTCCAAGTCTCCTTCAGGTTTTTAAAGAAACTTCCACAACTTAAAAGCACTGTGGTGTCTTGGCACATCTCGGAAGAAGCTGATCTGAGCGGATAACCTCCTCCAAGAATGGAAGGTAAATCAATTTCCATTTTCACAAGCCCGAGTCTGAGCATTTTCAGAGAAGACAAATCATGCAGAAAATTGTGCCAAATTACTCATGGTTTTATGACAATTTCACACCAGAGACTTAGCTGAGCCTCCAAACTCGTTACACTTAGGGCTACAGTTTGCATAGAGATGGTTTAGCCCAGGATCAGGTTGAGGACTTAATGCCTTTGGGACCAAAGCCTAACCCGTTTTCTTGCTGGTTTGGCTTTTTTTGATGTAAACAAGATGATCTATCCCCAACAGCTGCAGAGTTCCACTGCAGTGCTTTCTGGGTATTCATCAAGCCTTCATGTGACTGGTCTTTTTATCCTTACTGAGATAAAACAGATCAGAAAAAAGTCACGTGAGTGTTACTTGAAGCAAATCCTCTGCAAACTCAACTATTCCTTAAGCAGTTTGCAGTTTACAACTTCCTCTTATTTTTGCCAAAAGGAACAAATATTTTTAGTCTTGATTTTTTTCAAAGGTTGGAAGAGAATTGGGGGGTCTTGTTTGCCAATTCTATTAGGCTAATTTAAGACCATTTGAAAGAAAACAGTAGTGAAAAGTTTGGCCTTTATTCATGTTAGGCTGGCCTCAGTTCACTCCATCACATTTAACAGGCAGATGTTGGGTTATTGTGTTATTCTTTGAGTGAACCTTTGATTGAATGCCCATCTATTTGGGGATTTAAAATTAGTTAAATAATGTCAATAATTCCATGGGGAAATACTATGTTTTCATGGGCCCATGTAAATTTTATCTTACCTTTTTGGTCATGCCTGAGGTAGGACAAGTTTTAAAGTGAATAGCACTTTGTATTTCCTTAAAATATAAAAATATAAAATGAAAAGAAAATGATCTATGTCTTTAACGAATAATGCTTGGAAATGATCAAATAAAATATATTATAAAAAAAAGGGGTGGGGGGGAGGAAAAGAAAATGATCTATGTCTTTAACGAATAATGCTTGGAAATGATCAAATAAAATATATTATAAAAAATATATAAAATGAAATTAAAGAGAGATCCCAAGAATTGGTCATAATACTTTATAAATATTTTTGAATATTAAGGAAAAGGTTAATGTTTTCCTGTAGCTTATCTGAAGATTTTGATTTAAATCAACTTAGGAAACATTTATTAAATACCTACTATGCATGGCACCAGGGAAATGAATGGAAAATTAGATCAGTCCCTGCCTTTAAGGAGCTTAAATTCTGTTGGGGATAGGGAAATGGAAGTATATGGAAAAAAAACCCCAATAAACAAATGAGAAATACAGTAGTTTCCAGAGGTAGAAAGCACTAATAACTGGCAGTGGGAAATCAAAAAGACCTCACATACAAGGTAGAATTTGACTGGTGCTTTGAAGGAAATCATGAAGTTCTAGAGGCATAGAGAGTGTAGCTTAGATATGACAAACAGTTCATATCAAGGCATGGAGGTGGGACTTGTCTTGATAGTGTTTACCAATCAAAAATATATCTATAGAGTCAGCTAAAAGTCTTACCAGGCAATTTGTGAACTGAAAGAATGGTTTTGTGTGATATAACACTGGACATAGTTATGAAGGGGCAACCTTACTAGATTCAAGAACAGGAATAAAAGCCATAGGGAAAAATAAATAAATTATAAATGCAAAATCATGCATTATGATTTCAATACACAATCTTTGTAGATGTTTGCATCCCAAGGCTTCAACAGATTGTTTGAGTGAAATATCAATAGTCAATTGCTAGTTGCAAAGAGAGTCCCACTTTTTACCTTTTGTGTTTACATGGTAATACAGGAGTGCAAACACTCCTGTAAAATATAAAGGTTGGGCTAAGCAATCTCTGACTGTCCTTTCAGCTCTAAAATGCTTTGTCTCTCCCTCCAATTTCTTTCTCAGTGATGATAGGCCCAATGTAGCATAGTTGGATGAGCATGAGATTTAGGAAACCCTAAATTCAAATTCCATCTCTAATATTTACTTTGTGTCCATGGATAATTCATTTCACCTTCCTAAACCTCAATTTCCTTAACTGTACAATCTTGACACCAATTCCTACAGCAGCATTAATCTTACAAAGTAGTTCAAGGCTCAAATGAGATCATGGACATGAAGCGTTGTGCAATCTTAAAGATTCTTGATTAATGTCAGTTATGAATGTTTTTCTTATACAATCATTTTGGCTCTAATGTTTTTGTACCCAGGCTTGTGAAAATATGCTACAGATCAAGATATCAATAGAAGACCTATAAAAACAATAATTGACCTTAATGAGGCTGTATTTATTTTTTTTAAACCCTTACCTTCTGTCTTGGAGTCAATGGTGTGTGTTGGTTCCAAGGCAGAAGAGTGGTAAGGGCTAGGCAATGGGGGTCAAGTGACTTGCCCAGGATCACAAAACTGGGAAGTCTGAACCTAGAACTTTCTTTCTCTAGGTCTGACTCTTAATCCACTGAGCTACCCAGCTGCCCCCAAATGAGACTGAATTTCTAAGTGAGCTAAACTGGTTAGTGTTATAAGATGGAATTGGGGAAGGAAAATGAAAGGAGAGTTGAAAGGGTTTCTAGAGATAGAAGGAACTGAGGCCCAGAGAAGGGAAATTATTTGTTCAAAGCCTCATAGTCAGTTAGTGGTGAAGAAGAGTCCCAATCTCCTAATTCCCAATTTAATGGTCTTCCCACTATGCACAGAGCAGCAAATCAAAGCCATTCCAGTGCGTTTGAGCTTTAAAAGCTTTAAACTTAAAAGAGCATTCTCTAGTCTCAATAGCTACAAAAATGAGTATATCTCATTTGTATAGATGCTTCTTACTTTGGTATCTGGCTATACCTTAACAAATCCTTATGTTTTACATTCATTTTACATTAAAATGATATAGAGACATTGTTCTCAAGGAGGTAACATTTTTCAAATGTGGGAGGGGCAAAGGAGACTTGATAGATACATAGAGAAGCACAAATCAAGTGATGTGGATAAAGAGATCCAGAAAATCACTCTAGGAAAATTTCTTTTGGAGAAAACACTAGTCTAGACTAAGCTTTCCTTGTAGGCTTTCTCTTCCAGGTTTTCCAATTGGTTGTGTTTATCAATCCCCTTTCCCAGATCATAAGTCCCATGATATGGATGAATATTCCCTCTACCATTGCTGATTATGACCATTGACCATTTCTTTCCCCCTTTTCCCCCTACTGATCATTTCCCTGAGTTACTGTGACTAAAAATGGTAGCCAGCCTCCACAACCTCTAATGGAACTGAGCAGTATGGTTCTTTAGATGATGAATACTCCATGCATCTCAAGGCCAAAGTCAAAGCCCTTTTAGCTGGTCCAAAACTAGATTTTTTTTCTTTGACCACATCTATGACATTCTGAGGAATGCAATTTTAGTGGATGTTCCTAATTACAGAAAGTGCATATGCTATTCAAATAAAAGAAAACAAAAATTTATTAAGCACTTGCTATGTGCCAAGGACCATAGTAAGTGCTAGAGGTACAAATATAAAGACAGTTTATACCTTCAAGAAGCCTACATTCTAATAGGGAAAGATAATTCACCTAGGATTTTGGAAGCCTTTCCTAATCCTTTTTTATTATAATGCCTTCCCTGTATTGATTGTCTCCAATTTATTCTGAATATACCTTATTTGTATTTTATTATTAGTTGTTTTATTGTCTCTTTATTGTCTTTTATTGTTATTAGTTGTTTTCATGTCTCATTTAATAGAGTATGAACTCCTTGAGAGCAGGGATTTTAAAAGTAGTCATGATGTACTGCCTCAGTGGAACTCTTAGGTGGTAAATATAATGATTTGCTTAGTTATTAGTGACTTTCTGGATCAGGATGTAATAGGAAGCATGTGATTGTTATTGCCCCTATTGCCTTCTCTGGTTTGTCTCTTTTATTTCTTATCTTTTTCTAAGATAAGAATGAGTGGATGAGCAATGAAAGGTAAGAGCAAAGAAGGTCAGATGAAAAGATAGTTGGCATTTCGATTTGCAGAACTAGAAAGGACCTTAGATATCTTTTATTTTAATCTTTTTACTGACAAAGAAATTATGGTTAAGAGAGTGACCAAATGACTTTTTCAAGGTCATAAAGCTAGTGGCAAAATGAGGCTAAAATTCAAGGGAACCAGTAAGTACTGTGATCCTATATCATTTTGTAAGTCTTTATTCCTCTCAGTGAAGGCATATTTGTTATTAAAGTGAAACTGGTGGGGGCAGCTGGGTGGCTCAGTGGATTTGAGAGACAGGCCTAGAGACAGGTGGTTCTAGGTTCAAATCTGACCTCAGACACTTCCTAGATGTGTAACCCTGGAAAAGTCATGTAACCCTCTTTGCATAGCACTTGTCTTGAACCAATTCACAGTGTTGATTTTAAGATAGAAGACAAGAGTTTAAAAAATAAACGAAGGGAAGTTGGTGTTCCAGTTAGCAGATCAGAGATTGACATTCAGAGATATAATATTAAAAGGATAGTTAAGTAACTTCTGAAAAAGGAAGCAATAATCACAACAAGTCAGCATACTATCTAAAAGAGGTCATGCCAGATTAAACTTATTTACTTTTGAGATGGTTATACAACTGTTAGATCAAATGAATGTTATCAGTAGAATTTACCTAGACTTTATTGAAGTCTTCAGTTAAGTTTCTCATTCTATTCATCAGGAAATATGAATAGATATGGGGATATGGCCTAGATGATAATACATTTAGGTGAATTTGAAATGGTTAGATGAAAGGGGTAACGGTTTTATGTCAACTTGAAAGAAGATTTCCAGTGGAATGGCAATTCCATAAATCTTCCTTGGCTTTGTGTTATTTAATGGCTTAATGACTTAAATGAAAACATAGATGATATGCTTGTGAAATGTACTAATTCAAAGCATTTTAAAATGTGGGCTATTATCATTATCAAATTTGTAGACGATCCAAAGATAGGAAGCATTGTCAACTGGATGATAGAGGGTTAGAATGTTAGGCTGAGACTAAGAAGATGAAATTCTATAACCGTGTAACTGACTAACTTGGACCCTGCATGTTCCTCCAGGGTTCTCTAATACCCCTTAAATGGATTTGCAGTGCCTACGTTTACTCCATGGATGATGATCCCTTAAGTATAAGAGAGATAGCCCCTGCTCCCCAATTCAATTTAACCATTAATAGTTATATTAGCTTTTACAAAAGAATATTGACAAAGGTATAAAAAATATTCATATTCCATAACACATAGGAATTGTCATTCTCACCCTCTCCTGCCCCTTCCCCTTCCCTTTCCCACCTCAGTCTATGGAGAGAAGAAGAGGATTAGTTTCATAGTTTAGGTCAGCATATGTAAAGCACAATTCCAGTTCAAATTCCCAAACCCTCCTTGAGGTCAAGTCTTGAGCACACTGGCTTCTCTGGGCTCCCCTAGCAACCTGGATGGTAAAAAAATCCCACCTGCAATCTTGGCTCCAGGGACTCTATAGACAATGGAGGGGATTATCATTTAGACCTAAAACTAAGGACAAATAAAAGAGAACAGAGAACTAGAGAACCCAGGTCCTTTATTTGGAACTATGGAGTAAAAGAGAAAATAGGGGAAGGAAATTCCCCTATTTTCTCTTTTATGGCTCCCAAACTTACTCCCTCTGGACACCAAGCAGAAAAGAGGGCAAGTAGGAAAAGAGGTCAGATGATTCTTGTCTGGCACTTTAAAGACTTAATGTTTTCCATTTATATAGTCAATAAAAGGGGACTTATCTTATCCACAAGGTAGTGGAATGCAGAGAATCATGGTATCTCTATATTAAGAGATCTAGGCATGCTCCAAGCTCACATTGAAATACTAAATGTAAAATATTATACTTGAATTCATAAAATAAGCTTCACAATTATGAAGAGAGAAGTATGCTGAGGCAGCATTTCCTAGTAGACATCATCTTGAATATTGTATTCTGGGAACATAGTTCTGGGATCTAGACTTTAGGAAGGGAATGATATGCTTTTGAATATCCAGAGGAGGGTAACCAGAAAAGTGATGAGGTCTTTGAATTCAACTCTGTGCCTTATTTTAGTATAGAAATAAAATATTTTATATTTATATTTAAATTTATATTAAATTATAAATTATATTATATTATATATATTATATCATGTATATAATATATATAAATTATATTAAATTTATGTTTATATTTAAAATATAAAATATTTTAGTATAGAAATAAAATAAAATTTTAGTATAGAAATAAAAGTGGGGGGGATTTCCCCCCACTAAACCTTTATTTAGTAATGTAACAATTAAATTAATATCTCTACTAATAAAAATATTTTATTTTTTGAGGTTTATTAAGGATTATTAGAAATCAAGGAATAAAGAAAATACACAATAATAACCATGTGCCCATGGCTAATTAGCCAATTCAGAATCCCGGTGCTTAGCTTACTTACTACATCATTGCAAAGGAATGGAAGAGAGAGAGGGAGGCTTACTGCCAGTTAAATACCAATTGTGATCTCACTAACCTGGGGACACAGGTGAGATTATAGGGAATTCTGGGAAACACCAAGGACTTCTGGGGATTGAAGTCTGGGGTTCAAAAATCTCCATTTTTACAGTAAGGGAGAATGCTTTTGGATCTTTTAGAGGGCAACAGATTCATTTCCCCTGAAGACTAGTTTAGAAAATTGAGACTATTTACTTAGAAAGGGAAGATATGGGAAAAATAGAATAGCTATCTTCAAGTTTTTGAAGATGGCACATTTAGGATTTGCTGTTTTTCCTTAGAGGGCAAAATGCCTAGCAATGGGCAAGGATCCTATAAGAATTAGCAACATCAAAAGGTGGGCTGGGATGCCTGAAAAAGTAGTGGGCTCTGCTTCACTGGTGTCAGATCATTTCTTGGGGTTGATGTAGAAAATGATTATTATTCTATCATGTCTTGGGCTAGATGGTCTCTCAGGACCCTTTAATTCTGAGATTCCAGGTTGGAATGAAAGAAAGGTTGTTAATGATAAGAGTAAGGAATCCATTTGTAAAATGGTGGGGGTGGTAATTTTTGTTCTAATTCTCATAGAACTATTATGGAGATCAACTGAGAGATTGCTCATGAAAAAGTACCTCGAGTATTTAAAAGCACTACAAAATGAAAGGTGATGTGTTTTTTATAATTCCCACCAGAATGTTTTTTTAGAGTCGTTTAAATGGTGGTTATACTCAAGTGATTCTTTGATGTTATAAGACTGGAGGAGAGATCCTCATAGGAATGTGGATAGGTTCATTTTGGAATTCATGTTAAGGCATGCTCCCCTCAACCGGGGAAGAGAATAGATGATAACTAGATCTGGATTTTCAATCCAAATCCAAAGGGCAAAATTTCCTCTATCCATTTTTTCCCCTTTAAATCTATGAAGAGGGAGGAATTTCTCTTTTCTTTTCAGTCATGAATCAATCAACCAATCAATCATCTCTGTGTCAACTCCTATGGTAAGTGTTAGGAATAAAAGTACAAAGAAAGAAACCCAACTCACAAGGAGATTGTGATCTACTGGGTGCGAAAAGTACATACATAGATGTACACAGCATAAATATAAAATGAATATTTGCAAATATATACAAAATAGTAAAATACAAGTTAATTTTGGTGGTAGGACACCAGCAATTAGAGAAGTTTAAAAAAGGGCTTCATGTGGTAGATTTTGCTTAGATATACATCTTAAAGGAAGAGAGAGAATCTATGAGATGAAGAAAAGGAAGTACATTCTGAAAAATTCAGGAGACAGGAGATGGAGTTTTATATGCAAGGAATAGAGGCAGTGTCACTTTGGCTATGTCAAAGTGTGTGGGAGGGGAAGAATTTGAATAGAAATAGACAGGAAAGGTATAGACAGAGCCATAATAAGAAATTTTAGTGCCCTACAAAGCATTTATTTGGGGTTGGGGGGAGGGATAGCTCAGAGGAGAGAGAGAGGGAGTTCAGACCTTCTTACATAAGGACCCTTGGAATTGAGACAGAGACCCAAAGATAATACTTATTTACTAACAAATATCCTTAGGTACTGCCATTAGAGAGATTTCCAGAAAAGGGAAAACTCAATTGATATTTGAAAAGATGAAGGAAAGCCATCCCAAATGGCATGGCCCAAACATTGCTGTTGATCTCAGGTATAATCAGCAGTGGTGTAACACAGGGTGTCATCTTTACATTGGTCAGGTGTAATCATACCAGCAGGAGAGGCAGACAATCTTCTAGAATTTCTAGAACTTGTCTCTGAAGTAGCTAGAGTATTGGAAGAGGGTACAGGTATGAATCACCAATTTTCTTTGCAAAGCTCTGGCACTGATTATAGATTTCTCAAATATTTTGTAAAACTCATTCAGAATGGATTATTTCTAGTGTGTTTCATAAGTTTCAAAGCTTCTTAGAAATTCAGACTTTTGACAATGAAGATTCAATCAAAATGGGAAAGGCATGAGATCACTGAGAAATCATAATCGGTCCTATTTGTGTCATAGTGACTCAGAGAACTGGATTAGATATATGACCCTTGCCACCTCAATTCCTAAAGAATTCAGTGGTTCTCTTCTTCTCATCTGAAGAAACAGTTACAGCAACTTAGAGGACCATGCAAAGCACCCAGAATAAGGACTTTTCCTAGGTCATTATTTCACCTAATCCAGTCCCAAAGCCTATTGGTATGGAACTCTGTCATTTGTAGATATCAATGTTCTATGCCTGTGTGAGGGACAGGGCAGAGTTGGTAAAGAGGAGAGAACCAAGTTTTTCAAGTTTCTTGAAGTCTCTTGAGTCACTTTTGGTTCCATAGTCACTTTGAACATTTCTGGCTTCCAACTTTAGGAGAGAAGATTGATAATATCAATTCCACGTTGGTTGCCAAAGAGAAAATAAGACTCTAGGAAGAAGCCAACATGAAAGAAGCTGGCAGATGCCATCATTTCCCTATCTCTAGTTTGTTATACTAGATACTTGTGTTCTAGGACTCTCTTGGTAGAGATGAATTACCTCACTTCCAGTGGGAGATCTCCTTCATTTTGTATTATATGGACTATATTCTCCTCTGTTTAATTTTTCTGATTTCTCTTTTGCTATTGACTTGCATAAATGGCCTTTCAGTTTGGTAGATCCATGCTGTCATCAGATATGATGGACAAGTTTCAGGTTGCAAATCCCAGAATCAAAATGACTAACCACCCATTAAACCCAATATCCAAAAAGCAGCTTTTTAAAATTTTGGTAAGGCAAAGAAGAATGCTTTCTGAACTCTTTGCCCATTTCTTCTGTAATCACAAGTTACCGCTCACCCTTCAGTTTGGAGTAATGCCCAGGGTCAACTTGCTGGGGATAGAAAGGTTTTAAAAAACTTGGCCCCTTGGGTTTCTTTCTCTCTTGATGTGAGTTAGGTGGGTGGGGGGAATCACCAGGATTGACTTCAAAATCAGTTAGAATATAGGTAGTCAAGGGGGCAACTGGGTAGCTCAGTGGATTGAGAGCCAGGCCAAGAGATGGAAGGTTCTAGGTACAAATATGACCTCAAACACTTTCTAGCTGTGTGGCCCTGAGCAAGTCACTTAACCCTCATTGCCTAGCCCTTACCACTCTTTTGCCTTGGAACGAATACACAGTATTGATTCCAAGATGGAAGGTAAGGGTTAAAAAAATATGGTAGTCAAATGACTAAGCTTCAAATTTGATCTTGGTTAATTTACTGTTCATATGACCTTGGACAAGTCCTCTTTCCTCTCTGGATTCAGTTTTATCCTTTTTTTTAACCCTTACCTTACACCTTAGAATCAATACTATGTATTGGTTCTAAGGCAGAAGAATGGTAAGGGATAGGCATAGGAGGTTAAGTGATTTGCCAAGGGTCACACAGGTAGGAAGTGTCTGAGGTCAAATTTGAACCCAGGACCTACTGTCTTGTCTCTAGGCCTGATTCTGAATCCACTCAGCTACCCAGCTGCCCCAGTTTTATCCTTTTTAAAAATGAACAGGTGGGAGAGGTTAAGATGAAAAATAAGGGAAAGGCAGTGGTATATTGTAAAGAATTTTGGATTTGATATCAAAAGGATTTATATTGGGGTTTACTATTTTGTCTTGTTATTTACTGTAATAGTTGTTTTTGCCTTCTGGACTTTAGTTGCTTTGTCTGTAATTGTGCTATCTAATCTTCATGCTTTCTTCTCACTTTAAATCTTATGGGCTACCTGGCCCTTCCATGAAAGACCTTTCTTTCATCTCTTATCATCCCTTTCCTTGGTAACACAAAAGAATCATAATTTTTGGATTTAAAATTAGGAGAGATAATATCAGGAAGTAGAGGTAGAGAGGCACATTGCCATGGGAATCTGAATATACCTTGATATGCTTGAATAATGGCCCAAATTTAGTAAGAATTTTTTAAAAATAAAAAAAATAAAGGTTAATTCTACATGGGTTCAAACAATCAACTCCAGAAGCCCAAGATGGAGGAGGCAAATCTAGAAAATAGTTACTCTAAAAAGGGTATGGAAGTTTTAGTTAGTTGTAAATTCTGTATGAGTCAACAGTTTGACATTCCTGCCAAAAACTAATGCCATTCTAGGCAGAGAAGCCAAGACTAGGGAGCTAATTGTTCCCCTGGACACTGTTCAAGTTAGTCTTCATCAGGAGTCTTGTGTTCAGTTTTGGGTACCATATTTAGGAAGGACATTGATAAGTCAGAGTACATCTGAAGCTAAATGACCACATTGGTTTGAGATATTGAGACTATGCCTGATTAAATTGGTAGTAAGAACTCGGAATGTTTAGTCTAGGGGTGATGGTAGGGAACATATGAAAGCTTTCCTCAAATATTTGAAAGACTATTTGGAGAAAGAATTAAATTCATTCTCTTGGACATTAGAGAGATCAAGTAGATGAGCACAATGGATGAAAGTTGAAGAGAAATGTATTGAAGTTTGATGCAATGAAAAACCTCCTAACAATAAGACCTACCCAACAAAGAGCTGTTTCAGGAAAAAGTGATCAGAAGTGACTGACCTTCTAGAACTAGTGGCTGTTCAGGAGAAAGTCACTCAACTAGATATCTTCAAATGATAGCTTTCTAGGAATGTAGTAGCTGTGGTTTGGACTAGCTGAAAAAGTTGTTGTTGTTCGTTCAGTGAATCATTTGTATCTGATTCATCATGACCCCATTGACCATGCTATCCATAGAGTTTCTTGGCACAGATTTTGGAGAGTTTTGCCTTTTCTTCCTCCAATGGATTAAAAAAACAGAGTTTAAGTGACTTGTCCAGGACCACATGACTAGTAAGTGTCTGAGTTCAAATTTGAACTCAGGTCTTCTTGATTCTAGGCCCTTGATTCTCTCCTAGAGCACTGCTTGGATCTGTTGCAGGTTGACTTATCATTGAGGTTTTTGGTAGTGAACCTAAGGGCATTTAAGTTGCCTCTACACTGTCTGGGGGCTGTTCCTTCAGCATTTTCATGCAACTTTTCATATTGATCTTGGACATCTTACAGAAAACATCCACTGGGACCATGTGATCATTGAGAATGATGATGCCAACCAACATGTACATATAGTACAGGAGATTTTCTTTGCTCACGAATCACTTCCAGTACTCTCTGTGGTCTCTGGCATGCCTTTACACATACTTTTCATTGTGCTAAGGCAAACTGTCATGTTTTCAATTTGGCAGGGTTTTGTTCTCAGAGACAAAGAACGTAGTCATGGTGCTAAGGGTCTTGGGCATTGGGTTGGCCTCTTCATAGCATAGGGATATTCAGTTGGCCATCTCATTGTTGACTTCATTTTCAGTGTCTAGATGCATATTGCTCATCTGATTGTGTCTGTCTGTAGTCGCTAAGTTATTCTGTATCACAGGGTTTCTTATCTTCATTTCATCCACTGTGCTACCTACTTGCCTCCAGATGACCTCTATGGTCCCTTCCAAATCTGTGATTCTGTCATTCTAAAATTTGGAAAGGAAAATTCTATCATAGTCTAACAGGTCTTTATCACCTCACCACACTCACCTGTAATCCTTAGGTTTGTTGTTTCTAAGACTTCTTGATATATTTTCTGAGCCCCAATTATCAATATTTTGATTTGGGCAAAGCAAAAGAAAGGCAAAATGTCTATCCACAACAATATATATTGGTATGCAAAATAATGGAAATCAGTCCAGCAGGCCAAAATATCCAAATTATTTCAATTACATAAAGTTTCCCAATAACTGATTTCTTGTCATTTGTCATTTGCATGTCATGGCATTGTAGAGGAACTGATAGTCATAGTCTTTATGATCCTATAGACCTGAATATTTGAGAACATCTGGACAACTGGTTGAATTTTAAAATTTCCATCCAGATGTTTTGCACTGAATAGCCTTACAAGTAACTAACACCTTGTAAATCCTTTGGCCACTGAGCTCTGAGTCTTTTTATTTGCCAATAGCTCTACTTATACTCTGCTACATGTCTCCAAATTAGCTGCAATTATGCCTTTCCCAAAATGTTTTCATAATGAACACAATTTTCCATCCCACAGGCTAGAGAGCAGGTTTGTGTCAGCTTATGGGGATAAGCCATCCATTGGTTTATGTTAACTCTTTCCTGAGCCAATTCTCAACACTGCCATTTGGGCCACTTGGCTCTATTCGTTTGTATGCATTGGGGAAGAATGAAGATGGAGCTTGCAGCCTACACACACCCAGGGATTCCCCCAGATGTACAGTTTTAGTCCCTGATTGCACACTCTGACAGCCATTTGGAGTCCATGGTTTCCAGCTGGAATGAAGAATCAGGGAGGAGTTGGAAGACAAATTCCTGAATACCCTTGTATAGGCTAGGAGAGAGGAAGAATCAAAGTGAAGGCATTTCATAATCCCTGAACTTGAAGGACTTCAGTGGAGATACTATATTTTGGGACTTTCATAGATCCATAATTTCACTGACATTATTCCCTTCATTGATGCAAATTGAAATAATTCATGCCTTCTCATCCTGTGACATCTTTCAAAGATCCTTCAATATGATGGAGGATTTTCTTCTAAGTCTTTTATTTAATTATGTATTTATTTGTGTATGTATTAATTTATTAAACATTTTACAGGCATTTGGCCTGTCCCATCTCTTGCTCTATAGCCAGCTCACCTCTTTTTCTGAACATGTATTTTCTATATAAAAATTATTTATTAACAATTACATATTTTAACAAATTTCCACATGTTTCCTAAGTTATATGATTGAACTTATCTCCCTCCCTCCCTTCCCTTTCCCCTCTGGGTGCTGATAGGCCATCTGATCTCTTGTAATGACAATACTGTATCACATAACATATTGAGTGACCATTCCTGGCATGCATAGCAGTGTCACTGGATGATCTCCATATTGGTCATGTAGAACCATATGAAGCAGTATTATATACATGTTAAATAATAATAGTACTAACACCAGTTAGTATTTATGTAGTACATTAAGGGTTGCAAAGTACTTTACAAATATTTATTTATCTTTCTAACAAACCTGGAAGGGAAGGGTTAGTATTATTCTCATTCTATGGATGTGGAAACTGATTAGCTCATTGCCATACAACTAAAGTGTTTGAAGTCATATTTGAAATTAGGCTTTTCTGACTCCAGGTCCAGCTTTCCATTTTACCATCTAGCTACCTCTAAAGAAGGAAACATCTATAACATATAGATGCCTCCATCAGAAAACAAGGACAAACTAGGTACAGACTCAAAATTCTACAAAAAGCCTAGTAGTAAAAGACTACATCATACCCAAGCTGACCATCTTGAGGATTCCAATAAAAGGAATTCTTGCAACTGTGAAACACTCTTTTGCAACTTGGGATCTTCTTTGTAACATGGGCTGCCTTTTCTCTGGACTCTTTAAGTACGTATGGGAGGTTGTGTCATGGACTATGGGAGACATGTTTTATATGAACTACACTACTTTACTAAATGCTCCCTTTCTGAAGATAATTTATATCTATCTGATTAAATTATATTAGCTGATAACTAGTAGGGGATCATGAATTATTGCACTAGAAAAGAAGTACCACCCCAACCCCTAGAGGTTACTGTCTCTAGAGCCTAAAGGAATTTAGTAGTCACACACTGGGGACTGATTTCATGAGTACAAGAGAGAAACGGAATAGGCACCTCAAATCATGTGCTACAATGGAAAGGCTATATGAGATGATATGGTTCTTGTTTAAGTATTGGTAAGATTAACTTGTGTCAGAAGCTCCTTCTAGTTCAGTGAGTCTGAGACTCTGAGAGTCCTATGAGTTATAGAGTTTTGAAGGTGAGGAAAGAGACTCAAAAGGGGAAAATAATTTTACTAGTTTCACAGAATTATTAAGTGGCAAAGGCAAGGTTATGAAATCAGGTCTCGACTCCAAACCCAATTTTATGACCAATAAACTTGACTGCCACACCATGCCACACAAGTCCATTTAACCCACAATGCACTCGTATCATACTAATGACACTTTAGAAACTTCTGCATATAACATTGATTCTATAAGAAAATGTGTCCAGAGATCCAGAAATAGATCTCCCTTGCTTCAACCCCAGCAAAGTAATTTGGAATTTACCAGTTAGCCTGGAATAGGTTCTCCCTAAGCACAGAGTCATTGAGGATGGATCCTGTGAATTGTGGACAGTAGTTATAGTAGATAGAAAGTGGAAGACAGAGCTCTAACGATTTAAAGTAAAAACATTTTCTATGAGGGACTAGGTTCAGCCATTGCTGCAAATTTATATCAACTCCTTTATTTTCTTTCTATAGATGTAAGGATTAGACAATCTATTTTCTTTTCTAATGCAAACATCTTCTTCTGCTTTCAACAAGGTTTTCTATGACATCTAGGTGGGACAATGAATAGAGTGTCAGGCCTGGAGTGAAGACGATTTTTCTTCCTGAATTCAAATCTGGCCTCAAACATTTAACTATCTGTGACGACTATGGGAAAGTCATTTAATCTTATTTGCCTACATTTCCTCATTTGAGCTGGTACATAGCAAACTAATCCAGTATCTTTGTAAGGAAAATCCTATTTAGGTTTATGAAGAGTTGGGCATGACTGAAATGACTGAACAAAAGGCTTTCTATACTCCTTTGGCATCAAATGTAAAAAAAAAATCCTCCCAGATTATACCCTACTTACTTCTCTACAAGGAAGATGGGTCTTTAGGTTTTGGTAAGATGTTTATTGATAGTATCACAGGGAAATGCAAAATGTAAGTTCTTCCTAGGTTTCATTTCATCTCTTTTTACCTGTTCCCCATATTCTATTTTTTTAAGTTATACTACATAAAAATAAATAAAATCAAAATAGGTAACAATAGTGTGACTTTGATCACACAAAAGATTGAGATAAAAATACATTTATATTTCCAGAACTTTATAATCTAATTATCTTTGTTGTCTTTTATGACAAGTTTTTTATCTCTAGCATCTTGGCCATAAGGTGATGACTTCCTCTTCTTCCTTTTGTAGGAAGAAGTATGCATGAAGATTCTCTTTTTAGGTGGGAATGGAATGCCCACTTGATGAAACCATGGAAGCAGAGTCTTTTTGTTCCAGTAGAGAAAAAACCCTGGGACTAATACTATGAAGTTAATAGAAATTTCATTTATTCAACAGATTTATTTTACATTGGGTCAAGTGGCCTTCTCTCCATTGGGAGATAAGTAATGTTTATAATTATTAAATTGTTTCTCCTGGATCTATTTTCCAGATCAGTTGTTTTTCCAATGAGATATTTCATATTTTCTTTTTTTTCTTCTTTTCATTTTGTTTTATTGTTTCTTGATGTTTTATAAAATCATTAGCTTCCATTTGCCCAGTTCTAATTTTTAAAGACTGAATTACTTCTATGTCCTTTTGATCCTCTTTTTCCACTTGGTTCATTCTACTTTTCATGGCACTCTTTTCTTCAGTGTGTGTGTGTGTGTGTGTGTGTGTGTGTGTGTGTTTGGCCTCATTTTCCAGTAGGTCAATTCTTTTAAAGAAAAATAAACTCTTTTCTTATTGGATTTTCATGTCTCTTTTTCCAGTTGACCAATTTTGCTTTTAAGTTATTTTTTATATTACTTTAATTTCTTTTTCCAATTTTCTTCAACTTCTCTTATTTTATTTTTGAATTCCTTTTTGAGTTCTTCCAGAGCTTGAGACCAGTTTCCATTTTTCTCTGAAGTTGTGTATATGGATGCTTGGATCTCATTATTCTCCTCTGATTCTGTGTTTTGCTCTTTGTTGCCATAGAAATTTTTTAGGGTTGAGTTTCTTTTGCTGTTTACTCATTTTCCAAGCCCTTTTTTTGGCTGTTGACTAGGAATTTTGAAAGCTACTTGGTGATTCTGTAACCTCTGCTCCTGGCATGAAGGGATCAGAGCACTGTGATCTATTTTGCCTTTGGACTAGTCCTCACCACATCACTGCAGATTTGAAAGGTTCCAGAAGTATGGACTTCCAGGCCTCACTGCACACTTTGCAGTGCAAAGTACAGGGGCCTGGGACTTCAAGGGTGGTTCTCAGGTATCTTTTTAAGGGGTAACCTAGGTCTCAGAATCCTGAAGTTAGCCTGTGTCCAGTTGGGGAACCTGATGCAGTAGGTGGAGGGATAGTCAGCCAACACTACTCTGTGTGCAGTTTTGCTTCTAGTTTCCCCTTATCCCATGAAAACCAACTTTTTTGCCTACCTTTCAAGTTGTTTTCAGCAGGAAAGCTCCCTCACTCCCTCTTGCTATTGGGTTTTGACTCCTGTCATTTTGAGGTGCTTTTTAAAGATTGGTTTGGAAGGGTTGTCAGAGTGGTTTCAGCTTTCACTGCTACTAAGCCACCATCTTGGCTCTCCCCCAAAATACAAAATCATACTCTTAAATTCATTAATATAAGTTGCTTCTTCTCAATTTCCCATAAATATTTCCAGTATACAGGTAGGAGTATCATAATGAATCTTTAGACTATAGGGTACAAAGAACAATGAAAATTGGATAAGAATATATCACATTATCATTGAAGGATTCTTAAATATTATCAACTTAGGACTATAGATCTATAGCTAGTAAAGATTTAAGAGACCATCTAGTCCATTACTTCATTTTAATAATAAGGGAACTGAGACCAGGGAGGCTATGAGTTGCCCAAGGAAGCAATTGTCAAGATGGGGAGCAGAGGTAGTTAGGCATCCAGATTTCCTGACTTTAGAGTCAGGCCCTTTCTCCTGTACTCTGTTGCCTACCTCAAAAATACAAAGATCCATGATTTAATTGGTATGGGTATGCCATATACTAATATACATTTTAATTCCACTATGGATTTTACTTGGTCTTTCAGACTAAATTCAGCCACTAGCAGCCAATGTGGACATTAGCCTCTTCATTCTTAGGTTGTTCCTCAGACAACAGAAGCATCTATCCTTTAGTCTAGACACGAATCCTTTTGCACTTGGTATGATGTCAGAGATTGTGCTTGGCTGGCATAGCATTTAAGAACCAGGGTCACCTTCACACCATGATGAGACATCACAGTGGGACTGAGCTTTTTTCCATTCAGAAACAAAGACTGCAGGGATCTAGTTAATTATAAGCTCATAATGAATCAGCATTGTGTTCTGACAGGAAAAAAAAAGCCATTGGACCTACATTAATAGAAGTGTGGTATTCAGAGGAAGAGTGATGAAAACCCTATTGAACTCTATGCTCAGTTCAGCCTAAGTAAGGTACACTGAATCTGGGACATTCAATTCAATTCTGCAAACTTTTATGAGCATTTACTATAGTCAAGACATTGCATCAAGCACTAGGGATAGAAAGCAACCCCCCAAATGGAAGACAGTCCATATCTTTGAGTTACTTATATTTGGGGAGGATGGAATATCACCTTTTAGAAAGAACACAGAAAATTTAGGGAGGGAAGGACAAGATGAAGGAACTTACAATAGTTGTCATATAAAAGATAAAACAGAAATATACACATATACACACACACACGGTTGCTTTGGGGTTAAATGAATATTAAATTTTAGATGCCTTGAAATTTAGGGTTAGGGTTTGTCATTATAGAAGTGGGGCTAGGTTTATCAAATTAATCCTAAAGGGTAGAACTAGGTCCACTACATAGGTATAGATAGGCAGAAGAACAAAAAGAATCTCAGAGGAAATCATCACTTAAAAATAATATAAGAACAAGAATTTCACTCTATAATAAATACCCTTAGCAAAATGCTCTGCACCCATTATTATAGACCACCAATGAAAGGAAATCCATTTCACTTTTAGGTAGCTCCAATTATTAGGAGGATTTTTCCTCACATCAAGACTAAATCTGCCTCTCTCCAATTTTTATTCATTGCCAGATTTCAATTCAACATAAACTAAAGAATCTTCATGAAGTTCCATTAGGTGTAGTTTTCTGCTGCGTCCCAAGTGCATACGCCTTTTTAGAGTCCATAGTTGGCAATTTCTCTGCCATATTGTGGTGATGGTGGGATGTCTTACATTCTCCAAAACTGCTCCCTTTCTTAGATGGCCATCTCTGTTTTTGTCCATATCTGTATTTGCCTCTACTTGCCTTTAGTGTAGCACTTGCTGCTTCCAAATAGATGTGTTTGCTATTGGACTAGTTTCTCTAATAACATGGCCAACAAAAGGGGAATGAATATGACTAGGTAGTAGAATGTAACATTGCTTATGGGTTTAATCTCTATCCTTCTTTTTCTTCTACTGTCCTTTGGTAGAGGTAGAAGGATACACTTCCTCAAGTAGTTAGCAATCATGGAATCCTCCATCGTTTGACATCTTCCTTAATGGAGCAAACCCAATTAAATAAGTTCATACCTCACAAAGATATCACAGGGTGGGAACCCTCCTGTTTGCCTTTTTAAACCTTCATCATTTCCCATATTCTTATAGCACACTCCTCTAACTTCTATCCACATTGATAGGCTGAATATTCTGAGAGGTTTTTTCTTTTATGTAAGTTTAGTTAAGTCTCATATAAAGGTCCCTATATATAAATTTGCTTTGGCCTAGAATTAACATGCCTTCTTTACCTAGAACACATCCAGAACATTGGCAGCTACAGGGAAAAGGATGACTCACAACTACCTTGGCATTGGAAACTTTTTCTTCTTTAATGGAATGAAATTTCCTTCCTCGGTGTGTCTAGTTTTTGTTTTTCATTTTTTTTTTATCATTTCATCTCTTAGTTCTTCATGCTTTTGGGACACTGCTACTGAAGCCCACAAGAATTTGAATCTTCAAACATTTTGAAGTTTACAAGGTAATTCCCTAGTTAATGGAGAAGAGGAAGAAAGAGATTCCTACATGCCCACCTCAAGGTCTTTCGTCACCCTCTATGTATTAAATTGATTACCGTTAGTCTGACCTGTTTCTAGACTGATGGTGCTAAAATGTTTAGCTGGAAAGTCAAATGACTTGTTATTAATATAGATATGTTATATATATATATTATATTAGGATGAACTCTGCTCTAAGAACAACTTTATTGGTATGAAAGTCAAGACAAGTCTTCCTCATAGGAAGGAGGCTCCCAGCTCCCAGCACTACAGAAGAACTAATGTACTGGTGATTATAAAACTTACCTTCCTTACAAGAAGATTATATCTATCTATATCTATCTATCTATCTATCTATCTATCTATCTATCTATCTATCTATCTATCTTTCTATCTATCTATCTATCTATCTATCTATCTATCTATCTATCTATTCATATATATATATAAAACACGCTCACAGGGCTTAACTGTCAAGTCTTGAACCAATCCCCAAAATATTTCTCACGTGGCATTTCACCCAAAGATCCAAACACTTCACTCCATCCAAATTAATTAAGGGCTTATTTTGCACCTAGTTTACATATTTTTTGTGATTCTTCACTGATTCAGTGAAGAAGTATGGACCTTAGCTTTAATTGGGAAAGATGGATACCCACTCATACATACTGATTACATTAATTGAGGTGAAGGTCTAGAATACTTTCTTATACTTATTACTCTATGCCTAGTTTTAGCAAATAGCACAGGACAAACAAAGTTAGCTGTTTATTTCCCACCTTTCAAAGTTTGTAGTATGCATTTTCAACAATTTAAATACAGTAATGAAAAAGTGGTAAACTAGTGATTGGAGGTCAAATACCACTACCAAGAAACCAATATGTTCAGTCAAGAGGTAATTTGCTGGATGATGTGAATATTTTCTTCCAATGGCAACAATTTCCTCTTTGTCCTAGATCCACTAATTTTTGGTAAGGCCAAGTCCTTTGTGGGGAAAATTCTCCCACAATGTAACTGAGTAATCTTTCTTCTACTGGTACAATATTGCCCAAGCTTTAGTCTTACATTGTGATTATGATGTGGAATGATTGCAATCCTCAGAATTGTAGCCTTCTGGAAACTTATCTGAAGACTGTATCTGTCTTCTGGAAGAGATACCACCACCTTTATTGCTTGGGCTTCTATCCCTCCTTGGGTTTTCTTCCTTTGGTATATGGTTTAAGTCATAAAAAAGTCAGCTCAATTTGAGATTTGGGCCTTATCCTTATTCCCTGTAAGAAACAGAGTGGATTTATATCTCTGGGAATATAGACTTTCATCACTATAGATGGATGGGTGTTTTAGAGCATTCACCTTTAAGATATCCAGAATACAAGCTGCTGATCCTCTGTGGATTGTAAATTTCTAGAGTTGGGCTTCTTGGTTCTTGTCAGGAAGGCAAGTTTTATGATCACCATTACATTAGTTCTTCTGTAGTGCTGGGAGCTGGGAGCCTCCTTCCTATTAGGAAGCCTTGTCTTGACTTTCATACCAATAAAGTTGTTCTTAGAGCAGAGTTCATCCTAATAAGCATCTTGAGAATTGCACCTGAACTAAGAAATATTTCCCCCTCTGTCTGCCCTAAGCCGCAGAATCTCAAGCAGTCTACATGCTTTGAATCTAAGACAGCCTAACAGCTTTTTTATCACCGTCCATCAAGCAGGGAAGCCTCCAGGTGGATTAGGCTGTGTATGTAAGAAGCTTACAAGGTAGCAGATGTCAAATCTCAGTAAAGGTCATTCTATTAGGGCTATTCACTTTCCAGGCACAGATCTCCTCCTGGAGTAGTATAAGTCTGGGACAGAGATCTTGATGTCCTGCCATGGCCCCCCCTGAATGCTTCTTAAGATGAAGAGGTATGCATAGCATGCATGTGTGTTGATTAAAGGCTCTCGCTTGAAACGAACCACCTGTAAAAACTACACACCAGGGTAGAAAGGACAAATTTCTCCAGTTTTTGAACCTTCACCCTATTGAATGTTGGCAGAGTCAGTGGTCTGCCAAATGAATATAGGGAAGATGCATTAGAGTAGATGACTGTTAGCAAAAATAATAACCTTTAATAAAAAAAGCTCCAAAGAGAGCCAAGATGAGCATTATGATGGCAAACCTCATGGGGGCCAAGGCTTTTCAGGGATAGGAAACTCAATCGCTACTGGCTTGAGAGTTGAGAGTGTTGACATGACCTCTGATTCGTTGTGTGACTTTGCCCAAGTTATCTGAGTCAAGACTGGAGATGCATTACTCATTTCTAGGACATTAGTGTCATATGATTCATCTAGTTTCCTACCCAGCCAAAAGAGACTTTTCCCATAACAAGGACACATTTGCCTAGATAACAACATTGAACAAGGCTAGCACATGCCTTTCCCTTCTGGTGCCATAGTCTAATAACTCATATACTATTGCTCACTTTCATAATAAGTAGCAATAGATATTCCATCAAGGTTAATGATCATATAAATAGATTTAGTTATCTGCTGGAAAATTTCTAGTTATCCTACTGAAAAACTTGTTGAATACTGGGCTAAAATACCATAAACTTCTATTTGCTTCTTACTAACTTGGTGACCTTAGGCAAGTCACTTTCTCTCTCTAGGTCTCAGTTCTTTCAACTATAAAATGAGGAGGCTGAACTAAATAATCTCTGAAGTCCTTCCTGTATTTAAATCTTTGCTCTTATGGAAGTAACAGATTCTGGTAAAAGATGCTTTTAGACTAGATGCTCTTAAGTTTCTCAAAACTCTGTGATATGACAATACAATTTAACCTGCATTCTATCATCCTATGGTAAATGATTTAATGTTGGTGAACCTTATTAATACTTGACTTCTTTCCTTTCCAAAATTTGTTTGGGTTTCAATATAAAATCTGTTAGTACATTGAGTCCTGGTCTGAAGTGGGGTAGGCTGTAGGGAATCTATCTGCCTTTATCTACTCCAGATAGGACCCCAGAGCAAAGACTTCTAATCTGCTTTCTTTGAGGGAGAAATGGATATTTTTACACAGTGGAACTTCTTTTCTTAGCAACCACAAAATCCATTGAGCCTTTGGAGCATTTTTCTTAGGAGGGTTCCTGTCATTGTGAAGTACTGCCTTTGGATTAAAGCAGTATCCCTGTGAAACCCTGGTGCCTGCTACTTGCAGTGCTGGCTGTTACTGCTGGTCCTATGTGCCTGTAATTAACTTGGATGCCTGGATGGTGATAGAATGAGTCTGGCCAATGGTTTCCTTCCAAAGAAGGGTTTTCTGGCTGAGCTCTCCTATGACAGCAATGCCAAGTCAGGAGTTGCACAGGACTCAAGAGACGCAGATTATTTGGCTGAACCCTGGGTATGGAGTCTCCACAGAGAAGGCCAATCTGGAACCAAATTGGAACTGTAAACAGTGCCTTTCTTCAGCCACTTGATTCTTTTTTTCCAATGGTATTTTGAATGTTTTATAGCATATTTAGTAAACATGTCACAAGCAATTGCCTGTCAATAGGGCCTCCTATCCCCTTTTTCATTTTGGGCCTGGGAAGTAGGCTGATTTGTACTATTTGTGTTCCCGAGTGTTCGTGTCCATGTGTGTTTGTATGTGTGTATGTATGTATGTATATGTGTATATATACAAGTATGTTGAGAGGAGAAGGATACTTTTACTCATTTGGCAATTCTTCTATAAAAACAGGAAGCCTTTATTTCTCTTTCACCAGCTTGGACCCCTTTTCCTTCTCTTGGGAGAGAGCTTTGGGATGATATCTATTTGATGGGTTTTCAACTTTATATGCTTCTCTTGGTTTCTGCTTTAATTAAATGGGTTTTTTTTGGCAATTATTATAACTCATTTCATAGTCTTTGATTAATTCCCACTTTTATTGGTTTATGCCTAAATAACCAAAAAAGGAGGCTCTTCCATTTCTTCAGCCATGTGATAATCCCAACATATTTTGAGAAGGGATAGCTTCAAAAGAGTTTACTGCTAAAAATATTTTTGATGGTACTCTAGTAAAAGGAGATCTAGATTCAAATCCCATAGCTGACATATATTGGCTACAGATAGGTCACTTTATATCTTAGTGCTCTAAGCGAGCTTTCTAAGACTTAAGGTATAGAGAAAGTAGTAGCCTACATTGATAGAGGAAACAATGTCTTAGAGGTCTTAATATCTATGAAATCATAGGTCCTAGTCTAAGACCTTGGCATGAAGGAAGGTAGGGAAAAATAGTTATTTTATTGTTAAAAGGATTTAACTATATAGTCCTGGATAAAATGTGGCACTGAATTAAACTTTAAGTGCACAATGACCAAAGAATTTTAATTTCTCTGAATTTGAATTGATTATGGATTTGCATTATCTTTTACAATATAATCTGTTCAGGTTTTTTTTTTTTTCACTCTGACAGATTTCTACTTGTTCAATGATGAAAAGAGTTGTTGGAAGTAGAATGGGGGTTAAAAATGGATGGCTGCATGGGAGACATTTTGTACCAAGAGAAAGAAAGGAGATTGAGTGCATGTGTTTGTTTACTTCACTTTCCCATTTGTTTTTCACTTCCATATTTAAATATATAATTCACAGGGGGAAGAGGCAAGAACTATGGGTTTAGAATCAATCCATAAGTTCAAATCCTAGCTCTGCCACTCACTGCCTTTCTATCTTCCCCTTTGTTGTCTTCATTTTCATCATCTGTCAAAAGGAAGCCTTGAAAAAGAGACTTTAGTACCTTACAAGATTTATGAATTGAAATTGTGAGACCATTTACAAATCCCACATCAGTGTATAGGTCATATCAAGTACTCTCTGGCATATTTATGAGAACCTGTATAACCAGTTGAAATGAAGGGCTTCTAGTAATCACAATTCAATAAAAGAAAATGAAATTAAGAAGGAATTAGAGACTTTAAAGGGATAATAACAAAAAACAACCAATGGAGGGAAAGTTCCCAAGTCCAACACTTTTTAAGTTTACAAAGCATTTTCTTTTCAACAAATCTTTTTGCTGAATTGAGTTGAATCAAACCATTCCATTCATTCTACTTCTGGTTATTTATAGAGTTGTATGTCAGGAAGTACTGGAAAAGGAGAAAGACTTGCTTTTGAAAGAAATGGAGAAGAAAGTTGTAAAAGTGAGTTAGAGAACTTTAGATTTATGGAAGAAAGCCACAGATTGGATTTGGAGACAAGAAAGTTAGGACGCCATAAGGAAGTCAAAGGAGAAGAATGTCTTAGTCTAAAGACAAACTCAGTCTTACAGAAAAAGCAGAGTAAGGAGAAAGACCTGAAAAGGCTAAGGACTTTTCAGAAAGGAAAAGGTAGTTGGTAAGATAATTGAAGTAAGAAAAAAGAGGAAAATAAATGGTAAAAGAAGATAAGAGACTAGTGATAGAAGGGGGAGAAAATTGGGTAGGTCTCATCAAGTTCTTAAAAGGTGATAAAAGGGTGTAAACATATTAATGTTGTGCTAATGAGGTAAGCTTTTAACACCCAGAAATAATTTGAAAACTCAGGACTGGGGTTATCAATCAGAATAAAAAAAAGGGGGAATTTTACTGTGATTTCATTAAGCTTCTGATGTTTGTATTCCTGCTGCTGCCAAATGGCTGCTGTCATTTGGCAAAATGAAGTCTGGTCTTCCTCCTAGAGGAGAAGGTTAAAAGGATCAAGAAATGTATGTCTTTGTGTTCTAGGTCAGAGATTTCAAACACACATCCCCCCATCCCCCCCAGGCAAGATGTGACCCTCAACACTCCAAACTAGATTAAGATGTAATTGGGAAATATTTAACCAAATAAATAAAAATAAAATTAAACATATAATGTTAATATATGTGTGTTTTTTTAAGTCAATATGATACTGTACGGATCTTTACTGTTTGGTGATCCCCTGTTTCCGTTTAAATTTGATACCACTGTTCTAGATTATCAGATCAATGCATCATTCTTTAAAGGAAAAAAAAAAACTCACAATCCAAACACTTCATTGTGGAAGAAGAAAAGAATCAAATAAAGGTCAAATAAGGGGGAACAACCTGATTTGTTTTGTTTTTGAAATTTTAATGTAGAGTAGAAGAATGTCTTAGAGAGGATCAAGGTAAGAAAAGCTTAGAAATAAAACATAATACATAAATAAAATCATATAATACTACATAAACATATGTATTTCTATAAACAGGAATACACACATATACATACACTGAACTGAATACTTAATAGAGATACAGCCATTTGTCCTCTGAGCAATAATACCAATCCATAGAGACTATCCAAGGATTTAGATTAGATATTATGAATAACACCAGACATGAAACCAGATGATATTAACTGACTTGGAAAGTCACATACTACTGACTTCAAGTTCTATCTTTTTCAGAAGGTTTTAAAGATTTTTTTCATCTTGAAAATCCCTTTGGTAGTCTGGTGAAGTCTATAGACCCCTTGTTATAGAAATATTTTTAAATGCATGAAATAAAATATGCAGAATTATATGGAAACATTATATTGAGAAAAAGTTATGAATTTTGTATATCTAGCCCATACTACAGAGGTAGTGGCTCAGTAGATTCAGGAAGACCTGAATTCAAACCTAGACTCAGACACTTCCTAGGAATATGACTTAGGGCAAGTCACTTTACCTCTGCCTCAATTTTTTCAACTGTAAAATGGTAATAATATTAGCACTTCCCTCTCAGGGTTATAAGATCAAATTGATAGTATTTATATAGTGCTTAACACAAATTAGGCATGTAATACATATCTGTTTCTTTACATCCTTGTTTCCTTTTACTATAGATAAGTAGAAATAGAATTGTTTTTCTTTTTTTTTCAGGCACTAATTTTGCTTTTTGACTTTTTACCCAGTAATCTTTCCAGTTTTCCAAAGTTTTCAGCATGGTACATTGAAAATAAAATAGGATTAGAAATCAGTAAAACCTAGTTCACTTCTAATTCTGTCCTTAAGAAATTTTAGACGAATACCTTAACTTCTGTGTCTCAGTTTCTTCATTGTAAAAATTAGGAAGACAGTAGCTATGCTTGCCCTCTCCTTCCTTCCATCCCAGTGTGATTACAAAGCTTAAAATAAATGAAAGGTGTGGAAACACCTCTCAAGGTTAAAGATATCGTGTGAATATAAGCAATTATTATTATTTCTTTGAATTTTTTCAAAGGTACTTGCCTATTTTGGGAACAAAATTCTTGAAACAGTTCTTCAGTAGTTTCTACCAGGCACCTAGAAATAGAAATGGGGGTAAGGGGCTTCTCTCTCACCCTTATGTATATCTTTCCTTAAATAATTCCTCCCTCCTCCCTTCTACCCCAGAGGGGTTTCTTGTCCTTCTGGCATAGGGCTGAAGCAGCTTTGCCCTTCCTTGTGTTGGCAGCTGTCCACTTGCTGCCTCTTGAGAAACCTTGATTGGCCTAATTTTCTAATTCATGGATCTGACATTAAACTTGTGAATTATAGGATTATTCCTAGCAAGTTGAAATACATTTAAATCATATATTGCACATGTAGCAAATTTTGGAGTCTTACATCTTCAGAATGTTGTTTCAAATGGAATTGCAACATATTTGTATTTTATTTTCATGAGGAACATTGGTAATAAGTCATGCCCTTTAATTATCCTCAAAATTGTTGTCTTCAGGTAGAGAACTTATGGACTCTAGATGCTACATCTGCTCTGTGAAAAAAAAAGGAAATATTGCCCAAGTTAAGAAAGTAAGGATTTACTGTAAAATGGAAAGAATAATAGATTTGGAGTCAGAGGACCTGGGTTTGAATCCTGGTTCTTTCATTTACTACTCATGTTATTGAGGGTAATTCACTTTGATTCAGCTAAAGTAAGTATTTATTAATCATCTGTTCTGTGGAAGGTATGAGAGGTAATGTTGTGTAGTGGATGGAGTAATTGTCCCAGAGTTAGGAAAACTAGAGGTCAGAATCTGCTTCAAACTCTTGCTAATGACAATGTTAACTTCTAAATGTTTGTTAATCTCTAAGTGCTTTAAGAAAATTCTAAGATTAGATGATAATTATGGCTCATCCCAACTGTAAATTTATGTTCTTATGGAAAGGCTGGAATAGAAACTGATAAGATGAATGACATTGTGGAAAGAACTCTGGATTTGGCCAAATTGTTAAAAATTATTTTTAAGCAACTACCATGATAAAGAGAATTTTAGAAGTCATGCTCTCAAGGACATGACCATTTAATGAAGGGGACTATATGCAAACAACCATATTCATATAAGATATATATGTATATATATATACATATATATGATAAAATGGAGATAATCTCAGAAGGAAGACACTAACATTAAGTGGGATAAGAAAACACTTCCCATAAAAGGTGGGGCATTAGCTGGGACAAGGAAGCCAGGAGATAGAGCTGGGGCAGGAGAGAATCCCTCCCTAGAGGGGAGACCAGACATCTAATTCTATATGTGCAGTATAGATGCACAATTGGAGGACAGGAGAGAGGTAGGGCTTAATGAATAGATCTGAGAATCATTTGCATAGCGATGATAGTTGAATCTTTGGGAGATGATGAGATCATATAGCAAAATATAATAGAAAGAAAAAAGAAGAGGGTCTAGAACAGAGCTTTGTGTGATACCCTCAGTTATCAGCTATGATCCAGATTAAAATCCAGCAAAACAGGCTTTGAGTTTGCCTTCTACCTATTGCTATTGTGGCCATGGGCAAGTCACTTAGTATTTATAATCATTGTGACTATGGGTAGGTAAGTTGCCTGTTACCCTTCCTCCCTTCCTCCCTTCTTCCCTTCCTCCCTCCCTTCCTCCTTCCTCTTTTTTCCTCCCCTCCTTCCTTTATTCTTTCCAGGGTCACAGAGCTAGAGATTATCTGAGGCCAGATTTGAACCAAGGACCTTCCATCTCCAAGCATGACTCTTTATCCACTAAGCTACCTAACTACCCCACTTAGTATCTTTTGTTAAAAGAGATGGTTGTTCTGGATAATCTCTAAAATTCTTTTCAATTCTAAATCTGCTATCCATAAGCCTAACAACACTAGACAAAATAGTTGCTTCTTGGAAGAACTAAAGGAACCCATAATTTTAGGGTCTTGGGCAAGCTGAAGTAGAACTTTGCTGTGTAATCCTCGCTTGTGTATATTGTGATGGTATCACTGAGTTGTCTGAATGTTAGTGTTTGTTCTCAATGGACAGAGCTTCAAAGGCAAAGAATAGGGCTCATTTTGCCATAGATACTTGTCACGCAAATACTAAATCCCTCAAACTTGAACCATGGGACAGCTGGGTGGCACAGTGGATAGAGTGTAGGGTCTGGAAATAGGAAGACCTAAGTTCAAACCTGATCTCAAATAAATACTAACTATGTGACCCTGGACAAGTCACTTTTCCCTTTTTGCCTCAATTTTGTCACCTGTAAAATTATGTGGAGAAGGTCAATCAATCTGGTATCTTTACAAAGAAAACCTCAAATGGGAACATGAAGAATGGGACATGATGAAAGTGACTGTACAACAACAGAAATTTGACTTGTGTCATTTAGCAATGGAAAAGGGAAGAATAGGAATCCATTTTTGTGCCTCATATGTTAGTATGCTGACCTTAAAATTAGACTATTTTGAAACGATGCATATTGGGTAAAAATAATCTATTGCCTTTTTGAAACTAGGGGATAATAGAAATAGCACTGTTTTTGGAATTCGAAGACCCAGGATTAAATTCCACTTATACCATTTAATACTTACAGTATAAGATATCAGAGAAAAATCTTAATCTCTTTGGGATTCAGTTTCCACATCATTAATATAAGGAGGTATGACTAGATACCTTCTAATGGGACTAAAAGTTCTATATCTATTGATCAATTGTTCAATAAGCAAGTACTTATTAATATCCTATTTTGTATTATGCACAAATCAAAAGTATTTATGATTCCTTTAAAGTTCTTTCTGTCTCTAGTTCTGTGATTATACAAACTAATTGTGTAATTTGCTTTTGAATATCATGTTGAGATTTTCAAAGAGTTGGACTTCAAAACCATAACTCTGCTGCTCTCTCAATCTGGACCTTCCTTCTAAGCCAGGGGCCTATAAAATCCTATAATATCCAACTATACTATAGTATCTATAATATATACTATATAATAATTATAATAATAATAGAATATATACTATAATATCCAACCATCCCCACGGTCTACTCAATCTGGTATATCTCTCTGAAAGGCTCATTTCATTGTATGATTTGTGAATTCCTCTTGGAGCTTCCATTTTGTGAAATGGCCCTTCCCATCCCCACCCCATTTCAGTTCCCTTTTGTGTGTTAACTTCTCCTATTAGATTGTAAGCTTCTTGAAGGAAAGGCCCATCTTTCTTTTTGATTATATTTATATCCTCAGTGCTTACCACAATAGTTATCACTTAATAAACACTTCCTTCCTTTCTAATTAGGGTCATTACAACAAAGGATCAAACATTGTTTGAAACTTGAGATAAACATAAATGAAAATATCTCAGAGCCTTTATGTCAGCTAATGCAGAGTAAAGAGGGAAAAGAGTACAACAATTTTAACAACACTATTAAAATGTCTTGCTTTGAAGACTTAAGAACTCCAATCCATGCAGTGATCAAATGTGATTTCATAGTACTGATGATGAAGGATGAAAAATAACTCCTGTCAGAAAGGAGATGGACTAAATAGGCAGAATGAGGCACACATTTTTGGTCTTTCCAATATGGGCATTTGTTTAACTTGACTTGGCATAGTTGTTATTTTTTTCTTCAAGTAAGTGGAAATGGGTGGGAAAGAAAATCAATGTTTTTTTAATCAAAAAATAAAATTTAACTTTAAAAATTAAGCCATTAGGTCAGATGAACTCTAAGAGCTCACATTTTCATAGTATTGCAAAATTTGTATTTTGCAGATTTTTCCACAATGTGTATGTGATTGAAGATGTTTTTATAAACATCAAGTGAAAATGTGTAGTATGATCATAAGCTTTTAAATGATGAAGCACTTTGCACAGAATCCTATTTCAAATGAAATTATATTGCTTGTGAATTTTGGCCATGGACAAGTTAGGTCTTCTAAGTTGGGGGCTCTCTACATGTTAAGTCTTCAGAAGAACTAGGGATAGAATATATTATATGCCCTCTTATGTTCAGAGATATCTTAAATTCTACCATTATAGATTCATTTCATTTGGATTTATAGGCTTCTTCATCTTTAAGGGACACTATTAAAATAAAATGTTTGAGAGAAGAAATAGCTTTAGACTTTTGAGCACATTTCAGACAATTGGGGGAGGGGCATCAAGCCAAAAGGAAGGAGAAAGGGGGTACAGAAAAGGGATAGGAGGGCTTCACCGACATACTTTATAATATTGTCCATGTCTGGCCCAGGCCACAGTCAGTAGGATAATCCACTTCTCTCTAAATCAATACTAAGTAATCTATGACCCAACAAAGCTTAGAGTTGGATCTCGTCTCTTTCTGAAGGGATGTAAAATTGATGTTTCAGTAGAATAGGGTCATAAAAATAATACCATAAGCCCTTCAGCACTTTATTTTTATAAAATGTCCTCCTTTTGGTTCCCATTAGATAATTCTCTGGTCCCTAATTCTAGCCCTCCAGGATGATGCAGTTTTGGTTTCATCTTAAAATTGGCAACTCCATTTTAACCCCTGAGGTGGCTGCATTTCAAAGAGATCATTCTGGCTTGAGGGTTCATTTTCAGAATCATCATTTAAAGAAAATACATGCATTGTTTTGTTACTGAGAATTTTTTTGATATGGCTTTAGAAGAAAAATCAATTTGTTTTGAACAGCTACAATGTAAGGGGCACTGTAGCTGGGTGGATAGAAGTCTAGACTTGGAAGTATGAAAGTCTTACGTTCAAGCTCTGTCTCTGATACATCATGAACAAATTACTTAATTTCTAAGTGCTCCCCAGATATATTTGAAGACTAAATTACAGAATAATTGCCAATATGTATCCATAAAAGTTTATCACACACACACAAAGATCATATCACTAATCTAGACCAGAAAAGAATACTAGTCAAAAGATTACATAGAATTCACAAATACTGTGTGTGTATACCCTTAAAAAATTGAAGACTGACTACATATAAATGTATATTTTTTCTACATACATACACATAATATGTATACAGTCCTCAGTTTTATGTAGCCAATCCTCATTTTTTGTGGGGGTAACACTCCTAGAAAATGGCAGGTAAGTAATACACTGAATCTATAGGAAATAGGGGGTTAGGTTCTTGGCTACCAAAAACTGTAGTCTTTCACTAGAGAAATATTCCTTTCTGCTTCATAACAAAACATTAATTCTGATAATATGCACTTTTTCTAGCACAGTAAAATTCAGGGGAGAGGAGAGGCAACTGGACCAGGAGGGGGAGGGACACTCATGCCAGAAAAACTATGAGGTAAAAAAGGAAAATATCAATTCCTACCATCTCTAATCTTCCTTTTGGATGAGTGGTTGAAACATTCCCTAATGAAAAGCATATGCCTCAAGGAGAGTCTCCTACCCCAGCTCTGAACTCAGGTCCAGTGGGGTGTGGCTGTCCAGGACCAGGAGCAGCTCTTTGTACTAGAGGGGCAGGTCAGGAATATTTACAGCTATGTGCAATAGAGAAAAAAAATACCCCCCCCCCTTCCAGCATCCTGGCCAGCATTGCAAGGACCTGAACTTCTCTGAACATCTCTTCTGAGGTGATACAGGCATCCTCTCAAAATCAACTCCAAAATAAAACTCATTATAACCCTCTAATTCCTTGGCAATCCACCCATCATCTAAACTTCCCTGTTTATGTCAAGCATACCTCCATTCTCACATTCTCCCAGGGTGACAACTTTATTACCATTTCTGACTCCTCACTGTCCCTCATCATACAAATCCATTTGGTGGGCAAATCTTGTCTTTTCTATCTTTACTACATCTTTCACGTTTTAGCCTTCCTTTCTGCTCACGTGATCAGCACTTTAATCTAGGCCCTCATCACCTGTTGCCTGTGCAATTGATATAGATTTTTAGGTAGTTTTCCTGCCTCATGTTTCTTCTCTCAAATCCATTGCCCACATCGAAGGTAAAATTGTTTTTCTAATGTTCAGATCTGATCAGGTGACTCTTCTACTCATTATGCTCCAGTGGTTCTTTATCTAAGATAAAATATAAACTTTATTTGGTTTTCAAAGACTCCGAAACCTGTCCCCAACCAGCTCTCTAGTATTATTATCCATTGCTCCCCTTCACACACACTAGCAGCCATATAGCAGCAGGCTTTCTTGCTGTTCCTCATATACCTCATTTCATCTCCTCACTAAAAGTATTTGCACCAGCTTTTCACCATGCCTGGAATGTTGTCCCTCCTCATCTCCAACTCCTAACTTCTTTTGCTTCTTTCAAGACTCAGCTGAAACTCTATCTTCTGCAGGAAGCTTTGCCTGGGCTCTGCTATTAATCCCTTCTTTTCCATTTATGCCATAGTTATTTGAATGTTGACTTCCACAGCCACTGAATGGATACATGGAGTAAGGAAAACTGAGAGGTATGATAATGGGGAGGATATAAATTTGGACGAATGGAAATGTGGTAGTTTACTTGATATAAGAGCTCCCTTTGTTAGAATGAAAGCTCCTTGAGAGAAGAGACCCCCCCCCCACCTTTTTTTACACTTTCTCCAACTTAGCGCAATGCCTGGGAAAATAAATATCTGTTGACTGACTACTGACTCACTGATTTCCCCAATTCCTATCTTCCTTCCAAAAATGACCTAGTATTTATTTTGTATATATTCTCTAAATACTCATTTATGTTCATGTTCTCTCCCCTGATGTAAGAAATTAATGTCAAAGTTGGTTTAATTTTTGTTTTCTAAATTCTTAACATTTAGTACAGTTCTTGTCACATAGTAGGTTCTATACAAATACTTGATTGATTTTCTGCAAAAGAACACCTTCCCCAATCAGTAACTATTTATTTCTTTTTGTGGTTTAAGAATGGATTTTAAAAAAATCTCAAAAAGAAAAACCCCATTATGTAAACCCTTGTAAATAAAGATTCACCCCTTAAATCAACTATTCCAATAGAGTTCTAAGACTGAGAACAGGAATTAATCATGAAAAGAGAGGCTCCAGCCCTAACAATTGTGTCATAGATAGTGACACTGTAATAAGAGAGAACTTATGAAACCATCAGAAATTAACCACTTTTTTCTTCTAACACATGTTAAATTAGCCAGTAAGCCTTGAAGCTTACATACCTGATGATTAATTTACATTATTTTGTGTAAAAAAAAAGAGGTCCTATCATACTAGACTTCAAATGCTAGAGAATTCCACTATGTTGCAATGCTGTCTTCAATTCAGCCACTTTATATTGAAATTTCACACACAATAATTGGCTGACCTTCACAGCTATGGCAAGAAACTAATTAAAGCTGTAAGGCTGTGCTAGCAATGCTTTTGTGTGAAATCCGAAGTTTGGTGATAATGAAATATGGGGTGCAGATGTTATTGTCTTCGATAGACTATGCCCTTGGTTCACACTAATGAAGAACAGCAATTATTAAACAAAAAGTATTTTTTAACCATTAATTATTTTGTGTTGTGATTGCAGGAATAAAAACACAATGGCATCCCTTCTTCAAGGGTCTCCCCAAAGTAATTTTATGGAACTTTACCAGGTGACTTCTTTATAATTAGACATCCTGTTTTCACTTTCTTTGCAATGCTGATTCTAGACCTTTGGGAGCCTTACCCATGACTTGAGGTAGGTTTAGGATGCAAACTGGTGAGTGCAAGATAGCAGTAGTTGTCCATGAGGAATTTTTAGACAGTTACAGAATGACATAAAATAAATCTTCTTGAATTACTTTATATGCCAAGCAAATATATGAGTAGAATATGAAAACATTTTATATTCATGCTTTTTGGGGGGTTAAAATTGCTATGTCTTTGATTGTGAATTATGGGAAGAGAGCAGGACTACTTATTGATTGGTAGTAATTTAAATTTTGGGTAATAGAACAGAGACTCAAGAATTCCAAAGGACTGTATCTTAGGAGATTTTAGTTTTGTAACCCTTAACAAAAAGAAGGTGAAAAGAGCAAAAAATAAAATATCTTCTAATTGATTCTTGACTATTCAAAGGCTAACGACTCAGTTTGCTTATTTGATTCTCCCAGTATGAATTCACTTTTGGCCTCTAATGCTTATTAATCTTTTGATAGGGGTAGGACTGGAAAGGGGAGAAAAGGTGATACTCACATCTACACATTTTCCTAATTGCTGCCAGGAGAAAAGTTAGGTAGGGAATACACTTAAAGAAAGGGCTAGCAATATTCTGTGGGTATTAATGATCTTTTCTATATGTTCTGTTTCACATGGATAATCCTAGAAATCTTGGTAGACCCTAAGAGTATATTCTGGGAAGAAGCAATGCCTGGGATATTATAATGAAGTTTGCTTGGGGAGATAGGAGATTGGGAAAATTATGGCCCACTCATTACCATGTTAGTGTTTCTCTTCAGTTGGAGGATGCAATGGTTATGGTTTCCCAAAGAGTCAGGCTCATGGCCATTAAATATACTTTAGATTTGACTGAAAGTAAAATTTTAAGTTTTAAAGGTTGTGGAGGAAATATTAGAAATATTACAACAAAGAAAAAGAGAAAACAAATTCTTTATATATTAATGATTTTCTTTTTATTGCTGCTGTTACTACTACTACTACTACTACTACTACTACTACTACTACTACTACTACTACTACTACTACTACTACCACCACCACCATCCAGATAGTGCTAAAAGGCTTGCAAAGCACTTTGCACATTTTATTTTATTTGATTCTTGCAATGTGCCTTCAAAGTAAGTAATTATTATCCCCACTTTACAGATGTGGATACTGAGGCTGAGTCACTTGACCCTGATTGCATATCTAGAAAGGATTGGTAATGAGATCTGAATTTAGGTCTTCCTGATTTATGGTCTAGTATTCAATATACTTACAGGAAACAATGTGATTAGTATTAATAGCAGTAATAACACTAACATTTATGTAGTGCATTACTGGCAACAAAAATGTTTTCTTCACCTTATGAAGTGGGTCATGTGAGCCTTGTTAGTCAATTTCTCAAATAAAAAAAACAGAGACTAAAAAAGTGCTTTTACAAAGTAAAGAAAAAACTAGTAAGTGACAAATATGGAAAATAATCTGAGGTCTTTTGACATGAAGTGTGACTCTAACTATTGATCCTCCTATCTCTCTTTAGATAGACTTGAATAGGCTCTAAATTCCAGCTAGAAGAGATTTTATATGTGATCTAGTCTGACTCCCTTATTTTATAGATGAGAAAACTGATGCAGGAAATGTTACTTGCCAAAGGTCACATGAACAATGACAGAGTAGAGATTTGAAACCAAGTCTTCTAGTCCACAAATCATCTTTCCACTGCATCTCATCACTTCAGTGGGAAACAGTGTAAAGGAGACATATTCTAGATGAATACTGTTACCACACAATAGATGAGTATTGGTGCCACTCAACTTCTCAGAAATAGGTGATTCTAATGTCTATCCTTTTTAATCTTAAATGCAAGTCAGTGTTCCACCAGTCAGTTTCAAGTGTTCTTTATTTCAAGTTCTAGGAAGTTTCATAATTGTATCTATCCACCTTATATTCCATCTGACAATCTCCCCTCTCTGTTCTTCATTTGTCTAGTTTGTAAACCATAGTCTTCTCATGGCTCAGTGGATCCAAACAATTTCTTCTTGACACAGAAAATTACCTATAGTGTATCAGTCATCCCTATTCATTGCCTTATTTATGTATTTGATGTTTTATCAAGTAAGAAGACATTGTTCTTTTTTCTTCATATTTTTCTTTGATTTATTGTTTTGTTGATTGTCTAGATTTAAGAAAAAAACAGTGGAAAAATGTTAATAATGCAGAGTAAACTTAAAAAGTTTATCCTGCTTTGTTCATCTCCATTGAACCAGTTGTGCAATCTCTACCAGCATACATCTGATCCTATGGCAGTTGCAGACAGGATTGGGAATAAAATGGAGAGGAACTAAATTTATCTAAATGTTTTATGGGTTCACAAAGTTCCAGCTAGCAGCTATAAAGGAATGAATTTGCAATGACCACAAGAATTCCAATTTTCTCCCACTCCCAAATACAGACTACTTTATATTGATTCAGATATATGCCTTTCTCCTGTACAAACATCAGTTCATTATGAGATTATGCTGATTTCGGAACTGATACTTGGTCATTACTGAGGCTTTCCTTGGCTTCTTGTTGATATCTTGTAGCTTCTATTGTGTTGCCCTCCTCTGGTTTATCATTCTGTATTTGCTGAGACTAAATTCTTCAGGAAAATATTGAGACTATTTATTTCCTCCAACAGAAGCAAGATTGTTTCTAAAAATATAGTGGCCCATCTCAAATCAAATTTTCCCTTTCCTTTGCTTTTCCCTTCTTTGTAAATTGTTAGCTCATATCACACATGCATAGGAGGTGAATTGTGGAGCTCTCTCTCTTTCTCTCTGTATGTGTGTATATATATATGCATATATATATATATATAAATATAAACATATGTGTATGTGCATAAGCTTTTTCACTGTCTTCCCTTGGCAATTCTAGTAGCTATCATTTATATGGCACTTTACATATATTATCTCATTTGATCTCACAATCCTCATTTAGGTAATTGAGGCAAAGAGGATCATAAAACTAGAAAGTTTCAGAGGTGGGATTTGAACTCAAAATTTCCTTACTCTAAATTCAATGCTCTTCCCAGTATGCCTCCTAGATGTTATAATAATTTTACTCTACAAATATCCCATTATACTATATTTTCAATAATGGAGTGGAAACATTTTAATAGAGCTTTTAAAAGACTTAGCTGGGCACACTGACAAGAGGTAAGGCTTAACAATGGGCATCTACCTGTTATTGCAGGAGAAATAATTTCCTGAGAACCTTAAAACATTTTCCTTTTTGAGTTGTCTGATATATGTAATTGCTATCACCAGGAATAGCTATCAGTGATCGTTTAGGGAGCAGAAGTGGAATAGCATTGGCTAATTTAAGTCTGATCAAAAGTGAAAAAGAAAAAAACTTGTTCAGTAGAAAAGAAAGACTTGGACTTTTAACAGTCAAGAATCTCATTGACAGTGTCTGTGTTAGTAGTTCCCCAAAGGTTTGGCTTAGGGAAAAAACAAAACAAACAAAAACGTATATTCAGATTTCTTTTCATGCCCAGGGGACAGTTCAAACTGGTTGCTTTATAGAACTGTATTTTTATTTAAAGGTTGGACAAAATTATACTAGAAACCTCAGGGAGACTTTACTGTGGCTTTTTTAAGACAGGGCTGACTTCAAGGGGAAATGTCCTTGGAGTATGTCCTTTCTGTGAAATTTCCACTGTGTAATACTGCTTCTCAATGATGCCAAGAGGAACCAATTATTCTAAATTCAAACAAGATGGCGGACTCTGCCTAAAGTGTCAACCCATCTAACTAACTCTGTCTCACACCAGTAATGTGATTTGTCTTCTAAATTTTGACTTTGAAAATTGTTACTTGTGTGATAATTGGGTAAAATGGTCTGTTTTCTACTTTTTAGGAAATGCATATACTGGAATACATTCAGAAGAGGCCACTATAATGGTGAGGGAACTAGAGAATATGCAATAAGAGGATCTATTGAAGGAATTAGGAATGTTCAAAATGGAGAAGATGGAAGATTTAGGGACTGACAATTTTTTGGGGGTGTTTAAGAATCTGCCAAGGGGAAATTAAATTACATATTTTTGTTTAATCCTAAAGTACAAAAATAGAAGACATGCAACATGTTTTTGTGAAAAACAAAATCAAAGCAAGTTTAGGTTTGATGTAAGGAAATTGTGTCATTTTAGCACTGATATTTTCTTTGTAAAATTTTATATTATCAACCTGTTTTTCTCATTTTTGTTTTCTTTGGTGCCATTTCTACTTTACTTGCAAGTATATTTAAATATGTGGTGCCAGAATCAAAGTGTGGTGGCTCTACTATCTTTTATGTTTCCATGAGTCTGTTGTACAAACCTTTACCATTATTTATTCTTTCTTGTCATCCTTCCAGTTTCATCTCCTAAAGGTCCATAGATGAGTTGTAATCTTTATCATCTAGAGAAAAATTGATGGGGGCTATCTGTATATTTGAATACTTAGCAACTAAAGCTGCCCCAAATAGAAAAGACAAATGCAGATATAGTGTGTTACTCCTTGTCATATGTCTTCAAGCAAAAGCTTATGACTTCACTTGCCTACAGTATTTCTTAACGTGATACTTCTAATGTACAGGACTGAGCAAGTCACTTTCCTGCTCAATAAGCTTCAGTGCCTCCCTATTGTCTAAAGTACTTACTAAAGTAATCTTTGAATGGCATTTGGGAATTATTAGATCATAGTTTTAGCCTTCTTTCCCTGGCTGATTACACTTAACCCCTATATATAAATTATGATCCATTTAAACTGGCCTTCTTACAGTTCTTTACATGTGAAATTCCATCTCCCATCTCTATGCTTTTGACTAGAATGTACTTCCTCTTTAGCTTTGCCTCTCAGTTCCTTCAAAGCTCATATCAAATGCCACCTTCTCCACAAATTCTTTTCTGATTATTCCAGATGCTGATACCTCCCCCTCCTCCCACATACCTTGGATTTTATTTATATAGTTTGTATATATTTATATGTGTTCATGTTGTTCCTCTCCTCCTACTCTGCATCTCCTTCAGGTTGTGTAAGTTTCTTTAGGGTAAAAACAACTTTTATCTTTGTGTCTCTAGCACTTAAAACAATCCTGGCACATAGTAGTAATGCATTATCTGCTTTCTGATTGGTTAAAAGAAGGGATTACTATTGGTGTTGCAGTATTTGAATTCTGAGGCCACTTCAACTCTGTGGACTTTTGTCTGGTTGTTGTATGTTCCATTAAATGATGTAAAGGAAGCCTAAAGGTTTTCCATCCTGTAATAAAAATGAGTCCATCTAGTGTTTGGTAATTTATAGAGTGATGTAGATGTCTAGAGCAATGTTGTCAAACATGAAGAGAAATAGATCCTTGCAGGCCACATATTTATTACATTTTACAAATTAGGAAACTGAGACACATTGAATTTGGTTGACTTGTTCTGGCTCCTAAGTAGGGGTGTACAGGAGCCTACTGAGTCTAGCTAGCAAGGGCCAATTATTAAAGTTTCAATGTTAGCATTTAGTTCTCAGAAAATGGCAAATGCTATATAAATCAGAGGTTGACTTATTGGCTTGCTGATGATCTAGATTTAAGAAAGTGATAGGGGAAATGTTAATAATGATGATTACTCTTAAAAGCATATCACAGGTATATCCTCTTACACTAACTTAGAACTGGTTGTACATTATTCATGTTGCATTAAATTTTTATTCATTTTATTAAACATTTACCAATTATATTTTCATCTGGTGAAGGTCATACTTGGGTATTTTGTGGCATGGTATGCAGATAGCCTGACACCTCTGGTCTAGAGAATGTGATGTGAAATTAGCAATGACTCCTATGGAATAGTTGTATTGACAATAATTGTCATGTTATATTTATTGCACTATTGTCCAAAGGCTGATATTTTCAAATTAAAAGAGATATATATTAGATATACTTTCAATCCCTTAATTATACAGATGAAGAAAATGGGCCCTTAGGTAGAATTTAGAGCTGGAAAGAACTTCAGAGATTCTCTAGTTTGATCCTTCCATTTTTACAAATGAGGAAACTGAGACCCAGATAATTTAATTGACTTGTTCTATGCCATCAAATGAGGTATGCTGGAGCCTTCTCAATTTGGATAACAAGAGCCAATTGTTAAAATTTCAGTGTTAGCATTTACCTCTCAGAAAATGGCAAATTGATAGCGCAATTCACATTCCTCTGTTATAAGCTACTAATTGGATGGAAGATCATTGACAAAATTGGGTCAGGGCCTGATGGGGGTTAGGCAGCAAAGTTGCTAGAGTCAAAAAGATAGTTGGAAAGGCCTGCTGTTCTTATGACTTCTTAGACTAAAAAAGCAACAGAAAAAACAATAATACTACTATACTTCATATGCAAAAATGATTCTACCAAGCCATCATTCACACTCTTTCACTGGAACCACCTTGTGACCATTAGCACACATGAGTGAAATAACTGATTGTGGTTAGGATGCAGTCTGTGGCCACGAAAAAATAACAGGCTTATAGAGGGAATCAAAACCATGACCTTAGGCTCATACCACTGTTGTCTAACCAAAGATTATATTTTAGAGACAGGGCCACTCATGCAAATAATATGTTTTCTCGCTCTAGTGGTTTTGTGTGCCTTATGTAGATCCATAAGAAAATAGCACAGGCCATAATGTATGGCAGGCCTGAAAAAAATTCTATCTTGTTAACATATCCTGGACCTTCTTAGTTTTAAAAAGTTGGAAAAATACTCTATCCCTCACATAAAGATTGTACATATTTGTATAATAGCCTATTTACTTCTTTAAATTAAATCCATAAGATTAAGGATTATAGTATTTTGCTGTTATTTTTTTAAATGCCTAGAACATTTTTATACCCAACATGAGGTTCAAAAATTTTCTTTGATGATTACAATTTTGACATATTGCATTTATTTTTGTTTTATTTTGTTTTTGTATCTCTGGTACCTACCATACTATCTTGCACATAGTAGACACTTAATAAATATTGTTGACTTAGATTATAAGCATCTAAATCCAGACTTGGAAGAGATTTCAAAGACCATTTAGACCTATCCTTTAATTTTTCAGATGAGGATACTGAAGCCTTATCTAGAATTTAGAGCTGGAAAGAAACTTAGCAATTCTTGAGTTCTATCTTATTTTTAAAATGAGGAAAATGAGACACCAGAAAGTTGATTGACTTGTTCTGGCTCCCAAATTGGGGGGAGGAGCAAGAGCCTGCTCTACCTGGCTAGAAGGAACCAATTATTCACATTTCATTGTTAGCATTATTTCTCAGAAAATGGCGAATGCTATAAATCATAGCTTGACATGGTTTTGTTGATGATCTAGACTTATGAAAGTTATGGGAAAAATGTTAATAATGAGGATTAAAATTAAAAGTATGCCACCGATATAATTCCTTCCCCTGCCACAGAGCTGGTGCATGGAGAGGTTGGAGGACCCCTCCTCAGGGATGATTCCTTTCAGAGGAATCACGGTCAAATGAGTATTTAGACTAGACAGTCTCTAAGGTCTCTCTCAATTATACGATTAGGGTTATGTTCTTTCCACTACAACAAAGATGTGATCTTTTTCATGGAGGGAATACCCACATGGATTAAGTCACCTATCTACCCAAAAACCAAAACAAAAAGGCTCATATTAGTTAAGATATTTTAAAATTACATGGTGCATTAAATAGTGAAACTAGACGATAGATTACATCTAGACAAGGTTAATTGATTAAATCAGAACTAGGCTCAGAACAAAAGGACACATGGGGCACAGGAACCCCAACTTGTGGGTTATTTCCATTTAGAATCAAGAAATCTCAGTGTTTAGATCAGTGAAAGTTTTAATCAGATCTTCCATAAAGTGCTTTAAATTCTTTTATTTTTATAAACAAGATCTACACAAGCAGCCAAATATTGTACAATCTGGGAAACTAACTCCTTCATGACAAAGAAATAACAGATATTGGACTTCATGTTCTCTTAAAGCTTTTAATTTTTTTTATTGAAAAAAAATGTGCATAAGCCTGCATTTAAGTACGTGTGTAAGCTTGTATTTAAGCTTGTACAGATGGATTACTCAGAATAAATTACATTTTTTTAATAACAATGTGCCCATGTTTGTACCTAGGACAGCCCAGAACCATGTGTACTTGCTCTCCTGGGCTCCTGACCTGGTGATTACCCCTATTAGTTCAATTGGTTCAAACACTCAATATCTAAAACTCACAGGTCCTCTTTCTTCAATTGATTTGACAGTCTGGAAGTTCAGCAACAGTATCTTCAGAAAGCTCTATTGTGACGCTAGATTTTGGTAATTGACACCAATAACATAACAACATTAAATCATGCACTTTTTTATAGCAGATAAGCTAGCCTGCTTGTAAATATGTTAAAGGATAGCATGTAGGTGGCAGAAGAATTATGCTACAATTTTAACAGCTAATAAATCTTTATTTAAGCAAGGGACCTCTAAAATTTAATTAGGCATATGAAAGCAGAGATCATTCTGAGGGTAAAAATATGCCAATTCTCACAAGAAAAGACATCTGCTTCATGGAAAATTTTCAAGGTAAAATTTACTCTTCTGTTACCATGTCAATAGAAAGGCTATCCTTGTGGAAAAGGATGTCTTTTTTTTTTTAGGAAAAAAATAGGAAAGGGGCATATATGAAACATTCCTGCAACATTCAAGACAAAAAAGAAAAAAGAAAAAGAATGGCATTTGGTTTCTATGTAAAGTTTTGTTTAAAATGCATAGTTTAATGATGTTCCTTTCTTTCACTCTTTTCCTCCCTTTCTCCATACTTTCCTCCACCCCATTCTACTTTTATCCTATCTTAGCTGTGTGATTAGGCAAGGATTGAAACATTACTTACTTAGGCAGCTATTGGAGAATCAGGGTCTGGAGGTATATATTTTGCCACTGTGTCACTATGGGTAAGTCACACCTCTAATTTTCATTTTACTCATCTGTGAAATAAGAAGCTTGTTTTAAATAATCCTAAGGTCTTTAATAGCTAAAAAGAAGTCTTTATTTCCACATTTTTAATTCCTAGGGAGGTCCCTATGCAAAAATGTCTCCTCACCTACTATTAATAATTTTACTATTAGTATTTTCTTTGGATAAAGTATTAACCTTTTTCTGGGTTCCTGTCTTAACCTGGAAATAATCTGGGAATAATGATGTGTTAAGTCTATAATACTGTAGTAAGAAATAATGTAGAAAACCCTTCCGTTTGTTCTAGGAAGGAACAAAACAGGAACATGTGGAATAGCATTGACATGCCTTCAGAGATATGATCGAAGGTACCTTAGTAAATAAATAAACCTTAAATAACAATTGGATACCAAAATATTAAAGATAATATATAAGATTTTAGAGTCCAAATAGATTTAAGAGATTCAATGTCAGCTCCGTTATTTTGCAGAAGAGAAGAAATGACTTGCATTGTAATGTGATTACATAGCTGTTAAGTGGCTGTCACAATTTTGTACCATATCTTTTGATTTCAGATCCAGGGTGCTTTTGAATGCTTAGTTCTACTGAGGAGGAATCATATGAGTGATATCCACCTTTTTGAGCAAGTCTTAATACTTGATCCACTAAAGATGTTTGCAGACATAAAATAGAAGAATTATGTCTTTGATAATGCTGACTTTATGCTATAACAGGAGAACCAGTCTTTCTAAACCAGGAAGACACAAGTTCAAATTTGACCCTAGACACTTACCCCCTAAGTAAAACTGAACAAGTGACTTAATCTCTTCCTTTAGTTATGCCTTCTGTTAAAGAGTATACTAATATCTGCCTCCCAATGTTATTATGAAGATAAAATGATGTAATATTTATAAAATAGTACAGTGTCTGGCACATAGTAGGTGCTTAATAAATGCATAATAAAACTTTAATATAATTAAATTTTCTCTCAATTTGCCCCCAAATCACCTCCAACTAAAACATACACTCACCAAGGAGATAATGTTATTTTCTGCCTTTGGCAGAAAAATCAGGATGAAAATAATGCACAAAGTGATATAAAATAATTGGAAGGAATACAATATTCATTGCTCTTCATTTTTCATTTAATATATTCAGCTTCTACTTGGCGTTGCTTCCTGTTTGAGAAATCCTAAAGATGTTTTGTTCCTTGTTTGGTATTTCCTTCAAATCACTTACTTTGTGCTATGAAATGAACTTTTGCAGTTCACTTTAAATGTCAACAAGCTTCATAAATAATGAATATAGAGTCTGGCTTGTACTGTCCAATTAAACAGCCTCCTTATTTGATCAAATGGTATTCAGGCCCTTTCCCATACTTCCTATTATGCTGCCTTAAAAGTCAGCCTGGATTTTGTTGTTGTTTTAATAAGTACTATCGATGATCTGCTGTATGAAAGGGCTTTAAAACTATCCTTAAACATTTTAACAATGAAATTTAACCAATGTGGAAAAGTCTATACCTAACAGATAATCGAGGTTATTTATTTTCTATAAACTGTTTAGGTAGTTAATACTGTGGTATAGCTAGAATAGTTAGTGAAGTAGATAGTATGTTGGACTAACCACTGAGAGACTTGGGTTCAATTCTTTACTGTGTCATATACTTTGTGACTTTCAGAATGACACTAATTACACTGGATCCTTTTGTTTTCCTCTGTAAAATGAGGTGGTTGAGCTAGATGCTTGCCAATAGCTTTCTAAGTTCTTAATTTCATAAGCATTCTCAAGTAATAGGATTGTACTGTATCTTTGGCAATTATACTTAGTTTAGACTGTGTCTTGTTCCCATTATTATAAAAAGAAAATGAAAATTTTGTTAGGATCTAAACTGTTTTGATCTCCCTGGAGCTTACATCATTCTTGAATCTGCCATCTCCAAGACTAAGCAGAGTGTTACACTTTTAACAAATGCCTTTATGCTTCCATACTCCTTGGGTAAATTTTATTGGGAACATTTGGTAGTTTCTGAATCATTGTATGAAGCAAAGCATATTTTAACATAAGACATTTCTTATGATTGTGATTCTTCACTTGTGTGTAGAGATTTTTCTTGTCCCTGACCTATCAAGTATGGGATTTCTTAGGAGTGACCTTTGGAGGACCAATATGGGGACTCATTTTTATTCTTGAGTCCCTTCACCTAAAATATCAGCTTTCTGGAATATTCCAACTATGTCACTCATCTGCTCAAAACTATTCAATGGGTCCCTATTTCTTGGAGGATAAAATATGATACCTTTAGACTGCCATTTAAAGCCCTCTTCATTTTTGTTCCTGTCTTTCCAGCTAAAGTCTATATCAATCCCTTTCTTGCCTTCTCTGCTCCTATCAAACTGGGCTTCTAGCAGTTCTCTGTATACATCCTTTTATGTTTCTGACTCTCTGCCTTTATACCAGTGGCCCCTTGTATATAGAAAATATTTCCTTTTTACTTCCATCTTTTTGGATTCCTTATTTCCTTTCACTCATGTGCCACCTCTAATGACAGGCTTTTCTTATTCCTCTAGTTTTAGCATGTTCTTTTAAAAATTACTTTTTATTTATTCATACTTATTTTCTCATATATATATATTTTCCCTCCTCCCAGTGGATGCTAAACTCCTTGAACTCAAAGATAGATTTTCATTTTGGGGATAGATTTTCATTTTGTCTTTCACCTAGTAGAAGAATATTTGTCAAACTGTGTCTTCTTTTACAACATGATGAACATGGAAATACATACTGCATGATAGATCACATGTATAACATATCATATTGGCTGCCATATCAGGTAGAGGGAGAGGAGGAGGAGGAGAGAGATAGAGAGATAGAGATAGAGAGAGAACATGGATTGCACAATGATGTCAGAAAAGTTGTTTCTACATATATATTCTGGAAATCATAATTTTTAAAAAGGAACTGAGAAGTATCATGGAATCCAGCATTTGAAGAAGATTCCAGAAGTCATCTAGTAGCTATTGAATCCAAATTGGATATAGATGGTATATCTAGAAGAAATTTTCAATTAAATCATGTGAAAAACTCAGATTTATCAGAGAAGACTTAGAGGTTCCTAAGGAAGCACAGTCCCAGTAGGAAGTAAATCAGTTAAGCTACTGTGTAACTAAAATGTCCAAGGCTTAAAAATGATCAAGTCAAGATCAAAGGAATTCAAAATTGACCTAAGAAATTTCAAGCATGACTTAATCAGTCAAGGAGCAGTAATTAGGGTTTTTTTTTTTTAAAACACACTTTTTGTCTTGGAATCAATATTGTGTATTGGTTCCAAGTCAGGAGAGTGGTAAGGGCTATGCAATAGGAGTTAAGTAACTTGCTCAGGGTCATAGAGCTGGGAAGTGTCTGAGGCTAGATTTGAGCCCAGGACCTCCTGTCCCTAGGCCTGGCTCTCAATCCACTGAGCCACCCAGCTGCCTCCAAGGAGCAGTAATTAAGATATGACAGGAACTGTGGTAAATGATGGAGCTATGGAGAAAGGTAAAAATAATACTTACCTTCATAGGACATAAGGAAAAGACAACACAAAAGTATAGAGCTAAGAGATGGAATGTAGTATTTAAGGTACAGCAAAAAAGGCCAGGATAGTTGGATCACAGAAGGTATAATGGGGCTTTAGACTAGAAAATTAGGATGCCAGTTTATGAAAAATATTTATATACCACATAGAGGACTTTATATTTAATCCTGGTTATGGGGATGGACTTACATTTATTGAATGGTGATGCATGCATATGTGTGTGTGTGTGTGTGTGTGTGTGTGGTGACTTGGCTATACCTACATTTAAAGAAAATTAAGGAGACAAATTAAAACTCCATGTGAAAGATGATATGGTCCTGAGCTAGAGCAGTGGCTATGAGTGGAAAAAAGAGGACACAAATGAGAGACATAAACATTGTATTGACCATGTTTGCCAGTAGATTGAATATATGAGGAAAGGGAGAGGGAGTAGTAGAAGATAGAAAAGAGGTTATAGGATCGAGCGATTAGGAAGATGGTATCCTTGATAGTGACAGAAGAGTTTGAATGATGAAAGAATTTTGGAGGAAAGAAAAATTCTGTTTTGAACTTGTTGAGTTGGAGATACCTGTTGGAACATTCAGTTTAAGATGTCCAAAAGGCAGTTAGTTATGTGTCACTATAGCTCAGAAGAGTGGCTATGCCTGCATATCTACATCTGGAATTAATCTCTATAGACATGATAATACATGGAATTTGATGAGGTCTGTAAGTGTGACAATAGAGCACAAAATATGAAGAAACCCCAAGATAAAGCTTTGAGGGACATCCATACTGTGAATTTTAGATTTACTCCACCCTGCTTAGTCTTTAAAATTCTAGCAACCAGGAATGTATACACACCCACTTAAGGATTAAGTGTGGGGGAGGAAGGTCTATGACTCACTTGTACTAGCAAGTGACAAATCAGGAACAACTGACTGACCCCCTGGGCTGTCCAAAGCCAAGTTTAAGCCACCATTGGTACATGGAAGACACAGGAAGTGACAAAAAGAATTACCTTTATATTTCACATCACTTCCTATGAGAGGGACTTTGATGGTGGTACTTGACTTGGAGGAGCTCCAGGGTGGGACCTCAGACTACTTCCCTTAGATGACCATGTAGTGAGTGTTAAGGCTGATTCCCCCTTTCCTTGGCTCTAGCCTCCAAAGAGGCCCCTCATCTTGGAGGAGACTTTGTGGCTGGAAGCTGAGCTAGATTTAATCTTCTGGGAAGGCCCCTTGGCTGAGGCCTCTGAATTCCCCCTGGCTCAGACCAGACTGGAGCAGATCTTCTTCCCTTTCTCTCTCTCAATCTCTCTCTCTCTCTCTCTGTCTCTCTCTGTCTCTCTCTGTCTCTCTCTCTCTCTCTCTCTCTCACTCATTCTTAATTTCTTCCTTCTATTGTAAATAAGCCACCATAAAATTCCATTCTGGCTTGAGAATTTCATTGGGATTTAGAATTTAAATCCCTGGCGACCACAAAATAAATATATTCAGTCTCAACAATAAAATTTACCCTTAACAGTACTTAGTAGATATGACAACAGATGAAGAACCAGCAAAGTGATTGAGAAAAAACAGTCAAACAGATAGGAGAAAAAGGAGAGAGCAGGGTCACAAAGCATATTATTTGCCCATCTTTTGTCCCATTTACCTTTTTTTTTTTTGAGAATTGCTTTTAGAGGAGTCCCTAACAAAGTCAAAGTCCATCTACCACAACTATATAACAAAGAAACATCACTAAAATCTTGAACCATACAACCCCCATCCCACTCTGAATCAAACAGAATCAAATATGACAGATAACAAACATTTAGGAGTCAACTTAGAAAAGGGATTCATCTATTTTGTTCACTTGTTATTTATTATGTTGATAACTGTAATACTGAAGTATACTTTACAATCTGAGCATTGGCTGGCAGTGGGTCAGCTTCCTCTCTCACTTTCTATTATTTATTCTTTAGTCCGACATAACTAATAATAACCAAATGAGGAAAACAGTACAGCATGATTTGGAAATATTAGCTTTGTATAGTCCTATTTATAGCCTACCACCAAGCAAACTTGTAAGACAAAGAAACTGCACAAGTTAATTTCTGATACATATGGATGAGGAGAATCTGATTCATTTTCTGAATTTAGATGGAGGTGAAACTTTATTTGGAATTTGATACCATCCTATAGCATACATGGACATGATCACTGGTGACTAAAGAGATATTGTCTCCTTTGGGTCCCAGCAGGAGTAGACACTGTCCCCCAGAGACCAAAAGCAACTAATCTCTGATTTATCTTCAATTTTCTATTGATTTCTATGAAAATGGAAGAAATGGCTGCATTGCAAACTTTTAAAATAAGTCCAGAATGGTATATTGACTAACCAGGAAGATTGAGCTTCAAGTCCTTCCATTAACACATCTTGACTGTATGTCTGTAGAGAAGATCACTTTACTTCTTAGTGTTCTAGGCAGCTTAATAAAATTAAATTGTAGAGATTCCAACATGCATTGGTGGAGAGAGCTGCCTCATCCAGATGCGCTCTTTATTGAATTAAACAGTTTCTATCCCTATCCATATCTCAGCCCTAGCCCTAGCCTTAGCCTCATGTTGGAGAACCTATGGCATATGTGTTGAAGTATGCTGGAGAAGGCTATGCCCTTTCCCCTCTCCACATTTACCTGAGGACATTTTTCATATGACCTACCTCTCTGCCCAGCAGCCCAATGGGAGTGCTTCCTTCCCTATCTGGAGTAATGAAGGGGGCTCACATGCAGTGTGAACATTGCAGTTTGGGCACTCGGTCTCTAAAAGGTTCGCCAAACTACTCTAGCTCTAACTCTATATCCATCCCAGGTCTCTATGTCTGAAGTACAATTAATTTCTCTTCAAAGCACAAGAGATGCTCTAAATACTATGAAGGAAGTTATCAATGGACACAACTACATGCTCTAAAGGAAAATGTAATAAAAGTTGTAAACATAGGCACAAATACAAATAAATGCATCAAATTAATCACCTCCTTACAAACAGATAGCATGAGAAAGGATAAGTTTTTGGAGACAAATTTAATGCTAAATAAGTTTTGGTGACTTTGGAAAACTATATTAGCAAGGCTTATTTATGATATTTATGCTAACTTTACTTTAATGCACATGGTTTCCTTTTCTATTTTTACTCAAATTTCAAGAGTTCTTTTATAAAATTATATACATAATACAAGCAAAAAGACTCCAGCAAGTGATCAGAAGAGTCATTCACCATGATCAAGTAGGATTTACACCAGGGATGCAGGGCTGGTTCAATATTAGGAAAACCATCCACATAATTAACCATATCAACAAGCAAACCAACAAAAATCACATGATTACTTCAATAGACACAGAAAAAGCCTTTGATAAAATACAACACCCATTCCTATTAAAAATACTAGAAAGCATAGGAATAGAAGGGTTGTTCCTAAAAATAATGAACAATATTAACCATATTAAACCATCAACTAATATCATCTGCAATGGGGATAAACTAGATGCATTCCCAATAAGATCAGAAGTGAAACAAGGATGCCCATTATCACCTCTATTATTTGACATTGTACTAGAAACACTAGCAGTAGCAATTAGAGAAGAAAAAGAAATTGAAGGCATTAAAATAGGCAAGGAGGAGACCAAGTTATCACTCTTTACGGATGACACAATGGTCTACTTAAAGAATCCTAGAGATTCAACCTAAAAGCTAATCCAAATAATCAACAACTTTAGCAAAGTTGCAGGATACAAAATAAACCCACATAAGTCATCAGCATTTCTATATAATTCCAACACAGCTCAGCAGCAAGAACTAGAAAGAGAAATCCCATTCAAAATCATCTTAGACAAAATAAAATACTTAGGAATCTATCTCTCGAGACAAACACAGGAGCTATATGAACACAACTACAAAACACTCTCCACACAACTAAAACTAGACTTGAACAATTGGAAAAACATTAACTGCTTATGGATAGGATGAGCCAATATAATAAAAATGACCATCCTACCCAAACTTATTTATCTATTTAGTGCCATACCCATTGAACTTCCAAAATATTTTTTTACTGATTTAGAAAAATCCATAACAAAGTTCATTTGGAAGAACAAAGGATCAAGGATATCCAGAGAAATAATGAAAAACAATACAAAGGAAGGGGGCCTTGCAGTCCCAGATCTCAGACTATATTATAAAGCAGCAGTCATCAAAACAATTTGGTACTGGCTAAGAGACAGAAAGGAGGATCAGTGGAATAGACTCGGGGTAAGTGACCTCAGCAAGATAGTCTATGACAAACCCAAAGATCCCAGTTTTGGGGACAAAAATCCACTATTTCATAAAAACTGCTGGGAAAATTGGAGGACAGTGTGGGAAAGATTAGGTTTAGATCAACATCTCACACCGTACACCAAGATAAATTCAAAATGGGTGAATGACTTGAACATAAAGAAGGAAACTATAAGAAAATTAGGCGAACACAGAATAGTATACATGTCAGACCTTTGGGAAGGGAAATATTTTAAAACCAAGCAAGACTTAGAAAGAGTCACAAATTGCAAAATAAATAATTTTGATTACATCAAATTAAAAAGCTTTTGTACAAACAAACCCAATGTAACCAAAATAAGAAGGAAAGCAACAAATTGGGAAACAATCCTCATAAAAACCTCAGACAAAGGTTTAATTACTCAAATTTACAAAGAGCTAAATCAATTGTACAAAAAATCAAGCCATTCTCCAATTGATAAATGGGCAAGGGACATGAATAGGCAGTTTTCAGATAAAGAAATCAAAACTATTAATAAGCACATGAGAAAGTGTTCTCAATCTCTTATAATCAGAGAGATGCAAATCAAAACAACTCTGAGGTATCACCTCACACCTAGCAGATTGGCTAACATGACAGCAAAGGAAAGTAATGAATGCTGGAGGAGATGTGGCAAAGTAGGGACACTAATTCACTGCTGGTGGGGTTGTGAACTGATCCAACCATTCTGGAGGGCAATTTGGAACTATGCCCAAAGGGCGATAAAAGACTGCCTGCCCTATGATCCAGCCATAGCACTGCTGGGTTTGTGCCCTGTGAATTTTAAAAGTCTCCATCTTGGTCTAGCACCCAAAAATTGTGCACACCCACACTACACGGGCATGTGCTAGTCAATGACAAATCAGAAATAACTAACTGCCCACCTTGGCTGTCCTAAGCCAAGCTAGAGCCAACCATTGGCATTTGTGAGACACAGGAAGTGAGCGAATTCCAGAGGCTGTTCCCTACCTCACTTCCTGTGTCTCACAAATGCCAATGGTTGGCTCTAGCTTGGCTTAGGACAGCCAAGGTGGGCAGTTAGTTATTTCTGATTTGTCATTGACTAGCACATGCCCGTGTAGTGTGGGTGTGCACAATTTTTGGGTGCTAGACCAAGATGGAGACTTTTAAAATTCACAGCCCCAAAGAGATAATAAGGAAAAAGACTTGTACAAGAGTATTATTCATAGCAGTGCTCTTTGTGGTGGCCAAAAATTGGAAAATGGAAAAAAATGGAAAATGAAGGGATGCCCTACAATTGGGGAATGGCTGAACACATTGTGGTATATGTTGGTGATGGAATACTATTGTGCTAAAAGGAATAATAAAGTGGAGGAATTCCATGGAGACTGGAACAACCATAAGCTGGAAGTGATGCAGAGCAAAAGGAGCAGAACCAGGACAACGTTGTACACAGAGACTGACACACTATGGTACAATCAATCGTAATGGTCTTCTCCATTAGTGTCAATGCAATGTCCCTGAACAATCTGCATGGATCTAGGAGAAAAAAAACTATCCACAAGCAGAGGACAAACTGTGTAAGTAAAAACACCGAGGAAAACCAACTGCTAGACTACAGGGGTTGAGGGGATATGACTGAGGAGAGACTCTAAATGAACACTCTGGTGCAAATACCAACAACATGGAAATGGGTTTGAATCAAGAACACTTATGATACCCAGTGGAATTGCGTGTGGGCTATGGGATAGGTGGGGGGTTGGGGGGGAGAAAATGATCTTTGTCTCCAATGAATAATGCTCAGAAATGACCAAATAAAATAATGTAAAAAAAACCCCCAAACTATATTACATATGTATGTACATATTTACATATATAGTTATATGTATGAATATCTGCAACTAACTTTTAGACATAGAACTCACATTGCCTGCTAGATAATGGCTTCAGAGATATATAAAATAATTTCCTTCAATTAGGCAGAAATCCAGATATAATGATATGAAGAAGGGCGGGGACTAGAGTTGGAGTCAGATGTGATACAGGATATTTCCCTAGGATTACTATTGTCTTTTTCATTCCCCATTAAATTTTATTTCCAGAAATACAACTCTCTTGCCATAATTTTTCCATTTGTAATATAAATATAAAAAATTTAGTTTGGCTCACTATGATTCTGTAACACAAAGCAACAACAAATGTACTTTTCATTTAGTAAGACAGACAGAGGCTGTATTAGCACTATAAAATTATCACTAATATTGGATTAAAGTATGCTAAGATCTCATGGATATGGGTATCCACTTTATCAATGCAGGTTAAGACTCAGCTAGATACTGTAAATTGGTCTGAATTGTATCCATAGCCTTCTATTGATCTTCCACCATACTGGAGGGCTTCCATTAGTGTTTTTTGGGGGGATTGTTTAAGTTTCATGGGTATCAGGGTAGCACTTGGGCTGCTTGTTTACTATCTATGGTGCTTGCTCAGGACATGAGGCTACCTTTTTTTTTTCATCATCCATTTCTTTGATTATGTCCCTTGCACAGAAACAACCCATAAGAGATCAGACTAAACATTTTCTCCAGGCCCTACTAACTCTCAAAAATCTCTCTAAAGAGGAATTCTGTACTAGAAGTGGAGAAATTCTATATGTATCCATAAGACAAGAAATTAAAAATCCTCGTTAGGTAACAGCTTTCTGAATTAACACTACAGGTTAAGTGAGTTCACTCAGCACCCAGCCTTTATCAGCTTCCACACTCAAATAGGATGCATAAATACATCCATAGGCTTGAAATCTTCTTCTCAGGGATTTCTCTCCTGTTGCAGAGAATCTGTAATTATATCATATGTCCTTCTATGCCTAACTCTACTGTAAGGAGCAGCAAAGACTGACTACTGAGCAATATGAAGAAGAGGAGTTCTAGGGGAGGTTTTGGCTTTCTTCTAAGGAAGGTCATAGATTATGAAAATGCAAGGGTAGAAAATCTCTGCTCCCCAAACCCCCACCTAACATCTTGCAAAAGCAGGAGAAACTGATTAAGCCTAACTAGAGAAGGTAGGAATTAGAGCCAGAGACTGAATTGGGATAAAGGGCCAGAATGTTTGGCTACACTAAATCTTATGGAAAAGGGATCCTGGATCCCTTAGAAATTACTTAGGACTAAGACCAACGAGAATGAGGTAGTTTTGCAGTCTAGCACAGGGAATATATCCACCATCAAAGGGAGAGAGGTCAGAAAGTGAGTGACAAGGAAATAGACAAAATCACCAAACATTTCAGGAGGTAAAAACTACAAATTAAGGCATGAGGTACAAGCAGATAAATAAAAAATCTTTATTTAAAGGAGAGATGAATACTTAAACATCAAAAAGAATGCATTTTTTCTAAATAAATATTATAAGACAAAGATAATGATAGCATCCTCAGAGAGTAATGAACAACAAGATGTTCCATAATGATTTAGAAGAAAAATGAAAAGCATAAAGGAATAAATATTTTTAAGTAAATATATTATTTATTTATTTTTAACTTTATTTTTTTTTTAATTTTGAGTTTTGAATTCTCTGTCTTCCTCCAGGTCTTCCCCTAACTATTGAGAAGTCAAGTGATATGAAATTAATTATATAAGTGAAATCATGCAGAACATATTTGCATATAAGCCATGTTGACAAAAAAAGAAAAAAATAAAGTGGAAAAAATCCATTTCTATATATACCCAGAGTTCAACAATTCTTTCTTTTGAGGTAGATAGCATTTCTCATCATTAATCCTTTGGATTGGCTTGGATCCTGTATTGATCAGAGTAGCTAAATCTTTTACATTTGACTGCCTTTACAATATTTGTATTCCTGTGTACAACGTTCTCCTGGTTCTTCTCACTTCACATTACATCAGTTCAGAATAGTCTAACCAGGTTTTCTGAAACTATCTTGCTCAGCACTTACTATATAACATAATGGTATTCTATCACAATTATGTAGTACAACTTTTTAGCTATTGCCCAATTGATGGGCATCCCCTCAATTTCCAATTCTTTGCTACCATAAAAAGAGTAGCTATAAGTATTTTTGTATGTATAGAACCTTTTCTTTTTTTATTTGAGTTCTTTGGGATACAGACTTAGTAATGCTATTGCTGGGTGAAAGGATATGAACAGTTTTATAGCCCTTTAGGCATAATAAAAGAAACACATTTGAAGAAAACAAATGTCAACTCACAGTCAGCATAGCAGAAATAAGCAGCAGCAGAATCTTGAGAAGTGAGACTAATAGATGTAAAAGACAAATAGATTAAAGCAAAGGAGAACATGGAATAAGAGAAGCAAAAGACAAAAATGATTAAATAAAAATGATTCTTTGGAAGGCAAATTTTGCCCATATACATAGACCAATTAGGGATCATTTATCTCACAGAAGATTATGTCAAATTAAAAAAAACCCTGAATTCCACAGTCCAAAAATAATATAAGAAAATTTCCCCAAACTTTTGAACACAGAAAGCAATGACCAAAAGAATTTAAATATAGCCTCCAGAAGAGGAAAAAAGCCCGTGTTTCAGATTCTAAGACAGAATAATTACATCGAATAATTCCAACAACAAACTACAAATTCTGCAAGTGGCCAGAAGAAAGACCTTAAAATATAAAATACAGGAAATCTGAATAGCACAAGATTATTTTGCACCCAGTAGAAGCCACAGAAGGGAATGAAATTTTTTTCCCCCCAAAGATCTAAGGTACTCAACATTCAATCTACAAATGACATCACATGCTTGGACCAAATCCTCAAAGTAAAATGATGGATACTCAAAAAAAAGAGAGACATTTGAGATATTTTTGAATCTTACCAAACCAAGAAATGAACAGAATATTCCATTTGCAAACAGTTAAAAAAAAACAAAAACACCCAAGAGGTAAATACAACTATAAAAAAAAGAATGAAAAATGAAACATTGTATCTAGATCATTAAAAAAAAATTAACAGAAAAAGTAGCCTGAACAATGCTGTTAAAATAAAAGATTTCCTAAACACAAAATTTCATGGCACATATGTTAGCATGTTCAAGAAAAATGCATTGTTCAAGTCAAAAATACATTATGAAAAGGTATAATATCAACATTCCTCTTCTTGGCATGATTGCTGTTGTTTGGGTTGTTACTATCATAGTTTGGGTTGACTTCCATGTTGAACTCTGGAGTTTATTTGAACCTGAAATTCTAATCAAAACTGCAGGCAACTTGATGTACTTTGCTGAAAAAGTTTCTTCATGAAAGCTCTGCAAGCTGAACTCATTGAGTACTGAATAACTCTCCTACTAGTAGACAGAAGCAGATGTCACAAACCAAACACGCTAGATTTAATACAATTTTGTGTTGGCTTTAATGGACAGATGTTTTGACTATGACATGGCAAGACAAGGATTTGAAATGGTGGATTGGAAA